>NC_073694.1:19894005-20517005 GCF_029784165.1 Wyeomyia smithii
TTCGTTTTAGTAGAGTTCCACTTAAGTTTCATATGAGTTTTTGTTAGGTTTTGTTCAGTTACAGTTTTAGTTCTTTAATAATTTAGTTTTAATTCATTTTGTTTTGTTTCAGCTCAAGTTCAGTTTAGTTTTGTAACAGTTTCAGTTCATATTGAATTCTTGTTTAGTTTTAGTGATGTTTCAATTCAGTTTTTCGTCAGTTTTAGTTGACTTTCAAGAAATTTCCAGTTTAGTTTCAATTCAGCTGCAGTTTTGTTTCAGTAAAATTTTTATTCAGCTTCAGTGCAGTGTTGATGAAAATTATTTTCTATCTCAGTTCAGTTTCGGCTAAGTTTCAATTCAAGTTTAATTCTAATACAGGATAGTTAACTAAAGTTCTGTATTTCTTTTTTCGTCTCTAATGCCCAAATTAATTTTCGGACGAACTTCGAAAAAATCACTTTGAGACTTTATAAACATTTTTTAAGTATTGATTGAAGCTTTTCAGAGGTTCAACTAAAGACCATCTAAAGGCGGCACTGGGTACTAGAGGGTTAACCTCTGGATTTACCAATCCTCTTTTCATTCCAGTATTCTATTGTCTTTTTTTTCGTCGTTTCTCAATCTTTTTCAAATTGTTGTCAATTTAATTTCAGTTTTCGCAGTTTTGTCTGATTTAAAATTTCACTCAGTTCTAGTTTGGTTTTAAGTTTGGCTAAGTTTTAGTTTATTTTTAGTTTAGTTTTAGTTCAGTTTCTGTTCAGCTTTAGCTCAAGTTTAACTCAGCTTTAAACCAGTTCGGGTTCAGTTGGGCTTCTTTCAGCTTCAGTTCAGTTTTAGCTCTGCTTGATTTCTGTTTCTATAATTTTATTCCAATTTCGGACCAAGTTCTGTGCCTTTTCAGCGTAAGTTTTATTCAGTTTCCGCCTTATTCCAGTTTCGTTGAGTTGTGTTTCAGTTAAGTTTTATATAGGTTTTCGTTTTAGCTCAGTTTCATACCAGTTTCAATTTATTTTCAGTTTCTGTTCAGTTTCAATTTAGTTGCAGCACAGTTTTAGTTCTGTTTCAGTTGAGTTTAAAGCGATTTCCAATTTAGTTCAGTTTCAGTAGAGTTTTTATTTAGTTTCAGTTCGGAGTTTCCTTTTTTTTAACTGACTCTTGGATTTATCAATCCAGTATTCTATCGTCTTTCCAACTATTGTTTCTTAGTCTTGTTATCACTTGGCTTGTCGATTTTCATGTCACTTTTTATGTCTTACACTCTCACAATTCCTGGTGTTGTAATGCTGCAGATTAACTTCAATTAAATTTCACTTTATTTTAGTTCAGTTTTAGTTCTGTCTCAAATAAAATTTATTTCAGTTTAAATTGCAATTTCTTCAAGTTTAATTCAGTTAACTTCAGTCCTGTTTTATTTTTTTTGTCTATATTAAATTGTTAAACCTAAATTCAGCCTTAGCTTTGAAGGTGTAATACCGCCCCTGTTCTGTTTTTATTCAGTTTCAGTCCCGGTTCGGTTCAGTATCAGCGCAATTTCGACACAACTGAAGTTTAGTTTTTGTTAAGTGCTCAATCTGTTTCAGTTCAGTTTACCTTCAGTTCTAGTTCAGTCTTATTACGATTTTCGTTTAATCTCAATTCAATTTCAGCTTGATATCTCTTTCAGTTATATTTTATCCAATGTTTTGCATTGGCTCTATGAGGTTTCAATTCAGTTAAATCTAAGTTTCAGTTCAGCTTCAGTACAGTTTCATCTCAGATTCAATTATAGTTCTGTTTCAGTTTTATTTCAGTGTGGTTTTTGAAATTATTCAAAGTTTGTCTAAGAATACAAATTGCTCAAAAAAGCTGGGAAAAGGTTATTCTACACTTGAATTAAAAATCGCTAAGAAACGCCTCTGAAGCCAAAATAAAAGATTTCAAATTTGGACGAAATAAACGAGTGAAAAACGAATTTTAACCAACAATGCTAAATTTTTAGTTCTGATGTATGTTTAAAAAATATAATTTAATACCCACATCATCTTACCCCTAATTCTGAAACAATGTAGCCATTTGAGTTGGTATTATTCTATTGTATTTTCTAGCAGGGACTTCAATTTCACACACACACACTTACGTTAAAAAACTTCTGTAGTTTTCAGAAGTGAGAAAAAAAATCTAACAAATATTAAAGGAACCCCCAACAACCGACAGGACTCCACTCACGTGCTGCTATCCACACCTGGATCGCGTCCAGCACGGAAGTAATCCGTGACGCGCAACCGATGCTGTTTGATCCCCCTTATGATGCCGAACAAGCTTCCACCCCGGCAATAATTGAGGTTAGGAGGTTAATTGGGCCATTGATAGGATAATGACTCGCTTCGTTCGGTTTCGATTTATGCATACTCGACGTCGCCGCCGTCGTCGTCGTTCTGAGCATGATAGGCGCAGCATCACCAGTAGGGAGAGAGCTTCAAACGGAACTGTGCGTTCTGCCACATCGGCGATGCGTTTCGAAACGACGGTCAAGCGATAAACCGACCCGCAGCAGCAAGCGAGCTGGAATTGAGCCGTTTCCAATAGAGGATGGCGGCTCGTGCCCCGAACGGTAATATAAATGACCGTTCCAATTGGTTTATCTCGCGAGCTTGCTCGGCTATCGCAGCCGGTGGGTGATTCGAAAGGAGTCTCGCACGTACGAACACGAGCCGTGTATAATGAAACCAAATTTTAACAGAGACGTTGGAATTATTCTCATAATGACAGTCATAAAATAGCCAGCAAGTTTACCGGTTTCACAGCCCCGGCAGGAACAAATGACATCGACGAGCTACCGGGACATGCAATTGCACCGCCGCGCTGAGGTTGCGCTTTAATCGACAAACGAAAACAACCAAGAGAAAGACAGGAGGAAAAAAAACCGTACGGCCTTTCAATCACCCTCGCAGCAAAATAAATGCTGACACAGGCAGAGAGACCAAAGTTGGCAAAGTTGGAAGCTGCGAGCATCAACGATCCGACGGCCGGTAGTAACAGGCAACCATCGATGTCCTCACTCAAGACGATGTGAGCCCGAACGCCTTCTAATGATCTGTAAATTAATATAAACATCGAGCCGGGACGACGATGGCCACAACATGCATTACTACGCACTCCTCAACAACGGCAACGCGACGATCGCAGAAATGCTGCATCATGATCCGAGCGATCCACAATGAAAAGAGTACCATGATAAGAAGGTGCAAAAAGGTAGAAGAAAAATATGCAAATTAAGAAAGTCCGAGGATGGTGTTCTCGGCCAGCAAAAGACGGTAGCATCAGTAGGACCCTCTTATGCCCGAGAAGAGCTTTCTCCCACTTCTCTGTCTCACGTCAAAAAGCCGTACGCAATCACTTCAGATTTGAAATCTCTCCCTCCTTCACCGTCGGCTTCGACGGCCGTCACCATGCGCAAACCTAATCTAGGCTAATTTACAGCTGAAGCTAATAAATATGCGCGAGCATTCTTAAGCAAATGTTGATATATGTTCGCCCGTCACCGGCGGAATCATGTTGTCGGAGGGTCACGGCCGAGGAGAACCCCAACGCACCTATATCTCTCTCGCTGGTGTACAGGCGGAAAATGAAGCTGATTTATAAAGTGCTGCTATTACCGATCCCCGTACCTTCAAAACGCGGCCGTGTCGCCATCGTCCAGAATCTGAAGAGCTGTTGAAAGGTGCTGCTGGTGCTTGGTGCGTTCGATGCTTTGCTATCTGCATCTTCTCCGGGCTAGGCTTGGCTTGGCTTGGTGGCTTTTCATAATACGTGGGGAGATCATTTAGCTGCTGCTGTGGTCAACCGGATAAAAGAGGGTTAACTAAAAGGGAGGAGGGGTGGATTAAAACGGAGGAGATAAGCCGGTAAATGAGATCAGAGATTAGAGTCGTTAATGCTATTATGCGAGCTGCTGCGTGCGCCCCGGCAGAGAGTGGCGCAAATCGCACTCGGGCCCTGCAAGAGGAAATGAAGGAAATTATGTGTGCACTTCGCTTCGGATCGGTGGATCGCCGGCCAGCCAGCCGATGATCGATGTCTGGGAGCTTTGCCTTCTTCCGTACGAACGCGAGCAGTCCGGGCTTGGTTGGTGAGAGGAGAAGACTGATTACAGCTGTAACGGTGAAGACAACCGAGTCGGATCCTTACGTCGGATGATGTTAGTTGGCTGCTTCGGAATAGTTCATACTTTTGAGCTAGAAGTTTTGCTATGACGCGTTTTACGTGGTAACTATTGTTGTTTTTTGATAGAATTTATGACAAAAAAAAATACAAGTGACCCGAAGTGACTTCCTTGGGGTGCATCAGACAGAACAATAACAAAATATGTTATTTTTAACCCTCTTGTGCCCAAGCCCGTCATTTGGCGGGCTCCAGTCAAACCTCTGAAAAGCATCAATAGATACTTGAAAAGTGTTTATAATGATTCATAGTGATTTTACAGCAGCCCGTCTAGAAATAAACTTTAACTTAAATTTTTTGTTAACAAATTACTAAATTTAAAATTTGAGAAAATTCAAATCAATTCAAAGTTTACCAATATTTTTTAACTCGAGTTCTGCTATGACCGAGATCTATAGGAATCGTCTTGTGCTTCTTTCTTAGCTTCAAATGAGATTTCCTAAACATGGTGTAGTGACAAAGATAGCCGCAAATGCCATTGCCAGAAAATATAAATAGTTCAAGAAAACTTCCCTGGGGTACATCGAACGGAACCCTGAACTTATAATTAATTTCCGATGATTCTTTTCTGCCATCAGGGAACGTTTTCAATGGCAACCGATTTCCGCATCTGATTTTCCGCTTTGGAACTTTCGTGCTTTTGTAATTTTGATCATTTAATTAACATAGTTTGAATGAACAGTAATATAAAGTAATTGATTAATCCAGAAGTGAAGTTCAAAATATCACGAATAACTAAAACTACTACCATTAAAGTTCATAGAATAGGTGGTGGAGAAAGTTTAGAATAATGGTCATAAGAAAAAAAATCAACACTGGGAAAAATGAGAAAAAATAACTTACTTATATAAAATAATTGAGGAAGATAAAGAATTAATATAAAGACAAAATGAAGGTAGGAAATTGTAAATAAGTCATTACAAAGTTCGGAGTTCCAACAATGGGAAAATTGAAAAGTCAAATAAAACATCATGTAAAACAAAGGTGAAAAGAGCAAAAAAATTTTAAAAAAATATGACAACTATATATACAACCAATCCGGGACTGAAACTGAATAAAAACTGAACAGAAACTGCACTGCAACTTAATGGATCTGAACTGAAACTAAAGGAACTAAAGCTGAATTTGGGCTCAACTAAAACAGACCTGAGAATGAACTGAAACTGTACTGAAAGGGAATTGAAACTGATACTGGACTAGTTTAGAACTGAAACTGAATAGAATCAGAGCTAAAATTCAACTGGAGATAAGCAAAAAAAAAGAACTGAAATTTACCCGGAGCTGAAGTAATACTGAACATAAACTGAACTGAAAGTAAACTGAATTGAAATTGAAATAAAACTGGACCAACTAATCTGAAACTGTACTGGAGCTATACTGCAACTGCACTGAAACTGAACCACAACTTCATAAAAGCTTAGCTTAAATTAAACTGCAATTTAACTGAACTGAAACGGAATCCAAATTGAATTGAAAACTAGCTAGAGCTGAAGTGAAACTGAACTGAAAGTGAGTAAACAGAATCAAAACTAGATTGAAATTTACCTGGAACTGTACTAAAACTGCACTGCAACTGCACTAAAACTAAACTAATCAGAACTGGCTTTAATTTTAACTAAAACTGTTCTGAAACTGGTTTAACACTAAAATAAAACAATACAGAAAGCCAATAAAAACATAGCTGAACCAAAACTAAAACTTTAACTGAAACTGAACATGAAGCTAACATAAATCCAACTGAATCTTAACTGTGGGTAAACTGGAATTGAATCACAACTGAACTGAAATTTGATTAACACTGAACTGGTGCTAAGCTAAAACTGAAACGAAACTGAGTAAACTGAATTAAATGTGAATTGAAACTGAACAGAAACAGAACTTAGTTTGAACTGAGGCTGAACTAAGCTTTTTTAAAACTAGAATAAAAATTAACTCCAACTTAAATCAAGCAAAGCCAACTATGAATTGCAGCTGGACAAAAAGTGACCAAAATCTGTACTAAAAACTGGAAACTGTAATAGAACATAAATTGGACTGATATTTACCAGAAATTGAGTAAAACCTTAACGGAAACTAAAACTAATCTGAATCACAACTGAACTGAAACTAAGCTGAAATTGAATAAACTGAACTAAGGTTGCCTTGAAACGGAACTGAAGCTGAACTGAATAAATTCTGAACGAAAATAAACTGAAACTGATCTGAGTCTGGAACAAATTTCTGCTTAAACTGAATTAAAGCTGTACAAAAACTGAACCATATCTGAGCATATGAAACTGAGATTTGATCTAAGACAAAACTGAAACTTAACTAAAATTAAGTGAAATTGAATTGAAGTTGAACTGCAGTTTTGCAACACCAAGAATTCGAAGAATGCGACATAAAAAGTGTAAAACATAAAAATCGACAAGCCAAGTTATATAAAGACTGAAGAAACTCTATTATTGTGAAGACGATAGAATACTAGATTAAACATTGGATTGAAATATCCAAAAGTCAAATGGACGAAGAAAGAAAATGCCGAACTTAAACAGAACTGCAACTGAGATGAAACTAAACTCAACTCACTAGAACAGTATTGAAACTAAATGAAAACTTTGCTGAAGACGGACTAAATTGGAAATTGCCGGAAACTCTATGAAAACTGTACTAAAACTGTGCTGAAACTAAATTGAAACTTAACTGAAACTGATTTTTTTTGTAACTGGTATGAAACTGAACTGAAACAAATTAAATGAACTTAAGCTGAATTACAACTGAATTATTCAGTTCAGTAAAGACTGAAACTGAACTAAATTAGAAATTGCCTGGAACTTAACTGAAACTGTACTGGAACTAAATTGAAACTGAACTGGAACTGAACATAAACTAAAACTAAACTGGAACTGGTACGCAACCAAACTGAAACAATACTCAATGAATTTAAACTGCATTACAACTGAACCGAAACTGAACTAAGATTGAGACTGAAATTTTGACTAAAACAAAACCTGAAACTGGAATAAAAATTTACCTGAATCAGTAATCAAGCAAAGCTAAAGTCGGACGAAAACTGATATAGATCTGAGTTGAAACTAAACCGAATCTAAACTCAAAACTGAAACTGAACTTAAAAATACTCAAAACTGAAACTGAACTTAAAAATAATAAAAATGAATTGAAGTTGAACTGGAGTGTTACAAGACCAAGAGTTTTAAGAGTTTAAAACATAAAATTAGACGAAAAGTCGACAAACCAAAGAACATAGAGACTTAAGAAATGATAGAAGAAACAACGATAAAATACTGGATTGAAAAGTGGATAGATAAATCCAATTGGACGAATGAAGAAAATACCGAGCTGAAACTAAACTGGGCCTAAATTGAAACTAAACCTAACTCACTAGAACTGCATTGACACTAAATAAAAACTTTGCTGAAAGCGAACTAAATTGGAAATTGCCGAAAACTTTATGAAAACTGAACTAAAACTGTGCTGAAACCAAATTGAAACTAAGCTGACACTGATTTTTGTTGTAACTGGTATAAAACTGAACTGGAACAAAGTAAATGAATTGAAGCTGAAATACAACTGAACTACAACTGAAATTTGAATTTGAGCGAGCCGGAAAATAAGGAACGATAGCATGAAAAAATCCAGAAATCAATCAGACGAAGAAAAGAAACACATGGATCTGAATGGACCTGAATAGAAACTAAACTCATCTGAGCTGTAACTAAACTAAGATTGTACTTAAGTTGTACTACAACTTCACTGCAACTTAATAAACATTTCACTAAAAATGAGCGGAAACTAAACTGAATTGGAAACTGTCTAAAACGTAAGTGAAACTGAACTAAACCTCTGCTGAAACTGAATTGAAACTGAATTATAACTGAAATGAAACTAAAACAGAACCAAACGAATACTTGTTTGAAACTGAACACGAATGAAAGGAAACTGCGAATAGCCTGAAACTGAATAAAACCTTTACTGAAAAGGAACACCTGATATGGTGCTGGAATAAAATTTAACTTTCACAGAAATCAAACAGAACGAAAATTGAACTGTTACTGAATTGAAAATGATATAAAGCCAAACTGAAACTGCAAAAAGAAATTACAATCATAATAAATACTCAAATCTGAGTAAAAGAATTAGAGGATACGAGTATTAAGAAAATTAAGGAGTACGATTTATGAAACGACATGTAGTGCAACGGAAAAGGTTATAAACAAAAAATAAGCACAAAAATACTAGAAAGGATTGAAGAGTTATCTTTCTGTTTTCTTTAATCCTTTTTCTATATACTTCTAGCCTAGTGTATCATTTTGCTTGCCAGGAAAGAATCAAAGAGAGAAATGGTCATGAGGTGCCACGAAAGAAATTGAAAGCTTGAAAAGCAGAGTCGAAACAGAACGGATTAAAAACCATATGTTAAGTTCTCTCAAGCGAAATTAGTTCCAGTTTCAATTGAACTAGGATCCGAAAAAAGTTATGAAAATGAAAAAAAAAAATTGCAGAAAGTTCGGGAGAAGAGTCAAAATATTATCATAAATATTATAAAACTTGAAAAGAAAGAAATGGAAAATAAAAAGTAAATCGATACAATCTGAAAAAAATCATATTATTAGAATTTGCTTTAGTAAAAATGATAAGAGCCAAAAAGGATTTGAAAGAGAATTAAAAAATAAAACTGTTCGAGTACAAAGTTTTATCTAGTATAAAATATAAAAGTCAAAAACAACAAAAAAAACAAAAAGTAACAAAGTTATAAATTTCAAATTTGTTAAAAAAACCATCGAGGACGCTGAATTGGAGGAATTGCTCGATGAGGAACCATGCCAAACGCAGGAACAGCTTGCATCGGTGTTAGGAATTACCCGCCAAGTCATTTCCAAGCGATTGCATGTTTTGTACATGATTCAAATACAAAAAACTTTAATTTTTAATGATGTTGAGCGTCGTTTTTTCATCTGTGGACAAACAATTGTAACAAAGAAGGATTTTTTATAATGCTGTTGAAACCGAACGAAACTATCATTGGAGAGCGGTATCGGCTTCAATTGAATCGACTAAGCCGAGCATTGCCCGAAAAACAACTACAACATGAGCGGAGACACGAAAGAGTGATTCTACTGCATGAAAACGCTCGACCTCATATTGTCAACGTCGTTAAAACTTATTCAGAAACGCTCAAAAAAGACAAAACAGTGAAAACCTAGTTGCGCACGTAATATAATATTCACAAATAAGAGATGAAATCTCGCAAAGAAAACTTATCAATTGTAAAAAAATGTATGGAAAGTTAACAAAGGAATAGTGAACCTCTTGCACAAATTTTCGCAGCACAAGCAAACTAAAAGTATGAAAAATAATTTGAAAAGTGGTGAAAAGCAAAACACAGAAAAACGATAAACAGTTAGAAATATTCTAAATGACAAAGGTCAAGACTTTCTAAATAGTTGAACACGACAAAAACTATCAGAAAATGTTGTTAATATAAGAAAACCTATCAAAACGGGTGAAAAATGTTCCAGAGAGTTTCCAATTCACAAATGGAAAAAAGGTCCAAAGGTCACAAAAGGTCACAAATGGAAAGTGACAGAACAGGTTGGAAATTTTAAAAAAGAGAATGACCTAAAAGTTAAACATGTTAAAATTGAAAAAATATCAAGAAAAAAATCAAATAGCAAATCAAAATAGGTAAAGAATGGAAAAAAAAATCCGTAAAAATCTCAAAGAATCTCTAAATAACACCAAACAGATTGACATCGCTGAATAACAGGTAATAGTTGGTAAAAACATTTTAAAAAGTTGAAAGTGACAAACAATGAAATATGTTGCCGAAAAAAATAAAATATGTTGCCGAATATCTTAATGTATAGTTTTTACTTTTTTCTGGTCACCCTATTTCGGGACTGGTCATCGCAAGGAGAGAAAAATACGGGTCTGGTTATTTTCGATGAAGATCACGGAATTCATCACTAGATTTGTTGTTAAAAAAGAAAGAATATTATTTGCAGTCTTTAAGAGTCAAAGCACAGAAAAATATCGTAGATTTGATCTAAAAATGAGTTATGCATTAAAATCGAATTGAATAGAACAGAGTATAATACATGAGTTATTTTAGAAGAAATGTCACAAACAAACAGGAAACGAAATTCCATCAAACTTGATTTACCGATAGAAATAAGACATCATAGTCTGCTTAGATTTTAAATAATAAAAAAAAAACACTCAGTTTCACTCCTCAGTACGGTTCCTAGCCTGATTACACTCACGCTTTCCGTCGTCATCCGTCCCGTGTGCGTTATTGCCAACCCAAGCAAAATGGATTAAAAATTAATGAGCAAACGAAATTAGCAACAGTCGACAACGCACACGCGCTGCTGCTGTTGCTGCTGCTGCACATTTTTTCCGCACTCTTTGGAAAGTAGGTACGGAATGGGAAAACCTAACGGTGCGGAAGGTAAGGTGATTGTGAAAAATTGCAATTGGCGTCCACCAGCAGGCGAGTAAATCACCTCCGCTTACAACGGACAGCGAGAGAGAGAGAGTGGGCGCACGCGCGGGGCGCTCCATTAATATTTTGAATAATGATGGCAATTTACCACGCAGGGTACCGTGCGTCTCCATCGGTTGGAATGATTTTCCCTTTTTCGCGTTTCAGTTGTGTCCAAGCCGTGGGGATAAAGGTCATTAATATCGTTCATCACGGTGCGATATAAAGTGGACTTGTTGCCGACTTGGACAGCCAGCGGAGCCTCCGCTGAGCTTTGAATTGTCCTCCAGTAGCAGCAGCAAATGGCAATCAATCAAATTACTGCAAGCACTCGAGAAACAGACCGGCCACTGATCAGCTGATCGCTCGATTGCGGTACGGTGTTGTGTGACTTACCGGGAGATTAGTCAAAACAAAACCAAACAAAACAAAGCGAAAAAAAAATAACGATGATGGCGATTGCGGTGATGAGAGTCGGAATCAGATTTTCGCACAGCCGATTGCACCTCTCTTGCGGGGACGGCAAAAAGCGAGACAGATGTTTGCGCTAAATATAATGCCACGTGCGGCGGTGTGAAAGTGCATTTGCGTTTGCGATGACCCCTTCAAGCCCAACCTTCCTCTTCCTGCTGCTACCCCTGTCTGTCGTCTAAGGGTGGATTGTTGGGCAGCCACTGATGTGTAAGCAAACAAGATTGAAAATAGCACACATGTCGAACAGTGTGTGTATGTGTGAAAACGCTCTGCTAAGGCCCAAAATGCGACACATCCATCAAGGCGACCTAATTCTCGGTTGGACGGTCGCCGGCTGGCTGAATCAGGTTGTTGTTCCGAGGGGGATGTTCGACCATTTTCCAACCACTATTTTCTACCGAGTCAGCTGTGCGACACATTTTGAGCATCCCCACGTTGGCAGCGCGTTCAAAATATAGAACACGGCAACCGAGTTGGGAACGACGACGCGACGGTCCACAATTAGATGCACATGCGGTGGACGTCGAAACTGCAGCAGTCGGGAACGCAACGTTGACAACAACAACAGCAACAACAGGAACGCAGCAACCTGCCAAGAAAAAACATTCCCCACAAACAAGGAGCGTTCGTTCATTCCTCTGTGCTCTAGGAAGGCGAGACCTTGAAATCAGTTGCCAAAAAAAAAACTTACCCGTTCTAAATCCGACGGTGTTCCCGACTACACGGTGCGGCAAAGTGTGTGCATGCATGCGAGCTTTGAACTTTTTGGCACGGGTGCAAATTGCGACTTAGATGTAGCCACATTTAGGCCACTTCGCGTGCGATTAGGATTGAGCTTATCTCGGTTAGAGAGAGGGAGGACGGGAGGAGAGGAAAAGAGCTTTTGTTGGTTGGTGGCAAGTGGCAGAAAATGGCATACTCGGCCATGTTTGGAAAGTACTGCTACTCTCTGCTGACTGCAGTCACAATCGCCATCGGATACAATAAGTAAATAAATTACGGACAGTTTCTGCACTGTGTCAGCTCGGGAGAATCTAGCAGACAGAGCAGGAGGAATGAGGAGATGTGAAGAAAGAGAAAGAAAAATAAAAATACTGCGACGCACAATGTCAATGTTTTCTTTCTTCGATTGCACGGTATTGTTTGTTTATTACTGTACTGCGTGCGTGATTAATGTGAACCGTTTGTGAGTGTGTACCCTTGTGAGTGAGTGGCTGTAAACAGTTTTCAGAATGCATCTGCACTCCGACGGCTCCATTTTTGTGTGAAACTTCGTAATTTTACTTAGTGGCTTCATTATTTCTGGACATTTCATTCTACACCGACACTTTTCTATCGATTCCGTTTATTTATAAATTCAGCTTGCCTATAAGACTTGATTTTTTTTGTATGCTATTTAATATTGATTGTTCATGAAAGATTTCGTTCTTTCCTTGGAAAAGGGATACGATTTAATAATAATTATTCAACTTTCCTGAGTAGGTATCAGTTCTGCTTCCTTTTGTTGCTTTTGTTTTTGGCTTGGTGTTTTTCATATTTCTATCCCTTGTTCGTGACTTCTTTTTTCAACTAAATCGTGTTGTTCGTGTGATTTCTTGTTCTGCTTGTCTATTTCTTCTGTTTTATCCTTTCTGCTAATGTTAAGGTTTTCTAAATTTATTTTTCTACTTGCACTATTTAAATTTTGAAAATGTGTAATCAGTTTTGGCTAACTTTCTTCTTAGTTTCCATCTTGTTTTTGGTTCATACAATTTTATTTTGTTCGATTGGTTTTTAGACATTGAAACAGCTCTGTTTCTCTTTTTGTTTTCCGTTGATTAGTTCATATTTTCCTGAAATTGATACCACTCGAGCCTGAATTTTCCAAATACCATCCAAAATGAATGTACATAAACCAAAAATCGACCTTAGACACTAGTTTAAAATTCGAAGTGACAACTTTTGGTTACTGGAAAACAATTTTTTTTTATTTATGGCCTCTACCCCATCAGTATTTCTAATTATTTTTAAACCTGTCTCAGGTTTTTTGAAGCATTTTTCCCCTTTTCAATCTATTTTTTGCTGAATGTTTTCCCAAGGCTCGTACTTTCGTTCCTTTTCTAGAAAATTGGATTTTAATCATTCAATTTTTCGACGTAGGACTACGTCTTACTTCAGTAGGGTGGCATGCTGTGGAAAGTGTAACGAAAATGTGCCCTTCTATAATGCATTTTATGTTACTACCCCTGAACGAATTTTAAACATCAGTCTCTTGATCGAAAGCTTCTGTCCTGAGTTCGAACTGCAGCTGTGAAGTCGAACCGTCTTGGCTAAGACGTTTTAATATTTAAAAACGGCCAGTATAATTGTTAAGCTACAATCAAAGTTTAGATGTCAGGTGATGCCATACGGGAATGGGTTAAACGATCCACATATACCACATATATAACTTAAGAGTTCTATGAACAATAAATTGGGGATGGGACACGAGGGTAAAGGTGGGCAATTCGCTCACGAACTGGTACTTCAAAGTGAGTGAATGATATACCGCTCTTTTTGAAAGGCGGTAACCTACCCTTTACTTCAAGCAAAAAGCTGAAAGCTTTACACCCCAAGCGTAAAGCGGCACGGGAAACTGCAATAGAACTCCCAGCAACCAGCTGCCACCGGCTGTCTGCTCTCCTATGCATGACCCATCCACCAGCCACGAGAGCAAGAAAAACTTTACTTGTCACAGTCCGCACGTAGGCACACGAGTTGGCACGCCGATGGCGCACACGAATGGATGGCAAAAGTGGAACGAAACGAGGGAAACAACTGGTTCATTGATCTCGTGGATCTATAGTAGAAGCAGGTAATCGCCACGCGTGCTGATCATTTTCATATAAAAGAACTAGAATGAGAAAAAAAGGTCATTTACTCATCTTTTTTTGTCATATTCAATCACCTTTATTTAAAAATTTTTGTCGTCATTCTAGTCACATTTTAGTCGTGATCTTCATTTAAAAGTTCTCATTTTTGTCGTCCGTCTCATTCTAGTCGTTATATATGATAATTTATGTGGTCATTCATTATTGTCATCATAATTATCTTCTCGTTGTCGGTATTTTTTTTTTATTTTTTCACCATTTTTGTCGATATTGTATCTTTATACCCCCCTCCTTTTTTTTATATTTGTCTTCTCTTGTGCCACCATTTTTGTCATCATTATTTTCGTTGTTTCTGCTGTACTTGTGTTACCTTTTTGATGTAATTTAGCGATAATTTTTGTAGTCATTTCTCCTTCATCGTTGTTTGTAATATTTTTAATTTATGTCTATTTTGACTTTCTCAACATTTTTGAAATTTCTGACATTTTTTTCATCATGTTTGACATATCTGGCCTTTTTAATATATCTGTCAGTTTTGTCAATGTTGACATTTCTGGTTTTATTGGTAATTTGGCCTTTTTCCAATATTTGACATTTGTCACTATTGCCGTCTCTGGTTTAACCTTTCCTTTGGAGTCTTTTCAGTCGCTACATCCGACTTTTTTCTATTTTCTGTCGATTTTTTTCTTTTGTATATTTCTTTCGCTTGCTGGTTTTTTCTTCCTTTTGTTTTCCGTGTATCATTTATGTCACCGTTTTTATTCGTTTTGTCATTTCTGTTTTTTCTCATGTTTGTTATCATGTTTAATTGCCACTTTTGTCATTATTTCTGGCGTCATTCTAGTCCCTTTTTATTGTGATCTTCGTTGACTTTTTTCACAATTTTGGCGTTCATTTGTATTCATTTTCGATACTATTTTTGATTCGTTTTCGTTCTGACATTCCTATTGTAATTCTTGTGATCATTCTTCAGTTTTGTCGTCATATATTCCTCTTTTTATTGACATCACAGGTTTTTTGTTGTTGTAATTTTTTCGTTTTTTTTTCACTGTTATATTGTCACAATTGTATCTTTGAAGTTGTCAATGTCAGTTTTTTTTTCGTAATTCTATCTTTTCCTTCCTCCTCATTTTGATACATTTTTGTCATCTCTTTTGCTGCCAATTCCTTAATATTGTTTTAAAATTTGTTTTTTTTATCATTTTTGTTATTTAATTCACATTTTTTTTGTCATATTCGTTTATGTGGCATTTTTGACACTTCTCTTGTTTTTCACTTTTGCCATAATTCTATTTTTCATTATATTACGGTGTTTTTAGCTTCATTTTTATCATATTTTTTTCTTCATGCCGCCATTTCTGTCGTTACTTGTTTCATAGTTTTCATCATAATTTTTCCCCCTCATTTTTGTCGTTTAGTTTTTGCATTTTTGTAAATATTTTTGTAGAAATTTTGTCACAGTTTTTATCATTCATACGTTTGTTTTATGTTATTTTTGTTTTATTTTTCCATATCTTATTCGCTTGCTGTTTTTGTCTTTTGTGTTTTTCGTGCATAGTTTTTGTCATCATTTTTCCTCATTTCGTCGTGATTTCCGTTTTCGCTCATCTCTGTTATCATTTTCAACCGTCACTTTTGTCATTCGTTTTGTCGTCTTCAAGTCACATATTTTTTGGGATATTGGTCGATGCTTTTCCTCATTTTTGTCACTATTTTTGATTGGCTTTCGTTAATATTCTCTCAAAGTTTCTCTCTTTGCTATGGTCATTTTTCAGCTCTTCTTCTGTTCACACAATAAAGCTTTGCAATCGGTTTTCTCGTCATTGTTTTTTCCCTCTCATTATCGTCATCATAGTTTTCTTCTCTTTGTTGTTATTTTATCTTATTTTTTTGCTGTAATTTTGTCACAATTTTTGTCGTTAATGCATCTCTATAGTTCTCGCTGTTTTGTCAGTTTTTTCGTGATTCTGTCGTAACTTCCTCTTCTCTCCCTTATTTTTGTTCCATTTTGTCGTTACTCTATCTTAACCTTTGTTATTTTTCTCTCGCAATTGTTTCATCTCTTCTGTCGGCAAGTTTTTGGCATCATTTTATTTACCATTTTTGTTATTCAACAGTGTGTCAGTGTCATTTTGTGATAATAAAAACAAATAATTGGATTTGGATAATTTTTTACATGGAGTAACCCACCTTAAAGTGATGGATGAAATTTCTTATAATGAAATTAAAATTCAGTCATTGTCGGGTCAGAATTTATCCAAATACTTGAATTTATCATGAAATTACTTTTCAGTACACATTTCAGTCGTTTGACAAAGTTTCATTTGGGTAACCAAGGCTACCACTATCCAAGAAGCGAAAAAATAAGAATTTCATGATTATTTTCACATAGCGATAAAACACGAGACCGGAAGCATCCGGAAGATTTTCTTCACCATTATAACCAAAAATATTAGCACTTTCACGTAATATAAGTCGTTCAACCGGATTCTGCCGGAAACATAACTTATCCCATTTTGAGTTAACTCATAAAAACAAATATTTTGAGTTTCATTATATTGATTTTGACAAACACCTGGGTATTTGGAGAGACTAGCATACATGCTAAGTACACATTTCTGTTCGATTAACATTCTTTAACAATCTCCATCGTTGTTTGATTTGAAAATCACTTGTTTATCTTCGGAACGTTATATTTTAGCTCACGGTATCAAAGCGTCATTATCATGCACAAAAAACTGTTGAATTGTGGTCGGTTCAAACCTCTCGTTAAGACCGTAAACATAACTTTTGGATGTTTATGAGCTGTCAAGCTATCAAGCATACATCACACTTCAAAATAAAACACTACAATACAAAGTTGATTTACTTTGAATTTTTCACTTATGATCAGGTTTTAAACGCATTTACTCCTATGTGCGTCGTAGGTTCGAGTCTCGTCGCGGGAGAGACTATTGTCAAAAGGATGGTAGCGCTAGCCCCGCAGTTGTCCTGCACACTAATCAGTCGGCCAAATGATTTAAAAACGCAGAAACGTCGAGTAATGGTGTCAACTGAAAAAATTTTTTTTTGAAAAATCGACTCTCTGGGACTCTGGGACTCTGTTTTTTCAATTGTGGAAGGCGAAGCTCAAAATGTTTAGAATTTATCTTTGAAATCGATCACTAGTCTCTCGAAATAGCCTGTATAATAATTTACACTATAACTAGCATCGAATACATTATGTTTCATTAGGATGCTTCATTTATTCGGCATAGGGTGGTTCATAATATTGTGAAAAATGAGTATAAATAAAAAAGCACTTCGGTTCGTTTGATTGGTGTGATGTCTTCGACAAAGTTGTGGATAATATTTCTGTCTTTCCAAAAAAATACACTTAAAAAAATTATTTAAAAAAAAATTAGAAGAAAAATTAAAAATTAATTACTTAAAAGAGCTCATATTTTAAAATTTTTTTTATAAATTTTTTTAATTAAACTTACAAAAGATTACCAAAACAATTAAACCAGTCCGATTATTTAGAAATCAAGAAAAAAGTTATCATTTAAAAAAAAATCGAAAAATAAATAATTTTTTTAATTATTTTTTTAAAGGCATATTTTTCTTTTGGAAGGACATAAGGTTATCTACACCTTTGCCGAAGACACTATGCCAATCAAACAAACCGTTTCGACTGCAGACTTTTTTTTAATTTCCAATAGAGCACTCTATGAGGAATTAAGAATATTTTACAGTCAACAGGGATTATTTGATTGGCATAGTGTATCTGGCAAAGTTGTAAATAATAACTTTATTCTTCCAAAAATATGTTCCCTGTAAAAAAAAAATAAATTAAAAAAAATTATAACCTTTTTTTCGATTTCTCCATGACCGGTTTCGTTGTTCAGGTAATCTGTCGCAGTTTTTATTAAAAAAACAGTTTTTTTTCTAATGGGCTGTCTTAGATAATTAATGTTTACAGACAAAACTATTATCTACAACTTTGCCGAAGACGTCACACCGCTCAAACGAACCGTGTTGGCTCTAAAAATATTTGTAATCATCAATACCTATCCGAAATAGCATTTTTCAATAGCTTTTCAAAAACACCAACATTTCAACATTTTCCGCGAGACACCATCTTAATTTTGGTTGAGATTTTTTTTTTTTGCACAGAGTAGTTTTTTGAAACATTTTGTAAATTTGTTTTGTAATATCTTGCCATTTTACATGATATTTTTTCCAATTCAACATTGCCACCCTAACGACAATGATATAACAAATATTGTATTTTCAGGAATTTTTCTATTGGTATTCAGTGGAAAGTGATTATTTTCATTTTAAACTCATTTTTTCATAATATTATGAACCACCCTATGTCGAATAAATGAACCCTAATGAAGCATAATGTATTCGATGCTAGTTATAGTGTATATCATTATACAGGCTATTTCGAAAGACTAGCGATCAATTCCATCAAATAAATTCTAAACGTTTTAATTTTCGCCTTCCACAATTGAAAAAACGAGTCGATTTTTGCAAAAAAAAAAAAAATTTCAGATGACACCAATTCTCGACGGTTCATGCGTTTTTAAGTCATTTGGCTTCAAAAAAAAATTTTTAAAACCGAGATTTCGCGTTTTCCCCCTTTCCCCCTTTAATGATTTTTCGATTTTCAAAAAGGCCAAACTTCAATCGCTTTGCGCCACCCCATTTTAAGTCCGACTTAGCTGAAATTTTGCACAGGGTGTTTTTTCGAGCAGGTGAACATTTTGTATAGGGTTTCTTTTTGAAATTTTCTGGTCACTTTTTCCATACGATGATTGGCACCCTACTTTACGCGCTTCCGATTCGGCAAACGTAGAAGCGACGAACCCGGTGAGCAATTACTCCGCTGCCTGTTTACGCATTTCCGAGCTGGCTTGGGGCACCAAAATTCACAGAAATGGTTTAAGAGCTATAATCATTTATTTAGTTTCAGCAGACCAGTATTTTTTGGATTGTTCCGATTATGTTTAAATTGTTTTATGTTTCATGACTGTTTTCTTGACAGTTGACCTTTCTACACTTGGTTATCTCTTCAATTGAGCCAATTTCTGTTTTTTAAATAATTTTTCAATCATCAGTTTTCGTTTATTATTTTGCTTGTTTTTCAAACTCTTAGTTTTGACTATATATTAGTTTATTTTCGTGCTTACTTGTTTGATTCTCTGGTTTTGATATGTTTTGTCGATTTTCTATTGTATTGTAGCTTTTTGAAATTTTCAAAATACTTTTCCATTCTTCATGATTTTAGTACAGATATCTCAGCAATTAATAGTTTTAGATTTATTCTTGCACAGTATCAGTTTACCTCTAGGTAATTTTCAGTTGAATTTTAGTTTGGTTTTAGTTTCGTATCTATTAAACGACAAAAAGAATTCCGTTTTAGTCTGTAAAATTCCATAGACGCAACAACTTAAAATAAATGCCAAGCGTACAGTTGATCATTGATTTAGTAGCATGCAATCAAAGCCACTCCACGCTGCAGTTCTGTTTATTTCATTTGTATCTCCCCCGTGTGCAAACCTCAGCGTCAGCGAGTTCAAGGAAGTTGCATTTTGCTCAGCTGCTCAGCAGACAACGGACCAATATTTATTGATTCAGCTATTTATTTATTTATCTAACCAACCTCGAGACCCAATGCACTCGCCGAGTGCCACGACGCCCTCCTTCCAGTTGCGCAAAGCCGATCGCCATTGCGAAAGGAATTATTTATATTAAGTAATCATGCAGGCACATAAACCAAATCTAAAATACAATATAATAATGGAATAGTGATAATCTTGTAAATTACAATTTCGCACCGTCCCATTCTTTGCCGCCGTTCGACTGTCTAACGTTGGGGCTTGTGGCCGACCGACAGCAGCCCAAGGCGTCCGAGGGCAGCTAGGAAACGCCTTTTCCTCATATGTGTACCCCATATTGTACGCCAGTCAACAAGCTTAGGACACCTGCGTAGCATGGGGGGCTCACCGCGCCCCGGAACTACTTTCTAAAAAACCAATCCTGCGGAGTGAAGATTTAGTAGGAATAAACACAACTCTGGTGTGCGGTGCAAGGCCGCGGTTTACAACCGCGAGAAAAAGTGAGCGTGCGCGCACTTACGCGGCATTCTTTCCAATAAATCTACGCGTTATCTATCCGCGCGCTGGCCGATCCCGGGGTCTTACTGATTGGTTTATTGCCGAGCGAGCTTTTGCTCTGTGTCCGTACTGCTGCTGCTGCTGCTGCTACTCCAGTTTCGAACCGACTGCGGACACGCAACTTGCCTGCTACCAGAACAGCTCGTGTGCCCACTAGAGTGTAGAGTGAAGTTGTTCATGTGCCGCGTGCCTTCGATTGTGTACTGCGGAGGCGGACAGCGTTAGAGACCATATCTTACGGAAGGAATTTCCTTATGCATCGATCAGCAGCAGTGGGTTTTTGCAGATGGGAACTCGCAACGGTGCGCAAACCCCTACGCGGTGTGGCATGCAGACGGAATATTTCTGCAGAGGATGGTCCCGTTTTTTGACAGGCAGATCCGGATGTGATTTGGAGGTTTCACTTTCGGTGAAACAATCTGCGAATAATCCGCGAACCGCACAAACCAAAGAGAAGTGTCACCGCAAAGCCGATACAAAACACGTGTAGCGAAGTCGAAGCGGATTAACTGACGGTCAGTAGCAGCGGCATCCTCGCTGGTGGCGTTCTTCCATTCATTCGCGGTGCTTGACAAATTCACACGCATTGACTGTCTTTTTTTTTGGGAGTCAACCGCTTCTACTGACGGTGGTTACCAGACGACGATGATAGCGATGACACTCAGGATAGGGTTTCGCATCATAAAGTTTGTCAATGGCAGCGATTACGGTGTGCGAGGTTCTACATCTTTGTTTCATCATTGCGGTTTGCTTTTTGGAATTCCATCTCACATTTTTATGGAGAGGAAGTTTGCGCTTACGATGTTTTAAATTATTGTTAGTGTAAATCTTTCAAGCAAAATTATCTCCAGAGAATTTCTTACCTAGCAAGGATGCGTTGTTTAATGCTACAATTTCTCTCACAACAAGCAGAAGGTACCTTACCTGAAAATAGATAAAAGAATGCGGTCGATTAGTGGTTTGTGTTGTACAGTTGTCTCGTACTGAAAAAAACTAATGAATCGCTCTAGTAGAAACACTCAAACATAACCTACAAATTGATTTTTTTCGCTCTCTTTCCCATTCCCTTGTCAGGGCGACTGCTCACACCGTATCTAAGAGCAACAACCGTTTTCATGTTCGTCTTTGACCCCTCTTTCAGGGAACGAAACGACACAGCAACAGCAACAACGAAAAAAAAAAAAAAAACACAGCCACCAGCATGTATCCAAATTTCCACCTCAGCATCTCAACCGTGAACCGGCTGACGACGACAACGACAACGACGACGAGAACCTATCCCGGCGCGTACCTATATCTCTTATCTCGTCCTGACTCATCTTTTAGCATGTTCTTCCCCGAAAGGGGGCTTCATTTTTTTGTTCACTTCCGCATCGTCACACACGAGGAGAAGCTCAACAGCAGCAGCAGCAGCATCCGAGAATGTCGTGTTCTTTGCGCTTGTGTTTCTTGTGTTTTCAGTTTTGCGCTCCCTGCAGGGAACCCTTTTTTGCGGGCTCGGTGGGTGGCAGCGCTTGGCCACTGCACGACACAAAGTTGCGCTGCTCCAAAAGTGTTTTCACTAGTCGTGACACCGGTTTGCGGGTCCACCGAGGTCCGATTTGTCTGTGGCGCTCTAGTAGCAGCGATTCTCCAGTCTGGGCTGGAACACTATCGTGGCAAAGTGGTGACATTTTAACTAGGCTGATGAAGTGCTCCACCGGAACAACGAACGCCCGGAACGTGGTAAAGATGAGTTTGGTCGGCATCAAACGAATGGAGAGATGGAGCTTGAACCGTCGTCGCAACCAGTGGAGTAGAGTGGAGAACTGGGATACAAGCAAGCAAGCAAGCAAGCAGTGTATCTCTTCCCGCAGGGCGAGTTGTCGATTTTGAAGGGTGCTGCTGCAGCTGCTGCTGTTGCTGCCTTTTGAGCGGCTTTGGTGCGGTCAATTTGAGGTGATTTATTATGAATCGGATGGATGTTAGCGTAGGAACATTTTCAATCAAGTTGCGAAGGTTTGAGGAGCCAATGGATTGGTTTCTTTTGTAGGGGGGACTTTTGTTTTCACCTCTTTGTGTTCATCAGCCGGTCACATAGTTGTGAATGTTCAGTTTTAAAAAAAGGTGATCAAAAGGTCGGAAGATTTTATTTTTTGATTTTGGAAGCGCATCAGATGAAACGGGTTGAATAATCTAATTGAAAACTAGTAGAAAAGGAGTACAGCTTAACATTACATGGATCGCATTTGGCCTTTTTAAATTTTGTTACGTGTTTTTGACGTTGACTAACGTCTATATCGAAGTTAGGCGCCTGAATTTGGAAATCTAGTTAGGAAAACCTGGGAAAAGTGGTCAGGTTTGAGCGCTTATTTTTCAGCCATTTATAATGAGGTTTTCGAGGTTGTGGCGTCAATCGATCAGAAATTCTTTTACGGTTTAATTTATGTAACAAAAACAAACTATTGTTTGAGATACACTAGTGAAAAATTGGTAATTAATATCGATTGTCTAAATCATACCGCACAGCCAATCACTACCTCTCTTCCCAAGCACAGTCGACACTAACGGATACAATCGATCTGACTTTGTTGTTATTGTTGTTGTCACTTTCTGTTTCCGATGCTTATTTGCGTTCCTTGTCATTCCATTTTCTACTTAGCCCCTCCTTCTTTCTAACTAACTGACGAAGCTTTGATATAAAAGGTACCGTTCGAGCATTTCACCCCATCAGTTTCATTACTAAACCATACCGATTACATACGGACGCTAGGTGTTAGCAGCTGAAAGGAGGAGAGACAAAAGAACCGGTCATCTCGTGTCGGTTTCACCCGTAATGCTGGTGGCTGTTAGTAGTACATGGCTACTGCAAAATACTAAAATGGCTGGAATTCTGGACGGACTAACCAGTAAACAAGAATAATCAGCAACTGGCACCTTTTGGTGCCTCGAAGTTTTCTAATAGAAGCGTTGCAATTCCCTCTACTATTCATTTTAATGGAATATAAGAATACGGTAGTCAACGTCATGCGGTCGTGTCTCGTATACCACCCTCCTACTATTTCTACTTCTTTTTATATATCCCCATTTTTTGACTTCTTTATCATTATGCATGACCGTTTTTGACATTTTTGACTATTCATTGAAGTTTAACCTGTTTATTATTTTTCGAACTTTAATTGCCCTCTTTTGATATATTTGATCATACATTTCCATCAAGTTGTTGATATTTCAGCCTCTTTCCCTTTTTTAACATTTAGTTTCAAGATTTTTTGATGTTTTTAACGTTTTTGGACCATTCAAACATTCGTAACTATCTTCACAGTTTCACACGTTTGGTGATTTTTTACATGTTTTTCATACTGTTGAATCTTGAATTTTGTCATTTGATAGCTTCTTAACAATTCTGATATTTTTGACTTTTTTTAAACTCTCAGTTTAATATTTAAGTTCTGTTTAACAAATGTTTCAAACGAATTTTAATACCTCCTAATGTTTATAAATATGATAGTCATATTTCTCTGTAACCGCTCTTTGATGCTTTTTACCATTGCTTATATTGTCGAATTATAAGACAGCCTTTCTTGAGAATCATTTCATTTTTTTTGTTTGCTCTGTTTTTAACATTTTGGGCCTTCTTCGGCTTACTTCGATGGTGAGCAGAATCATTTCAAATCGCCTGGAAATACGCGAAAATTTAATCGACCATTTTTGATTTGAATGAAACTTTGCACACGTATTTGGCTTAGCAAACTGAGCTTTTTTCACAGGTGGAAAGATTTTTTACACCCATGAGTTACACTCTAAAAGGGCGTATGCCTTTTGGCAAAGGTTTTATTCGAAGCATTGTAGCCCAGAAACCGTTGTTTGTATAGAAAAACTGTCTGAGAATGAGTTGTAGGGAATTAAAAATGCACCATAAAAAAATATACACTGCAAAAAAAAATTTTTTTTGACCAAAAAAAAAAATTAAAAATAAACATTGAATTTCAATTTAAAAAAAAAGAGTTCAATGATGATTTTAAAAGATGCAGAGAGTCATTTTGAATCAAAAAGCTCTTGGTAGTAAACATTCTAAAGGCATTGGTTTTCGAGTTATTTCTAATTTAAGCTCGAAAAATTATAATTATTTAGGAAAATACACGTTTTTCTTAATTTGTCCATGGTTCTCCAGCAAAAACCATACATTCATTAGAATACTTGATCAAAAATATACAATTCATTTTAAAAAAATGATTTTAAAAGATGCAGAGAGTCATTTTGAATCAAAAAGCTCTTGGTAGTAAACATTCTAAAGGCATTGGTTTTCGAGTTATTTCTAATTTAAGCTCGAAAAATTATAATTATTTAGGAAAATACACGTTTTTCTTAATTTGTCCATGGTTCTCCAGCGAAAACCATACATTCATTAGAATACTTGATCAAAAATATACAATTCATTCTTCGACAACAAAACGATTGGATAAATAACTCAAGCGCTAAACCTTAGCCTACCTACACGTTCCCCCTTGCCGAATGTTTTATAAAAAAATATGTTTATCGTGCAACACTACCTACTTGTTTACTAATAAAAACTGTTTGTAAAGTACGCAACCAATAACTACCGGGTTACCTAGGTCAAGTTTCTTTAAAAAAAAAATGAAAAAAAATCAACTCTCTTTATTTCAAATTGAAATTTAATGTTTATTTTTTTAATTTTTTTTTGGTCAAAAAATTACTTTTTTTTTGTACAGTGTATATTTTTTTTATGATGCATTTTTAATTCCCTACAACTCATTCTCAGACAGTTTCTCTATACAACCAACGGTTTCTGGGCTTCAATGCTTCGAATAAAACCTATGCCAAAAGGCATACGCCCTTTTAGAATGTAACTCATGGGTGTAAAGAATCGCTCCATCTGTGGAAAATGCTCAGTTTGCTGAGCCAAATACGTGTGCAAAGTTTCATTCAAATCAAAAATGGTCGATATTCGACCATCGGTGATTTGGCGCGATCTTGCTCTGGTTCGTTTCATTGATTGTCATTTCAACATTTTTGTGATTATTTTTAATTTTTCGATTGTTTTACTCTTCTTAATAGTTTTAATTTCTTTAGATTTTTGGACTTTTTATTTTTACCATATTTTAAAACAATTTTACTTTTTGTGACATTTGTAACCAATTTCAACCTTTTTTGTCTGTTTGCACTTGTTAAATTGTTACTTTTGGGCTATTTATGTGATCTTTCAACTTTTTGATCATTTTACCTTTTTAAACAATTTGTTCCTATCATTCTAAACTATTCGACTTGTTTCACCAGTTACATCTTTGTTGACAATTTCAAACCAGTTTGGCAATTGTCAATATTTTTGTCATATTCGACCAACTTTTATATATTTGACCTCACTTTGTCAGTGTTATTTTGACTTTTTACCCTTTGAACTTTTTATTTTTTTTATGAGATTTTTTTTTTAAATGACTCTATCAACAACTTCAAAGTTTCTGTGATATTTTCTACCTATATTATCATTTCGGACGTTTTTACATTATTGTTACCTCTTTTATCTCTTTGCTTGGTTCTTTTTGACGTTTTCAGTTTTTGGGCCTTTTTCACATGCATTAAATTGTAGACATTCATGACCTTGTCTAAAACTTTCTTACACATTTTAGTCATTTTCGATCTCTCTTGACATTTGTGCTGTTTTTCTATGACATTCTGTGACAATTGGCTTTTTTCAAGGTTTTCAACAGTTTTAGTTCATTTTAATAATTTTTCATTTTTTTCATTTTTGTCATTATTTTAATTTTTTTTCGATATTTCTGACTAATTTCACCTTTTTTTAATTATGACTAGTCTTTTGTGTCATTTTCAAATATTTTACTTGTTCTCATTCATTTGACATGTTTGTCAAATATTTCGTTTTACACTTAAAAAAAAATAAAAAGTTTGACTTATCGTTTTGATTTATGAATATGGATTCCGGCATATTTTATAACTATTATTTGAACTTTAATTTTGCATAAAAATGTCAAAAAGGTCACAAATGTCAAAAAAATTAATTTGAATAAAAAAGACACTGTTGAATAAAAAAATGGTGAAAAAATGATGACAAAAACTTGCCGACAGAAGAGATGAAAAAAATTGCAAGAGAAAAATAACATAGGTTAAGATAGAGTTAACGATAAAATCGAACAAAAATGAGGGAGAAAAGAGGAAGTCACGACAGAATCACGAAAAAACTGATAAAAAAGCGGGAACTATAGAGATGCATTAACGACAAAAATGGTGACAAAATTACAGCAAAAAATAGGAGAAAATAACAACAAAGAGAAGAAAACTATGATGACGATAATGAGAGGGAAAAAAAAATGACGAGAAAAAAATGGTTGCAAACTTTAATTGTGTGAACAGAAGAGAAGCTGAAAAATGACCATAGCAAAGACAGAGAAACTTTGAGAGAATATTAACGAAAGCCAAAAAAAAAGTGACAAAAATGAGAAAAAGCGTCGACCAAGATTCCAACAAAATATGTGACCTGAAGACGACAGAAATAATGACAAAAGTGACGGTTGACAACGATAACAGAGATGAGCGAAAACGGAAATGACAACGGAAATCACGACGAAATGAGGAAAAATGATGACAAAAACTATGCACGAACAACACAAAAGACAAAAACAGCAAGCGAATAAGATATGAAAAAATAAAACAAAAATAACATAAAATAAACGTATGAATGACAAAAACTGTGACAAAATTTCTACAAAAATATTTACAAAAGTGCAAAAACAAAACGATGAAAATGAGGGGAAAAAATAATGACAAAAAATATGAAACAAGTGACGACAGAAATGGCGGCATGAAGAAAAAAATATGATGAAAATGCCGCTGAGAACACTGTAATGAAATGACGAATAGAATAATGGCAAAAATGAAAAACACGAGAAATGTCAAAAATGCCACATAACAAAAATGATAGAAAAATTTTAAAAAATATTGATGAAATGGTAGCAAAAAAGATGACAAAAATATATAAAAATGAGGTGGAAGGAAAAGATAAAATTACGTAAAAATACTGACAAGGATAACTATAAAGATACAATTGTGACAATATAACAGTGAAAAAAAAGAAAAATTTCAACTACAAAAAACTGTGATTGCAGTAATAAGAAAAAAATGACGACAAAACTGAAGATTGATAACAAGAATTAAAGAAGGAATGTCAGATCGAAAACGAATCAAAAATAGTAACGAAAATGGCTACAAAATAATGCCAAAATGAAGAAAAAAGACAACGAAGATCACAATAAAAAAGGAACTAGAATGACGCCAAAAATAATGACAAAAGAGGCAATTGAACATGACAACAAACACGAGGAAAAACAGAAATGACAAAATGAATAAAAACGATGACATAAATGATACACTGAAAACAAAGGAAAGAAAAAACCAGCAAGCAAAAGAAATATACAAAAGAAAAAAAATCGACAGAAAAGAGAAAAAAAAGTCGTAGCGACTAAAAAGACACCAGAGAAAAGGTTAAACCAGAGACGGCAATAGTGACAAATGTCAAAAATTGGAAAAAATGCCAAATTACCAATAAAAACCAGAAATGTCAAAAATGACAAAACTGACAAATATATTAAAAAGGCCAGATATGGCCAAACATGGTGAAAAAAGCGTCAAAAATTTCAAAAATGTTGAGAAAATGTTGAAAGAGTCAAAATAGACAGAAAAATATTACAAACAACGATGAAGGAGAACTTATCGCTGAAATACATCAAAAAAGTTAACACAAGTACAGCGGAAACTACGAAAATAATGATGACAAAAATGGTGGCACAAGAGATGGCAAAAATAAATAAAAAGGACGGGGGGTATGAAGATAGAATATCGAAAAAAATGGTGACAAAATTTCAATAAAAAAATACCGACAAAAAGAAGACAACTATGATGACAAAAATGAATGACCACATACATTATCATATATAACGACTAGAATGAGAAAAGAAGAACTTTCAAAGAAAGATCGCGACTAAAATGTGACTAGAATGAGGACAAAATTATGTTGAAGATGATTTAATATGGCAAAAATAGATGAGTAAAAACAGAAATGACAACAAAAAATACGACATGAGGAAAAACGACCACTAAAAGGATGCACGAAGAACAACATCAAAAAAGAAGACAAAAAACAACAAGCGAAACAAAATGCGAAAGACAAAAATTCGACCGAAATGAGTAAAAAAAGCGGATATGGTGACTGAAACGAAGAAACAATGATGTTCAATAGGCTATATGACTTCCTTTTTTTTCTTCAATTTGAGCTTTAGGGCCACACCTGTGCGTTAACCAGTGCTATATTTGTTGGTTCTCAGACATTTCTGATCATATTTTGATAATTTCTCGGTTTAATCTGTTTTATCAATTCCACAATTAGGTTGTGTTTTGCCATTTATGATTTGTTCTGAAAATTTTCAAAATGTTTGAAACATTTGTGACATTCATGCAATTTTTCATGTAGTTTTTACTCTGCTGTAGTTTAGTTTCAGTTCAGTTTCAGTACAATGTTGATTCGGTTTCTAATTAATTTCACTTAATTTTAGGATTTCTTCATTTTTAGTTAGTTTCAGTTCAGTTTTAGATTAGTTTCAAGTGAGTTTCAGTTTTCGGTATATAAATACTTTTCTCACACTATTTTGTATTATTTTTGTGTTTTGTATTATTTTTAAAATGTAGTGTTTTTAAACTCTTTTTTCCTTGCATTACTTTCGGTATTTTTTGACAATGCTTGGGACTTTGTTTTCCAGTGTGGATTTTGACATATTCTATTGTTTTCATTTAAATTTGTTTCTTAGAAGGTGTTTTATCATTGATATTTTTATTTCGGTTTACCGTTTTCAAGCTTTTTGTTGTAATGAACCTTGTTTGATTTTTCAATGATTCAAAAATGTGTTAACTATTCACACATTTTCGATTCATTGAGTTTTTTCTACCGTTTTTGTATTTATTTTAATATGTTTTTTTGACATATTATATTGAACTTTTTCGACTGATTTTTGTCTTTCGTAACCACGTTCAATATTGATTTTTTTTTCTTTTTGTGACATTTTTTGAGCAATCATTTTCTTTGGAATCTTTTAAAATGTCTGATTTTGTTCATTTCTGATTGTTTTCTGTTTTCATTTTCACTCTTGCTGTTATCTCCAACCTTTTTAAAACTTTTTTGACACTTGTAATGCTCTTAACTATTTTGACTGATTTCTTATAATTTTGTCTGTTGACCAGTGTCTAACTTTTTACAACACTTTTCAAAGTTTTTGTGATATTTTCTATATTTTTTTGAGTTTTTGAAATAAATGTTCTTTTAAACATCTTGTTTTCACTCTCATTTGTGTATACCTTCTATTGCATATTTTTAACAACTGAATAACTTTGAATTTTAGACAATAATCGTTTATTTTTGATCATTATTTTTAACTTTTTTTTTCTCGCGATACTGATGTTTACTTTTTTGGTTTATATTTTTTAGGCCTTTAGCGTGCGGCTGGTTCACTTCATGTGTTTACTTTTTTTTATTTGTTTGTTTTGTTAGATTTTAGCAATCAGAATTTTTTTTTCGTTATTTTATCATTTTTTCGTATTTGTTTTAGACATTTTTTTCATAATTTTTGTCGATTCTTGGACATTTTTTATATTTTCGAGTTTTTTGTCTTATTTTTTTTGAGAAATTAAATTACTAAATTTACTAATTACTATGATTTTCTTCAGTTTTTTATATCTTTTTCACAAAGATTTGCGTTTTGCGACATCTTTTTGCTCTTCATGATCTTATTTTTACATGAATTTTATGCCCTTTTTTATGTATTGACTCTGCTTGGTTTTTTCGCAAGTATATGTTTAAGTTCATTTTGTTTTCTGTTGTTCCTTTTTAATTTCACCCATTTTGTTATCTTTAATCTTTTCAAACCCGTGTATTCTAAACATTGTTTGCCAGTTGAACATTTCCTGTTATTTACATTCAAACTATTCTGTGTCTATCTTTTACTAATGTTTGCAACGGTTTTAATTTCTGTTTGTGCTATATTCAATGAATGATCTATTTTGAAACCTTTTCATCACTTTAATTTATTTCTACTTTTTATAAAATAATTTTCGTTTTTTGTTCATTTCCACCTATTTTCTGTTTTTGATTTCATATGTTTTGTTATTTCAAACCTTTTCAAATAAAAAAAAAAACTTTTCATCTCTTAGACAATTTTGAACAATTTTAACATTTTTTAAAACTTTTTTCAATGTTTGTGACTTTTTATACGTTCTAAACAATTGATCCCGTGATTCTGATGTTTACTTTTAATCTGAAAAAAAGCGGAAATAAATAGAAATTTATTTCCGTTTTTGTCAGATTGTTATAATCAATATTTTCATTATTTTGCTGTCTTATCATTTTTAATATTTGTTTTAGACAGGGATTACTTTTCTCTACATTTTACTCTCTTGTATTTTGAAGTTGTTTACGTCATTTTTGTCGATTCTCAGACTTTTTTTTGATATTTTCGATATTGTTTTTCTTATTAGAATTGTTTGGCGTATTAAATTCTTTAGACATGTTTTTTGTTTCTGTTCTTTATTTGTTTTTTGGCCATATTTTTGTCGTTTCTGATCATTGTTTACAAGTGTTTTTTTTTCTGGAATATTTTTCATTATCGGCATCATCGACTCACTTTGAATTTTCTAAGAATATTTATGTACATATTTGTTCATTTTCAACTGTTTTCTGTCGTTCCTATTCAATTTCGCCCTCTTTGGCACCTCTTATCTTCTCAAATATCCTTAATCGATTGTTATTACACTTTTCAAAGTGGCTGTATTATTTTCGATTTTTTAACACTTCCTGTTTTCTATTGTTTTTTCATGTGTTCTCCACACTAAATGATCTATTAGGACGTATTTTCGTCATTTTCATTTGTTTTAACCTTTTATTTAAAAATAAATTAAATTTTAAAATTGTAGTTATTCTCGAATACGCTGAGGTTCTTCTTTTACGCGAAGGATGCGTTCCAAATTTGTATGGACTCGCGTAAAAAAGACTTTTTTGAGTTGAAAATATTACGAAAATAACGAAAAATGCTTGAATCTCATTCAAATGCGATTGTACAATATTTTAAATTTCCAGTATTTACACTAAAAATCGTATTTTTTTAAACGGATATATGATAACTTTTGGTCTAAATTAGAGAACGTCTTAAATACCTGCGGAGGGCACTAACGCCCTAACCAAGCGATGCCGCGTAAGTGATAGAATGAAGGAATGTAAAAAGGAGACGGACTGCGCTGCACAATGTTTTTAAGTATTCAGACGAACGTTGTACGCGAAAAACATTAGGTTTTCGTCAATCGTCATCTGTATGACCGTCAGCAAGCATATCGTTAACGTCGCATCGACGAGTGCAAAAAAGTGGGTTTTCAACTTGAAAAGGCCATTTTTTTATAAATCACATTTAGACAATCTGTAAACAATTTTCAAGGAAGTTGTAATGCTGTACAAAAATACTTTGAATAATATTATCTTTTCATTGAGCACCATGATTTTTGCAACATACATGTACACGTTCGGTAGTGCATGTATTACGGTATTACGGTGTTTTCCACACAGACGAGAGATCCAGAATCTAGCAATGTGGAATGTTATCTCCAAGCACTAAACTTCAATTATCTTTCAGTATAATTTCAGAACTGTTTGAAATTGGTTTCAGTCCATGGTCTGTTTAATTTCAGTTAATTGTTAGATCAATTTCAGTTTTGTATTTTCACGTAGAACTACGTCTCTCAGGATGTTCGGCATCATACGAATGTAATAAATTCAATGGATTTTTTTCACTCTTTAAGCAATCGATTGGAAAATCATGTATACATCCACCCAATTGCAAAGATATGTAATTTGATTATTCGAACTATTGTACTATTGAAAATTGTTGAGCTTTGTTGAAACGCAGGAATCGACCTCTAATTAGACGCTTAATGCTTGTTTTCCCTAAAATGGTCGACAGGATTATTCACCTAGTTAACCGGGAAGGCACTATTTGGGGTATATAAGAACCTACTTCTGCTTAAACCAATCATTTCATTAGTGGATGACCACTATGTCAGTCCTAACTAAGCAGCAGCGGTAGTTGCAGTTTTGACAATTCTTGGTATTTTACGTTCTAATTTTAAATATTTTTACTATATATTTTTCAATTTTTTTTTCATTTCCAGTTGTTTTTGTTTAGTTTCAGTTAAACAGTAGATATTTACAGAATCTGCCAAAACAATATATTCGAATGTGAGCACGAATAAAAATTCAGAATTTCATTTTAGTTTTAATAATTTTATAAGCGGCTCAAAATGGAAATTACTTAAACCAGAACGTATGAATAAGTTCCGTGGCTGCTGCTGCTGCTGCCTAGCCTCCACCCTTAAGCAACGAGCAATAGTTCTATTATAGAAAAAAACCCTCCGATATGCCATCGATCTGGAAAGCTTCTACGGGAGGAAAAAAAATATTAGGAGCTCGGAAAACGCAACCATGAAATCAATCAATTGTACTGAATGAGCTTCCACAGACCGCACTCCACTTCAGCCGTTCGACCCGAATCTGCTCTACGAATCAATGAATGAATATCTTCTTCCCCCCTCTCGCCGTTCCACCCCGTATAAAACTGCAACCACCGCCCACGCTTTGCCTTTCTCTCTTCCAGCACACATCAAATGCACTATCCGGTGAAGTGGAAAATGCATGGTTTGCGTATGAAACCCCTCGTCCCTTTCCTTGCTTCCTTTGCTTCAGAGATCGCGTTTTGTGTCAATTCGACCCAAAGTATCAGCGATTGCGTGCCTTGCCTGCCGCCGCTGCTGCTAGAGTGGCCCATTGTTCTCGCTTGGCACGCTAGGCAGCTCGGCCCGAAACCACAAAGTGAGCGCGCCGCGATTTTGTGTCCGGTATTTTTGTATCGATTTTTTTTTCGTCCGCTGCTCCGCAGCCTAGACTTTTCACCCCTTATCGGCATGCACGTGGTCGGTTTGTGATTGGTTTTCGTTATGTTACAACTAAAATGTAAAATTTGGCAAACAATTTGCTAAGGTAGAATAACCCTATAAAAGTTTTTGAGAAGTAAAATAACAATTATTTTGTTTCAAGGTTTTTCTCCGCTTTTCTCCAAGAAAGCGAATCAACGGGGATCCAACGGACAAGGAAGCGAAACAGCTTCACTTCAAGATGGATATATTTATCGGTAATTATTTGCCAGGCCCGTCCGATTGCTCTATTCGAGAGCTCCAGTCGTTCGATGGCCATTTTTCACGCCACGAATTTTAAAATTTATTTCAAATAAAAACCTACCACGACTCCAGCATATGCGACTGGCTGCTGCCGTGGTCTGGGACTTTTCTTCCGATCGGACTTCTTTTCCGAGCGTCATATTTTTAATCACAATCGCGCGCGGTCCCATGGCCGGTCCGGATGGCGCGTGAGTGTTGACCATTAGATTCCCCGGGTGGAACCCCGTTCGTTGTGCGGCCATGGTTGGAAACTTAATAACAACAATAAAACAAATAAATAAATAAACGCACACGCACACCGTGTCCCCATCCTGCATCCTGCATCCGAAGGTGGTTCGCAGAGGCACGGATTTTTCCCGGGTGGTTCGGATTGCAGCTCGCGCTCACACGACGATTGTTACCCCGGTTGGCGCGCAGTACCGTGCGTTGCGCTGGAAGGTAATGGACCAGAGAGGACGCGAGGAGGGACTTTATTTTCTCGCTTGCGAGCACGTTTATAATCATAAACTACCAATTGCTGGCTGACAGTTTTAATGTCCCCCGGTGCAGTAGTTCCGCAGGCGGGTGAGGACGACGACGACGTCGACGATGGCGGGGTCAGGAGCGACCCCAAGAATGCTATTATTTTTTATGGCAAATGCATGACACATAATTCGCATCTTGTAATTACGAAATGTTGTGCAGTGTGTGCACGCTCTCACAGCTTACGGGCCTCGGCATGCGCCGGAGGTGGCACCAGCATCAGCCAGCCGCAGTCAGCCAAGACGAGTGCCGTTCACTGTTTTGCGCGAGGACTTTCGAAATGTGACGCGGGTTCGTGCGATGCGAATGCGGACGGAACGGAACGGAACGGAAAGGGACAAGGCTATGGGCTAGAAAACATGTCGCACACACGAGTGCCTCGTTCGAGGGTCCCCCCAAAGTACGTGACGTACGATGCGCTTTGGTGCACTCGTGATTGATCTTATCAGTTTTGCTGAAATATGACACAGGTCGGGTTCGCAAGCGAGAGAGAGACTCGGAGCCACAAAGTCACACACACACAACAGACAGCATCTAAGCGGCATCACATCTTTGGCGGTCGGCACAGATATCGGTTGCGATATAATTGGTCGATCGATTCGATCTTTGTGTGTTTCGCTAATAACGCTAGCCAGCCTGCTAATGATGTTATTTGCCGAAACGTAGGAAGACACACAAGTGGACGTATTTGACAACATTAACAGCTTGACAGTCAGTACGCTTTCTCATGGGTAAAATCTTGTTGGGTTCCATAGTTTCCACTAAAGCATGAGTCCCGGGATGGACGTTCTAGAGTGTAGCTATGCGGGGGATGCAGGTGCAACAAAAATAATTTATAATATTACAAATAGTCAAAAATCTTGAAGGAATAATGAGAGAAATAAGCTCAGAATCGCCAGAGAAGGTAGAAAATATGATCTTGAATTATTTAGAAGCTAGAAAAACGACTTCGAAGACCAAAAAACACAAAGTTGGTACCAAACAGAGCTTAAAATTACAAAACATGCTTATAAACAAATAATGGCATGGAATAATTTCAACATAAGCACAGAATCGTCGAAAACACTTCTAAAGAATGAAAAAGCAGCGATAAAATAATATAAAACTGAATTCAGAAGTAAGCAAAACGCTCTTAAAGACAACAAAGCTAAAGCCAAGGATTCAGAATTAAGCTTATCAACACTAAATAAAACGCTTTTACAGATAAAAAAGGCCAGAAGAAAGAGTTTTATTTAGATTCAGCTTAGAATCGCTAAAACACTTTCAAAGGTCGAGCAAGACTAAAACGAAAAATATCCAAGATTGGGTGAAAAGTTTACACAGGCATGCTTCTTACTAACAAAGAAATAAAATAAAATTCAAATGATATTGATATGTACTCAAAACTGCGCCATTGACCAAAAAAGAAAATAATTCGGAACTGAGCTCAAAATTTTTGAAAACGCATTCAAAGTTCATAAAAAGATCAAAAAATTATTTCTAATTAAGCTTAGAATAGCTTACCAAACAAAGGCCAGAAAAGTTCAAAATGAAAAATTGATATGCTCAGCATAAAACGATGCTATATCATGCTCTAAGTTTTTAAATGCCATGCTAAATGCTAAAAATATCGTAAAAAGAATTATTTTCAAATTATGCTCAGGAGTTTTGGACGTTCACCTAAAATGCTACAACTTTAGGTTAAACGAAATTTTTTTTTTTTGAGAATCAGAAAGGCCACAGAAGGATTTCATATTGAGCTCGAACTAGCGAAAAAACGCTTTTTGAGTCTATAAGAAGCAAAAAACATCCAAGGTTAAATTTATATTCACTGAAAAACACTTATGAAAAATGAATGAAAATGGCCCAAACAGATAAAAGTCAAGAATTAGGATCAGTATCGCAAAAAACCTTTGAAGGTCAGAAAAGGTTAAACATAGAAATGATCCTAAATTTTCATTCAAATGAATCGTTTAAAAAGCTTCTTAAGGTAACAAGGGTTAAAAATAAAACATGTCCATTTAAAAATACACTGAGGCCAAACAGAAACTGTGAACTGCAACTGATTTGAAACTGAAACTTGACTCAAACTGAATAAAAACTAAACTAGAACTAAAATGAAACTGAACTAAAACCTTTTTGCAAAGGAAATTGGATTGCAACTGGTTTTTAACAGAACTGGAACTTGACAGAAACTAAAGTTAAACTATACTGAAATTAACCCAGGCAAAACTGAAACTCTACAGAATTAGAAATTACCTGAGCTGCAACTCAACTGAAAGTTAACCAAAATAGAAAGAAAACGGAAATGAAACATGATTGAAACTGACATGAAACTAAACTGAAGCAGAACTGAAATTAAACTGACGGTAAATTTAAACTGAACCGAAACGGAAGTGACAGAAACTAATTTAAACTAAACTGAAACTGAACTGTAACCAAATTAAACTAAACTTAACCAAGCTAAAATAGAAGGAAAACTGAGCTGCACCTTGATTGAAACTAATGTAAGACTAAACTGAAACCGACAGTGAATCAAGCTTATATTAAACTGAAACTAAATTGATGTTGAATTAAACAAGAACAGAACTTAAACTTAGCTAAAATCCAGGTAAAACTGAATTGAAACTTAAGCAAAACAAAACTGAAAAAAAGGAAAACTGATCAGGTTTAATATAATTGAACTGAACCCTGCTAGAAAGTGAATGAGTAAAACTGAAGCTAAAGTCAACGAAAACGTAACAGAAACTGAACTAAAAATGAATTAAAGTTGAATAGAAGACTAATTGAAAATAAACTAAAACTGAAGCAATACGAAAACCATATTAAAACTTATATGAAACTAATAGAACCTGACAGCAACCTTGCAGTTGAATTCAAACTAAACTGAAACTAAACTGAAACTGAACTGGTGTTTCAGTAGATAAATTAAAACAGGAAGAAAAACCAGGTAACTCCACCCCCAACCACGCTGTACAGTGGTCCAGTAAGGCAAAAGGTGAAACTTAATTCCATAGCGCCTTTCACCTTCATCCTAGCTTAATAGTGTCTTCGGAACAATTGTTTGTATGAATGACCAGTATAATCGCAAATTGCCAAAATTTATAAAAAGTTTACTATACTCAATAGTAACTCTAGTAAATATCACTCAGATGGTCTCGAGGTACGATGCTGGCCTAACAAGCCAGTCATCGTAGGTTCGAGTTTTGGCTCGGGAGAGACTGTTAGTGTTAGTAGGATCGTAGCGCTAGCCCTGTATATAATATGAAACTTACTTAATTTAGTTTTTTTGTATTTAACTCTTGTTAATTGCATTTAACACGAAAGTGTTGTTCAGAGGAACTGTTGGGGCACAGAAAACACACATTTCTGCCAAAAACCATAAATCTACAGGACTTTTCCTTACCATATTTTAGCTTTTTTTTATGATTACTTCAAGAACGTATTGGTTAAAAAGGGACAAGTGGAATAATGATGTCAATATTTTTCCTTACAGTTAAGCTGAAGTACTATGAACCCATATTAGAATACGGCGAGAAGATGTTACTGCAGCTTTTCATGTATTAAAAATACTAACTATTTTGTGTTAAGAGATTGAGAAATAGTTTACTAGGCAAAGTTTTAGAACGTGCCAGAATATGAAACTTTGCTGAACGAGCAAAACTTCTATCTTCATTGAGTACAGAGTTACAGAGTATTTTATATAAAAGTTACTTAAAAGTTAGTGTTTTGTACTTAACTTTTGTTAGTTACAATTTACAAGGAAACGTTGTTTTAAAGAAACATTTGAGCATATAAAACAGACGTTTTTGTTAAAGCTCACATGTCTCCAGGACTTTTCCTTACAAAGTAAAAGCAAATTTTATGTTATTTTTTCGATAATTTTGAAAACGTAGACGGTAAAAAAGGAATTTTGATGTCGTTATTTTTTCTCGCAGTTAGTATACACAACTGTTATAAGTTCCATCCGTTCCAATTTGTTCCCCTCACTGTTTATTTTTTACGTTGCTAAAGTTATCGACAAAATAAGCTAAAATATGTTATTACTTTGTAAAGAAATATCCTAGAGATATACGATCTTCAACAAAAACGTTTGTTTTGTATGCCCAAATTCTTCTTCAGAACTACGTTTTCTCGAAAATTGTAACTTGAAACTAACTTTTAAGTGACTTTTATATAAAATACTGTGTAACTCTGTACTCAGAGAACATAGAAGTTTTGTTTGTTTTGCAAAGTTTCATATTTTTGCACGTTCTAAAACTTTGCCAGACAAACTATTTCTTTATCTTTTAACCAGATGAGTTTCTTTCGGCTTCGCAGTCTTTAAAATGTGAAAAGAAAACGATATTTTTCCCTTACACCGACGTTTCGAATAATATATATTCTTTATCAAGGCTCTACAAGTAAATTAAGATCAAAACGATATTTAGAAACAAATACATAAATTATGCACATAACATCATTACCGAGAGGACCATTTTCCTGTGAAGTGGTTCTTCGGCTAGAGCATTAATTGTCAAAACAGAAACTAATCAACCTAACAGAACATCCAGAAATACATTAAATTAGCTAAACATGATATCAAATACAATTTATGCTTCTTACTTTATGCAAATTAAAAAAAAATTAAAAACTATACACTTTAACGAAGCGGAACTCGTAGCACTCTCAATCATACTAAACCATTTTTTCCGTAACCAGCAACCTTGCATGCAAACTCTATTGCGCACAAGTTATGCTGTGTGACACTCGGTGGAAGCTGTCAGCGACCGTTGACGTTTGCTGTTGTTTATTTCTGTACTCCGCTTGACGTGTTGCATGATTGCTGTATATGTTGTGCTTAAGCCTTCACTGCGTTTGTTTACCGTATGATCGTTCGTGATAATGTGGCACATTTCCAACACGTTCAACGCTGTTTTTCGCCTATGTTTATCCAGAATACACATCTCATTCAACTTGAATGAATGGTTCTCGTCGATGCTGTGTTGGAGTAAAGCAGTTTTTTCCCTCAGGTGATGTATTTTGGCAATAGTAGATGGGCTGGTGGCATGTTCGTTTGACTTGAGCTCATCCAGTTTTTTAATGTTCGACCGGTGGTTGCTGATTCTTGTTTTGAGATGCTGTGTAGTGAGTCCAACATAGCACGCATCGCAGTTGGCACAGGGAATTTTGTAAATGACGTTGCTGCGATCTAATGTTGCGATCCGATCTTTGGTGTTCGTGAACAAATGGTTTATGGTGTGCTCATTACGTGTAGCGAGGGTAATTTCTGGGAAATCTATACGCAGTGATTTCTTTATGCGCGCCGTTAATCTGTCGATGTAGGGCATAGGTTTGTATGTTGTTGGCAATGTTTCTGCTGGGGCATCTTGTACGTTCTTCCTCATTAGTCTGTTTTGTAATCTATTTCGCAGCGATAAAGGATAGTGGTTGACCTTAAGATGTTCGTCTATGATGTCGTTGATCGCTTTTGGGGGGAGGTTTGTGCTAAGTTTTCGTACTCTCATGTTACAGTTGGCAATCACATTCATTTTCATATGCAACGGGTGACAAGAGAAAAAGTCCAGGAATTTACCCGGGGCCATGGGTTTGGAATACCTCTTTTTTCCTCTCTTATCTCTCTCTCTTTATCCACCTCAATTTTTGTCTCCCCCTTTTTCTTTCTCTGTTTTCTCTCTCTTCCCCTTTCCTTTTTTTTCTTTCTCTCTCTTTTCTCCTTGTTTCCTGTCTCTCATTTTACTCTTTTCCTTCCCTCTGTCTTTTTCTATTTATCTCTCGCTTTCTCTTTCACTCTTTTTCTCTATTCTCTCTCTCTCTCTTTACTCTGTCATTCTGTATCTCTGTTCTCTTCTTTCTGTTTTTTTTCTTTTTTTTTTTCTCTTTTTTCTCTCTCTTTCGCTTTTTCCTCTCTCTTTCTTTTTGTTTGTCTTCTCTTTTTTCTCTCTCTTTCATCTTTCTCTATATTTCACTTTCTTTATTTTTTTCTCCCTTTTTTCTTCTATTTTCTTTTGTCTCTCTCTTCTCTCTCTGTTCTCTCTTTCTTTCTTTTTTTCCTCTCTCTATATCTCTCCTTTTTTTCTATATCTCTCTCTTTTTCTCTCTTTTGTTCTTTCTCTCTCTTTCTCTGTCACTCTCTCTCTCTCTCTGTTTCGTTCTTTCTCTCTACAGGAGATTACAAAATATTTCTCTTTTTTTTTCTCTTTTTTTGTGTCTTTCTCTCTTTTGTATCTCTTTCTTTTTTCTCTTTTTTTTGTTTCTCTTATTCTCGTTTTATCTCTCTCTTTTTTCACCTTAATTTTTTCCTCTCCCTTTTTCATTCTCTCTCTTTTCTCTCTTTCCGTCTCCTTTTTCTTTCTTTCTTTCTCTCTCTCTCTCGCTCTCTCTTTTCTCCTTGTTTTCTGTCTCTCTTCTTACTCGTTTCCTTCCCTCTTTCTTTTTCTCTTTATCTCTCTTTTGCTTTCTCTTCATCTGTCTCTCTCTCGCTTTCTCTTTCACTCTTTTTCTCTATTCTCTTTCTCTCTTTACTCTGTCATTCTGTATTTCTTTCAGTTACTTTTTCATGTTTTCATGTTAAGTCTTCTTCTTTTTTTTCTCTGTCTTTTTCTCTGCCATTCTCCGTCTGTTTCTTTCTTTTCTCTCTCTTTTTTCCTCTCGTTTTCTTCTTCCTGTTTTTTTTTCTTTTTCTCTTTCTCTTTTTTCTCTCTCTTTCTCTTTTTCCTCTCTCTTTCTTATTGTTTGTCTTCTCTTTGTTTCTCTCTCTTTCATCTTCCTCTATTTTTCACTTTCTCAATTTTCTCTCCCTTTTTTCTTCTATTTTCTTCTATTTGCTTCTCTCTCTCTTTTCTCTGTCTCTCTCTTCTCTCTTTCTTTCTCTTTATGCTCTCTCTATCTCTTTTTTTTTCTCTTTATCACTCTTTTTTTCTCTCACTCCTTTTCTCTCTCTGTTTCGTTCTTTCTCTCTGCAGGAGATTACAAAATATTTCTCTATTTTTTCTCTTTTTTTGTGTCTTACTCTTCTCTCTCTCTCTCTCTTTTCTCTCTCTCTCTTTCTTTTTTTCCTCTTTTTTTGTTTCTCTTTTTCTCGTTTTTTCTCTCTCTCTTCTTCCACCTTAATTTTTCTCTCTCCCTTTTTCTTTCTCTCTCTTTTCTCTCTTTCCCTTCCTTTTTTTTCTCTCTCTCTCTCTTTTCTCCTTGTTTTCTGTCTTTCTTTTTACTTTTTTCCTTCCCTCTTTCTTTTTCTATTCATCTCTCTCCTGCTTGATGAAGACATTCATCTGTCTCTCTCTCGCTTTCTCTTTCACTATTTTTCTTTATTCTCTCTCTCTCTCTCTACTCTGTCATTCTGTAACTCTTTCAGTTTCTTTTTCGACAGTTTATGCAGAAGTTTTGATTGTTTTGTTTCAATCCTTCGAGCTCATTTCGTCTACATTTGAACACTTCCAACTTTTTTACCGACTTTTTTCTCATACCGTGATCACCTGCGGAGCGGTTTTTGAAGTAGAATACTTCTCTCAGAAAGTTCGGCTACATAGGGATGTGAAATGGAAATCTAAAACCGAAAAAAGTGAAAAATATGTCCAATTTCAAATGCTAATAAATCGGTTAGTATTCGATGGATTTCCTTCGTTCTTGCAGTAATAGATTGGAAAATCTTCTAAGATTCTTCCCAAATAAAGATAATTGTGATTTTATTATTGAAAATATTGTACTATTGAAAATAGTCAAGCCTTGTCAAAACGAAAAATTTGACCTCTGATTGGTCGTTATACGATTGCTTCCCAAACACGGTCGACAGAGTCATATGCCTTGCAATTTAAAATATGTTATTTGGCCAATATAAGAGCCTGTTTCAGCCGAAGCCGCTCATAATAGTTCTGGACAGCGACAACAGCAGTCATCCCTTAGCAGCAGCAGTAGCAGTGCAGTGGATACCAGCGATAGCGGCCACAGCTGTGGCATAGCAATGGATAGCGCACTAGTTGCAGCGGATCTCAGCATCGATAGCAACTGGGCCAGCTGATGCAGGGGCAGCGGATACCAATGGCAGCGTATAGCGGCCACAACTGTGGCATGGCTAAGGATAGCGTAGCAGTTGCAGCGGGTATATCTGACCATGAAGCATTTATGCAAGAATTGAATGAAAATTGCAATTGCAGCAATCGGCCTTATTCAAGGCTACCTAATGTTTTTGGAAGAGCATAATGAATGCTTATTAATAAACTGCAACTGAAGTTTGATGCTGCTGCAAATGCACAGCAGTGTGATGTTTTTTACGATTGGTTGATACTGTTAACAAGCGGTATATACGAAACAAATCCGATTTCAAACAGAAAACTTCGGCACGTTCTGCTCACGATGCTGAGTCTGTTTCAGAAGACTCACAACACTTCATTAACAAGGATGTAACGTCTTGAAGAAGACGGTTATAGTTTGACATCACAGCAGAATTTCGACCTTCATACACATGTAATAATATACGAAAAGTATACGGAAAAATATACCGCTTCACACCATTAAATTGATTAACCCTAATCGAGTGTGTTTCCAAATCTATCTTTCTTGTAAAAATATTCTACTTCAACCTTGCGGTAGTGGCTTCGCACACAACCCTCCTGTGATTTTTTCAATATTTATTACGTGTTATTCCTTTTAAAATGCCTTTTTGTCTCGTTTTTGACTATTTTCAGTCTTCAGTGAGTATCACGTTTTTATTTAAATACATAGTTATTGTATGATTCTCTCTCCCTTTTTGCTGTTACTTCTTGTTAGGCACAGAATCACAAAAAAAAACAATTACGAAGACTGGAATAAAAAACCCTTAGGTAGAAAATATTTGAACTGTAAAAATGCTAAGAATACTAAAAATGATTAAAATGCTACATACCAAAAGTCAAAATCATTAAAAATGAATACACAATCGCCGTAAAACGCTTGTAGAAGCTATCAAAGGCTAAAACAAAAAAACTAGAAAAGATTGAATAGAAAAAATCCTGAACCATGCTGAGAATCACCGAAAATCATTTCTGATAAAAATTAATTTAAACGAATTAAATTTCAAAATGTAAATAAATGATAAACATGATCATAAAATTGATTCTAAGTTACTCATGGAGTTGCAAAAAAAAACAACTGTGAAGACCACAAAAGGCCAACAAATTAGTGTTTCCAAATTAAGCATAGAAATTAAAATCATTGAAAACTTGTATTACACTCAATTGGATTCAAATCAGTTTGGATTTAGGCCAGATTTCTATTTAAACTGTATTTGAATTGGATTAGAATTGAATTTGACTTGGATTTTACTTGGTCTTCGTTTGAGTTTGGTTTCAAATAGCTTTATAATGCATTGAGATTGAATTTGAATTGAATTGAGATTTGATTTGAATTCGTAAAAGATTTGGATTGGATTGGGATTATATATTATTAGGGTTGAAAAACGGAGAATATTATGGAGAAGACTCTTAAGCTATCTGACAACCTCAGAAAAATCCACCCTTTCACAAGATTTTATCTAATTGTAAGACCCAAAAACGTATGACTCCTTAAACGGATATCCTGCGCACGATTATGTCCCAGTAGAAGCATAAAATTGAAACAAGTAGGCAGTGGTGCATTCATCTTTCGAATCAAAGCAGCAAGTCATCAGCTTAATCCCTACGACTCTTATCCATCCTCGGGAAAGGCAATTAACTTACTTTTCCGCCTTCCCATTCTAGAGACATCAAACGTCGATGACGACGGCGGCAGGAAAAGCTTACGTAATTCCGGGGAGTAAAAAAAAGAAGTAATGCACACACACGCTGCAGTTGAACAGATCTGTCATTCCCAGCATCGATTATACCCCGTAGTAGAGTTTGAGTCAAGGCAGGAAATGCTCCACTAAGCTGCTGCACTCACGCGTTGCACGCTTACTAGGCTTACGTACTTACGTACGCATTCACCCCTTTCCTTCGTTGCTTCCCACACCTACTCACATGCAATATGTGCAATTAGCAGTAAAAAATAAAACCTCAAGCCATCTCTATCTGGCAGCCAGTAAACCCTTTAGAATCACGCGATTCCTACGTTTGGCAATGACAAAACCATGCACTATCGGAGAGTCTGCAGAGATGATGATGGGATGACACGGAGAAGAAGGGAGGAAGGTCACGTACGCGAGTGCGGTGTACACTAGAAGAGTGCTATGCGTATTCACACAAACAAACACACATACCAACGCGGCACACCTGGTCGGGTCTGATGGATTAGAACGGCGAACACGCACACACGCGTGTACATCGGGGAAAGGGGGGAACGCCATATCTGCTGCTGCTGCTGCTGCAGGCTGACGAACGTACGAACGAACGTGACAATAGTGCAGTCATCAAAGTCATTTGTGCATTCGACGGCAGTAGAGTCAGCGCGTTACTGGGTAGCAGCAATTCAGCTTCATAAATTTTACCCTTTCCTGTCTTCCTTCGCGGCGAGATCACATCATCACCACCGTGTGCGTCCCCCCTTGTGGGAAGCTTTTTGGTTAAGACCTCCTCACCGGTCCCTTCCTGTTTCTACCCTAGAAGACGACCTCTCAGTCATTCAGTCACGCTGCCGCACCATCGGCGATGATAAAAAGATAATACTGGCAGCGATGCTGCGATGTTGTTTCATGCGCAGATAAGTGACTACCGCACAGCATCAGCAGCAGCGATTCCCGGTTTGGTGTGACAAAAGTGATCCGCCGCTCGGGTTGGAATTGGGAAAATTGTAAGCTAGCTAATCAGTTGAAATTGTACTGATCTATTGACTTTTTAACAGCAGCCTCTGAACCCAGTTTTTAGGGATTGTCATCCCAATTTGGAATCATTTTTCTTCATAAATATTTCTGTCCTTCAGAAATATTTTTGTACACAATAAACTTTTTTTCATAGTAACAAGTAAGAAAGCGACGGAGAAGTTGAAGTAAGAATAATGGTTTTGAATAGGGTAAGAAAACATTGATTTTGATTAAAATGGACATAAAATATCGAACAAGGTAAAAAATAGTCAGTCGCATTTCTAACCATCTTTTTATGCCTGCTTTTTACTCGAGATGCGTTCTTTGAATATGAAGTGATTTTTTTGTATTCTGGTAATGGTATTTAATCCAAGCTTTGTGTCGTTCTCTAAAATATGTTCAAGCTAGGTTTTTTCAGTTCCTTTTTATCAAGACTATTAGTACTCGAAATCGGAATAAATCTTATTTTATTTCTCCAAAAAAAATTTATTAAGAAGGAGAAAGAACTATCTTTTGTCGAGTATAATCAACCAGCGGTTTCAGTATCATTTGGTCAGAACCGAGTCGACCCCGTGTGCGTGTCAGTTGATGCTATTTTTTTCTGTTTTTTTTTTTTTTAATATAATATTACTGAACCGCCAACCATCGCACGGGGCATATAATATGCTTGCTAGTTGGCGCCGGCAAGGTGCATCACGATCATCTTTGCATAATAGATTATCCCCGTCGTATCTCCGCAAGCTCCCGACCCCGGAAAGGTAAAACTGCCTGCCTGCCTGCCACCGCGTGCATTGTTGGTGCGAGCCTTCAGATCCAGGAGAGAAGATTGCGCGCGGTGTATTGAACAGCTGGCTGTCATTATGGTGGGAAGCAGGGGTATGTGAGGGATTTATGTGACGCATTTGACCACCAATCCCGTACCCATCTATCCCTGCCTCCCAAGTGGGTGGGTGCACTAATTTAGTGCCATCGTCGTTGTCGTTCTCGTTGTTGTGGTGGCAAAGTTCCGAGAAGTTCTCTATGAGCAAAAGAGACAGATAGAGTGTGTAGAGCACAGAAGGAAGAATGCGCGTGACATGCACTTTGAAGCTGCATTTACGATGAGCTTCTTCTTCCTCCTCAGACATCCTACTCTACCCGTGTCCACCCACAGACTTGAAGCAACCCAGTCGAGTTTTGTGCAGTGGCAGCAAGTTTTGCGTCTTGCCAAGGAACCGAAAAGAGAAGCACGAGAAGAATCGAGTCCGGGTCGGTCGATATCCAGTGCAGTAGGTCAATTTGATTAGCCCCCTCCTCACATACTTGTTCCTAGGCAGAGGGGGGCTTCTATCTTTTTGTCATCGATCGGGTTGGACGCGGGAGGACGATTGAGCCAGTGGGCAATAAGCCAAACGTTCGCCAGCAGGCATACAAACAACACCTCGCACGCTATACGCAAAATGACAGTGATTATCATTCAATTAGAGTCGACATCCGCGTGTGAAATCCCCACCGGCGACGGTTCGTAATGAACATCGTCGTTTGCGTCTGTCTCGTCGTGTATACCATCGGGGATCAGTGTTTTGCAACGGACGGAGGCCTCCCCGGCACGAACCGATCGATCAATAATTATTACCGAGACCGGGGCTGGTAAACGAAGCTTGTTTGCTTTGCTGCTGCTGCTGGCGGAAGGTGGTGGCGGCGGCGATTGACGCATATTTTTACATCAAATTTGCATAAGTGAAGCGCATCAAACCGCGCACTGTCAAGCGAACTCTGCCGCCGAGCAGAGACACAGACAGAGCGCGAGTGGCTCCTCTGTCATAAGTAAGTGCTTTATGCGTTCGCATTTACGCGATTGTCCTTTCCAACGGGAGCAGCAGCAGCAGGTCCGCCGCAGGTTGTTGTTTTTGTTGGCAGTCACTGCATTCGCATTCTGTCTCTCGTCACCTTCTGAAATGTGAAGTGTGCACTGGAATGGGTCGTCCTTAAAGCACGTGGTCATATTTGAAAAAAAAAATCACGTAAAAATCTCTGAATTATCAAAACTGTCACAAAATCTCTTAAAAAAATCTTAAAACTGTCTGAGAGTTATTTTGTTCTTGTTAAAGCACGTGATATTGTTTTCTTTTTTCTTCTGTAGACTGATTTCGTACCAACTCGAGTGAGGGCCTAGCAGCCTCCTCAATCAAATTTCTTCAAGCTTATGTTTCAGAGATAGACAACGGATACTACTAAGGGAAAGTTTTTCCTGCGAAAACTATCTTATGTACAACACTTTTTCACGTTGGAACAATTTCATGTTTTAAATTTCTTTCGAAAATATTCAAAAATTCCGCCAATTGTCTTATATTGCTAAGAAAGTTGTCGCTTAGTCATCGAAAAATGAACTTACAAATAGCCTTATAGCTATCATAAAAATGTTTCAAATTCATACCAGAATAGTTTTGACATGGCGTTAAAGCCGCCTTAAAATTGTCTCTAATGTGTCCTAAAATTGTATCAAAACTTTTCCAATACTGTCTGAAAATAATTGGAAAATTGTCGCATATTGTTCTAAAATATGTATTTTGCCCTCGAAAATTTTTCAAGCTTATTGAAAAATTGTCTAAAATCTTCTTTGAAATGATTGATCTAAAATCATCTCAAAATTGTTCTAAGATTATTCATAAATAACCTTCTTATTTACTTGAAAATTTCTCAAGTTGTTACAAAATTGTATTTAAATTGTCTCAACGTTTATCAAAATTGTCTCAAATTTAAGTTACATGTCTCAAAACCGTTCTAACACTGTATCAAGCTAACCCAACATGGTATCAAAAACTGTTCTGAGCCTGCTCCGAAATGATTTCTAAACGTTCTGAAAATGTTCCAAAAATTCTCCCAAATTTACTCGAGCAATAATCTAGAAATAGCCTTATCGCTGTGGTCGTAAAATTGTCTTTTTTTTAATTATTTTGATATTCCTTTATAATTATTCTACTTTTAACTTTGTCTTACAACTCTCAAATTGAATTTGTTCAAAAGAACTGATTTGAAACTATCAGAATTCGTTCAAGAGTTCTACCGAAATAGTTTTCAAACTGATTTTATTTAAAATTATTTCAAATTTAATTGTAAATGACTTCGAAATTGCTTTGAAAATTATGATAAAATTGTTTCAAATTTTAAAAATTATTCCAAATACTGAATCAATATTGTCTCTGAATGGTCTAGAATATGACTCAAAGTTATGTTTTAATTATTGTAAAATTATTTCAAAATTCTCTTAGAATTGTCTTGAAGTTTCTTCAATGTTTTACGAAAAAGGTTCTGAAAAATTGTCTTGAATTTGACATAAAATTATCATAAAAATTTCTCCAAGCAGACACAAAATGATATCAAACGTTTCAAATTGGCTTGAAACTGTCTCAAAATTGTTTCAAAATTTTTGTCTAGCAATTATATTAAAACTGATTCAGAGTCAATTCAAACTTACGCAAAAATAGACACAACACTGCTGTTTTCAAAAAAAGTAGATATACCAAATGAAACCCCGATATATTTCTCTTGAAGATACATTCATTACCGACGAAAAAATACGAACATTTGAGAAAGGTTGCCGACGAAGCTGTTTCATGATGCCGAAACAATGGTTTACCGTGAGCTTTATACCAAATTTTTTGAGCAGTTTAGTTAGAACTGTACAATGCGCTTGCACAAGGCTTTTTGTTTCGACACCATTTTAAATAGAAGCGAGAAACTACTGGCATAAAGAGGATAGAGAGAGAGAGAGAGAGAGAGAGAGAGAGAGAGAGTTAAAGAGATCACATTTACAAACTCGCATCTTTCTTTGAATGTGTTTGTGGAGTAACAGAGTTTAAAAAAATATCGGAAAATAGTTGGCACCCGTTAGGCCGATACAAATTTTGAATAGTTTTTATGTCCATGGTAAACAAAGTTAGCTGAAGGGAGGGCAAAAAACGAATAACACTGAGAAGAAAAAAAGGAATAACTTTCATACAAAATTGTGTGCAAGTTACGTCGTTTGTAACTTGCATGCAAAAGTGTGCTGAAAAATATCACATTTTTATCATTATTAATCAGATGGCTTGCCTTTTGATGACACTTTCACTGTCGCTGGACTTGTTCGTTGCTAAATTAAGCATATACGCTGTCGAAATGTCAATAATATTTACAAAACGGCTTGAACTTTTTTTTGTTTCCCCTCCCAATTTTAAACATTTTGGGGGGGGGGGGGTGACATAAAATGAAAATGAAATTTGTATCGGCCTTATCACATTTAGAAAGTCGTTATGAAAATAGAAAATGAAACATGAAATCGTCTTAAAATCGTATCAAAATGTAATCAAAACTACCATTTTGATGACACCATTTGATACATTTTTAATGTTTCAAAATTGTATCAGAATTATTTCGAAAATTGCCTCAAAAGTATTGTTTGAAAATTGTCCTAGAATACATCGGATTTTTTTTGCACGTTTTTACACGGATTCTTTTGCACACCTTCTTTTCCACAGTTTCTCGAAATAACACGGTTTTTCCAAGCACACTTATTTTTGCACGGGAAGCATCCCCCACTGTCTGTCCACTCGAACATGTATACAAGCTTTCATGCAAGCCTTCATGTGAGAAGCAAATGACGCTACTCTTGATTGTAACTTCCAATGTATGAAGCAGAATTTTGAAAGTAGTTGGTACCATCATTTTAGTGTTCACCTCCCCTATCACACGTGATTCCGTAGTGCTAATTAGAGCAATAAAAAATAATTTTGTTTTCGAGCCGATGGAGAACAAAAGCAGTGCTGCCGATCTCGTCTCAAGATAGTTTCACAGTTGGCTCAAAATTGCCGTTTGTCATTATTTCAAAATTGTAATAATAGGGTCGGTGAGCCAGTTATGGCAAGTGCACCAGTTATGGTTATATCGCATAAGCGTAATGGTACCAGTCTTGGCAATACACCATTTAAACTCCATAGGCCATAACTGGTTAATGCCAGAACTGGTACATTTCTTAGGTATTGCCATAACTGGTACTTCTCCCCTATTTGAAAATACAACAAACTCATTTTGAATTTTTTTTGTCAAAAGGAATTAAAATTTTGTCTCAAAACTGTTCTAAAATCGTCTCAAGGTTGTCCCAAAATTGTATTCAAATTATTCTAAAATTGTTCCAAAATTATCTCAAAACTAGTTGAACGTTCCCGGCGATGCTCGGGATTAAAGGTTTCAAAGATAGATTTTTTTATATTTCATTGCTGCATTAGCTCAACTCACTTCAAAAATATAATTCACATCTTATACTTATATCATCACTTCAAGTAGGGTGTCGAACGTTTTCGACAGTGGTTTTCTTCGGGCCTTTTTTGCATAAGATTGCTGCAGAAAAACTACCGAAGAAAACCACTGACGAAGACGTTCGACACCCTACTTCAATATTCTGAGAACGTGCAGAACGGAAATAACCATATTGGATTGTTTTTTTTTTCTGATTTTGGGCTGATTTACAGAAACTGGAAGTCACCATTTTGGATTTCAAAATGACGTATGGAGTTGAAATAGAAGTCATAAATTTGCATGTTTCACGTAGTTTTGTGAATAATATCTCAAATTTAGTAATCAGATACTTTTTATTTTTCTTCAAATGTCTTTTTGGAACGTTAACAAACATTTTAATGAAAAAACACATGTGTCATCGCTATAAAATGACGTATGGAGTTCCACTTTCGGAAGTGTTGAAATTGTTGGCCAAATATCGCTTAAGGTTATTTTCCTGAAACCGGAAGTCGCCATTTTTTAATCCACAAAACTTCGTAGAAATTAGAAAATAAAAGATTTTTAATGCTTAAGCTGCCTCTTAATCGATATTCAAACAAATGAATCGTAACCTTTCCTCCAGCTAAATGTCCCAAGAGTTCTAGTTTGGATTAACGTAAAAAAGTAAAACAGTAAGATTAAGAGCTGAATGACCTTCTGGTTAAAAGTTCTCTAATAAAAATCAAATTCAAATTCAAAAGTACAAAAGTAAATCGAATGCCGTAATATGTAACTATTCACAAAACTACGAAAACATCAGAAATGTAAAATGTTTATGCTCGAGACATGGGTTATTCTGCAAAAAAAAAAATTGTACATGTTGAAAGAACAATGAATATTTTATTGCAAAAAAAAACAAATCATTGAATTTTGATTCAGAGGCGAATTGCGCATAAAAAGTCAAAATTTCGCATGTAATCGTATAAAACGTATAAATTAAAAAAAAATATTTTTAGGTGATTTTCTGTATTCTGTATGCTGTATGTGGTCCTCGTGGCTCTGTGGTTAGCGATGTCGATTGGCTCCCACACGGTTGTGATGTCGGGTTCGATCCCCGATCATGTCGAGGATCTTTTCGAATTGCAATTTTTTTCGACTCAGCTCTGGGGCACGGTGTGTCGTTGTTCTTATCCTACAACATGCAAAATGTGCTAAAACAATATCGATAACGAATTTTCTCAACTAATCTGGTTGATCGAGAACGCTATTAGAAGGATGCAATATTGTTGTGCTGTATACATAAAATCATCTTCAAACATACATTTTATATTTTAACATAAACAAACATTTTATTGAAAAAAGTCATCGCTTTAAATTTTGATTTAGAGGCAAATTCAGCATAATAAGTCATAATTTTGCATGTTTCACGTAGTTTTGTGAGTAATATCTCAAGTTTTAGTAATCAGATACTAATTATTTTTCTTTACATGTCTTTCCTGAACGTTCACATACATTTTAATGAGAAAAAAATCATATGTCATCGCTTCGAAATTAGATTTAGAGGTGAATTCAGCATAAAAGGTCATAAATTTGCATGTTTCACGTAGTTTTGTGAATAATATCTCAAGTTTTAGTAATCATATACTTTTTATTTTTCCTCAAATGTCTTTCCTGAACGTTAACAAACATTTTAATGAAAAAAGAATCACATGTCATCGCTTTAAATTTTGATTTAGAGGCAAATTCAGCATAAAAAGTCATTATTTTGCAAGTTTTTCGTAGTTTTGTGAATAAAATCTCAAGTTTTAGTAAACAGATACTTGTTACTTTTCTTCAAATGGCTTTCCTGAACGTTAACAAACATTTTAATGTAAAAAAAATCAAATGTCATCGCTTTACATTTTGATTTAGAGGCAAATTCAGCATAATTTTGCAAGTTTTACGTAGTTTTGTGAATAAAATCTCAAGTTTTAGTAAACAGATACTCGTTACTTTCCTTCAAATGTCTTTCCTGAACGTTAACAAACATTTTCATGTAAAAAAACCCACATGTCACCGCTTATTTTTTTGATTTAAAACGATTTAAAATGATGGTGGTAACTGTACACCACTGAGACGGAGGCAATAACATCAATAAGATCAAGCGTTACGGAATTCCATTTTTATATAGTAGACTGTCTAAAATCTTAGTTTCAAACTTATTCAAACATATTTTAAAATGGCTCAAGAGTTGTTTCAAAGGCTGTTTTGAAATTGTTTCGATACTGTCCCTAATCTACAACTTAAAACTTAGAGTCCATTCTTCCCACAACTCACTCACACTAGTTGTTCCGAAAATATATCAAAAATCCATACATTGTTCATAGATAAAATGTCAATCAAAATTATTTCATAATTATGGAAATTTGAACTGAATTTACGCAAGCCCTTTTCAAATCTTTTTTTTCGTGATTAAAAAAAAAAAACAAAACAAAACGTAAAATAACGTTTCTGTCAGTTGAACGATGGTAAATCACAATCGTCTTCCTTGATTTGTTGTACTACTACTCTAATCGTCTTTTTGGATTTGTTTTATTATCAATTTCTGCATCTTTTCTAACATTTTAATTACTGAATATCGTGTGTTTCATTGGTATCCGTAGTTTCTTTTTTTATGTATTTCTGAATCCTCAGTACATCTCCGATTTGACAACTGATAACTTCTGAACTTATGTTTAAGGCAAATTTCATAGAGGAGGGAAGGTTAGGCGCTTTTTACGCAGAGTCTGGAATTTGGGCGTCAACTTTTATACTTTTTCAATTGCAAAAAATAAATGAAAAAATAACCAAAAATCCATTGGAATATAAATGATTTGGAAGACCTGTGGTGTAAGAAGCTTCATGTCATTTTCCCAGTTTCGCAAGACGCTAAAAGAATTTTTTTTCGTATATAAGAAGAATGTACGAAAAAGGAATGTGTTGGCAGTACTTCCAGCCACGCAATAGTTTATTACGCTGTTGCGTGTTACATATTGCAGTTGTGCGGCTGAGGGATCGCACAATTTCGTTCGTGCTGACGTTGACTGGTAGCAGACATTAAAACAACCGTCTTTCTTAGAACGTTCCAACATTTTGAATAAGGTGTGATACATTTTCTGACACGAAATTAGCACTTTCAGTAGAACACTCCAAGCTTTCGTTTGAAATCGGATTAGTTGTGTATAAATCACTTTTTATGCACAGTATTGCCGAATTGTGGGTGAACATCAAACTACTGCGTATCTGTACCGGATTTAGATCACAATTCTAACTTGATAAAAATTATTCACTTACGTCTTTTAAAACTGAGAATAACCTTGAAAAGGCCAATTGATGCAATCACAAATTATACTTAGTTATAGCGTAAATGCGTTATGATTAGATCGCGTACGATATCCGCACTGGCATAGTGTTATCCTTTTTCTTGTCTGGCTTTTGCAGTAGAGTGATTTGATTAATAATATAATCTTATTTGTAATTGGATCCACCTTTTTTAAAGTTCTATCAATTCCCAGTTTAGCAAGACGCGGAGGTTTAATTCCGTATGAGATATGAACAGACTTGGTAAAAGTACCGCTTCGAACTGCTCGGTGACGTCAGCCAAATTATAGGCACCCAGCACGACAAGCGTATTCGACGAGCGTATTCATTAATATCAATGATTTGGAAGACTTGTGGTGTAAGAAGCTTCATGTCATTTTCCCAGTTTCGCAAGACGCAAAAAATCTTTCAGCCACGCAATAGTTTATTACGCTGTTGCGTGTTACATATTGCAGTTGTGCGGCTGGGGAACCACACAATCTTGTTCGTGCTGATGTTGACTAGTAGCAGACATTGGAATGGAGCTCTAAATGCATCGGTAAGGCCAAAAACAACCGTTCTTCTTTATCAGTAAATGGCTTGAAATAAAACCCTTGGAATGTGTAGAAACTATTTTGAAAGTTATTTCATACAATGGTGGATGAAAAAGGTGCTTTACAATAAGTATTTTGTCGTTTTTATATCACTTTTTTGTACTTTACGACCTTCAAAAGGGCATTACTCAAAAATGTACCGTCCGATGATAACGTCATAACGAATCGAATGGTGCATTTTTTTTATAATAACGGTCTATGGGAGCACCATGCTTCGGTTTGTCTCCGGAAGGGACTTCCCAAGTAACACACAAAACATGTTAGAAAATAATTCACAATTACAGTGGTCATATAAGAGTACTATAAGCGCATTCTAAAACTTGTGTTGTTATTTTCTTGTTCTGGAGATATTATTTTATATCATGAGTGTATTTCATAGATTAATAAATATAAACTGCCTTTGCCTGTCTCTAGGTTGTGTTCATGATGTTATCAAAACAGTACAGAAAACAACTTAAAATAGAACATTTGTGAGAAGTTGTTCTTGATCAGTAATTCAACCACACTTTGAAAACAAACTCGTTTTTCTGGTTTTGGAGATGTTTTTCAATAACATGAGTTCAGCAAACAAAAACTATGAAATAAATGGCACTTGTCTTCAAGATGTCTTCCAGATGTTTTTCCTACTACAACAACTGTGCAAAAATGTCCAGCCGAGGCCGCGCCAGTTCAATATTACACGCCGAATAATAATTTACGTACCTGTAAAGTGCTTTTCCTTTGGTTGGTCTTAGTATTACTGACGAGGAAGAGTATGCGAAGGAACTGGAAGAAGAAGCCACTCGAAGAACGATTGGTCTTGGGCAGAAAATGCAAGAACTTCCTTATTCATAAGATTTCTAAGAACCAGCTGGAGTATGTAAAAATTTATACAACGGCTGAAAAATACTTCCGAGCGCGTTAGAGCTGCAAGCAAGTTATTTAGCAGTTTCAAGAGCTAAATAACTCTGTAAGGTTACAGAGTCCGCTTGGTAAGCGGGTGATCATGGGTTCGAATCTTAGTAAAATCAGGCCATTTGGTTGTCAAAGAACTTTAGCATGGGTTTATTCTCAGGCTCCCCACCACGTACCTTTCCTTCAATCTGAATTCTACAGTATTACCCCTGTTGACTCTCCTTCTAACAAAAATTAGTCCCTATTATAATAAAACTGGTCTGAGTAACGTATGAAAGTTCTCTCCAGGGAATTGTAACTAGGCGATATTGTTAGGATAGACAGAGGCTCGGTATTGAGAGGCTCGGTGACCTTGAAACGGAAAGGTAAAACTTTACACACAAGCACGGATATGAATGATAAGCGTATCACTTACTTCAATAGTGAAACTGCCAATAATATCTAGTGCGGAGTACAGAAAACACCTGGGCAATATCACAACAGATATAATCTCTGGTCGCAGTGATGAGTCAAAATGTAGGAAGAAGATGTGGTGTTACCAAAATCCTATGAATTGTTCATTACGGCCCTCGAGACGATACAGCCCAATCATCTGACTCTGAATATGTGGAGAAGCGGCCCCTGGACGAGTAGGTCAAGCACGCCAAATAAAGTTCTACCAGTTGCGGAATATTCCGGAAAATCGGCGTTTGCTGGTGAGAAAATGAAATTTCAGTGCTACGGCGGGAAAAAGTACATAAGCGAATCGAGTATGAAGACTCTTTGGAAGCATGGAATGGTAGAAACGACGAAGAAAATCTTCGAGTGGCTCGAGCAATGTATCTGTGAAGTGTGCTTTCACGGTAAGCAAACCAGACAACCATTGGACGTTGAGCGGCGTTCGTCTCGATCAGTTAAGATCATCCATCCAGATGTGTGTGGTCCGTTTATGTCAAAAATGTGACAATAAGCGTTTCATTGTCACATTTATAGAAAACTTTAGCCATTTTATAGTCGTCTACCTTCTAGAGTCGAAGGATGAAATACACTCCTTGTTTAAAAAGTAGTGTGTATTTTCGGTATTAAGTATTGTCACGGTCAGTCGTGATTGAAAATTGGAAGGAGGCTATCAACAACGAAATGACGTCACTAAAACCTAGGTGTTTGAAATTAAGAGAGGTACAAAGGGTCTCAACGCAAGGTGTATGACTATGACAAAATCTATATACCGATAGCAGAGGGGACCACGGTGTGTGTGTGGCAGTGGTAAACCAAATGCAGGACTATATACCTTTTGTATGGGAAATCTCTTTATGGACTGAAACATTGAAATGCAAGATGATGGTATCGGTGAGTTGAAGGTATTCCTGGGACTCAAGATCGATCGTAATCAATTTAAGGGGCTGATGAAGATCAGTCAACCTGAGGACGTGAATAATCTGCTGCCACGTTTTGGTAAAATGGAATGCAAGCCTGTACTGAGGCCGCTGGAACCAAAAGTTAGACTGGAACGACATGAGAGCGAACCTTTGACCACAGAACCGTTCGGTGAGCGGATAGGATGCTTCACGTATCTGGAACAATCTTCGGAGCCAAATATCAATACTGCTGTTAATTTCTTCAGCAAGTAACAATTAGCACCCACGAGAGAACACTGGAGTCACCTGAAGCGAGAACATAGAACACTGGTTGAACTTTCGGAGGGTTAAGTTGAATCATTCATGAAGATAAACCAGGCGACCACAACAATATGAAACGTGTAGATATCCGGTACATTTTCATTCGGGAAAAGCTGCAAGACGGAACGTTCAAGATCCAGTACACTCCTACAAGTGACCAGCTGGCAGACCTGTTCACCAAAGGACTGGCTTATAGACTCTATTCATTTTTGACATCTTATTTCTTAACAGCGTTTTTTTCGCGAGTTTATCAACTTTCAGCCAGTGGAAACTAATAAATTTGATTCGATTTCGACGATCTCAAGATTCAAATTTTTGTTTCCGTTACACTACGCTACAACAATTTTTTATTATTTCAATGTACAAGAAGTTACTAGATTAACATAAGGATTGATAATCAAATGCTTTTAAGAAGAAAAATACAATACTGAGAGAGTAAGTAAATTTGTGCAGAGATGTGGGGTCAAATTGAAACATAATTGGGCAATTTCCTGATTTTGTCAAGTTTATCGATTTTGGAAGCTAAAAATTCTAAAGAGGCTAGTGAAATTGGCATCGAATTGCGTTGTATTTATTTTTATTCCTTGCCTAATTTAGAGGTTATTAAGAATATTTGTCAGCATTCCTAGGATAGAATGAAAAAAAACATTATTTTTGACATCCAAAAACAGTTTTTAATTTTTTTTGAAAATAAATTCGAAAACATTTTGCATAATATGAACCTAATATTATCCCGTGATTTACGGACGTCCCTCTATATAAACTGCAATTGTTAGACAGTCCGAGACTGACAGCGGTATATTCTTCGTGGTGGCGTTGCTGCCAAATTGCGAAAGATGACAGCAAACGCAGCTTAGCACTAACAGCCTTGTGTTGTATTAATCAGAGATCACTGATGATGTGTGTGGATTTCAGTGATTAGCATTTAATTGCCTCTAATAAGTCGTCATCAATCCACTATGGGAAGGGAGGAACAGCATCCACCGGATTTCCCGCAGGAAATTCCTCGATATTTTGTGCACTCCATAGAGAAGTAGAGGAGCAAAAAAAGCCAGTCTGTGTTAGACCGGTGATTACTCTATCCAATTAAATCGATCCAATCCCGATGCAAGAGGCTTATGATTAGAATCCGTAAACCGGCGACCGATGGCGATGCACGGCACGCAGTTAGGCAGTTGGGCGGATAGCTAATCGTGGTTCGTAAACTATGATCCGCCCAATCAGGAACTGGATAAATTCCGTGTGTGTGCAGTGCAAATCGAATGCACTGTCTGTCGCTGCGCATGCATGCAGTTGGTGGCATCGTGGGTGCACAGCTCACGAAAGTCTGTTCCACAGCCACAGGCTGGAGTAATCTGCTGGAAATGTTGATCGCATCCGACTGGAAACTGGAATATTTTTGCGTATAACTTTGTCTTTTGTGGCGAAAGAGTAGTCGATTGCAACTTAGATTCTAGTATTAAATTGATGAAACTCAAGGAACAAAAATAAAAATCCGCTATAACCAAAATTCATTAAAACTCTGAAGCATAAAAATTCGATTGTTTCCAACTTGTTTATTTTGGGATTTGATCAGCGATTGTCATCAAAATCGAACCAAAGTCTTTCACCGGGAAAATGCCCCAATTAGCCTCAACTGTCTTTCATTTGTCCTAAGGAACAATCCGAAGCGATTGACGAAATTGCATTGCATAAATGCAATCCCAACTCGAGAGACATAATGGCAAAACTTTCCGCCTTTCCAGCGGTGCTCTGAACCTGCAGCATCGAATGCGTGTTAGCTTTCGAGACCACGGCGTCCAACGCGTGAGATATTAATTTCAGATAAACCGCACTCTACACCGTACTTGCCATCAACGGAGTGAATTAAAATTGAACGAAATCGATTATCTGTAATCCGTTGCCGCTGTTGCTGCTACTTTCAACGCCCACATTCCCAACCGGGTACAATACTTGCCTGATGTGTCGAGCGTAGAAGAGTGTCGCCGATTTTCCGCTTTCGGAAGCGTCAAGCGCGCGAAAACCGCCGGAATATCCGGATCCTGCTCCGAGCTATCGTCGCCCGTCTCGGTGACGATCGAGTCAGAAAGACAACAATCCGATTCTGCACACACACACACACGTATCGAAGCTTCCGCGATAGATAGCGGCCTGTCCACCGGCAGATCGGTGCCGGCTGCTGCTGCCTGTCGTTGTGGGCGGTTTAATTAAAAGCAAAATGTGGATAAGAAAAACAAGCAAGAGGCAGGAAAAGAAAAAAAAACTATCGCAAACTTCAATTATTAATGCAGCACTTTAGTTTCATATGGGGCTTTTCATTTTTTCGCAAACGCGTCCAACATCGCTTCGATTAACTTTGGTGTGGTTTTCGCGCAAATTTCCTAACCGCAAACACGAGCGGGCAGCGTGACACATGCGACCCCTGCGACGACGCGAAGGCGGTAAAGCGAATCGAAACCGAGCTCCAAGAAGGTAGTAGCCAGAGCCACCACCTAACGAGGAACTGACGAATCGACAGCCTTAGGCCTTAGGCTGTCCAAAAGGAACCTGGTGGACTTGCCTGCGGTGACGCAGTCCGGTAGCCAACCGCTGAACTCAATTTGTTTGCCTTCTCACAGTTATTAAATTTTCAGCACCGCTTCCGAGAAAAGTGGGCACCCACCGTTGTCCTCGGTACACACGCACTTGTTCCCGTTTGGAAATTGTTATTATACACTTTTCGAAGCGAACGGTAAGCTTTCTGAAAACTGCGAGACACGCCACCGATTATTACCGTGCAAATCGTTTCCCGATCATCGAAAGACTAAGGGGATGCCTGCCTGCTCCTGACGTCGCGCCACCGTCCGATTTTCTCTTTTCTTTGTCGTGTCACTTAGCCCGCGATGCAACCAACGACGATGTATGTAGCTAAAGATAGGAGAGGACAGCCTCTTGGTGGTGCTGTTGTTGTCCGTCGGTTTTTTGTTTTCGTTTCGTAAATTGGGAGGCTAATGACCTCAGTGTGCACTGCCCTGCACTCGGTTTTGGGAATGAGATTACCGGATTTTTACCCAGAGTTGCATTAGATGGATTTGGTTCCTAGATTAAGCTCATTTTCAGTTCACCAAATTCGAAGTTATTTTCTTATATCATTCACGTTGGGAGAGGTTGAAAAACTATTTTAATATGTACCAAAGTCCCGTACGACGAAAGATAGAAACGAGTTGACAATTGGAATGAAATGAGGCCCACCAAAAAAGAGGAGGTCCTAGGTTACTGCCCTGCGGTACAATAGGGTTGTGGGCAGGAAAGTCCAAACATGGTAGTCAGGCTTATACTGGCTGTCTACTGTTTACAAGATGCTTTTATAGTCATTTAAAGAGTACGGTACGCTACCAATTAAGTGTTGTGCTGTGTAAAATTACCTTAATCGTAATAGTTTTAGTTAATTTAGATGTATTCCAAAATCTTCGATTACCAACTTGTGTATTATTTTTTATAACAGTTCTAACCTTGATTCTGATAAAATTGGGAAAAAATCTGACTGTCATGGCGATAGGAAAAATTGGAATTAGATCAATTTAGAACAAGCATGTTTCCATTAATCGTATTTTTATTAATATTTTGTTTTTTTTTTCGTTTACTGTTGGTTTTTTCACTCTTTTTGGAATGATTTCTTCTTCGACATTATTCGTTTCGAAAAGTATTCGTTTTTCAAGCCAATTTCTCTATCCTTTTTCTCTCATTTTATTTCAGTTTTGCACTCTTTCAGTTATGTATATTTATCAAGTTTGATGTGACAATTTTCAAATTTTGTTTGTATTTTACAGCAAAATTACTTTCTCTACAGTCAATAGATAATTGATATAAGCATATATCTGCAAAATTAGTATGCTTCACAAAAAAAGCTTAATAATGTACTCATTTGACGCTTCAACTGATTTTTGTCTCTCTTGATTTTATATTTTCACTTTTATATATTTTTTCACCTTTTTTTTTCAACGAATTAGGTTTTGAGATTTTTTGAGTCTTGCCTGATTCAAATTTCCGACTATTGTTGATTCCTCGCTGATACTTGCAGGGTTATTCATCAGTCTTTTCCATTGTTTCCTTCACTTATTTTTTCACCTATTTGCTGAATTCCTGAATAGTTTGTTTTTCACGGTTATTATACTATATTTTCATTGATTCTTTTTTCAAATGTTACATCATTCTGGTTTCGCCTTATTGTTTTATTATTTTTCACAGTATGTTGAGATGTTTTCCGTCTTATTTTTACAGAAAATTTTCATCGCTATTTTCGACTAATTAAAAAGAAAATTCGACTCTAACTTAACTAGCAAAAACTAGTTGTTTTTCCCCTTATGCGACAGTTTATTGGCATAGATCAGAGTCCTTTGATTCACCTTCTCCGTGACTCTTTTTTATATCAATTTTTTTGAACAGTGTAATTGAATATTTTCTCCGAATTTTTTATATTATTTATTTGTCAACTTTTCTGACTATTGCGTAACATTCTATTGTTTAACTTTTTTGTTTCTTTATTGAGTTTTCTCTCCTATTTGGGTAAATTTTTACTTGACTAATTTTGTAGTTTATTCTGTCTCATTTAAAGACATTTTCTGATTTATTTTCCTTAACGCTTCGGAAGAAGAGAAGCGGGCTTCCATTCGGAAAATTTCGAGGATCTATACAAAAGGAGAGGTTTTTGAAGATAGTTAATTTTGCGCTGCGTCCATTAACTGGACGTTTTCTAATTGATTCATAAAATAAAAAAAAAAAATTACAAGAACTCAAAAACAAAAAAAAAAATCAATAAAAAAATCAAATAAAATTAATAAAAATAAATAAAAAAATCAAGAAAAAATTAAAAAAATCATAAAAAAGAAGAAAAAAATAAAAATATAAATTATTTTAAAAATAAATTTTAAAAATATAAAAATAAATAAAAACCGAGTTGACGTTTAGGGTTAAAAGTAAACAGCTCACTGTACACTGATCAAAATTTGTCTCTCCGTTTGACTGTATTTTCATTAAGGGGTTATATATTTCTTAGCTCGAGAAAAAGAGTAAAGTTTGGAATTTTTTTCAAGCGTGTAGCACCGTTCTTATTGCATCAAAGTAGTAATTTTCTGAAAGTTCAGCTATCCAACACCAACAAAACACGTTTGTTCATAAGAAATACGAATTATTTGGCGAGTAATGGCCGTTTCCCCGAAACGCTTTTTTAATGGCAGCGATTTGCGGTGTTTACGATCGCGACGCAGTAGATCAACTGAAATCAAGAAACGCATATTATTATTTCATAAGTTTAGAAGTGTCGATGGTACTACCGGTGAAAGTGACGCCAATATGACAATCCGTGGAGCTCAACTAGTCACACAATAGAATATAAAGGTACTCCGCGCACATTCGACGGTCGCTCCATACACGTAATACACAGAGACCGTTCAATATGTGGTGCGTAGCGAGTAGCACATGCTCCGATGCCGGTCTCAGAATCAAAATCGGTGGTTGCCACTTTTTTTAAACTTGTTAATTTCTTGGCGAACGAGGGGTCCACCAACTGGAACTAATTAAAGTGCAATTATTGTTTTGTTTTTGTGTGCCGGGTATCTGAACGATCGTTTTCATGAGTATTTTGTATTCAGTGCAAACGGAAATGTTTTTCCCGAAAAAAAAAATGTTTTGAGCTCCTAAAATTGTTTTTTCGGCAAAGTTAAGCTTCGGGCTTTTTAAAAATCGATCGCTCAACGACTGGGGAATTAAATAACAAAAAAGATAAAGAAAATCGGTTCAGTAGTTTCGCCGCAATTGTAAATACGGTAAAGTCATATTTTGAGAAACACAATTCCGAGGTAAACGCGTATAAAGTTTCAAGTTATGCTTATGCGACCGTGGCGAGGCGCGCTGCAAATTGCTCTAACATTCTCTCTTTTGCGCAGATCTTTATGAAAATTTGTAACGATGTTCTCAAGATGTTGTACTTTAATATAATGCAATAAAAAAATTCGTATTTTTGGAAACTAAAAAGGTATACAACCCTTTAACAATAACTACAAGATAATATTGTTTTTTTGTTTTTTCACAAAGCAAAATAATATCGATTATTTTTGAACATTAATGGTAATTCGCTAATATCTTAAAGTGGTAGTCAAATAATATCTTATCTTGAGTAAAAAAGTTTCCGAAATCGAATGGTAGTTGTCTGATCTACGTAAAATGTCAGCAAAATGTCGATTTTGCCCCAATTCCCCTACAATACAAAAACAGGTTTATCTACTGACATTTTACGTAGATCAGACACCTACCATTCGATTTCTGAGACTTTTTCACACAAAATAAGATACAATTTGACTACCACTTTAAGATATATTATCGAATTACAATTAATGCTCAGAAATAATCGAAATTATTTTGCTTTGTGAAATATACCAAAAGTTATGCCAAAACCGGTTTCGTAGAATCACCGTTTTGAGCTCAGTTTTTGTCCGATTTAAGATTTGTTTTTTTCAAAAGATGGGTAATAAGATGCTAATATGTGGACAAACTCTTAGAATTTTGATATTTTATCTTAAAACAAAATCGCGTCGAAAATACATCAAAAATTACCGGTTTCTCAAAAATTCAAAATGGCGCCATTGTTGCCCCTTAAGTTGAAATATGTTCAAACTCGGGGAAATTTAGTTTTGCTTGAAAATACCCAAAAAATCTTACATAGAAGCCAAGGCTTTTCTGCAATTTTTGTTGCACTGTGTTATCGATTGCGTTTGATAGACATTTTTTGATTTTTGTTTGATATTTTTTTGAAATTGGCATGAAGCCTCCACTCACAAAATCTGGTGTAGTGCACATAGTACATATTAGGACGAGGCACCACTGACATGTCTGTTCATCTCCTTTTTAGTTTGTTTATTTTGTTCAATCGATTCGTTTCGGGTAAACATTTTTAAATTCAATCTCCTTCGAATGTTTTAGTTTATTTTAACTTGTAAACTTATTTGAAATCATTTTTCTACGAATAATTGATTCTTTTTTGACTGGACAAATTAGTGTCTTTTACATGCATTTAGTCAATTTTTTTTTGCCGAATCGTTTTACCTTTCAATATGCTTTTTTTAGAACCTTTTTTGAAGATTTATTTTTGTTCAACTTCATCTGTTTGAAGCTTTTTTTTTGTCGTGGTACCTTTTGAAAATTCATTTTCCTACAGACAAGAATTAATTTTTTTGTATGTTTTGCTGTTTGTTTTTTCCTATTGTTTTTTATATTTCACATTTATTTGATTATTTTCTTGCTCTCTTTTAAAATTATTTTGTTGTGATGTTAACCATTTTTTTTTTCATAAAAAAATCAGAAGAGTGTTTCAGCAAATGAAAAAAAAATTAAAATTATTTTGCTGTGTCAACTATTTTTGCTGTAGTTTTTCAGATTTAAAATTTTACTATTGGTTTTTTTTCATTTTGCGAAACTCTCTTCTATTTTTTTTTTTTTTGAAAAAATGCTAGTTCTTTTGCTCTTCGTTGTTTTGTTCAGTCATTTGACTTGATGTTCCCAACTATTTTATTGTTTTTTTTTTATTTTTTTTGTAGGAGTTTGATGCGAGCGGATCTGTGTGGTTTGCTTTTTTAAATGTTCCGGTCCGTTTAATTAGGCGCTTTAGTGCCATAATTTCGATCGCATTTTTCATAGAACTCTCGTAGCGTTATCGCAATTTTTTACGTGTTACGAAGTTTGGCAGTTTTGTACTACCGGTGATAGTGACGCCAGTGTGCAAATAATTTGTGTAAATTCTAGAAATTCTTAAACACGTCTACATCAACTAGCCACACAACAGAATACGTAGGATTTACTGATAAAATTCAAGCTAAAAATTGTGCCCTTGCCCTTGACGTTTCATATACAATGACGCGTTGTTTGTAGAGGGATTGGAAGCAAATTTTTTGAGATATAGCTCGAAGAAAATATTGAATTTTCAAGGGGAACAAGGGGACCACCAACTGAAACTAATTTAAGTGAAATTATAGTTCTTTACTGCGTCTAATAAAATATACACAATACAGTCATACCTCGATATAACGCAACTTTTTAAAATGTATTGAAATTGAAAATAAATGATACAGCAACTGTTTTTGAGCTATAAATTGCTTTAAAAAAATGTTTGTAGTAAGTTTTGAAACCAATGCGAAAGTTGTCAAAAATGGACATAAGGAAGGTTTAAAAATACTAATAGGTGATGGGAAATAGGTTTTCATGCATCCTTCAGTAACAATTCACAGTCTTGCATCAATTTTAAAAAAAATTTTACTTGTTGAAATTTTCTCTAAAGGGGCATAAAAAAGGTTTAAAAATACTGATAGGTGATGGGAAATAGGTTTTCGCGCATCTGTGAGTAACCACTAACAGTCTTGCACCAATTAAAAAAATTTTTTTTGCTTGTTGAAAATTGTTCTAAATGGGCATAAGAATGATTTAAAAATACTGATAGGTGATGGGAAATAGGTTTTCACGCATCTTTCAGTGACCTCTTGTATCAATTGAAAAAAATATTTTTTTGCTTCTGAAAATATTTCTAAATAAGCATAAAAAAGATTTAAAAATACTGATAGGTGATGGAAAATAGGTTTTCGCGCATCTTTGAGTAACCATTAACATTCTTGCATAAATTAGAAAATTTTTTTTGCTTCGATATAACGTAACGAAAATAAAAATAAAGTTGCCTTATACCGAGGTATGACTGTAAATTATTTTTTGAAGAGTTCGTATCTCTAGTGAGAATTGCCCATTTTTACTAGACAAATCACACACAAACGTGGCCCCAACAACGCTCTTATTATGTGTTGGTTTTAATCAGTTCCAATATTTTATATTTCCTTCAAGTAAATTAAGAACATTTGTGAGTGGCCCCAACAGCCTTTCCAAGGTTTATTGGTATGATATTTTGCATTTTACTGAGATAAGACACTCACATCTGTGCGTGGCCCCAGTAACATTATATTATTTGTTGGTCTAAATTTGTTTTAAATCAGGTCATCTAAACAATTTTGTGCTCTTTTGAACTTAACTTTGAACATCCGTGCGCGGCCCCAACAGCATTTTACTATCTCTTGGTCTTAACGCTTCTCCAGCTAGCCCGCTGAACATAGAATAAACTGGAAATATCCCAATATAGACGGGTAGGAATTATATGTATGATCGTGTAACTTATCAAGGTGATCTAACGTACCTTTCCCTACTAGCAAAAATCTCCTTCCTGTGATCTTTGTGGAGATGCAGAACTTAACACGGTCTCCAAACAGCAAAGGTCACACTAACATCCCTTTCCTCTTCTCATCTGATAGCAAGGACGTGACCAATTAGCAGCCATTGTTATGTGCAATCAGTCGAGCTAAGCAAAGATGAACTATTTTTTTGTTTTTCATTTTGTTTGCTGACCCTTGCTTTGTATTTTAAACTGACACCGAACCTTATTATTCTTTTTGAACAGTCGTTCATTTTTATAGGATGGACAGAATCAAATTGACCTAGTACCCTTTTTAATCGATAAATTTTCTTCTGTTCATTTGGATTTTATTTTTTGACGTAGGACTTCGTCTTACTTTAGTAGGAAGCCATGTTGTGTAAAGTGTTACGAAAATTTGTCCTCTTAAAGCGCACATCATACTATTGAACGACTTTTTGATCGGCAGGTTGCTTCAAATTTGGGGTATAATAATTGGCATGTCTGTTCCATAATAAATTGATGAAAACTTGTGTGTAAAATAGATCAGCGTTCAAGTAATAACCAGCTGGTTTTCTAGCTGGGAACAGTGAAAAATTGTACTTGCCATGTGTCATTTTGATACACTGTTACCTTCACCAATGTCTCAATCAATAGGTGAAATTTTCTTCAAACTTTTGGTGGAAAAGTTAACATATTTTTTTGATTTACTAACCAGCGAAAAAAATATCGCTTTTTGTTCGTTGTTCATTTTAGACCCATGTTGTAAGTGGCCTCACCTTTTTTTCTAGCTATGTCATTCTCCCAGTTACGAAAAACGCAAAGAGATTTTATCCTGTTCGTAATACGATTTTACGAAAAATGAATCTCATTTCGTGTTGGCAACCAGTAGAACCGGACCAACTGATAACACTGGTAAAAAAAACTGGTCTACCCTAGAGCTTAAACTAGAAAAAATGAAAGATTATAGCTTTTTAACCATTCACGTGAATTTTGGTGACCCAAGTGAAGATAACTTTTTCAGAGACTTAATTGAGTTTTCACGAAACGTAGAAACGACGAACTAGGTGAGCAATTACTCTGCGGCCTTTTGATGCACTTTTACATTCACTGGGGGTACCAAAATTCACAGGAATGGTTAAAAGGCTGTAATTTTTTAGGGCAACATTGTTGAGCTTTAGGGTTACTTTTTTACCGTCGACCAGTGTGATCAAATTCTTCTCGTGTCGGATGAAGGAAGATTACCAAAGTGCAGCACATTCAGCCACGCAACAGTATATCACGCTGTTGCGTGTTGCATCCTGTGGCTGAATTCGAAATGCTGCTGTGGAGTTGAACTATAACCGGCTTTCCTAAGACGTTTCATCATTTTGTAGATAGTACAATGAATTATTCAAAACGAAGCCAATATTTTAAGCAGCGAATGACCATCGCTTCGGATGTGGCCGCTCTACTACAGAAATCATCACTACGCATCGCTTTTGTATATCTAATTTCGAGTATTTTGAACATAATTCTTCTCATGAATCCAGGCAACTAAAAAATTGGGGAATACAGCAAAGTTGTTCAAAATGAAATGGGTTTTTTAAGGTTGAATTACAGTTTGGTATGGAATTCAACCGCTACGTGGTACTAGTGTGCTTGAAGTTTTCAGTATTTTCTACTTACTTCATCCCGTGGATTCAACCGCTTAGAAAACTGCGATCTTCGACGAAGTTCTTCAGAAAATCAAAGGCTTTTGGTTTACGAACAGCTTGGTTGGGAATATCTCTACATCCTATATGGACTATCACTCCAAACTCAGTGAACTATATTTAAAACACCTAAATTGCTGACAGAAAATCACTTTTGACCGACTGAACCTGGTCCTACACTTCTACAGGTCAAGTGCAGTGATCAAAAAGACCCTCTCCCACCATCCAGAAGCCCTTGTTCTTCTGAACGAATTTGCTGAAGACTACAACTTTCAAGCAGATGGAAATCGTCAGATGGGTTAAGATCAAAATCAAAATTTTGTGCTCACTAGTTTCACGTATCGGTGGAATTCTGGACTGAACTGCCTACTACCCACAAACCCTTGATCTTCTGAACAAGTTTGCAGCAGATCTATTCTTTCTGGGTTATCGGAAACACGAGATGTCTGCCTATTGAGGTGGTGCAACACTCAGAGAAGCGATTCCAAGCTACTGACGGGTTGTATATATACCTGAACCTGTTTTCATTTATCACTGTTCTTAGACTTTTGATTTGCTTTCATTTTCTTGAGTGTGCCTTTTTTTTTTAAATTTTAAATTCTTAACATAATTGCTATTGATTCATTTTAAATTATGAGATTCTCGTGGAGATTTTAGTATTACTTTTATATTTCTTCTGTCCCAAAATAATGAAATATGATAGCAAATTCTGTGAGAAAGGAATGCATTCTCCATTTCAGTTGGTTAAGGTGAGTTTTGAATATTTTTCAAAGCTGTAATAGTCTGATATTTATTGCTTCCGGGTTGCAAACTATGCTTCAAACAATCACAGAAAAATCGATACTCCTTTCACAGTTGCCGCTCCATTAAGATTATTGGACATGCCACCTGCATTGCATGTCAGATCCCTCGTCATATTATTTCGTCTACCGAATGAAGAAACTGCCTAAACCACAACAAACAAACAAACAAACGAACAACGAAATAAAAACACCAAACGGTTAACGCATGCTATGTGTAGTACTAAGAAGCAACATCAGCATCATCATCGCCGTCATCGTCAGCGCGATCTGCAGCAGTGCGGCACAGGCCAGAATGCACACAACCACCAGCTGCAGCGAGAGCAGCGCGGCTTTGGCAAAGTTTCGCGATCACTGCCAAGGTCGTCGCATCACATTCTTTCCCCTCCCCGTTCGTCCGTCCATCCATCCATCCTCGCCACCATCCGAGCAGCAGCATACACACATCGTACTGCCATACCCGAGAGCAGTTGCGGACAAAGCAAGAGGAACGTCAGCGTTTATTTTTATGCGTTATTTTGCCGAGTTGCATCCGCATCCGTGGCCGTTTCACGAGCCGCATTGGGCAGATTAAAGGAGGCGAACTTCTCACGGTTCGTTCATCAGATGTGGGGTCCGAAGGGAACGCGCGCGCGCGCCCAACTGCTGATGTCAGCCCCCAAGTGGAAACGGTGCGCTTTCACACGCGGTTTCGATTCCTCTGATTGAGGAGGTGAAAAGAAAGGATGGGGGAATGTGTGTCAGTGTGTTAGTTCTGAACAAGATCGAGAACTGCTGCTCACTCGATCGCTTGGGGAGGGACGGCTTTTTTTTCGAGCTCGCTTCTTCTTCTCCCGCTGATTACCGACGATCATGTGTGCATCCATCCGACGCTGAGGCTGCCCTCAACCCCGGTGGTGACGCTTTATGGGCCGTTATATAACGCGCGTGATTGGAAGTCGGAAATTTGGAAATCACGACTCAGCTGCACCTTGCATGCAGCCGGGAAACGGGTTTTTTTTTGCGATGTTTCCCTCCGTTTCCCGGTTGATTATGAATGCAACAATCGGCAAAGGTTACGCGCTTGGTGCATTCCGAGTTTTGTTACTTTTTTTCTCTCTTTCTGTTCTACAGTGTGTGGTCATCAGTTTCAACCACACTATCGATTACTAATCTTCTTTCTTTATTAAGGCTTCCTTGCTTCAACGCGCCGAGTGTCACCACAAGACACCCAAGGGAGCAACACGAGGACCAGGCGGACCGGGGGTAGCCCCCCTCCCCATCAGAAATCATTCCTGACGAGGTGGGAAAGATCCGCTGCACTCGGACTCGCTCGTACCTATAATTATTATCGTTATTGCTGTGATGATAATAAAAATAATAATAATTACAAGTCCGGTATCATTTGACCGAGGCGCACGGACGGCTACCGACCTGGCCCGTGTAACGTAAAGAGTGTCGCCCGCACACACACGCGGGTTGTGGCACTGGCTGGCACATGGCGCGCGATGGACAGACCTCGGGACCACCTGTTGGTACGGTCGATTGGCTTTGCGTGGGACTCTCGGCGGGTTGTAAAATTCGGATTAACGAGATGAAGGCATGTCCGCGGTGAGCTTGTTCCGATGATTTGTAGCACCGGTGTCCGGTCCGGTTCGGGCCACATTTCTTTACCGTTTTGCAAAAAAAGATGAGGGGGAAAGAAGGGGTGCAAGGTAAATTTCTATGCCTATCGGTATGTTTGATATCGCGAGACAGCGCAGTTGCAGTTTTATGGTGATTTGAATGTGCGCTCAACTGTTATGAATGTCAGTTCAGCAGGAAAAAGAAACAGCTGCAGATTTTTGTTACGCGTTTTCTGACCAATAATCATTGACACATAGTTGGAATTACGGTAAATTACTGCTTGCAATGCGGTTGTAATTATGGAAGAACGGAATGTTCAACTGGCATCGTTTCTCTTCACATTTGATCCACTAAGAAAGACTATTTTTAAATATTTTCTAACTCATTGTTAATTTAGTGGAATATTGTAGAGCAAATAGAGCAGTCCCAAATTTTGAACATTTATTTCTGAATAAACTACGTAGAAAGGCTTAAAAATAGCAGAAAACAAAATTATTTTTTATCATTTCTTTTCAATTTGAGGCAATTTCGAAACAATCTTGGAACATTTCTCAAGAATAACAAAAAAAAATAGCAAGATTTCCAGCCTCAGGGGTTATCTGAAATGATGACGTAGAGGATTAAACAATGTAATGAAAGGGCCATTTGTCCCCTAACTGACGCATGTTTACTCTAAGGTTCCTCATATTTTTTTCATTCTTTTTTTCACCACAATATATCAATATATCTATGGTAGCAGTGATCATGAGTTCCAACAAGGATCGTATTCTGTCGCATGTTTTCCTTTGAAACAATAATTCAAACAACGTTCTTACAGCGGATAATTAGAATAGCTGTTGGACGAACTTTTCGGGAAAACTTTACCTTCGAGACAGACAAATGGTCTAGGCTCATGGATCCAAACATTAGTTGATCTATTTCTAATGGTTAGCCTGGTCCAAATCTTACAAAAAAAATGGTTAGCCTCGTTAAAACAATGCATAAATAAATAAATAATATTTGACCTATTTGTGTAATATAATAATTACCGTTTGTAATCTTTTATTCCGGTGTCACAGCTAAAAACTAATTCGGGACAATTAAAAGCCAATTTTCGATCGTTTTTTAAAACTTAGGGACAATTTCGAGACAAGTACGAGGCAATTTTTAAATGGATTACAAAATTTTTTAATCTATTTCATGACAATTCTTAGAACAGTTTTCCAAATAAAACAATTTTCAGAGAACTTTAATATAAATTTGTTAGAATCTATTAAAAATCAAGAATCTATCAGAGACCGAATTCACCTCTGCATCTCCAAGACTGCGACGGAAAGTGAGGGTTGTGTCACCATGGTAAGTGTCTTGGTATAATCTCAGGAAAATATCAAAACACTTACCATGGTGACACAACCCTTCCTTTCCATCGCAGTCATGGAGATGCAGAGGTTAACTCGGTCTCCGACAATAACGACTGTTGCACCTCCTTTTTTACAATCTCCTTACTTTTAACTTACTCCAACGACCGTAAGGACGTAGCCGGCGCCGTCATCGACCTACACAAAGAGGAAGCAACTGAATTGTTGTGGATGGTAAATTATTACCTAATTAACCATCTTACAATGGTTCTCTGTGCAACTTGTCTAGCTCAATCACGGAGGAGCAACTACGAAATGTGCGCTCCCAGGACAGCACCAAGACAGATGTAAAATAGTCTCAATAGTCTTAAGGCAGTTTTGAAATAATCACAGACAAACAGACGTGCCAGTCGATGACGATTTTATCGACCAGAAAAATAACGATAATTTTGAAATTTTGCTTAGTGGGCAATAATGCCGCTAGTTTCGCTATAAGCGAGCGTGCCTTTACATTTTCAAAGACAAAAACCATCAGTAAAGCCGCTTGTGTTGATTTAAGTAAGCGTGCACACCCATTAGCAAAGACAAAAACCGTTTTACGGAAACAAGTTATTAGGCAATAAGCTCACATGGTAGCGCATGAGTGTAATGTTTCGAATAAGGACGAAGATATTTTGGGATTTTTGTTCGGAGAGACACGTCTGTTTGTCTGTGATATAATTTTGAGATAATTGCTTCAACATATTGAGTCAATTTTGTGGTAACTCGGACACAATTTCCAGCTTGAATTTGAGACATTTAGAAGAAAATTTCAGGATATTCTTCAGACGATTTCAAAGTAACAACTAAGAGACAATGTTCTAATAAATTTTATATATATTTTTCTATCAACAATTGGCCATTTTTTGGAACATTTTTTAAATAAACTTCAAACATAATTAAGGCATTTTCAAATTATATAATGAAAAATTGGATATAACTTAGAGCGGGTTTTGGAATATTTTTTGATTGTTGGGTTGTTTAAATAAATTAATAAAATTACGGATTTTAGATTTTTATATAGGTATTAGAATCACTAGCGTGTAGGAGAATATTTTTACACTGCGAAAACAACTACTCTTACCTCACACTAGTAGGCAAAGCAACGTACTTGCTTGAAAAGGGCAACGAATCGCTTGTATCTGAGGAGCTCGCAAAAAACACCGCTATGGAATTCGAAATGTTCCAGAGAAATCACGAACTGGTGTGATCTTTCTCACACGACAGAACAACACGCTAAATAACTACTCAACAGAGCTCTTATCAGTACTTTTACTGTTTGTCTTTAAAGCATATGGGTCATTCCATACGAAGTGATCACGAAAAAGCACAAACTTGGGCACGACCATCACAGATTTTGCTCAAAGTTTGGATTCATCTACTGTCACTTTGGAAGAATCCCAAATTTGGTGTCGATTGGAATACCCTCCGCTCTGTGGGACCCCCCTCTTCATTGCAAAGTCACGCATTTTTTGTTCAAAATCTCGTTTTTCTTTTTCTTACAATTCATAGACGTAAGATGTCCGAAAAATACTGATGGATGATTTTTAAAGAAAATCAACCAAGGAATCCGGAAAAAATATAAGTTTTGACCGGAAGTGTTGTCAGATAAATTATTTTTGTATTTGAAAATTAAATTTACATTTTTCGGCAAATGCAGCTATTTTCATTTTAAATTTGATAATTTAATCGTGTTCCTTGGAAAATTTCACATAAGAAACAACTATCATCCCGAGGTAATATGAGCCAATCTCGAGATAGAACATTTTTACGAAAAAGGTTGTAAACTTCATAATTATTTTTTTTACAATTTGTAGACGTAAGACACTCGAAAAATAGTGAAAGATGAATTTTGAAGAAAATAAACCAAGAAATCCAGAAAAAAAATATTTTTGACCGGAAGTGTTGCCAAGAAGATTGTTTTTGTATTTTAAAACTAAATTTGCAATTTCCGGCCAATGCAGCTTATTTTATTTTAAATTTGATATTTTTATCGTGTTCCTTGGAAAATTTCCCGTAAGAAACACTAATCACCCCGTGGTAATATGAGCCAATCTCGAGATATAGCATTTTTACGAAACTAGTTCTGAATTTCGTAATTAATTTTTCGTAAAAATGTTATATCTCAAGATTGGCTCATATTACCTCGGGATGATAGTTGTTTCTTATGTGAAATTTCTCAAAAAACACGATGAAATTATTAAATTTAAAATAAAAATGGCTGCATTTGCCGAAAAATGTAAATTTAGTTTTCAAATACAAAAAAAATTTATCTGGCAACACTTACGGTCAAAACTTATATTTTTTCCGGATTCCTTTGTTTATTTTCTTCAAAAATCGTCTATCAGGTGTTTTTCGGTCATCTTACATCTATGAATTGTAAGAAAAAGAAAAAAGAGATTTTTGACAAAATTTGCGCGACTTTGCAATAAGCAGGGGGGTCCTAGAGAGCGTAGGGTATTCCAATCAACACCAAATTTGGGATTTTTCCAAAGAGACAGTAGATGAACAATTCCCCCAACAACAAAATCTGTGATGGTCGTGTCCAAGTGGCATGTACACTTCGTATGGAATGACCCATATATCAAATGAGGGGAGCATCCAGGTAGGAAAGTAGATTGCGTTGTTTGCTTTGCATCTCGAAACTGAAAATAAAATAAAACCGTCACCGCCCTTCGAACGCTATCAAATTTATCTCAGTGATTCACCTTTCTTGTTTTGCTCAGCTGTGGGGTAAGATGTAAGCGTAATACTTTCTCTGCGAGCAGCAGAAACAGTGCACAGAGCAGAAGAAAAAAAAATGAAAAAAAATCATGCTGGTTTTGAAGCGAGCGATGAATACTCACATATTGAGGAGAATAACATGTAATTTTTAGATTAATTCTGATTTTCTGAGATAGTTAACAGACAATTTCGAAACTATTTTGAGGCACTTATTGGATCAATATTGGGATAATTTTCCAGTAAAAAAATAGGAGGCAGTTTTAAAACAATTTGAGACAATATTTTAAATAGGTTTTAAGCAATTTTGCAAGAACTTCGCAAATAATTCTGATACAGTCTTTAAACTTTTCGAAAACTACGTTGAAACAGTTTTGAGTCTCAAGGCAGTTTTATGACAAATTTTAAACAATTTTGGTATGAAGTTAAGGAAACTTTGAGAATATGTTGAGACAACTTTGTGATAATTTTAATGCAATTTTCGGGTTGATTTTAGAATAATTTTTGAACTTTTTTTGATATAACATTGATACAACTTTGAATCTATTCTAAGACAATTTTAAAATAACTAGACATTTCGCAACGATTTGAGGATTTTTTGGATAGATTCTGAACATGATCAGTCATAAAAACAAAGGAAGTATATGGAACACACCTTAAAATTTCAAAATAAAAGCTGAGCTTAACTCAATTCTCAAAATTGCATCTGATTCACCTTAAGGTGAAACGATATAGAAGCCAGAAATGGCCGACTTTGAATTTTCCAAGGCACAAGACTCGAACAAAAGGGAATGCATCACCTGTGAAAGCATATTCTCATGTTTGCTGGGGTGATACCAATATGAGGACATGTTTTCGCTGGCGATGCATTACCTTTTTCCCAAGTCTTGTGTTATTGAAAATTCTAAGTCGGCCATTCCTGGCTCTTATACCGTTTCACCTTAAGTCAGCGTTTAGAATATGTTAAGACACATTTTTTATAATTTTAATGTATAATTAAAAGACAGTTTTGGGACAATTTCGAAATGTTGAGACAATACTAAGACGTTTTGGAGACAATTTCAAATTAATTCAATATAACATTGATATAATTTTGAAATCCTTTCAGTCAATTTTGAGACAATTTTCAGTTTAATTGTGGAATGATTGATATTTTTCGAACAATTTAGAGATAGTTTTGAAGCAGTTTCAGGACAACTTTGAGACAATTTTGAGATTCGAGACATATTGTGAACAATTCTGTCAATTTTTTTTTTGATTTTATAAAGATAACTTTGAGAAAATTTTAAGACAGTTCTAAGACAATTTTAAAAAAAGTTTTCATGTATTTTAAGTAAAGCCGTTGGTGCCGGTCCGTTAATAAACGGGTCGTGAGTTAGGGTCCTGGGTTTGAAGTCGCCTCCCTGGGCGTCGGTGATTGGCCACAACAGTGGCGGAAATAGACCGACGGAAAATAAGCGAGAATAAAATAAATGTATTTTTGTTGGAATTTCAAATTCCAAATCAACTCTAAGATAATTTTGGGATGTTTTGACAAATGTAGGGACAAGTCCGAGACAATTTGGAAAAAGCCTTCAAGCAATTTCTTGCCAATTTTGAAAAATAGGAATGAAAATTTGAATGAATTTTTTTAATCAGTTTACGGGTCATTTTGAAAGGGTTTCGCGGGGGTTGTTAATATAATTCTGAAACAATTTTGAAATTATTCAGAGGGACAACTTTGAGACAATTTTGAAGCAGTTAAGAGCAGAGGAAAAATGTACTAAGCGATGACGGTGTTTTTGATGACATTCGAGAGAGAGGAACGCTCTAATAAAACTGTCATCGCTTAGTGACAGTAGTAATATTGGCAAAATGACGACAATCGACAAAAAAAATGTTTAGCGACTACAACATTGCCGTCTAGTTCCCCATACACGAATGATTTTTCTTTGCCGTTCACCTTATTCCCATGTCGATGATGGAATGTATGGTTGCATAGAATATTCGGCATGCGATACACACATCTTGCTGCACACAGCCGCTCTATTGCCGAGTTTGCTGTATTTTGCTCCTTCCATTCTACTCCTTACGAACTCCTTATTCTCCCTACAGCTTTTTTAAGCAGCTGTCTCACGACATTCGTCATTGGCAAATAAAAAAAGGGGAAAAGCATGTCTCCGGTGGATATGGGCTGTTACCGAAACGCGCTGCTTATTTAATGCTAACACGAACGTCTATGTAAAAACAGCTTCTTCTTGCTTCTACATTTGCTGTTCTAAAGACATTCTCCAAATAATGTCGAATCGACACATGAAGTACATTTCTCGTTTCCTTTTGTCATGTAACACGTTCTCAATGTGAATGCTCTACTGCTAGCGCGCGGGTAGCTATCGCAAGCACACAGCAAAAGAAAATGTATTCTGTGGAGACAGTAATAAAAAGACGGTACTTAAGGAATGCCTGGTTTGAAGACATTATTTTAAACAACTTCGAAAGAAGTTTGTGATAATTTCGAGACAATTTTAGGATAATTTGGATGTTGATAGTTAACAGTTTTGAAACAGTTTTAAGATGGTTTTAACGTAATTTTGAAACCATTTTGATTTCAAGACAAACTATTAGTTTGTTTCGAGACAATTTTGTGCCAGCTGAAACACTTTTGAGAAATAAATCAAAAATAATTTTGACACTCTCTTGAAACAAGCTTGAGAAAATTGAAACAATTTTAAAACAATATTGAGAAAAAATCAGAAAAGTTTGAGAACATTTTAAGACTATTTTGTTTATACAAATTATAAAATTATTTTCAGGATGGTTTCAGATGTGTTCCTGATACAATTTTCAGATAATTTCGGGACAGTTTTATGACAATTCCGATCAATAATTGATAACTTGGGAAGTCTATGACACAATTTTAAGGAAGCATTTCGAGATGATTTTTGATCCCTCTTTAGGCATTTTCTTCGAAAGAAATTTAACACAATCTTGAGACGTTTTTAACACAAATTAAAGAAAATTTAGATTTTTCGGAATTGTTTGATATCATGATTTGGACCATTTTAAGACAATTTTGAGACAATTTCAAAAAAAAAAAATCATGATAATTGTAAGGCAAAGAATAATTTAGAAGTAAATGTAGGGAAATTCTAAGATAATTTCCAGACAATTTTGATATGATCTCAGGATAGTTTTGGAGTAATTCTAACATAATTTTGGAGACAAATTTAAACAACTATTAGACAGTTTTTACGGGTTTTCATATAATTCTGAAATCATTTGAGAACATTTCAGGAAAGTTTCGTTCATAAAGAGAGTTTATGAGTAATTTCGATACAATTTCCAGATAATTTCGGGACAGTTGAGGGAGTTTTAAGACAACTTTGGAAAAGTTTTTATAAACGTGGGAAATCTAAGAAACAGTTTTAGAAACCTTATAAGAAGGTTTTGGATCACTCTCAATTTGGATATAATTTTAAGACATTTTAAAAAAAAATCCGACAGAATTTCGGAAACAAACTACAACAACTTTAAGACAGTTTAAAATAACTACCAATTCTGGGTGGGGTTTAGAGCTTAGAGAGAAGTTTGAGCAAACTTTAGGTTAGTTTTGAAAAAAAGTTATAAACAATTTACTGTCAAATTTAAAGTTATTTTAAGTTAATTATAGAAAAATTAAGAAACAAGACCATTTAAGAAAGTTTTGAGATCATTTCGGCAAAATTATGGTATTATTTTGTGACAACAATTTGAAGGTCAATTTAAAACAATTGTAAAAGAAACTCATAGGTAACTAAGAATCAATTTTAAAAGAAGTCTTTAAACCAATTTTAAAGCAAGTTTTTAAGACAATTCTGGAGCAATTTTCAGAGGGTTTCTGAAAAACTTCGAAAGCGATTTCCGGATAACTTCAACTCTAACAACTATAACTCTTCAACTATAACAATTTTCTCTTTAGTCGACTCGTGAATATTTGGTAATTTCAACACTGAAGCTCCCCCGGTAACAAATCACCGGAAAAGAAAAATTTCCGTTCATAGTTTAAGAGGAGCCCGAGTAAAATGCACTACAAACACAACACATCATCAATTCCGATCAAAACCCAATTCGCTGTCTCCGCCTGTCCACGTCAAGACCAATGAGCGCGCAATTAAAATGCAATCCGCCTTGGAGATAATTTTTTGATACAATTTCCCCACCGAAAGAAAACAGCCGACGGCAAACAAGGAAGGAACTCGCCTCCTTCTCCGCTGCACTGCCTTTGGCTGTCACCCCTCGCTCAGGCCAACACCCCGTCATCGTCGGTCGTCGTCGTCGTCATAAGTGAGTGACTGCAGCGCGTTCGCGAAAATGATATATTGCTAATTACCTGCTCGCGGTGGAATGTACATGTGTGTATGTGCGTGCGTATGTGTGTACGCGATGCAGATGCAGTTCGCGCTCGGACACCGGAGGGCGATGGCAAGGCGAAGAAGGTAAAAAATACGCGAGCAGAAATAAAATTAAGCAGGAGAGAAGAAAAAAAAAAGTGTACACAACTTTACTCGACCCTTACAAGTTGTGAAACAAGTGTTACTCCGGCTGCCGCTCCTCTGATACTTTTCACCACTTTGCATCTCTCTTTCGCACGGTGGCTGCGTGCGCACAAACATAAATAAGTAATTATTATATTGTTAAATTATTGATTGCGCGCGTTATTATTACTGCTGCTCCGCATTTCTTTTGCATTTCTGTCCGTGCCGAGGATTGTTGCTGCGGCGCGATGTCAGACAGTTTTGTGTTTACAAAACGGTATTCTCGGATGGATGCGAAACAGGCGTTACGCCACGTTTGATGGCAGGCAGGCAAGCAGGCAGCAGCAGTAACAGCAGCAGGAAATGCATTTGCGCATCAGTGTGCTAATTGGATTTCCACGCGGGTGCGTCGGTGACTGCAAGAGGCGTTCAGGTGTGTGTCGGTGTCACTTCTGGCAGGCAAAGTGTGTGAAACTGTTGTGCAATCTAGAGAAACGAGAATAGAAAAGAACCAGTGGAGATGCACGGTTTTTGACCCATGCTCGAACGATGACGCATGGTGCTTTGGCTCAGAATGTTCTACGTACATTGTAAACTAAAAACAACAATTTTGTTTTTTCATTAATTGTACAAGGGACCGATCCACCCCCACGGGGTGTTCACTAGTTTGATGCCAAGCGGTTTCAGCTGAGTAAACAACCCGGGAAACGCGCTTTTTTTGATCCTACACTCACCCAGCCAAGTTCGACGCTGGGCTGCCAAGGTTTGGGATGCCAAAATATTTCCTATCCCGTCAGCTCCAACCGTCATCGTCAGTCGCTAGTCCGCCAAGTTGGAAGACGGCCCCGATCGGTTCATACGCGGTTTGCGGTGAACCAAAAATAGCCTTCGGAAACCTTGAAAACTAATGCATTTTGCGGAGTGAATAAGTGCATGAGCGGATGAGACAAGGGAGTAGCAAAAAAAAAAAATCGTCTTACCTTGGGCATTTACGCTGGGCCGGGAGAAGCGAATCATTTAGCATTTTGCTTTACGCAAATTTACCCAGAACGGAGAATGAAATGTTTTTTTTATCACTCCTCTACTGTTTGGTAGTCGTAATACATACTAAGAAAATCGAAAGAGATTCTAACTTCTTCTATGAAATAATCACGTTCAGAGGCAAAAAATCAGGAACATCACCAAATTAACTCGAAAATGTCGCAAAATTCATGTCGAAAGGCAGTTTCAAAATCATATCAAAATTGAAAAAAATGCTCCGAATTGTAATTTTAATCTCCAAATTATAATAAATTCATTTTTTTAAATTAGTCTCAAAATTATCATAAAACAGTCTCAAAACTGTCCCGAAATTACATCAAAATTATTCGAAAGAATGTCCCGAAATTATCTCAAAACTGTTAAGGAAATTTTTAGGAAAGTTATTTCAATATGTCTCCAAAAGTTTTTCAAAAGAAGTTGTAAAACTGTTTCGAAATTGCCTCTAACTTGAAGTAAGTTAGCAGAATGTCCCTTAAAAGTTTTTTATCAAAAATATCTTAGAGTTTTAAGTTTAGTAAAGTGGGCAATGTATTTTTTTAATTTTCCCTAAATGTCAAAGAACTGGTATAAAACTCTCCTAGAAATTTTACAAAACTGTTTAAAATTGTTAAGAAGTGGTCTCAAACCTTTCAGAACTTTAGTTTAAATTTTATTCAAACTTTCTTTATCCAAAAAAAAAAAAAAAATTCAAAACCTTCTAAAAATTGATTCAAAATTGTCTCAATCTTATTACTAAACTGTCACAAAAATATAGTATTTAGTTTTGGGACGATTTGTCTAAAAATTACACCAAAAGCATATCAAAAGTATCTCAAAACTGACCCAAAGCTGCGTCTAAATTATTCCAAAAATTGTTCCGAAGTTATCTCAAAATTGACAGCAAATTGTCTTGAATGGATTCGAAATTTTCGAAGTGGTTTCAGAGTAGTTTTAAGAACGAATTCTAAGTTGTCAAAAAAATGTTTCCAATTTCTCTTTAAGGTAAAATTCTTCAAGATTGTCTCAAATTAGTCTTAATTTTTTTATATGAAACTATGCAAAACTATGTCAAAAACAAATTCGAGAACCGCTGTTAAATATCGTCCGTAATCAAGTTATGAAATGGTGCAATTCGAATCAAGTGTAGAAGTCGATCGAAAGTTTCCTGAAAAAAGGGAAATTTAATAAAAATAGTCATGGAAAGAAGTATAAATATATCTGATTTCTTCTGCTGCGAAACTCACATCGCTTTCACAACTGTCAAATGCTGCAACGGCCGATTCAAGAATTCCGACTGTAGGGGGATCTCATATTTTACTCGGGAAATGTCCCCAACGGAGATTAGAGAGACAGCGGGCGCGTGTGGACACCCACGAAAAACCTGCCAGATCGAAAAACAAGATCAGCGCAAACTTACAATTCTTTCCTGGTGCTCATTTCCCCCTGAGTTGATGTCGGAGAGTTGGCACTTTCCCACTGTCTGTCTGTTATTAAGCGGTACAAATTTTAAAGCAAAGACACGAGTTTGAACTCAATATTCGATCCAGATACGATACGAGTTTGTAAGTCGGGCTCTCGGGATTGAGCAATTCATTCAATCAGTTAAAACACTCGGGGGAGGTTTCCTGGGATAGGCAGTGACTTTCCGCGTGTTTTCTTTTTTGCTGAACTTCAAGATAACTTCAACGCCCTGCCATAAAGCAAGATTTTATCAAACTACGGCTAACTTTTTTACGATGTTGGCGGTTACTGCCTCCTCCCTTTTCAGTGGAAGAAAAAGCTTCGAATTTGCAATCATCTGCGTTCGTATAGTGATTTTTTTTTTATCATTTTATAATACCGCGGTTGGATTTCTATCGAGTTGAGCAATAAAATTTCCATTTTTTATGTGCAATTTGTCATTCTGTGTCGCTCCGGCCAGTTATAATTTAGATCATAAACTCATTCCACAGCAGACGGAGATAGTCCAAAGTTCCAATTAAACGGATCGTTGGAGTTCTCGCAGCTGAACACACGGATTTTTCCAGATCGCGAAACCTCCCAACGAAAAAAAAACGCGTCCAGAGCCTTCAATCCGGAGGCCACTGTAGCGCGGCTAATTACACGGTGCAACCTCTAGAAATCCTGCTTCCATTCGTCTCTTCATTCGTCATTTCCCAGCCCGCAGTGAGTGAGTGACTTTCACATCTTCACCTGCAGGAGGAAAAAAAAAACCGTCGCTAATGACACTTCTTGTCTACGTCGCGCGCTCGCGCACGCTCACCCGCGGGATGTAGGGAATTGAAAAAGTCCGTTTGTTCGTCTAACCTGACCTGATGCACCAAGGAAGAAGAGAGGAAGAAGTGAAAAGCCACGAACACGGATTGCACACGTACTTATCGTCACTTTTATTGTTATGATTATAAGCTTATGCCGATTGAAACCGCGCAAGGAAGAGGTAATCCACTTTGGCGGCCACTGATGACGCCGATGATGGCCGCCTGGAATCGAAACGTCATCGGGAAATCGCCGCCGCCGCCGACGTTCTGGCTGACGACTGCTGGCTGCCAGCGAAGGGGGGAAGTTCCGCCTGTCGTTATTATAACGATGCGTAGTCATAATATTTAATGAATTTCAATTTAATTGCAATAAAAATTCATAATGTATGTTGGATTGCACTTTGTTTTTTTTTTTTTACCTTTGCTCCTTTTCCTTGATTCTTTTCACCTTTAATTCCGTCTCTCCTTTCGATGCGTCGTTATAGGCGCAGCAACCGAGTTCCATTTTTTTTCACGGTAATCGAACACGTGTTCTTTGGACCTATGTACAGCAACTGAAGTGAAAATGCTATCGAATCTTGATTTTCTTGGTTAGTGTCGACCTAGAGCGGCAACTTAGATTTCATATTTCACGTTGCGCACGAGTTTTTTATAGGGAACTTGCTGACCCGGCCAACTTCGTCCCGCCTATTTTTGTGTTTAATTTAATAATTTTAAACATTGCAAATTCATTGATTCCATGCAATTTGTTTATATCGTTTGATATGATTGGTTTTGTCGGATTGACAACATCCTCGACTTTTGGCCCCTCTATTCCGGAAATACCCATATTGGGTGGTATTCAGTTATTTTCGTTGTTTTCCCGGAACTGAGAGTGGTCATTTTCGAATTCAAAATGGTGTCCAGGGTCAATGCTTGGCTTCTTAACCCTTTCCCGCTCATGGTGACTCTAAAGCACCAAGAATTATAACCGTCATGACTTGACATAAAACAGTTTGTTGTGCTTACGATTGTTCCATAAACTTTAATATGCTGCCTCAGAGCATCACTGGGCATTTTCTTTAAAGTACTACAGTTGACAGTAATTTTAGTTAGTCTACAAAGTGTTCAGTTTGAATTTTCTCGTGAAGCTAAAATTTTTAATAATAAACCTTTTAAGCGGGAGAGGGTTAACATCATCTCGATTACGGAAATATCCATATGTAGTAGTATTCGGTTATTTTCGGCTGTTTTCCAGTAGTTGCCATCTTACAATTCAAAATGGTGTCTAAGGTCAACTTTTAGCTCCTTGCATCATTCTGGTTCCGGTGATACTCATACCACTTAAGGCTTTTTTTTTTCAGAAACCGGAAGTCGTCAGCTTGGAACGTCATTCTGGTTTAAGAAACGCCCATATTGGGTGTTATTTGGTCATTTTCCAGACACTGGAAGTCGCCAACTTACAATTTAAAATGTTGTCTGAGGTCGATTTGTGGCTTCAGTGCATCAAATGATTTCGGAAATACCCATATTGGGAGGTATTTGGTCATATCCCCCTGTTTTTCAGAAACCGAAAATCGCCATCTTGGATTCAAAAAGGTATTTGGAGACATTTTCCGGATAGAAACCGAAAGTTTTCATCTTAAATTTAACAATGGCGTCTGGAGTCAAAAAATTTTCTTGCTCTCAAAAACCTCAACATCTCAAATTTGGTCACATTACCTTGATTATTTCTCAAGATGAGCAGAAATTAGTGTTGAACCCCCCTCGCATGAGAGGGAGGGATGTCGAACCATTATGGACATATTTGTTACCTCTAAAATCATTTACATGCCAAATTTGGTTCTATTTGGTTGATTGGCTCTCGAGCTGTGCAAAATTTGTGTTTCATTTGTATGGGACCCTCCCTTCCAGAAGAGGGAGGGGTCTCGAACTATCTTAATCACCCTTTTCGGCCCCTAAAACCCCTATATACAAAATTTCACGCCGATCGGCTAAGTAGTTTCCAAGCCTATATGAATCAGACAGACAGACAGACAGACAGACAGCTGCATATTTATATGTTTAGATTTTGAATAATAACTTTTCTAACATAATCTAATTAGTATATTCGCTGCAAATTCTGTAAAATTTATTGTTCAATATTTTGACCAAAGAATAACAAAAATATCTTGAATTTTCAGATGTTTTAATGGGAAATATTTGACAAACTTGTTTCTGAATATCTTTTACTGTCAGCGATATACCCGTTTACTACCCAGACATCAATTTTCATTGTTGCTTCAATCTGGTTCCAATTTTTCTTGACGTTTTCATCAGAGTTATCATAATTAGATATTTACTAGCTTTGTCGATTCTACTAATACAGAAAAACAATTTAAATGCTGAATATTTAGATATTTTTTTCTAAAATATTTCTTTTTCTAAAATATTTATTATAAGGTTGAATATTGATTGTTTTTTTTCATATGAAAGTTTTTTTTATCATTACCCTTTGACATTTTTCAACTATTTTGATATTCTGGTAACTGTAGCGTGTTCGAATTCGTTTGTACTTTAATATTTTTTAACTTTAATGATATTAGTATTATCTGACATTTTGACGTAGTACTACGTTTTTTTCGCCTACCACATAGGGATGTAAATAGGAAAACTATAAACGAAAAGGGGACGAAAAATGTCCCTCTTTAAATGCTTATAAATCGGCTTGTTTTCAACCGATATCCTTGATTCTTGCAGCAATTGATTGGAAAATTAAACACGCATCCACCCAAATGTAGAAAAGTGTTGATTGATTATGTGAACTATTGTACTATTGTGAACTTGCTGCCTTTCCCTAAAAAGGTCGACAGAATAGTATAACTAGTTAGCCGCATCGTAGCTAATTGCGGTAGTAGCAGCAGCTGGTTACGCCAGTAAACCAATTACATTACGTATCTTAGCAGCATCGAGGTAGCACCAAACGTCTCGATATGCCAGTTAAGGGCTTCGGTATTCTTCCCGCAATAAAGTTTTACTTTATCTTGGCAACAACACATTTTGTGCTGAAACCAAGAAAACACAATCTGTCGCGGCCGTCTTATTTACTGAATGCAAAAACAGCTTTTAAAGATTTTGAACAGCAAAATGTCTTTCTCAAGGGAAATAATCAAGTAATTGAAGGTTAATATTTTTTTGGCAATAACACAAGCATTCTGTGCTGGGTTCTAGCAATAAAATTCTGTCGCGATCAATAAATTTACTTTATTTATTTACCTTATGCCCCCCACTATTGGGGCAGCACAAAAGCTGCAATCAACATAACCGATTTTGAACAACAAACTGTCCTGTTCTGTTAGAACGCCTTAACAAAGGTGATTGATTCGACTTTACAGCAATAAATTGAAGTCGATTCAATCGATCAACATGAACAGAATTTCGTCGTTTCCCAGCTGCTCAGTTGCAACATGATGCAACACGCAACAGCGAGCAAACGAAATCGCTTGATGTTACAAACCGCATCACGATACGAGTTAAAATCGTTGCGTGTGTGAGAGCACCATCGGTGTTTATTCGCTGCATACAAAAATCAAATGCGAATTGTGGAATAATTCGTCTAAAGAACATTAGAGAATGGAACAACTGAACAGAAAGGCGTGGCCTATTTCGTAGAAACCTTCGGCTATAAAAGAGTGTTTTTGGTAAAATCAGCTACATTCATTAGTCGGAAGGTAAGCTGGCTGGACCGTCCACAACGTTGACAGCAGTAGCAGCAGATATCAGCACTCTGCAGTAACAACGGATTGCAGCGAGTTGCGCCTGTGGCTGCCTTTAAATCAAACAAATCATTTGCCCTGTGGTTGGTCACCATGTCTCAGGAGCAGAGCGGTTCTTCTCACTTCTCAGCGTGTGACGTCAGACTGCCGTTATTGCCCCACTACTGAGGCAGCATGAAGGTTGCCATCAGCAAATACAATTTCGAACAGCAAAATGCCATTCTTAAGGCAAATAAACAAGTATTTGAAGGGTGATCATTTTTTGACGACTCAAGCGAGCAATCTTTGCTGGATACTGGCAATTTACTTAATGGGAAACAGCTCGTGTTTTAAATGTCTTCATTCCCCCACTGTTGAGGCAGTACAAAGCATGCGTTTGGAGACTTTATGACTCATCAATGAACCACTTACAACAATGCATTTGTTAATAGTGTGCGTAGTGCAACGTCAGTTATGCGGTCGTGTCTTGGATACAACCTCCTACTTTTTTGCAACCATTTAGAGCACAACAGATTCCGATTCCGATTATTTTTAAAGATTTTTTTTTTTCCATTCTTCGTAAGAAACTTTCAACTTTTTTATGACATGTTGACCTTTCTACCTACTTCACTTATTTAGAGTTTTTTTAGTGTAGAATCACGTCCTACGGCAACATAGGGGTACAAATTGAAAGACCGAAAACATTAAGATCGTCACGAAACTGTTCACTTTCGTAAGTTTTCAACAGATTTTCTCATTTTTACAGCAATCCCTTGGCAAAATAAACAATGCATCTACCACAATGCGTAAAATCGTGATTCTGTGATGCTAACTATTGTACTTTTCGAAAATAAAGAGCCTTGTTGAGCCGACAGAGCAGCAACTGATATTAGCGCAGCAAAGCAGCACTGCATAGCGTTGCAGAACATGTCCGTATTTTTTAAGTGGATTTAGGTGGAAATTTCGATATTCCTGACATTTTCGGACAAGTTTTCCGTTTTGTGCCATTTTTCGAACTTTTTTTTCTGGTATTTTTGACTCTTTGATAATTTAGATACTTTTCTCTACCTGTCATTTTCGCCAATTTTGCATAGTTTTTTGACATATTCATCTTGTTTGGCATTTTTTTCCTAGATATTTTTACCTGTTTTCAAGTCATGTACATTTTTCATTTTTTGTACTGCTTTGTTTACATCAGATATACTTAGCGTTTTTTGACAGTTTGAATATTTGTGACATTCGTGAAATTTTTTTTTTCTCTTTCATGTATAAGTTCGATTTTTGTGTATTTTTAAGGTATTTTTGATCTTGGTAATTTGTTGGACATTTTTCATTTTTATATTTTGTATACTCTTTTTCTTCTGACCTTTCAACATTGTTTGTGATGTTTTAAGTTTAATATACCGTTTTACGTTTTGAATTTCTCTCTACGTTTTTCAACTATATTTAAAATATTTTGCCTCATATACAATTTCGACGTTTCTGTGTGTTCATTTATGACATTTTACAAAAAATTTTAAAGTTTCTTGATTTTTTTCAAATGAAATTTTTTATCATATTTTTTATCATATTTTTATTCATTTCTCTCCAAATTAAATTTTCTTTTGGTTTGTATAAGTTTTGTCCGCCTTCGAAAAAAATGAGTAGCATCCAGCAAACGGCGCAACAGACACTTCGCTCAACAACAAAAAAGCAGCGGTCTAAGGTTACTTCCTTGTGGTACACATCATAGTTTTCGTAGAGCGGCTTGGAAAAGATTCAATGAGTTTATGAAATACTACAAGGTATACAGCCCTACAAGTTGTACGAAATGATGACGTTTGACTGAACAGTGTAATTAGAGGGCCTTTTAGTCATAAAATCGAGTGCCATCTTCGACAAGCGGGTATGTTTATTATCAGGGTTTCCATAAATTCACTCGAACAGCTCTCGAATTAATTCAATTAACACTTTTTCATATTACGCTTGTCGTGGTTGTAAAATGACCACCAATAATTTCACCCAATGCAACAAAAGCAAAATTAATTTTATTTCCTCAAAAGCAAAGAGCTCAACTTCTTTAAACCACCAAAATTAACAGTGTGATTTTATATTGGCTCAGAGCAGTTTTAGGACTAAAATAGGTAGTTAGCGCTGATTTATTCAATGACTTTCACTCTGAAACATGATAATTGAATTATAATATTGAGAATATTGAAGAGAGAGATAGATAGAGAGAGAGAGAGAGAGAGAGAGAGAGAGAGTAACCTGAATCAATGCACAATGGTCCAGAAACCAAATTTAGGGGGAAATTTGGGTCTAAAGCTCTACAGCAATATTTTTGAGAAAAACTTTTTTCTACAAAGTTGTTACATATGGTAAAGCGCTTGTAGAAAAATTATCAAAATTTAGGGTGATTCAAATTTTTAATGAAATTAAGTATCTTACTTTTTTATCTTTGAAAATAGAAAAAAAAGTTGTTCTACAATGTTATAGCTCCGTTAAATTGTGGTAACTTTGTATAACAAGGTTTTTTCTCTATCTTTAAAAATAACCGATTTATATTAAAAAAACACATTTTGCGCTCTAACTTTTTGATTTGAATTTTCAACTCAAAACTATCTTTAAACAACTTTTAGGGCTTTTGAGAGAAACAGTTTGCAATACTGACATCGTTAATATCTCAATTCTATTATAAGTTATCAATGTTTTCATAAAAAATATGCGTTTTTCATTTGTTTGTCATTTGTTTTGGGGCAAACATAAAAAATATCTCTTGGTCTTAACTTATGGGGCAGATTTTTTAGAAATTAAATTATTTTTTTAATTTGAGTGAATTCAATTTAAAAACATGACAAAAATTTTAACAAATTTATATATCATGCAAATAAAAGCACACAGGTTTATGTTTTTTGTTATTCTTTTTCTAACTAGAAGTAATAACCTTTAATTTGATCCAAAAAGATCAGACATCGATCACCTGGTTCAAAAGCTATGAGTTTTTGAATATAAAATACATCGAATACAGTTGTTTTTCATGGCCGCCCTATTTCGGAGCTAGTCTCTCTAACGACCCAACGAAAAAAAAAACAAATTTCCCCCTAATTTTTGTTTCGGGACCCTTGGGCAATGACTATCATGTAGCAAAACAGAATTAGAAAAACAGTGGTTTCGTGCGCTTACATAACTCATTCTCAATGCGAGTTACGATGACGAAGTGTTTTCATGCTATCTTTAGCCGTACCGCTTACCGTGCAACGCGCGTGCTGTTTAAATAAACTGTTGCGTAGTTTAGTCAAAGGCCAATTCAAGAACAATATTCGAATTGTTGTGCATCGCATGACAAACAGTAAGATGCCACTGAAAATCGACTTTTCGACTTTCGTTTCACAATAGATATCAAAAGTTTTGTCTTCTTCTATAATAAAAAAATGCCATTCCCACAGACAGCCAGCCATTTCAAGTAGGCTTCTGGTGCATAAATAACAGAAACAAAGCCAAGAATTAAAGGTGGAGACAATCGGAACAGAGATCTGTTTTTTCCGGGGTTTGAGATGGTGAAGTTTAGGCAGAATTTGTTTGATAAAATCAATCCAGCAATAGCCTTAAATGCTGATGCTGTCTCTTAAAAAACCTTTAAAGGATCGATTTCCAGGAGTCAGAGCTGGAAAACTTTCCCAGAATGAGGTTTCATAGTTCGTAGTCCCGAACTGAGCCGAAATTGTGCATGAGGACTTGTTCAAATAAAAAAAAAATAAAAATTAGGATTGAGAAAATTGTGAACCAATTTTGAGAGAGTTTAGGGACAATTTTATCAGATTTTTAAGACAAATTTGACGACCTTGAAAATGGTAAGACAATTTTGAACAAATTTTTGAAATTTTTCGAAAACCTTTGTGATACACTGAAGTCACTCTTTTATGAGGGGGATATGTGGTACAAAAAAAACGGGAACGGAACGCATGTAAGAAACCGCTGGAAAAACGACTTCAGGGTACATTGAGAAATAGGTTTAGACCAATTTTGGGGACAATGACAATTTTGAAGCAATTTTAAGACCAATTTTGATTCAATGCGAGTCAATTTCGAAATGTTTTGGGATGGTTTTTGTAAAGATTTGAGACAATCTTGATCGTATTCTGTGACAGTTTTAGCCTAATGTTGATTTTGGTATGCTTGTGAGATAAATTGGATTAAATTTCGGAAGGTTTCCATGTGAATTTTCAAACCAATTTTAAAATAAATTTTAAATAATTTTAATACTATTTTCAGACCATTCTGAGATTCTTTTTGGAACAACTTAGATTCAATTTAGAGATATCTTATTACAATAGGCTTGGAGCAGTTTGAGGTAATGTTTATTCTTGTCATTGAGTTCTGATTTGGAAATTGTTTAGAAAACAAGTTTAATGATTTTAGAATACATACTATTCGTAAAATTTTCAGACAATTTTAACAAAACTTTATGTTGTTCATTTTCAGAAAATTTTGAAAAATTTGTTTATATTTGTTACAAATATTGTAAACATTTGGCAGCATTTTTGAAAAATCTTTAATCCAATTTTAAAAATTTACTTTGAACCATTCTAATAACTTCTGACAATTTTTTCAGACCATATTGTATCATTTTATTATTTTTTTACATTTTTAGCTTGTTTTGTATATGCTCACAAGCCTGCCAAATTCCTTTTTATACAGAAAGCCACAAAAATGCCTGTGAATTAATCAATAATGTTCAAAAAAATCAGCGATCTCAGGTTGCTTCCTTGTGGCACATCATAGATGTTATACATTAGGCCTTCTAAAAAAGAATTCAGACACAGTTATGCTACCTCTATAAAATGAAAGCTTTCATTGCCAAAGCGTTTCTTTTGTAAAATCCCGAACAAAAATGCCACCAAACGATCAACACTTTTAATTTGTAAATACTATTTCTAATAACGTGACTCGAGTAGCACGTAGTAGCCAATTACCATTTTACGCGCTTTTTTAACTCACATGTCATTCGTCAAAAGTAACGATTACGACTGCATTACGAACCGTTACTAATTTCCTCACTTCTCGAGAGTAGAGTAGTTTCAAAGACAGACAGAACAGAGCGGGGTGTGCATTTAATGCAGGTTCGCCCAGCATCAAATGCATGCAATGACGCCTTCACTTTTCACTAATGCTATAAATGTATGATTAATTAATAAAAACATTATGCAATCACACCTGCGCACACGGTTTTGGCGTCTGCTGGCGACTAGTAAATGTGTTCCCTTAGTACCGGGTTTTTACATATCTGAGTGTACATAATTGTTGTTGTTTTTTTTTTCGCTTTCGCCTCTTCAACTCGAAGGGAGCTGTGAGTGCAAAAGGTGACCCTTTTGAGTACCGTGGGGCTTTAGGACCACGATGGCCGCTAGTTTTCTAATCACCTCTGTGCCACGAAGCAGTAAAGTTCCTTTCCAATTTGTGTGCTTAGGGGAGTGGAAAACTAGGCGGAGGAGGAGAACCAGGCGATGACTTCAGCGCATCGTGTGCACTTTAGATGGCGATGGTGACTGACTGATTGGCTGATGTTACAGGCTGATAATGATCTCGACCGACTCACGTTAAGATCGTTTAGGTTTTTTTTCCTGATGTTGTCCGCGCGCTACACAAGGGTTAATGCTTGTAATTTGCGCCGTTTAGGAAGCGCGTTTCACAACCAAGCGTTAATGTGCTAATTTTATCGGAACGGTGAAGCCCACCCTGGTTGTTGTGTCTGATTTTTATGCAATTATTTGTACCGTTCGAAATCGAAACTCTAAAAGAAGCACCGTTTTCCAACTCCAAACTTCGGCGGCCAACAGCCGCCTATCAAATCTGCAATTTCGATCGGCAAAACCATCAAACCATTACGTCTTTCGGAGCAGTTTTCTTTCCCTTTCTCTCCACCAGATGTTACACCTTTAATCAGCAGCGTTACTTTCTGCACTCAGTTGCACTCGCCGCGCTGCGAGCTATTAGAGATCCTCACCTGCAAGAAAAAAAAATGGACCGAAAGAAGAAAATTAGCATTATCGCGCGTCATGTCACATCGCGAAGGCAATAACGAAAAAAAAATGAAGAAATATAAAAACGCACACACGAATTGCATACAGTACCGATAAGCGCCTCAAAGTGCGATAACCGAACCCCGCACCCTCCTCCTCCCCAACCACATCAGGACCAGTCAGATTGGTCGAGAAAAAAAAAGAACACGAAACGCACACCCCGATGATAACACCCAGAAGAAAGCAAAAAATTCACCCCTTCGAAAAAAAAAAAACCGACCTTGAATTTTGGGCCGTCCGGCCTGGCTCTTGGTTACGTGCAGCGGCGTCGCGCCCTCGGTGCATCGACCTTTTTGGGGCCACCGAGCGTTGCGTCAATAAAAATTCACAAACTGCTGCCCTACCCTCCTCGCTGCGTGACCGTCGTCCTCGTCGTCCTCGTCGTCAACGTTTTTTTTTTTTGGGTGGTTGGGGTGAGACGCGTGTGTGTACTTTTTTTCTATATCGCCACCAAATGTTGCACATATAGGTAATGGGTATTACTACTGTTGTTGTCGTCGTCGTCGTTGCGAACGCAAAAATATACAGTGTAATTTTTGTGTTTTTTTTTCGTACTGCTTTTCTTCTTTGGGTGGTGGAGAAATGACGACCCGCTAGAAACGCAGCCGGCTATCCGATGATGTTTGTTTTTGTTTTTAACGTTTTTTTACTCTGCGTTGCACACACATGGACGACTGACTTGCATTAGACTAATTACCCAGTGGGTGCAGTACTGTATGGCACATAAACACACGCAGAGAGAGAGTGAGAGAGTCATTACTTCTATTCGTAATTATTCTTTTACTGCTCGTGTCCTGCATCGGTGCACATAATAGTGTTTGTGGAAAATTGAATAAAACGCGCTAAAAATGATGGCACAATAAAGTAAAGTGATGTTGCTTCATAACTGATAAATGATCGCAGTTTCGAATATAAACGATTTTGTGCTTAGAATGGATATCTACGTTTTGATTCCAAACTGTAGCATCTTTAAACGCTCAGGTAAAAAAAAAACATATTAAAATTCGTAAAGTTATGTCAAATTGAGCCTAGAATGGCGATAAAATGCTGCAAAAGAACAGAAATGTAACACAGTATAATTTGAATTCACTCTACAATAATGAAAATTGCTTTTAAGGGTTGAAAAAGATAAAAAAAAAACAGATCGCTCGGTCGCCAAGAGGAGAAAAAGTAGAAAAATGTTCGATCTTTAATCATTCATTTGGTTGAATTGAGAAGAACAGTTTATTGTTTCATCTCAAATTGCTGCTCAAGATGTGACCGTCCGTCGCACCATCCGCTAGTGAAATAATTTGTATGAGCCGGAAGCAGATTCTTAGATAACCCAAAAAGTGCATTCCCGGTTAATTAGATATAGTATACTGTCAACCGTGCTAGAGAAAGCATTATTAAAACCAAAAACCGAATGGTTACTAAGAGAGAAGTGAAATGAATTTGGTGTAGAGCTCAAATTAAACTTAGAACCTATTTCAAACAAAATAGGCTCAAATTGCAGCAGATTTTTTTTAAATAAAAAAAATGTAAATCGAAAATAATATGTAAATGCATACAACGTAATATGAATCAAAAACTGATCATGTACGCTGAAAAAACGTGGTCGAACCGAAAATAATTTTAGAGCCATAGTGTCTTCAGCAAAGTTGTTCCATTATTTATTCAGAAGTTGCAATTTTGTGAGTAGTCCTCCTAAAAGTGAGAACGAAGTGAACTTTTCTCATTTTTGCATATAAAAATCCACTTTGGTCATCAAAATTGTGACATGGTTTATAAGAAAAACATTGTCGAAGACACAACAATTCACAACCCTGTTCAAATAGACATTTGCGGAGTTTTGTATAAATTGAAATGTTTTTTTTTTAAATAATTTTTTTTAGTGATTTCCTACTATTTTTCGATGTCCTTCACAGTATTTGCTATACCAAAACACATAGTTACACAGAAGAAAGTTTATTTTTATCTCCCATATTGTTTAGTTATCGAAGATTTCTAAGAAAATAATGCTCTAATTACACTTAGGTAATTATAACTATAAAGAGAGACAAATACCTGTATCTGTATTGAATAATATTTAACTTAAACTTTAATACAAAAATGACTTTGTTTGTGTATATTTGCGGTTTTGGAGTTATCTGTTAGTAAATTAGTGCATTATTTAAAAAAATCACAAGAAGGTTGTATGCAAAGCCACGACCGCAAGGTTGAAGTAGAATACTTTTACAAGAAAAATAACCCGGCTGCTTGCGTGTCAGTCACACACGCAACGGTTTAAACCCGTATCTTATTGCGGTTTGTAACATCAAGCGATTTCGTTTGCTCGCTGTTGCGTGTTGCATCATGTTGCAACTTGGCAGCTGGGAGACGACGAAATTCTGTTTATACTGATTGATTGAATCGACTTCATATTTGCTCTGCATAGTCGAACTAACTGCTTTTGTGAATGCGTACTAACAGGGCAGTTAATTATTCAGTGTCGGTTATGCTAATCGCGCCTTTGCGCTGCCCCTACAGTGGGGGGTTTACTAAATAAAGTGAAAATTAGACAACTACAACATAATTTGATTGTATCCCGCACAGAATGTTTGCTTGTGTTGGTGCCAGAAAATTATTAACCTTCAATAATTTTTTTATTTGCCTTGAAAAAAGCATGTTGCGGTTCAAAATCGGTTGCTTATTACAACCTTTGAGCTGCCCTAACATTGGTGGAATTAAGATACACGGACAACATGCACTGTGGAAGCTATTTCACATTCAGTAAATTAGACGGGTGCGACAAATTTGAATTGCTAGGATGCAACACAGAATGCTTGCTTGCGTTGACAAAAATTATTAACTTTCAATGACTTGTTTATTTGCCTTAAAAAAGGCATTTTGATTTCCGAAATTGGATTTCCTGATGGCAATTATCATGCTGCCCCAACACGGGGGGAATAATGGCTGTCTGGCGACACACGCTGAGAAAAACCGCGCTGCTCCTGAGACGTGGTGACCAACCACAGGGCTAGTGCTGCTGCTAAGGAAGGACAACTGCTGTTGTCGCTGTCTACAACTATTATGAGCGGCTCCGGCTGAAACAGGCTCTTATATAGGCCAAATAGCATGTTTTCAATTGCAAGGTATATGATTCTGTCGACCGTGCTTGGGAAGCAAGCATATAACGACCAATCAGAGGTCGAATTTTTCGTTTTGACAAGGCTTGACTATTTTCAATAGTACAATAGTGTGAATAATAAAATTACAATTATCTTATTTTGGGAAGAATCTTAGAAGATTTTCCAATCTATTGCTGCAAGAACGAAGGAAATCCATCGAATACTAACCGATTTATTAGCATTTGAAATTGGACATATTTTTCACTTTTTTCGGTTTTAGATTTTCATTTCACATCCCTATGTAGCCGAACTTCCTGAGAGAAGTATTCTACTTCAAAAAAAACTTCAATAACTCAAGAAATACTTGAATAATAAATACAATTTCTTCTGGGAAATTGTGTAAAACATTTAAAAAATGTAAAAAAAATATTAGGAAAAGTTACATTAAAAAAAACAGTACAGAATGAATAAAAGCCCAAACAAAATTAAAAGTGTATTCTTTTTTTAGCAATTCCATTATCTGCGTGGCCATGCCTTCTCGTACAATTTCTTATCCCGTACAGAAAATTCACTGATCTGATTTTCAAAGAAACCTTTCTCAAAACCAAACTAAACAGCTCTTTTAAAATTTTTAACAAACAAGTCACATGATGATTGGTATATTCTTCGATAGTAAACTAGTGAAAAGTTCATTGGAAATGAAGTTAAATTAAGCAGTTTTTCATCAATGTTGCGAAAATTTCTTCAATAATCTTCACAGACTAAAACCGCCATCATCATCCGCACTGTCGAAAATAAACCGTCTTTCTCAAGACGATTACATATTCGGCATTCTTTGCAAAATCAACCCAATCTCGCTCAAAATCGAGTTGAAAATGTTACTAGTGCAGACGTTCAGTTGCAAAAATAATACAGCTGGAAGTTTTTCATGACAGCTTCGAGATCTACCGCTTAATGAAATTTGAAAAGGCGAATTTTATTGGCACCCAATTGTTCATGTCATGCGATGAACAACAATTCGAATTTTGTTCGAACTGAACTTAGCAACAGTTTATTTGAACAACACGTGCGTTGCGCGGTAAGCGGTATCCTTAACGATAGCAGAAAAACACTACATTTCTTATGTTATTTTCTCTCCTATTCAATATTCTCCAGCACACATTTCTCTATTAAAACGCAACCAGTATCGAGATTGTGTGACATGAGCGCGCTTTGATTTAGGTTATTCTCTCTCTCTCCCCTATCTCTCTCTCTCTCTCTCTCTCTCTCTCTCTCTCTCTCTCTCTCCTCTCACTCTCTCCCCTATCTCTCTCTACTCTATCTCTTTCTCTTTCTCTTTCTCCTCTCTCTTTCTCTCTCTCTCTCTCTCCTCTCTCTCTCTCTCTCCCCCCTAACTTTCTCTTTCCTCTCTCTCTCCCCTATCTCTCTCTTCTCTCTCTCTCTCTCTCTCTCTCTCTCTCTCTCTCTCTTTCCCCTATTTCTCTCTCTCTCCTCTCTCTCTCTCTCTCTCTTTCTTTCTCTCTCTCTCTCTTTCGTGCTTTCTCTCTTTTTCTATTCTTCCCTCTCTTTCTTTTCTTCTCTCTTTTTACTTTTTCCGTTCCTCTTCTCTCTTTCTTTCTCAAATGCTCATTTATTATCCTTATTACAAAGCCTTTAATACAAAAATTTAAGTGTCATACATGGTCGGCGTGCAGCCAAACCGAAAAACATTATTCCAAGTAATCGGCGTTCAAAGTTTCACATCTCCGCATGTTTCTTGCAAGCTGCAAGAATTGAATTTTTATTACAATATCATTGAGAACTGTTCAATGATTTCGTTTCTGCATGAAAGATAGATGATTAATTTTCCTATCCGATGGTGTTAATAACTCAATTTTGTAAAAACTGGCGTTTGGTTTGGTCTGGTCACACGCCGACCACATAAGAGTAATAATAACAGGAACTCCATTTTCCGCATTTGAGAGTCTAACAAAATAACTGCAGGGAAAAAAATAAAAAAAACTTGAGCTCAAAAACCAAACGAAAAAACTTAGGAAGCTCATGGATTCCTAAGTTTTTTCCTCCGATGTATTTTATGAATTCAGAACTCTGTACTTCAGGCTGGATTCGGATTTTAGTGTTGGATTCTGGAGTAGGAATTTTAAAAGATTTTCAGGCTGGGATTTTCAATTCCAGATGCTTCAAGCTAGATTTCAGGTTTTCATTTTTGATTTATTTTAAATTTTACGATTTAGAATTTTGCACTTCAGATTCCAAAACCTTGATTCTGATTTATGGAATTAAAGTTTTACACAAATGAGTTTTGATCACGGATTTCAAATCTATGGTTAAAAAATTTTGCTTCCCATTAGATTATGATTTGGTTTTTGAACTCTAAATTCTAGCTGCTGAGTTGTAGATTTTTTGCTTTTGATCTCGGAACATATTTCCTTAATTTCTGATAGTGAAAATTTATTGAAATTTAAAAAAAAATTACTGAATTATATTTTGTGCCAGAATATGCAAAAATCTAAGGGATTGTTAATTTTGAATTTGAATATAGTTTGAAAGGTAAAAACGCGCTTTTCAAAGTTAAAAAAGACGAAAACTAAGCTCAGAATGACGAAAAAAGACAAAAGAACAGAAAAATAATCCCAAGCTTAGTGAAAAGTGGCGAGTTTTATCATAATTTCACGTTTTTAAGAACAGATTGCACCAAAGAGTAGTACAGTGTCACGGAATTCCGATGCTATTTGAAGCTAAATCCAAGTTGTCGTTCGCCTTCCACACAATTCCATTATGATGCGGTCCAAACGATAGTGCTGCATCCAATGTGACACCTAAATCTCGAACCTGGTTAACTCTAGTCTAGAGGGAGCTCCGTAGCCACAAGGTTACAGAGTCCGCTTTGACAAGCGAGTGGTCGTGGGATTGAATCTTAGTAGATTCAAGCCATTTGGTTGTCAAAGGTCTTTAACATGGGTTTACTCTCAGGCTCCCCACCACATACTCTTCCTCCACGCTGAATTCTACAGTAATCCTGTTAACTCTCCTCCTAACAAAAATGAGTCTGTATTATGATGAAACTGGTCTGAGTAACGAGGTTTCAATAAGACTCCTTCGTCTTGACATAATGAGTTCCTCATAGAATAAAGGAAAGTTAGGTGAAGTCTCTCTCTAGGGAATTGAAATTAATAGAAATAAATAGGATGGAATGAGGCACGGTATAATAGAGCAGGAAGCTTGAAGTGGAAGCGGTAAACTCACACACAAGCACGGAGAGGTTGTGATAACACCATTCCTGGAAAATGTCGACCAGTCGCTGAAGATCGACCCAGTCTGTGGTATTTCCGCTAGTGCTGGGACTATCCGGATTAAAATATCCGGATATCCGACCTCGGATATCGGACAAATATCCAAAATCCGGATCAATCGGATATCCGGATATTATCCGACAGAATATCCGGATTTTCGGATAGTCGGATATCCGGATATCCGGATATTGTATCCGAACATAGTTTAATGAGAATTATGTAAATAAATACTTACGAGAGGATGGGGGATTGTGGAAAAAGCCATTTTTCGCGTTACATTTCATTCGAACGGGCCTAAAAGCTAGAAAAAAAAATCCGGATGGATATCCGGATAGTATATCCGGATATCCGACTATTCGATTATCCGTATCCGGATATCCGGACATCCGAATAGTATTCGTTTACATATCCGTGATCCGAGCTTCGGATAACCGGATCACGGATATATCCGGGTAAAAGTCCCAGCACTAATTTCCGCAAGGAAATAACCGGCAATTTTCTGGTATAGGGTCAGAATTCGTGAAACGGATCACTTAAAATCGCGATTTTTAATTTTTTCAAATAAGTATTAAAAACTTCAAGAATTTCACTCGGGAAGTTGATTTTCCAATTTTTATCGAATTTGAATAAGTTTACAAGTTGTTATTGTCATTTGAAATTTAGGTCAAAATTGTTTTTAAATAGACATAGCTTTAAAAATATTGCATCGAATTTGATGAAATTTTCACAGCCGATGCATCCTAAGTTGTAGTTTACGAAAATATTTTTTTATGGAGAAAGTAGTATTTTTGTATTTTTGACGAAATTTCGAAACTGCCCTGAAAATTTCGCGGTGGTGATATTTTTTGATCAAAAGATATGGGCCTTTAAAGTTGGTGCCAAGCGCATTTTCAAACGAGAAGCGAGTGAGCAGTACTACTATTGACAATCCCAGTTTCAGTTATATGCAAAAATTCTGTAAGGTTTGTAAAATTAGTTTAATAGAAATGATTTTTAGTCGCAAAATACTCAAAATATGCTTAGTCTGTTACCCGACTTGATGATGAAGACAGTATATTTTATGCCCCTTACAACTCGCAAGCCTACCTACACATTTTACTGAAAAAATAATGCAAAATTTAGTTGGGGACAACCGTACAGAACGCATCTGCGGGTTAAGATCGCCCGTGCTATTACTTTTAGCCATTATGGTGCACTTTTTGGTGTGAGAATTGAAGAAAACTTGGTTTAGGAGCATTTCTCGCTTGAAAAATGCGTTGCGGCACCAACTTTGAAGGCCCATATCTTTTGATCAAAAAATATCACCACCGCGAAATTCTCAGGGCAGTTTCGAAATTTCGTCAAAAATACTCATTATTTTTTTAAGATTTTTCAGTGCCCCAGAACATAGATTTACAACATGTTGTTTTAAATAGTTACTATTAAAAAAAATATTTTTTTCTTCTAAAAAAATATTTTCGTAAACTACAACTCAGGATGCATCTGCTTTGAAAATTTAATCAAATTCGATGCAATATTTTTAAAGCTATGTCTATTTAAAAACAAATTTTGACCCAAATTTCAAATGACAAAAACAACTTGTAAATTTACTCAAATTCAATAAAAATTGGAAAATCAACTTCCCGAGTGAAACTCTTGAAGTTTTTAATACTTATTTGAAAAAATTAGACATAGCGATTTTAAGTGATCCGTTTCACGAATTCTGACCCTATACTAAAGATGCAACCATTTACATACAACACGAAAGACAGTGCTTCTAAATTACTGCCATGCGGCACGCTCTATAAATTCTCCGATGAAAAATCAATAACACGTCTTCCAAATTTTCTTTCAAATTTTCGGCTTTTATTCTATCCAATATTAAACTGCCTTGCCAATTACGTTTTACAGTTAAGAAATAACATAATATCTCTCTTATTATGTCATTTCAGGTTCTTTATTCCGTTAACATTTTCATAACGGACACTTGAACTCCACTTCGGAAATTGCTGCAGAATTTTTTTCTTGTGACGTCTAACATTTCTAAATTTTTAAATTTCAGAAACACTCTTTCGTTTAGGCAAACTTGAACTCTTAGAATCCAAAATTATTGAACTAGTTAGTACTTGCCGAGTTTGCATGTCTTCTAGTTTCACAAATACTCCAGATGACAAGAGTCTATGATTCTACTCCTGGACTTTTGATCCTAAGACATAGAAATTCTCGTTTAATCAAAATAATTTCTAAATTTTTAGATTATTTAACACGCGGACTACAAAACTTTAGGAAATTTCAATTCCAGTGCTTTCGAATTCTACTGTACCCACGTATCCATGAATTTATCACCCACTGGAGCATCAGCTCTGTTGGTATCGAGATACGATGCTGGCCTAACAAACCAGATATCGCATGTTCGAATCTCGCCTGGGAGAGACCGTCAGAGGCAATAGGATCCGTGGCGCTAGCCCCACAATTGTCCTGTACATGCTAAGTCTTTGTCGAATAAACAGAAGGTCAAATTCCAAAAGGAATGTAGCATCTGGGCTTTGCTTTTTTTGGAGCCTCAGCTTTGTGGTCTTGCAAAAATCTTGCAATCTTGGCTAGACTACTAGACTAGAAAAATTTAGGAATTTGATGGATTCCTTAAGTCATGTAGTTCTGGAAAATTAGAAATAATTGCATTCATTAATGCTAGTTAGTTTCGATTTAAAAATTCAATCTTCTGACAATTGAATACTAAGGAGTTGTTGGAATTGCTGATAGGAATTCCTCTGAGGAACTCATTTTCAATCGCTAAAAAGATATACACTTGCGCTTTTACATTAAATATTTTCGAACTCTCTTGGAAATTTTTAACTTAACTTAATCTTAATTATTTGGATTCTTTGAATACTATAGTTCTAACCTTTATTACTTCTAGTACCAGAATCTTAGGCTGTTATTTTTTTAAGTCACTAGATTTTGTGCTCATGAACTATTAGTGTTCTAGACTTTTGTAATCTTCGATCTTTGAATTTTTGAACTTTGTTTGTTTTTTTCTTAATCTTAGTTTTTTTTTTAATCTTATCTTACTCTGGAATATTTGGATTTTTCAACGTTTAAACTTCTGTACTTTCCTTTTAGGGTCCTTTTGAACGATTGAGGAGCTATAAACCTTTAGATTTGTGTATTTAACTTCTGAGCCTTTGATCAATAATCATCGTTTAGACCATGGGAGTATGAATTTTTGTAACTTTTTACTCTTACCTTATAAAATTTTGGGTTTCTAAACTGATGCAATCTAGAGCACTTGGATTCTTAAAACCTCGGATATTATGGGAAAAGAATTCCCGAACCTTCGTTGATCTTTGGATACTCGAAATCTTCGCTTTCGGTTTGAGAACTTAGACATTAGAACTTTCAGTATCTAAAAATGGAAAAGTTTTATTTTGTGGACCTTTGAAATCCTGGATTCTCGTGCTTCTCTCAAACTTTTGGACTTTGAGATGGACGGTCCAGACATACTCCAACATTTTAAAAGTACTGAACTTCCGTACTCCTGGTTTCCTTTTTTTTTGTTGTAGTTACGTTGATATTATCCAAATGGAATTTTGAACTCTTGGACCTCAAAATAATCCTTGGTTTCATGATTTGTACTCTTTTTGTGTTATTTTTGAAGTAGAATACTTCTCTCAGGAAGTTCGGCTACATAGGGATGTGAAATGAAAATCTAAAACCGAAAAAAGTGAAAAATATGTCCAATTGCAAATGTTAATAAATCGGTTAGTATTCGATGGATTTCCTTCGTTCTTGCAGCAATAGATTGGAAAATTTTCTAAGATTCTTCCCAAAATAAGATAATTGTAATTTTATTATTCACACTATTGTACTATTGAAAATAGTCAAGTCTTGTCAAAACGAAAAATTCGACCTCTGATTGGTCGTTATATGCTTGCTTCCCAAGCACGGTCGACAGAACCATGTACCTTGCTATTTAAAACATGCTATTTAGGCTATATAAAAGCCTGTTTCAGACGAAGCGGCTCATAATAGTTCTAGACAGCGACAACAGCAGTCGTCCTCCCTTAGAAGCAGCACTAGCAGTGCAATGGATACCAGCGATGGCGGAAAGAGGCCACAGCTGTAGCGTAGCAATGGATAGTGCACTAGTTGCAGTGGATTCCAGCAACGATAGCAGCTGAAGTAGGGATAGTGGATACCAATGGCAGCGTATAGCGGCCACAACTGTAGCATGGCTACGGATAGCGTAGCAGTTGCAGCGGGTATCAGCATCGATAGCAGCTGATGCAGTGAGGCATTTTAGTGAAATACAGTCTCTGTGCGATAGCGGGTACTAGTAAATGCATTCAATGGAAAGTTAACTCATTTTGACAACACGTGAGCCGTCTAGTTTTGAGTGAGCTTTTCACTGTTTATTTTATCACAAGGAATACTTTATTCGCACTGTCATTGATAACGCAAAGATGTGATCGGCATCTTATCCGATATTAAAATAAACAACAAATTGTCCTTTTCAGGATGAAATAAAAACTTGATTGAAGAGTTAATATTTTCTAATAAGTTAATTCACGTTTTTAAATATGTAAAAGTTATAAATTTTACTTCATCTCCGTATCTCAAAACGTACTGAATTATCTTTTCCTTCAGTCATGAGCACGACATCCGAAAAAATTTCATCTCAAAATTTAAAAATTGTCAAGCCCCAATCATGACAAGCAACTTACTCTATTATTGAAAATGGTCAATCCTTGTTTAAGCGCAAAATTCGATTGATCTGATTAGTCAACGTTTATTTACTAGAAAAAATGACTGACACGCAAGCAGCCGGGTTATCTTTCTTGTAAAAGTATTCTACTTCAACCTTGCGGTCGTGGCTTTGCACACAACCCTCCTGTTTTTTTTTCATTCAATGTTTAGTATTGCTCAACATTTTTTCCTCAACAATTGATTGTTTTTTTTACTCAAAACGATTTGAATTTTCCGTCCTATCAAATCGATTATAGTTAAATGAAATAAAGTGTTACCCACGTGCTCTATTTAATGCCTGTTGATTTATCAGGCTTTTTGTTTGGGCGTGAATCGCCCATAGGCTTGACAAATTGCATTCCATCATACTTACTACACACGCACAGTGCAGTGAGTGACGTTCCGAAAAGGCTGTCCTCGTATCACGCAACCGTGCGCGCACGGGTCTCCCCATAATCTTGGCCTGCTTGATCAGCCAAGCGGCGAGTGAAGCGCATTGCGACAAACGCACCGCAGGTGTCGGTGCGAAGCGTTTGTTGGTAGTTAGTGCGCATGCGGTTTTCCCCCCAAGTTCTGCGCTCTGTGCGATTCGGTTCCGGGGCCACCAGCGCGAAGTAAACTGAAATAAAATAAAATGCGAACCGAGACAACTCCGAGCAAACCCCAATTGCTTTGGCATGCCAGCTTGCCTCACGCCGGTTGGCCATCCGCGTAGAGTGCATTAATAATAATGATATTAAATAATGATATATAATATAGGAGGAAAACGTCGAAGAAAATCTGCGCCAAACCGAATAAAGACGTGAACGTCCGAAGTCGGGCGCTTACCCGGGACCCGGACTGCGGATCAATACGGTTCTCTATCGCAGCCGTCTCGGAACGAGAATCCCCGGTGATTTGCGTCACCGTGGATCGACCACCGGTCCGTCGGTAACTGGGCTTTGCGGTAAGCGGGCCCGGAGAAAGGCACTTTGATTCAGTTGTGCGCGCACGATTTAATGCTTCACCTCGGAAGTGGTTGAAGTGGAATGGAGAAACCCGGGGAGGAGACGATGCATTGCGTGGATTTTTTTTCTCTCTTTCCGTAACGCTTCAAGAACGTTCCGTCGTAGATTCAATTTGGATTGCGTCGGTTCGAGCGGTACACGGTCGGTTGCGAGGGTGGTGTTGTTGAAAGACTCGCACTTTGCCAAATGACTCTCCGGGGAGAGTCTCGTGGGACACAGACCAGGCCAGGAAACGGAGCACGAGATCGAACGGAGTCAGATAACCGCAGCGATTAGTGCGGTGTGTGGTTAGCAACGCACATACAACTTTTGAGGTTTGCGCCGGTGGGATTGGAATGCCGGACTGGGTGTAATTGAAACCGGTGCGTTTCGGAGCGGGAAAATTGCTAATTTTCAACCTTCGTCGGAGAGGTGTGCAAGGGAAATTTTAGTACGTGTCGAAATTGCACTTACGATCATGATGGAGCGTTTCCGCTTGGCACGGAACGGACAGTTTTACATGACCGCTGGTTGCTAATCCTGCCGAATGTCAACTGTCAACTTAATCAACGGAACAGTAGCTGTACTCGGCGCGTTCAATATTTCACCGAACGGCAGAATTTTTATCCCAGTCGCGCGTGCAAATTGGATGCTGGCCGAGAGAAACGACGCGCACATGCACCAACTCGCAACTGCAGCTGGGATCAACCCATTTATCACCGGCGTAGATTGATGGTGTTGCGCGTTCCACGACGACGACGGTGACTTCCCCTCGACAGATCAAAAGTGCAACCGCGCACACAGTTGCGTGCTATCTTCGCATGATCACCGAACTCACCAAGATAGTTCCAGAATCTTGGCTGGTCACCCTAGCCAGCGCGATAGCGCACTAGCGAGCAGCGACTAACTGCCGCATTTAATTGTCAATGTCAGTGTCAAGTACGACGACGGTCACCACCGAGAGAGTGTGTGAGGCACACACCCACAGGAAGCCGCCGTCGTCGTTGTCGTCGCTCGAGCGTTTCGTTAGAATATCGCATCTTTGCATGTGCAGCAACAGCCGCACACTCGAATGCCGCTGCTGCATACCGATAAAGTCCGAATTCGCACGGCACTTTCTGGCAGGGTTGCCACATTTTTGAAAAAGTAGGAGGGACACGACCGCATGACGTTGACTACCGTATTCTTATAAAAAAAAAAAAATATTCCATTGAAGCAAATAGTAGAGGGAATTGCAACGCTTCTTTTACAAAACTTCTGTAACAAAATTTCGAGGCACCACCGATTATTCTCGTTTACTGGTTAGTCCGTCCAGAATTCCAGCCATTTTAGTATTTTGCAGTAGCCATTTATTACTAACAGCCACCAGCATAACGGGTGAAACCGGCACGAGATGACCGGTACTATTTTGTCTTTCCTCCTTTCAGCTGCTCACACCTAGCGCTGTCGTGAAACTAACATCAACATAAACATGCATTTTTGCAAGGTTTTTTTCCGCTAGCAGCAGCAATTGTAAAACATAAAATTCAACTAACCGCTTCTATTATAAAACTGCGAGGCACCAAAAGGTGCCAGTTGCCGATTTCTTGTTTACTGGTTTCCGTCCAGAATTCCAGCCATTTTAGTACTTTGCAGTAGCCACTAGCATCACGGGTCAAACCGGCACGAGATGACCGGTACTATTTTGTTTTTCCTCCTTTTAGCTGCTAACACCGAGCGTCCGTATGTATCCGGTACGGTTTAATAATGAAACTGATGGGGTGAAATGTTCGAACGATACGTTTTATACCAAGGCTTCGTCAGATAAATAGAAAGAGGGAGGGGCTACATAGATGATGGAATGGTAGAGACAAATGTTTCTTGAAAGCTGCGCCGGCCGCTGTCATAATATTAACACCAACACAAACATGCATTTTTGCAAGGTTTTTTCCGCTAGCAGCAGCATTTGGTAAAACAGAAAATTCAATTTTCCGCTTCTGTAACAAAATTTAGAGGCACCAAAAGGTGCCAGTTGCCGATTACATTGTTGTTTTCTGGTTAATCTACTAAAAGCCACCAGCATAACGGGTGAAACCGGCACGAGATGACCGGTACTATTTTGTCTTTCCTCCTTTCAGCTGCTAACACCTAGCGCTGTCGTGAAATTAACATCAACATAAACATGCATTTTTGCAAGGTTTTTTTTCCGCTAGCAACAGCAATTGTAAAACATAAAATTCAACTAACCGCTTCTATTATAAAACTGCGAGGCACCAAAAGGTGCCAGCTGCCGATTTCTTGTTTACTGGTTTCCGTCCAGAATTCCAGCCATTTTAGTACTTTGCAGTAGCCACTAGCATCACGGGTCAAACCGGCACGAGATGACCGGTACTATTTTGTTTTTCCTCCTTTTAGCTGCTAACACCGAGCGTCCGTATGTATCCGGTACGTTTAATAATGAAACTGATGGGGTGAAATGTTCGAACGATACGTTTTATACCAAGGCTTCGTCAGATAATTAGAAAGAAGGAGGGGCTACATAGATGATGGAATGGTAGAGACAAATGTTTCTTGAAAGCTGCGCCGGCCGCTGTCGTAATATTAACACCAACACAAACATGCATTTTTGCAAGGTTTTTTTCCGCTAGCAGTAGCATTTGGTAAAACAGAAAATTCAAAAAGCCTCTTCTGTACCAAAATTTCGAGGCAACAAAAGGTGCCAGTTGCCGATTATAGTTTCCTGGTTAGTCCGTCGAGAATTCCAGCCATTTAAGTGTTTTGCAGTAGCCATTTACTACTAAAGCCACCAGCATAACGGGTGAAACCGGCACGAAATGACCGGTACTATTTTGTATTTCCTCCTTTCAGCTGCTATCACCTAGCGTCCGCATGTCACTGGTGCGGTTTTGGAATCAGAATGATGGGGCGCCGGCCGCTGTCGTAAAATTAACACCAACAAAAAGATGCATATTTGCAAGGTTTTTTCCGCTAGCAGCAGCATAAACATCGGAAACAGAAAGTGACAACAACAATAACAACAAAGTCAGATCGATTGTATCCGTTAGTGTCGACTGTGCTTGGGAAGAGAGGTAGTGATTGGCTGCGCGGTATGATTTAGACAATCGATATTAATTACCAGTTTTTCAATAGTGTATCTCAAACAATAGTTTGTTTTTGTTACAAAAATTCAACCGTAAAAGAATTTCTGATCGATTGATGCCAAAACCTCGAAAACCTGATTATAGATGACTGCAAAATAAGCGCTCAAAACCTGACCACTTTTCTCTGGTTTTCCCTGGTTGAATTACTAGATTTCCAAATTCAGAGGCCTAACTTCGATATAGACGTTAGTCATCGTCAAAAAAAAATCTATACATGTGGCATCCCTGCTCTCCGGCTGTAGAATGGAAGTGCAACGCGAAAAGAATCAACACCATATGCAATCACGCAGCAGGCGTGTTGCAATCATCAACACCATCTACTACCTGTTAGTACTACTAATACTATCATCACCAAAAAAAATAACACTGTGACACTGCGCATGTGACATCGGCCTGCACAGGCAAACAAGTTGGGGTGCAGTCAGAATGGATCGCGCGAGAGTGGGGCATGCGACGTTTGACACATTGGCTCGAGCTGCGCCCTTCTCTTCCCGTGATTATTCGGGAATTTGTGTGTGTGTGTGCAAATGCGCAGCAACAGCTGAGACTGCGATCGTTACGAAACGCATCTCGCGCATTTGCGTACGTTCCTACGGTTTAGGTGCCAAAAAAAGTGTTCGCCCTCCACCCGTCCAAGGGGACCTTGGTATTTGCGGTGCCCCTGAAGGGGAGATTAATTTTGCTGTTGTTGCTGATGTAACGGTGACATTATGACAACCGAGTTCACACCTGCCTAATGAAGCCATAGAGTACTGTTCTGTTTTTTTTCTGGAACACTAGGAGTAGTAATCCCAGCCTTCACGCCACTCGAATCGCACTCTTCACACACCACCCGATTGAACAGCTGACTGCAATCGAGGGATCATTATCGGACATTGTTCGACAGTCTAGTAGAGTGAAGTGAATAACAACAACAGAAGAGTGACGGGTTGACCGGATTAGCCCTCTGCCTTTGTTGTTAGCTTTCCTTCTCCCGGAAGGGAGGAGAAGTAGAATTTGAATAACACTTACTTTCCAATATCCGCGTAATCCGCGTATTTACAGCTATTAACCTGCAGAGAGGTGTGCTTCAGCTGCTGTCTTAGAATTGTTAACTTTTATTGAATATGAGTTCGTGAAAAATATTTATTAAGAATTGAGAAAATTGATTCTGAAATTGTTGAATTTCAAATTGATTCAAAGTAAATCTGGAATAACTTTGAAAAAACTTTAAAAAAATTCCTCAAATTAACTCTAGAATGACTGTAAATTGATTCTTAAACCTTTCCCACGGTGGATGCCATTTGGGGGGTTGTACTTGAGTTTGTCGGAATGGAAAGCGTAAATGAACATTAAATTATTGAAAAATAAAAAACAAAAAATTCTTTTTATTTTTTATCAATTTAAGCTGCAATGATTTAATGGTGATAATCACAAATCGCATCAAAAATTAACTCCGAATTTTCACTGTTCAACGACATGTTTATGATTGTAATCCATTTTATGGCTGAACAATTATTAGCATTCAAAAACTAACGCAACTTCGTGGCAGCTTCAGTTTAGTAATCTTCAGTCACCATAGACGTGCTTCGGCGTAAAAACCAGTAACGCTCCAATTAAACTGTGTGAACTTTTCCAAACTGCATTTGTTTACGGCGCTTCCCATTAGCGTGAGCGCACACACCGCCGGTGCTGTGAGGTGCGTTGGCCAACAGCAGGCCAATTATCATTAGCGCGTGTAACACATTGACGCAACCGCGATGTCAATGATATTTCGAACGCTCGAAATTATTTGCATGCAAAAGACTTTCGCGATATCGCGTCGTCAACGTTGCAGGAAGAGATGCTGACGACCCCGTCGTCGTCGTCGTCGTCGTCGTCGTTGCTGGCCTTGTTCGGTTGTTGATCGGGATTCCATGTGATCACGCATTATTTTATTTGGACGCTTTTTTCAGGGTCGATGGAATCCCATATTGCAGCACACTTCTCTGCCCTGGGGCACTGGGGAGAGTTTATTTTTAATCTTTATCGAAGCTCGAACCCAGACACAAACAGCACACATGCACAGGTTGCAGTGCACTGCCAAGGTGTTGTTTCTTCGATTATGGAACTCTTCGACGGTGTCCCGGATTTCGTCCCGGGTAGCTGCCACCGGGCAGCGGAGGAGTGGAAATTTTGTAATCGCCTTGGTTGTCAGTCAGCTCAGAGTTTAGTAGAGTCAGTTAAGAGTAGCTAGTATGTGTGTGAGAGTTAGGTGACGGTGACAGACACCGAGTGCAATGTGCATCGGCTACTCGTTGGCAACGGTGCTCTGCGCGGAGATCAGTCGAAATCTGATGTTACCTAATTATAGCTTCGCGCGGTGGAAGAAACCACCAGAATCAAGTACCGTCCAAACGTCTGTTCGGATCAGGAAACAAGGCCGGAGGACGGTGGGGAGAAACGCAACGCAAATCAGCTGGTTTCAGACACAAGAAAAAAAAACCGTACTCGACAATAGTTTTGTTGTTGTTGTTTAGTTGCACTTTTCTTATCTCGGGTTGTTCTCTTGCTGGCTGGGTGTATAAATAATGCACTTTCATAATTTTATTTCATTATCAAAGTCATGGCCAAAGTTAAACTCTGTTGCAGTCCGAACGTGCGAATGTGTGTCCGTGTGTGTTTGTGCGCGCGCCCGCGCGGGATAGAAAGAAAGATCGCACATTAAGTGCAATTGCTTGGCTGAACTTTTTCTTCGCTCTCGTTGCGCAACGACGACGACGGCGATGGGATGAGGAATTGCTAGTAGGGGGATTTCACGCGCAAACTTGTGTGTGGAGTTGGCAACAACGATGACAAATTCGATAAAATCTTCTTTTTCCATAAGCGTAACCCAATTTGATGTCCTGGAGGTAAAGCTTGTTTGAAAAGATTACGGCAATCTTCTCTTTCAATCAATTAAGTGATGCTCTGTGAGAAATTAAACAAATGTCTCGAAGAAAAATGCAATGTTCTCCAGTGTGCGCGTCTTTTGTACATAGAAGGGCTCTTTAATTATTCCACGTAATTTAACGCAATCATCGATCGAATGATGACTTTTTTGTCGGAAATTTTCAGCGCTCAAAAAATGAGTTTTTAGGAGTTTTTTTAACTTTACTAATTCAGTTGACATGCAGGACTTCCATCGCGAGCTTCTTAATTTAAAAAAAAAAATAATCAGGGAAACGGTCATAACTTCGACAATACTTAATATTTGTTATAATCTAAAGCCTAATTTATCAGAAAATCATAACTTCTAGTCAATTGAAGAGTCGATTCACACATTTTAAAAAATTCAAACTTTTCTTATGTTTTTCGATCAAAATTGAATAAAACCTTAGTGTAGTGCTCCCAATCAAAAAGCCCCTAAAATCCATAACTGGTTTTCTCTGCTATCTTCAGAACCTACGAAGACTCACTATTAGCTTAGTTCGTCTGACCTAAATTTTGGAAAAATAGGCAACTTTTCGAAAAAACCTTGGCAGTCCTAAATAAGCAAAAATGAAAATATGGCAGTCCCAAAATATTTTATTCCATTATAATGTCCTTTTCAAAAAGCATCTATCATCTAATAAATCATCTAAAGCCATCTGCGAAGCCGAAAGAAACTCCCCTATATATATATATGGCATAACTATGTCATGACAGACCGCATACGGCATCAGAACTGAACAATTACAACACCGAATCGTAATTTCCATACCCACACCTTTTTTCAAAATTTTCGCATTCTATTATTTTCGTGGCGTAACGTAATGACATTCCATTCACTTTATGATAAGAGTGTGCAAAAAATCAATGGTGCTACTATGAAGTCTGCATACAAACCGTCTCACACTATTTCCAAAAACGCGAAAATGATTGCAAATTTATGGTCTAAATTGTTTTGATCCAAAAAAATTATTTTAGAGCTACAGTGTCTTCTGCAAAGTTCTTCTGGTATTCAAACTTAAAGACGGCTGTAACAATAAATTTCAAGGGAAATACGGCTTTCCAGTCTTTAGGGTGTGTCAAAACGCTACTATATCTTATGTCCTACGTTTCGGTCTTTAGGCTTGGCCTTTCTCAGGGAATTTACAAATTTATTAAAACATTTTAGGTAAATACTACTTTTTTTTTCTTCAAAAACTCAAACATTGTTTTTTTCTAAATAACTTTCATAAAGTTGTACTGTTTTTCGTTCAGCGTACGAAGCTCTTCTAGTAATTATTCTCCATTTTATGGAAGTTTGTGAATTATACACTTAAAAGAAACGCATCAATTTTCCCTTTTCCACTTTGTTCGGCAAAGTTGCGGGACATTTTATGATAAACAACTTTGCCGAAGAAACTGCACTTTTATCAGCCTGTTTAAATGGACTTTGGCGGTGTTTCTATGACATGCCCCTAAATTAATCAATACTCCTTATAGTGATTTTCTATGATTTGATATAGAAATGGTTTTCTTCTATCTGTTAGTTAATTTATGCAATATTTTAATAAAAATCGTCAATAATGAAAAATTTATAAGTTTGTTTCAGAGAACAATATTGTAGAACAAAAAAAATTGTAGAAAATCATTATAAAAGTGATGTTCAAAAAATTCAAATAGGCAGATAGAACGAGGGTGCTTTCGGTAAAGTTGTTTATTATGAAGTGTGCAAAACTTTGCAAACAAAGTGGATTTTTATACGCAAACATTATAAAACAAAAATTAGTTTATCCATTTTAGGTGGATTAATCACAAAATTGTAACTTCCATAGAATGGAGAATAATTAATGAAAGAAATCATATTTTTTTGTTCAAAACATAGGCATTGGCGTTTAAAATCCTTTCAGCAGCAGTGAAAAAATATGAATTTTAAGGGAGCACATTTCCTTAACACTTTCTACAGGGTGCCACCCTATTTAAGTAAAACGTAGTCCTACTTCGAAAAAATATAAAAAGTTTGAATAAACTATTACAAACCAAACGCTTTTCTACGAACTATGAGTTTTATGAGTATGAGTTTTCTCAAAAGATTAAGCAAATCTTGGTTAAATCTAAATTTTTTCAAACTGCTAAACTTTTTTTATTAAAAAGTATAGGATTTTGAATTAAATATTTAATTCTCTCGAATTGTTATAGAAAATTTTGCATTTATTTGCATAATTTACTCCAAAAAAAAAAAACAAGTTTAAAAATAAAATTCGCTTTTCTCAATACATATGTTTTTTGAAATTTTGAAATTTTCATTGTTTTTATAGAGAATAAGTTCCCATAACCACGACTTTATCGTTTTTTTTTTTTAAATTTTTATTGAACGATTCGAGGCTCTAAACCACAGAATCTAGGCAACTTTGGTAAAAAATAAAAAAGCAGTTGATCAAATCCCCATAAATAATGCAATTTTGTATTCGAATTGCTTAAACTGTATTCTTCTCAAAAAAATATTATCCATATTTGGTATTTTTCCACCCAAATCATCCTAGAAATAGATCCACATTCTGACTCCTCCTCCCGCCTCTATGCCCTTATTCCGCGGCCGACCTAATAACTTTCACTGGGGATCCCCCCCCCCAAAAAAAAAAAGATGACCACGTGGAATGTGAATGACATATATGCGAACTTTTCAAATTATGGTGAAATTGCTGATCTCTTAAATTAAAAAAAAATATGCGAAAAGTGAAACCGAGCTTCGTAGTTCAATTGCAAAAAGTGGCCTCCTTAAGTACTATTTATCGAGAAATTGCAAAATAATTTGAGAGGAAACTTTTTTTTTTCTTTAAACTTTTTTCGAATAATTTTAATAAAAAGTAAAGAATCTTAATGTTTCATAGAAAATGTTCCTTTTTTTAAATCACAATGAAAAAAGTTATTTTTGCACTGGGAAAAATTAACTCTAACAACGACTTTTCCGTGTTTTCCACCCTCTTTTTGGTAAGAAACGGAATGGAGGTGATTCGAAATCTCGTAAAATTGTAAACTCTGAGTAATAAAATGTTTAGTTTTCTCAATAAACATATTTTTTTAATCTTGAAATTTATGTTTTTATAGGGAATGAGTTTTGATAACAAAGAGTTCCACAAGTTTCCAAACTTTCATTCACCAATTTGAAGCTCCAAGCCACAGAATCTTCACAACTTTGGTCAAGAATAGAATTTTCTTCTCAAAAATGTACTCTTCAAAATTCTGAATTTATTTTTCCCACCCAGCCTTTTTAGACGTTATCGTAGCGAAGGGACATCTACATGCCACGTGAACAGGTTTTGGCCCTCTCTTCCTCCGCAGAAAAACCGTCTATATAAATTCTTAAATTTTTGTATGAATTGTGGTCAGTTCACTACATTCCCCCCCTCAAAAAAATGACCACATGGAATGTGAATGACCCCTAAAAACTTTTCAAATGATGATTCTCAATTTTTATCAGTCCCAGCAGTAGTCAAATGTTATTGAAACATTTTTTCTCATACACGCCTATTGTTAATCTCATTATTCTATCAAAACAAATTGCGGAAAGATAAATAGAGCTTCGTAGTTTAGTTGCAAAAGTGGCCACTTGAGTACACTAAGTTCTTTTTTACGCCTTTTTTTTTACGCAGAGTTTTTAGAAATGTCGCTTCTCACGCTGCATGTTTTTATTGGTTTTTCGTGTTCAAATCATTTATTTAGAGGAATTACTTTACTTAATCTCAACTTGCTTTCAACATTTTTTTCTTAAAATTTTTTTCGCAATATTTTACTAAAAAGTAAAAAAAAACTTAAAAAAGTTGTTCCAATTTTTATAGAAAATTAATCCTTTTTTTCCAAATATCACAACGAAAAAAGTTTTTTTACAATGAGAAAAATTATATCTACTAAACTACTATTATATCAACTTTTTCGTGTTTACCACCCGCTTTTTGATAAGAAATGGAATGGAGGTGATTCGAATTTTCGTGAGATTGTAAACTCTGAAGAATAAAGTTTAACAAACAATTAAGTTTTCTGAATACACATTTTTTTTTTAATTCTGAAGTTTTCTATGTTTTTCTAGGAAATGAGTTTCGGTAAGAAAGAGTTTCTCATGTTTTTACCAAACTCTTATTCACCAATTTGCGGCTCTAAGCCCCAGAATCTACACAACGTTGGTCAAGAATAGAATTTTCTTCTCAAAAAAATATTCTCCAAAATCCGGATTTTTTTTACCACAGTCCATCCCAAAAATTTTCGTAGCAGGGGGCCATCTGCATTCCATGTGAACAGATTGTGGCCCTCTCTTTCTCCGTAGTTGTTCTTTATAAATTCTTAATTTTTTGTATGAACTGTGGTCAGTTCACTACATCCCCCTTCAAAAACAGATGACCACATGAAATGTAAACGTCCTCTTAAAACTTCTTAAATGATGATTCTTAATTTTCAGAATTCCCAGCAGTAGTCAAATGCTATCGAAATATTTTTTTACATACTTGCCTATTTTAAATTTCATTATTTGCAAAAAAATGCGAAAAGTTAAATCGAGCTTCGTAGTTCAATTGCAAAAAAGGCCACTTTAATATTGTTGTTGCGAGATTACAAAATGAATTGAAAGGAAGCTCTCTTCTTCTTCAAACTTTTTCCCAATAACTTTTATAATTCAAAATCAAAGGATCTTAAAAAATGAAATTAAAAAAAATATTCGAAATTTTTTTAAAAATATTCTTTTTTTTCTAGAATTCACAATGAAAATTTATTTTACATCTAAAAAAATTTAACAACAACTTTTCGTGTTTTTACACTTTTTGTTTGGTAAGGAATAAAATGGAGGTGATTCGAATTGTTGTGAAAATATTAAATCTTCTCTTATTTCATACTGATATTTTGGTTTCAAAAATTGAAATTCACTTTTCTGGTAAAGATATCTTGGTGAATTTTGAATTTTTTCTCACGTTTTGTAGCAGTTATTTTCAAGAGCATTTAAATGTTTTTACTAATTATATTTATAACGTTAATTTGAGAATATTAAAGAAAGAAAGAAAGAAAAGTTGAGAGAGAGAGAGAAAGAGAGAGAGAGTAACCTAAATTAATGACTATCCTGTAGCAAAACAAGATTCGAAAATCAGTGGTTTGGTGCGTACACAACACTCCCTCTGAATACGAGTTGCGTTGTGGTAGGAACATAAGTATGGAAGAATGTTTATGAGACAGAATGGGAAAGAATAACACTGCGAATATTGAATTGAAGTCTTTTCAAAAAGCATTCTTCAAATTCTGAAATTGTTTTTAGCACCCAGTCATTTCAGAAAGGATCATCCACATATCACGTGAACAGATTTTCACGATAACGACTCCCACTTCGTCTCGCTTTTTCCGTAGACAAACGTCTATACAAATTCTTAAAAAAAAGTTATGGACCGTAGACATTCCACTACATCCCCCCCATCAAAAAAAAAAGATCACGTTGAATGTGGACACTTTTCAAATAATTCTTCTTTTTCAGCAGTCCCAGCAGTAGTCCAAAGTTATCGAAATATTTTTTTAAATGCATCCCTAGTTTAATAAATTTAATAAAGAAAAAAACGAAGAGTTAAACCGAGCTTCATAGTTTAATTGCAAAAGTGGCTACTTGAGTACACTAAAGCCTTTTTTTTCGCAGTTTTTCCCGCGGATTTTGGAGTTGACGCGTTTTTTACACGGATTTTTTAGAAAAGTTTGTTTTCACGCGGCATGTTTTTACTAATTTTTCGTGTTCGATGAGGTTATTTAATCCAATTATTAATTATTCACTGATTTGACCTAACATTTTTATATTTTTGCTTGATATTTAGCTCGATTCACAGGTGGAAGTAACACTGCTATTGATGCTTTTGCAAAAGTATTTAGTAGAATTTTTAGTACAGGTCAGACTCGATTATACGGAATATCAAAAAAAATCATTCCGGATAATCGTATTTACCGGATAATCGAATCACAGAAAAAAAGTTGAAATTTTTGATTGACAAACATAAATAAATATATCCTTTTTCTATTTTACTTGTATGATGCAGTAGCGTAACAAGAAATTGTTTCTAAGGCAGAAAGGGGTAACATCTTGAGGAGCAAAAAAATTTAACATTGATTATTGTCACCTAGTTTGAACATGTCCCAAACATGCCGAAAGTGACATCAATGGTAAGAAATATTCAAGAAGGGATGGTGAAGGCAAAATTTCGGAATAAAAATTAAAAAAGGAACACCAAAAAAATACAATTTCGGATAATCGAGTCCGATCTGTACTAGTTTAATTGCAAAAGAGGCTACTTGAGTACACTAAAGTTTTTTTAAGGCGGTCTTCTACGCGGATTTCGGAATTTCCAATATTTTGTTCGGATTTCGAAATTTTTTTGTTTTTTATGCGCTATGTATCCCTCGCATAAATACAACTTTTATGTACTACTTTTGAGCAATTGCACAAATAAATTGAAAGGAATTTTTCTATAAATTTTTTTCACGATAATTTCACTCAAAAGTATAGAATCCCAAAAAAATAAAATAAAAAAAAAGGTTCGACTTTTAATAAAAAATACATTTTTTTTCAAAAATCACAATGACATCGGAAAAAAAATCTCTAACCACCATTTTTTCGTGTTTTTACCCTTTTCTCCGGTAAGAAATGAAATGTAGGTAATTCAATTTTTATATGTACTGAAAAAAAAATTAACTTCAATAAATAAGATGTATTTTTTTGATAAAAATTTTCCAAATGCATTCTAGTTGTTGAACTATTTTTTCTGCTGTGCTAAAAAAAATTAAATGTTGAAATGACAGAGGGAGTCTAATCAGCCTTAACAGTTGTTTTGTTTAATATTCAATATTTTACATATTTACTTGCCTTCACATTCCTCTGAGAAAAATGGAAGGTTAAACCGAGCTTATGAATTCTTTTACGAAAAGTTATAAGAAAGAGAGGTCGTTTAATGTGGCTCTGGGGAGGTGTGGATGATAAAAAAAATCTGAATGTTGAAAATATTGTAGAAAGGGAGAGAGAGAAGTTTAGAGAGAGTAACCTAAATCAATAAATTGACACTCACTCTGAATACAGGATGCGTTGCGGTAGCAATATAAGTGTGTAAGAATATTAAAAAAAAAAAAAGGAAAAGAACAACGTAACAGATAAAGTGTTTTCCTGCTACCATTAGAGATACCGCTTACCGTTAAACGCACGTACTGTTTGGTATTCGAGAACAACTCTCAAATAGTTGTGCATCGCATGCCATGAACAGTAGGGTGCCAATGAAAAATGACTTTTCGAATTTTATTCAGCGGTAGGTCTCAAAAGTTTCGTCCGTTCTAGTTCAGCCGTGTAGCAGCTTCTTTCCCAGAATTTCCCAGAGCCCGGTAAAATACCATTTCCACAGGCAGACAGACATTCGATGCAAGCTTTCGGAGTATAGTCTGAAACAGTATATCTTCCTAATATTGCTTCACCGAAATAAAGTGCTGTGATACAGGACACCTTATTTCCCGTGAGAAAAATAACGACGGCTTCAGGACATTCTCTATACTATCAAAGAATGAATTATGGTACATTTACGGTATTTTGTTATAAATTTCTGTTTGCTGCTGGAGAACTAAAAATAACTCACAAAAAAGTGCATTTTCATAGATAACTGAAATTTCCAAAATTAAGTTCAAAATATCTCAAAAACGGATGCATTCAGAGAATTTACAACCAAGAGCTTTATGAATCGAAATTATTTTTGAAATCGTTCTGCATCATTCGAATTTGATTTTTCTCTATATAGTTGAAAGTTGGAAATAGGTTTTTTTTCTCTAAACATCATTAGAATTTAATTATTTTGAAACATGACGAAATTAATATTTTTTCTGAAACTTCAACTTTAGTAAAACAATTGTTTCTCACTTCTCCATCCTGGACCAAAAGTTTTCACAAGAGTCTAAGATGATTTTTAAAATGGTTTTATAATGCATTTTTGATTAAAAAGCATGAATTAAACTCTGACGTTACCTTCAATTCCAAAGCGAAACAAAAGTAGTAAATCAGCCGATCAACGATTGACTGAACTGGCGTAAAATCCCTCTAGCAGCTTAAGAAACGAGAACTTCTCGCACGGACTAATGGCAAACTGTCAATCAGATTTCCGCTCTGACTCGTCACGGACGTGCACTGCACTGCAACTTTGTTGTGCAAAGTCGCTTGATTCGCACGATCAACGGGTGGTGATTCGCAACAACTCCCAAGTTCAAGTGTGTAGCGCAAACAAAAAAAAAAACTGCTGCTGTTACCGACGCGACGCCCGATGACGCGACCCATTTTCTCCACCATTCTTCTGTGATGACTGAGTTCGGTTCTTCGCTGTTTTTGTTTACTGGCTGAGGCCCTGCGCGGATTGGCAATGTTTGCACTATTCGACCGATTAGAAAACGCCGCGTCGGTGCGCGCGGTTCGGGTTGCGAAATCAGAGCCGGATGCTGAGGCTGCAACTGCAGCTCCGCCGCGCGATATCGCCTCGCAAGACGACGCGAACGCAGTGGAAAATCTCATTCTTTCCGGTTGGGGCGCAGAATTTCACCACGTCAGCATCGGTTGAAGATTTCCAGGCTGCAGCGCAAAACTGGCTGCGCTGAGGAAAAAAAAAAACAAAAAAAACCTCACGTATTCGCTGTGTTCTTATCTCTTGATGCCTGCCTGCCTGCTTGCCAGCCTGCCGGGAGTTAATTTTAGTACGCATATGCAAATTAGTGCATGCGCGCATACACACACGTTTTCGCGGTCGGTCGCCGGTTGCCGTCTAAACTAAACTCCGCATACGTGGAGGTGCGATAAGCAGCGCATTGGAATGGGAAAACAGGCATGTGTTTAGAATGGGGCATGACTGACCGCGAACGGGAGGTAGGAAAACAAAGAGTGCACCAGAGCTAAGAAGAACCGGCAGCTTAGACACATACCAACGTGACGCGCGAAATAGAATGCCACAGATTGCAACCCGAAATATTTTTTTTTCCACATTCTAATCCTGTTCTGTGTGCGCAGTTGATTGTCCTTCAATCGATCGGACTTTATATTTATACATCTGAGACCATTCAAATTGACGACCGGTGTGGAATAGTTGCTGTGTTAGTAAGTAGGAAGCAGCTGGAGGTTTACTAGAGTTCAGAGCAAAACGGTCGCCATGTTGTGCACCGAGATCGATGTCCTGTTAGGAGGTGATAGAACTCTGAAGACATGGAAGAGGTACACGCAGAACTTTGAACTTTCATCGGTTTGCTGGATATTCTCTAGTTGATTGATGGAAAACCAACTTGTTGATGAAGAATCATCACATCAAGTTGATCTCAATTGCAAAATTAAGCGCTTGATCTTCACCGTTCGATTTTTTATTGTTGGCGATTTTAGGCTTTTGTAATGTAAAGTTTGAATTTTCTAGTTTCTGTTTCCTGATTTCTCATTTTCTGATTGATTTATTTTTTATATAATGTAAGAGGAAGGAGAAGGCAAATAGTAGAGAAAATGTTCAAAAATCTTTACTCTCACGAACCCATACATTGATTCTATTATTGGTATCTTGTCAGCGAATTTGAATAGACAATTTTTTAGAATTCGAATTAAAGCCGAAAAAAGCTAACAAACTCAATTCTAATCAGCTGATGGCACATTTCTTTCCAAGCTCAACACCACCGTGTCAAACATTAGTCTCGCAGTCAACACAATCCCTTTCACCACCCTTCGTCTACCCAACCCGTAACCAACCTTCGATCCTACCAAACCAAAAAAAAGCATTAATTCATTCACCACCCAGTCTGTCGTCTGTCTGGCAAAAAGAAGTCCACCAGCACCAGCCAAAGCGCTGAATTTGGCCCAAAAGCGCGTGTCGCCCTACCGAATTCCAGTTCCATTCCCCAACCCCCAAAGACTGCGCGTTGCGATGTGAACGATTTCCTGCCAACAACTTCCAGTAGTCAGTAAATATGCCTATTCACGCACACAAACGCCCGCATTCACAGTAGCGCTCATTCCGCCCGTCCGTCTGTCCGTCTGTCTGTCTGTCCTATCCTGCCGCTTACCTCTCAAGGCGTCGTGCGTCTCCTCCGGCGGGTGCGTTGCGTTGAACTTGACTCCGGTTGAACTTTGCCGTTTTGTCCCAGGCCCAAATTGACGCACTCTGTGACGCATCCTCCCCAGCGAGGAAAAGGCCCTACGGAAATCTGCTGGGCAACCAGACTGAGACTTTTCAGGCTGATTCTTTTTATAGTGCGTGTCTGGATTGTTTTTTTTTTTTCGTTCGCTTCGCCACTTTCCTTTCCAGACGACATCGTCGTCGTCGTCGTCGTCGTTTGTTGATCGCATCGCTTGTTCACACAGGAGTTCACAGTGAAACGATGGATAATTCGACCGGATTAGACCTTTCGGGAATGTACGGCCGGTTAGTGGGGGTGCACTGTACTGCGTGTGCGTTGGTATGTGGAGTGGGATTTTGGGAAGCCCAGCTCTACTGATGACTGGGCCAAGCTGGAAGGTGGTTTGATGGTTGATTTTTTTTTCGGGAGGACGGGATCACGCGCCGTCTGGTCCTCTTCAGTGGGGCTTTCCGTGACAGGAACAAGCAGGAGAGGCCGGGTGGACCGCAGTTGTATATACTTAACGTTAAGCACGATACTCTGTACTTTTTATTCTCTCCTCACTGCGCTGCTACTGCTGTGCTATGTTTCCAGCACGTAAATATGTTGTTTTTTTTTTTCGCTCTCTTACACTAGCCTTCCATCCAGACCATGTTTAGTCTGGCGGTGCGTCTGGGAAAGTTTCATTTTTCGGTGCGTTGCGTTCTCTCATTAATGCGCCACTGAATGACTGCCGGCACACAGGTCCGAGACAGTGTCGGAGGGAAGAGTAGCGACGCAGGAGGTGGAACCAGGTGGAAGCTATTGAAATGGAGACTCACCCGGCGAACGATGGCGTGGTTGAACTTGACTTTTTTGACGGTGGCTGGTTGCATAAAATGTGGCGCCCAATCCGACAGGCAAAGAAGATTCGCTCCGGCTGGGAAAGGCTTTGTTGCGCTAAGTTGAAAGTGAAACCGACGATGGAGGAAGTAATCGGACGATCCACTGCGAGTGGCCTTCTCTGGGCGAAAATCAACTTGCAAATTGCTTCATTTAGTTAAATCAGAGTATTCAGTACAAGACAATAAGTTTTTTAATTTTATCTGGAAATCTTGAAAAAATCGAGGGAATTTTAGGTAAAATGAACATTTACAATCCAAAATTAATCAGAAAACAAAAATCAAGAATTAGCAACAAAAAAGACATCACATAAAAATCCAGAAAACAAATATAAAGAAAAAGAATGGAACGAAAAGAACCATGGAACGATACTACAAGGTATACTGCCCTAAGGTTTGTATGAAATAGTGACGTAGGACTAAATGAATATATTATATGCTCCGATAAACTGTTCATAGGCTACACTACCGTTTATATTTGATGGTCGTTATTGTAAAACTAACGATGCATGAATACATGAGAATTTTACACTAGTAGTAGTTGCGAAAATTCTCATAACTCTTATCTTCAAGCATCTATAACTCTGAAAAGAACCGATTCCATAATCTTCAGTATGAAATTCGTGCTACAGAATGCTGATGATCGCACCATCGGGAGCATTGAATATTTTGCTTGACCGCGCATAATCAAGTTTGCTCTCCTCTGTGCCCTCCAGGAGCTGTGCCAGCAAAATATTCTGCAGCGTACGATGGTAACTGTTGCTGCCGTATGCAAAATAAAGGTAACATGTTCCGCAGTACCTGGAAGATGACTCGTATGCAACTCTCGTTTCTCAATGTCGCGTACCACTAACAGCTATACTCCACTCGCTATTGTGTGATAAACTAGACTGAAGTTGAATTTTCTACACGCAGTCTTTTGTATCGAGTTCAGAGTATATTTTTGTCATTAGGGCGTGGCCACGCAGCTTAGAGAAAGACAAACAAACCAAAACACTTTGTTGAGTCAAAATATGTAGGCAGTGGATTTTTTGCCGTCCATGTTATTGTTATCTGTGCTCGGGAAGCAAGCCAATAGCGAGAGAAATGTATGGGAAAGCATGACCTTGGAACTTTTCACCTTTTTTCACCACTAAGCAGTAAAGCAACAATGTTAAACATTAAAAACAAACAATTTTTACACATTTTATCTATCCACCGACATATAAATGACTAAGATGCATTAAGTCGTTCGCTTGCTATAATCGTTTGAAATCTGACGCAACATGTGCCAGTTTCATTTTCAATTTTACAAAATGTAATCTACTATAGAAAACAAAGACGTAGTCCTACGTCAAAACAAGAAGTTAAAGAATGCTAAGTGATAGAAATAGAGATTAAAAAACAATGACACAAAGAATCAAAATCCAGAATATCAGAAACTATGCAGCCATCATACTAGAGTATCATATCGAAAGAAAGAAGTCAGAAAAAAGAATTACATAACGAGAATCGGAAGCAAATAAACGGTAGTAATTACCAAAGACTTATTAATGAAATGATCAAAACCAGCTAAATCTAAAATTCAGAATGAGAATAGAAAATTGATCAGAAAACCAAAATCAGAGATCAAACGCAGAAAAAAATCGGGAAATCAGAAAACAGTATCTCAAGAAGTCAGAAATCAAAAACAATTTCATCGCAAGAGCTATACCTAATCAACTACGAAACAAGAAATTAAAAAAAAAACAATAATTGAAAAAACTAAAAATTATAAGGCATTCAACTCAAAAACAAAAAAAAAGAAATCAAGAAACATCAGAAAAACTAGGAATAAAAAACAAGAAAAAGCAAAATCGAAGTTATCAAATAACAAGGAATCAGAGACGAATGCAGTCAGACATTCGAAAATGAAAGCTACAATACTGTTGGTCACAAACAAAAGCATTAATCATAAATCGGGGATGAAAAAAAAAATGATGAAAAAAAAGGGTCAGAAACCTGACATCGGCTCCCAAGAGTTCAGAACAAAATACAAAAGAGATTCAACAGACAAAAAATCGTAAGACATGAACTAGGTATTTATAATATATAACGAAAAACTAGAAAGCTTTGAACCTAAGAACAAAAAACAGTGCTTAGATAACGAGAAATGAGAAGAAAGAGATAAAATACAAGAAACAAGTATCCAGAAAGCAAAAGTTGAAAAATTTAACACTGGGATCACAAAATGTACTAATCAAATGTTTAAAATCTGTGAAATGCACAACATAAAGAAAGTTGATAAAAAAAGGAAAAGACGATAAAATCAAAAAGTCACAGTTCAGACTTAGGAAGAAAGTCGGGCACAAAAAAAAAACAAAAACCTTAAATTGGGTTACATGAATTCAATGTCCAGAAAGAAATAAGCATAAGATTTAGTAAACACTAGGTGATCATGCAACTAGAAATAAGAGAAGTGATAAAACGAGAAACAAAATATATTTAGAAAGAACAGCACAAAAATCAGAAACTAAAATAAGAAAAACAAATGGGCATTTGTCCTTTGGTCTTAAAAATCGTCAAAAGTCTGTCCACGTGGTACGTGGATGGCCCCTAAGGTACATTCTGTGAAAACTGGATTGAACATGTAACGTTTTTGGTTGGCGGAATGGAAGATTTAAGATGCTAATAGCCCTCAAACAACTGTTCCGATTTCAAAATTCAATATACCGTTGGAAAGCTAAAATATACAAGATTTGTATAACATGATAACTTTAGTTACTCCGTGAAAATTGCGGAAAAGTTTGAAGGTCGAATATCCACATACATTTCTCATACGATTGGTATATTTCCCTAACGCAGACTTCAAAAACATAGACGAATTGATTTCACGCATTCAGTCATTGGCTAGCAATGCCAGCCAATTGGCATCGCATTCATCACCCAACGTAAGCGACGAAGAAAGAAAGCAGAGATGCTTCCACGTGATTGGTTCTTCCCCCAATCACCCAAGTTCCTCATACTGAGTGACGCTATAAAAGGACATTCCGTGTTGAGAGAAGATCATTCCCTGGTCGACCGTCAAGGCGAACAGTTCGGCTTCCCTTCGATCTGAGTTGGACCCCACCAGTGGTAATCTAATTCAGATATCGTTGTTGGAACACAGCCCGAAATTGCACGTGAACGGCACTCGTGTAAGTAACGTGTATGTGTGTATGTGTATGTGTGTGCGTGTGTGTTTGTGTGTGTGTGTGTGTAAGAAGCGTGTGCGTGTGAGTAGTGTGTGTGTGAGTGGAGTGTGTTTGTGTGTGTGTGTGTGTATTACGTGTACGGGTGTATACAATTTTGCACACACATACATGTGTGTGCAAAATTGTATTTCTGCGAGGTAAATATATTTATGACAGAATACTTGTATAGTAGGGTGTCCCAAAAAAAATCGATGCTGAAAAAGTCAAGGTGCTCAGCCCCAAATTGAAAGATAATGTTATTTATAGCATTTTTGTAGAACCTTCCGACTTTCTAAAAAATTGTTTTCAGGTTGCCCAAACGTAATTTATGAAAAAATGATTTTTTTAGCCTACAAACCCATTCTTTTGCACTTTTTTAATTCTGTTCGATTTCTAAATTTTTCCATATATTTTTTTTTATTTTCGTGGAATTGTTTTTGAATATTTTGCATGGTTTGGTTCATAATTGCATTCAGTTTTTTGAATCCCAGAGCCCATTAAACATCACAAAAAAAAAAAAATTCCTATAACTTTCAGATAAAACCCTTCAAAACACGGATAAAAAACTTTTAATTAAGAATGGAAATTTTCATTGCATAGCCGGACGACGAAAATTTACATGAAAAAAGATACTCGATATCTTATCGGGGAGCTGAGATATTGACATTTTTATACATTTAAAAAAAAAATTTTGAATCACGGTTTTATTTTGGGAGATAAAAAATAACAATGGTCAGAAATCAAATGCACTTTTGAATTGCTGATAACTTAGTAGAAGGTTTAAAAATTCGGAAAAATCTGCGAAAAAAGTTAGAACGAAAATTGTGATTTTTAGTGCCTTCTGATAGAAAACTCAATGTTACTCGTAATATGTAAGAGAGAAACATGATGTCTTCGGTAAAGTTTCTTGTTTTAAGATAACCTAAAACTTTGTCGAAGACACTTTGCGTCTATCTCATTCTGATTAAGAAGTGAATTTTTTATCTCACTCATTGGTGGATTGATCACCCATTTTTATACAATAAACGATGCATTTTTCAATATTCTGAAACTTCTCCGAACATACCTTATGGTTATAATCAACATTTGAATCATTATTTAGGAGATTATACGAACAAACGGCTAAATAAACACTGTGCAATGGAGATATTGAGCTTTAGTGGCGTCTTTGACAAAATGCATAGTTTTCCATCACATGTAAAAACTCCAATATCTCAGCCCCCCGATAAGATATCAAGGATCTTTTCTCATGTAAATTTTTTATATATTATATTTTTTTTTATTATATATTTTTTTATATAAAAATTTTTTATATATGTTTTGAAGGCTTTTATCTAAAAATTATGAGAAACATTCACTTTTTTGTGATGTTCAATGGGCTCTGTGAGTTAAATAATTGAATGCGATGCTAAACCAAACCATGCAAAATATTCAAAAACAACCCCACAAAGATAAAAAAAATTATGGAAAAATTTCGGTAGCGAACAGATTTGAAAAAAGTGCAGAAGAGTAGTTTTGTAGCTTGAAAAAGTCATTTTTTCATAAATCACGTTTGGGCAACCTGGAAACGATTTTTAAGAAAGTCAAAATGTTCTACAAAAATGCTATAAATAACATTATCTATCTATCGGTTTTTTTTTTTTGGGACAGCCTACTTTAAACCTGTTTTCTTCAAAAATAAATCCTGGCATCATTCAGGTAAAATAACGAAAGAAATTTTTTTTACGTTCGTTGATAGCAAATTTGAGTGTTTGTTTTGTGATTCGATTATCCGGAGCTTCTCAGGATAAGCGAGTCCGATCTGTAGTTGGCCATATTAGGATGTTTGCTAGAGACTGGAATTCAATGGCATCTGAAGTTGATTTCTAGCCTCTGGGCATCATTTTGATTACGGAAATACCCATGTTGAGTGATATTCAGCCATTTTGTGCCGAATTCCAAAAACCGTAAGTCATCACCTTGAACTGAAAAAGACCTCAAAATATCTTGAACTGAAAAAGACCTCGAAATATATAAAAAGGCCTCAAAATATCTTTCCGGTTTCTAAGATTCTTTTTTTTATTAATTTTAGAAACTTTACATTATAAATGCATTCGTCTCTTCTAAAATTCTTGGATGCTATTTGGCCTTGTTTTCAACTCTGATTGGTCGAAATCTGCGTTTCAACAAGGTTTTATATCTTCCAATTGTAGTCATAAAATCACAATTTTTCGCATTTTAGTGGACGCTTAGCTAATTTTCCAACCAATTGCTGCAAGATTAAAGGAAATCCATTAAAAACTGATTGAGTTATTAGTACTCGAAATTGGACAATTTTCGTGACACTCTCGATGTATCCGATAGTTCAAGGGAGCTTCGCAGCCGAAAGGTTACAGAGTCCGCTTTGGTAAGCGGGTGGTCGTGGGTTCGAATCATTTGGTTGTCAAAGGAATTTAACATGGGTTTATTCTCAGGCTCCCACTACAAACCCTTACTTCAAGAAGCTGAATTCCGTAGTATTCCTGCTGACTTTCATCCTAACAAAAATAAGTCCTTCTTATAATAAAACTGGTCTGAGTAACGTATAATAGTTCTCTTCAGGAAATTGTGATTATGGCACGATCTTGGCTGGAGGAACGAGGTTCGATTAGACTCTTTCCTCTTGACATAATAAGTCCCTCTTAGAATAAACCTGGTCAGATAGGAACGTTAGGTGAAGTCTCACTCCAGGGAATTATAATTTAGCGATATTGGTACGATAAAAAGAGGCTCGGTATTGTAGAGCAGTAAGCTTGAAACGGAAGGGTAAAATCTCACACACAAGCACGGATATAAATGAAAAAAGCGTATCATTCATTTCAATAGTGATACTGGCCAATAATATGAAGTGCGGAACACAGAAAACACCTGGACAATATCACAATAGATCAAATGTCTCTGGTCGCAGTGATGAGTCCAAACAGACAAAAAATCCGATAGTTCAATTTGCATCCCTAATCTAAAATGCTGCCGTGAGACGTAATTCTACGTCAAAACGCGATGTGACAAATCCTGACAAAATTACTTTTTTTTTTCGAGATAACACCAGATCTCAACGTTTCATGCATTTCTAAGACAATTGGCATCAAAAAAAAATTTTTTTTTGACAATTTCATGTACACTACCTGCGCATTTTTTCATCGATCGAAAAAGTAAAACTTTGACTGCTCTGTGGCACGTATTCCAAAGATCCAATTGAGCTGGAAATTTTGCATGGAGACTTTTTTCGAGTAGACGAAACTTTTGAGCACTACTTCTAACTTAGAAGTTCTAAGCGAAATTCGATAAGTCGATTTTTATTGCCACCCTAAAATATATGTATATTACTGTAAGGCGTAATTCTACGTCAAAATTCATAAAACAAAACTCGAGTAAACATGAATCTAGCGAGCAATGACTGACAACAGAAAGTATAAATTCGGGAGCCTACCAGCAAACAACCAAAAACAATGGAGAGCCAGACAAAACTTCCAGAAGTTCCTTTTTTTTTGTACAGAAAATTGTCAATCTAACGTAGAAACGTTGGCTCTTCGATATTGTAAACAACTAAATTATAATAATAAGAATAGGGTGCATAGCTAGAGGCCAATATAAGGCTTCAAGAACAATTACACCATTCAGAAGTGGGTCTGGATGTAACGGTAACCCCGTTCGTCTTCGGTCACCTAAAGGGTTCCGTAACTTGTTTAACGTATTAAGAATCCGGAACGCAAGTTATCTTCTACCGCAGCGGTTCTCAACCTGAGGTACGCATACACCTAGCAATTTTAGAAAAACAGGATTCAAGTGAATAAGAAATTTTACACAAATAATTAGAGAGTAGAAAATCAGTAAACCAAACCCTTGAAAATAGGAAATTAAAAAATTGAATATAAATATTAGGGCGCCAATCATCGTATGGAAAAAAGTGACCAGAAAATTTAAAAAAAAACCCTATACAAAATGTTCACCTGCTCGAAAAAACACCCTGTGCAAAATTTCAGCTCAATCGGACCTAAAATAGGGTGGCGCAAAGCGATTGAAGTTTGGCTTTTTTGAAAACCGAAAAATCACCCAAGGGGGGGGGGGTACGTGAAATTTCGGTTTTCGAAATTTTTTTTTTGATGCCAAATGACTTGAAAACGCATGAAACGTCGAGAATTGGTGTCACCTGAAAAAATTTTTTTTTTGCAAAAATTTACTCGCTGGGACTTAGTCGTTTTTTCAATTGTGGAAGGCGGAGTTCAAAATGTTTAGAATTTATCTTTAGAAATTGATCACTAGTCTCTCGAAATAGCTTGTATAATGATATACACTATAACTAGCATCGAATGCATTATGTTTCATTAGGATGGTTCATTTATTCGACATAGGGTGGTTCATAATATTGTGTAAAAATGAGTATAAAATAAAAAAAAGCACTTCGGTTCGTTTGATTGGTGTGACGACTTCGACAAAGTTGTAGATAATAATTCTGTCTTTCTAAAAAATTACACTCAAAAAACTATTCATTCAAAAGTTAGAAGAAAGATTAAAAATTAATTATTCAAAAGGGCTCATATTTTGAAAACTTTTTTTTTAATAAAACCTACGAAAGATTACCAAAACAATGAAACCAGTCCGATCATATAGAAATCAAGAAAAATAAGTATAAAAATATTTTTTGAAAAAAAAAGTAATTTTCAATTATTTTTTTTTAAAGGCTTATTTTTTTTGTAAGGACAAAATATTATCTACAATTTTGCCGAAGGCACTATGCCGTTTCGACTGTAGACATATTTTTGATTTCCAATAGAACACTCTATTTGATTGGCATAGTTTATCTGGCAAAGTTGTGAATAATAACTTCGTTCCTCCAAAAAAAATGTACCCTGTGAAACAAAAATAAATTTAAAAAATATAGCTTTAAATTTAAAAAATATAATGGTCCCAGAGAGCAAATTTTTGCAAAAAAAAATTTCAGATGACACCAATTCTCGACGTTTCATGCGTTTTTAAGTCATTTGGCATCAAAAAAAAATTTTCGAAAACCGAAATTTCACGTACCCCCCCTTGGGTGATTTTTCGGTTTTCAAAAAAGCCAAACTTCAATCGCTTCGCGCCACTCCATTTTAAGTCCGATTGAGCTGAAATTTTGCCCAGGGTGTTTTTTCGAGCAGGTGAACATTTTGTATAGGGTTTTTTTTTTTTGAAATTCGAGATGACCATTTTGGCTGGCACCCTAATAAATATAAAAATTAAATATAAAAAACGACACGAAAATTACGGCGCAAGAGATCGAGAAAAAAAAACATATATGTAACCAGAAAATCAGGACTCCAAAAATTCAGTAAACATCAAATCAGAAAACAGAATGCAAGGAAACAAGATGCCAGCAAACGTAAAACCGAAGAACAAGGTTTGAAAAACAAAATAAAATCATCCCAAAATTTAAAAAAAATTGAGAATTTAAAAAAAGATAGTCAAAAATGACAATCAAACAAAGGAATAATTAAATAGCAAATAACAAAAGAATGAAAAAAAAAATTGAAAGTTGAAACTTAACCAAAAAAAATTGAAACTAAAAACCAAATCAGCCAAAACCAGAAAAATATGTAAACGACTGTTAGAAGACAGAGATCGAATATTACAATTTAATCATCGTAAATCAAAAAAAAAATTCAAAACAACTCGAGAGAAAAAAAATCTAGTAAACAGAAAACAACTCTAAGAAATCAGGTAAAATAATTAAGAAACTAGAAATAGAGGAAGTAGAATTCGAAACAAAAAAAAAAACAGAGAAAGGTATCAGTAAATGAGAACTAAGACAGCAATAGGCATCTTAAAAAAAAAAATATATGAACCAAAAACTTGAACACAGGCAACAAAAAGAAAACCAAACAAACGAGAAAAAAAAATAAAAAAAAAAAAACAAAACAATATTTAAAATCCAAATCCAGAAATCAAGAAACCAGGTCAAAAATATTAGAAATTAAAAATTGGAAAATATTAAACTAGAGAACAGAAACTGAAAATCAGAAACTAGTAACTGAGAGTAAACCTTCCCCAAATCATTAAATCCTGATATCGAAAATTAAACAATCGGGATCGCATAAATTTTCAAAATCTCAAAATTGAATAACATTGAGCAAAAATCAAAAATTGAAAGGCATAAAGCAAAAATTGAAACCCAGAAAGAAAAAAATCGAAGGGTTATGTGCAAAGCCACGACCGAAAAGTTGACGTAGAACTGCTCAATTACTCAACAGTCGGAGTGCAAGCTGGGATGCTAGCACAAAACCAGCAGGCAATACTGAAACAAAATCATCAAAGAAAGCTACCATATTTTTCTTTGCTGTAAGTTGTCTCTTGCATGCGTGAGAACGTGTAACTTTTAATAGCGATGGTTTGCTGGGATGAAAAGCTTATGAATAGCAAGTTCAGAAATGATACCGGAATGATTGTTTTGCGATACGATTTTTTCCATCCTTGGTGACCACCCGTGGCACCATCTACTAGTAAAATGGTTTGTTTGCGTCGAAGCAAGCACTTTTTTTAGCAATGTACAAGCAAGTGGACAAAAATATTTCCATAATTTTTTGAACATTTTTGGTCTTTTTTCTACATGTTATAATAAAATCGAGTTGCTTAAGGTCATTTTCGATTGTATTACGGAATGTGAAAAGCGGAAATTTTACATGGACATGTTCGGACTCCATTCCCTCCCATTTCTTATATGCTTTTGTGTACCTAGAGGTATGTATGTAAGGTAATATGTAAGGAACTTGTATGTCAAGTTTGGTGAATACCGGTCAAGGCATTCCGGAGATATAGTAGAAAATGTATGAACAGCGATCTTAAGACGACAAACACATTTTTACTGCTTCAATTTTGCTCAAAATAGAAGAGATAGGTCACTAGCCAAAAAATAGACTCATATTTTTTCATTTGCCAACTAGAGTGACAATATTTTTGATTTATGTATTTCCTAGAGGGACGAACAATTTTCAATACGTTCCAAGTCGCTTGGGGTAGGAAAATTCTTCAGAACATGTTAGTAGCGGAGTTTCTTTCAGCTTTGCAGTCTTTTAAATGTGAAAAGAAGCATTTTCAATTTTATTGCAGCACGTTTGGCAGAGAACCTGCATCAACAAAAACCTGGCATGCAAACTATCACCTGTTTTACCTGGTTTGAGAATGCCAATTTCCTAGCAGTAAATCTGTTATTACCCTGCAACAAATTGCCCAGACAAAACCTTTGATTTGACGACCATCCTTATTGTTACATTGTAGGAGTAACAACAAAAAACTCCTATCCCAGACGCACAGCGAAAATAATTGTCTCCTTCCCGAGTTCGCCACTGAAAGCAGTCACCTTTTCTTCTACCCTGGAAACCCACGCCACCCTTGGCTGGCCCTTTGGCAGGCTCAAAAACGCCACCGTCGTCGTCGTAATCGACATTGTCGTCAAACGTCTGCTGAGCACAGACCGTCATGTCTCGACAGCCGCAGGGGTTGGTTGTGGGTGGCGCACTTTTGGGGTTGAATGCACCCCGAATCCCAAACGTAAATCCCACACTCCACACCACGGCGGTTACTGCGACCTGCCAGCCAACTAAGAGAGAGAGCTATGAACACATAACGCATCGACAGCTGGCAACAACGAAGAGGATGGGATCCGTCTGGCGACGAGGTTCGGAAGGGAGGAAGGGGCAGAGAGCGAGTGACAGTCGGCGGCCGAAGCTTTTGTTTTGGGTCGGCTAGGAAAGGCAACAAGGATGTCACGCATTCTATGTGTCTGGCTCGGAATTCCAACCCAAACAATGGCCAAACACGAGGTCTGGTCTGGTGTGCGTGTGCCTCGAAGCAAGGATGACAGTTTCTTCTCCTATATACCATACCAGTGGAGACACCTGTGGAAGGGTCGGAGAAGCTATGGGTGCGTGCCGCACCGTATGCGTGAGTGACCGCAGTGGCCTACTGAGAGTCAACAAAACAAAAAATCGACCACCGAAAATTTTCGACACGCTGAGAAGCCGCGAGAGTAGCTGAGAGTCGGATGTTGGTGAAGTGTCAAATGCGTGAGTAAGCAAACCGGCGAGAGAAACCAGAAAAGACCATGTGTTTAATCGAAGAAGAGTGCGTGCGTGTTAGTGCGTGCAGATTGCGAAAAATGCGCGCCGTGATTTTGGGCAGCAAGGAAGGTCGCAGCAGGCTATGCACGGAGGGGATCAGCAAGTGTAGCAACGAGCGGAGCGGACGGCCGGCGGTTCGTTTGTAAACAACGGCGCGCGAGTCATTCGCTCTAACTTGGAGGAAGTGGGGTAGGGAGAATTAGGTGGTAACGCGAGGAGCCACTCGAAGCTTGCTTTGTTCAGTCGGTGCGTGCCGGCTTCGGCAGACTGCGAACGAACGAACTGCGAAGCAGATGAAGAAGAAGAAGGTAACTAGGAAGAGCGATGACGGAATTTGCGAATCTTTCTGAACCGCTATCATTTTCGCGAATTTTGTCTGCGCTGCCTTTTTGGTTGTGTGTGCACGCACTTTGTGCTGTCGTCAGGCTGCGGAACCGGTTTAGTTCGTTTTGTTTAGCTATTTTTTTTTTTGCTTTTCGGTGGTGGTGGGATTGCGAATTTTGTGATTTTTTTTATTTAAGTCATTATTACCGGGCTTGATTAGTTTGGGCGATTCGCGTCTATGTGTTTGAGAGTTAGAAGCAGACTGACATTTGGCGTTTTAGCGAAGCGTTTGGTATCCAAGGCGGCTTTGAAAGACGGTTGAAGGTTACACGCGTCGGTTGGTGATGCGGATGGTTTTTTGATCACAACCATGGTCGTGAAAAGGGTTTTCGCCTGAGGACGGAGGTTTAGTTTCTCTTACAAACTATATTTTTCTACAATTCCCTACAATTCTTTCTCAGATAGTATTTCTATAAAGAGGTTTAAAGCAACTCCGCTCCTCGCGCATGGTCATGATCAGATTACTCACTTGCATCATATTTTGTGTCATTCAACAGTTAACCAATCGAAGATACGTTGTCCACAGGGCTATTATTTACCTGAAAAGTGAAACAAAAAGAAGACGATTATTACACGATTCAACGATCGAATCTGTCAATTACTGTCAATTGTCAATCTGTCAAAAAGTGAATGATGTCAAACCCAACCGCAAGCAGGATGACATCATAAGCCGCGCGGCAAAGAATAAAACAGCTGATGCTGGCTGATCAAATCCCAATAAAAAAAGAGCGAGAGCAAAAAACACCGATAGACTGCTCTTCCACCAGTGCAGACAGCCTTCGATAGGAAATAGTAGGAGGGTGGTATTCAAGACACGACCGCGTTGACGTAGGACTACAATAATTTTATTTTTTTGTTTGAAGCTATGTTTGATTTGAGCTCGTTTTACTTTTGTAGTTTGCTTGATTTATTTTAACCAATTTAAGCTCAACATCTTCCAAAAGGAAGGTATTTTGGTTCGGGTGGTAATATCAAGTATCTAGGTCGTCAGCCCAAATTCATCAAGGGACACTTCAAACGACTTGGAACTAAAACTAGTTCTTTGGTGGCCATTTCTAAGATCGTCTTTGACCATTTAAAAAGTCAAAAAAGTCATGAAAAAAGAACCGTTCATTATTGGCATGGTTTGATTATCTGTTGCTAACAGAAAAAATTCTGGCGTGTTGCCGAAATCGAACGGGGTCTGTAGCACTCTATCTTAGATGAAAATATATTCTCTTTAACATTCACAGTGGTCCAGAAACCAAATTTACGGGAAAATTTGGGCCTAGAGCTCGATAGCAATGTTTAGAGAAAAACTTTTTTTACAAAGTTACTTAAAATTATTGGAGCTATAAAATTGTGGTTTTCTATCTACAAAAATTAAAAAGTTAGATACTTGATAGCATCGAAAATTTTGGTCACCCCAATTTTTGATACTTTTTCAATAAGCGCTTTATCATATGTAACAATTTTGTAGAAGAAAGTTTTTCTCTAAAATATTTCTATAGAGCTCTAGACCCAAATTTCCCCCTAAATTAGGCTTCTGGACCATTGATGAATACCTTTCATTCTAATACAGCGAATTTTCTTTAATACGCGAAAAGGCAACCTTCTATAAAATATTTAATTGAGTACGATTTAGTAGAAATTGAACTTCCTTCTATATCTATTTGTCTTGTTGAAGTTGGCTCACTCACCGATCACAAATCGGTAAAGATATCACATAATTTTTTTTCCTGCGGTTACAAGCTCGTGGAAAAAATATTGATAACGAATTACAGTTTTAGTAGAAAATGTATATTCACAGAAAATTTGAAAATTAACATGATAACATGATAACATGAACATGATAACATTCAAATCAGGTCAATTTAAACATTTTATCAGTATACAGAATCCATCAGAAAAAAATTGATCAGTTTCTAGATACCAAAGAACAATTTCAATTCAAAAAAATTTTCAATTGAAAAATACAAATACTAATGTTGGAACTCTAATATCAAGATGAAATGAATTTGGTTTTCCTCTATACTGCCACCGCGGGATGCAACTAGTATTGTCATATTGGACTAAATTCATTTAGCTTGTAAAATATAATCATCAGTACAGCTCGTTTACCTACCTATTCAAAGATCTGTACGGAGCATTTTGGTTTTCTATTGTCTTTTAAATACCCCATATTCAGTTATTTAAATAAATCTGAGAAAAGCAGAGTGTAGAGTTCAAAAATAAACAACGCATATTGTTGTCTCCGGCGGCGCAGCGTATTTTGCGGCATCCGAAAAATCATATTGAATTCTGATATTTGCTGCTATACGAAACAAGAAAAAGAAGAAGAAGAAGACAATTCAAACGGTAATTCGATTGTGTTTTACGCCCTACTGTGCGTCAACAGTGGCAATGTAGTTTTCACTTGGCTTGACGGCACAAAAATAAATATCAAGCTTTTTTGCACAGATAGACGACGAGTAACCAGCGCTCTGTTCATACATTGCTCGGTGCAGTACTGTTGCCTGTGCCATCATATTCTCCTTCAAGACATCAGTTTTATTAACATTAACATATTTGTTAACAGCAGAACGTAATACTGTCTGATAGTAGAGGTGGTTACGAACTTTCCGGAAAAGCTTCACCTTCAAGACATCAAAATAGTCTAGGCTCATGGAAGCTAACATTAGTTGACCTATTGGGACGGGGAGATTCTGTAATTTTTTTTTTGCCACTGCTATACAGGATATCACAGCAGGCAGTTGGTGTCTATTCATGAAGTCTGTGCCAGGCGTGCTCGCATATGATTGGTACGTTGTTGGTGAAAATTCGACCTTGAAACTTTTGTTCAATTTTCACTGTTCAACAATGAAGCGATAGTGAAAATTGAAGAATCACAAAATTGTCCATCATTTTATCAATCCAAGACATATTGATTATTGTGATCCATCATGTGGTTACATCAGTATAACCGTTTGAAATCTTTCATACCGACGTTACATCTTGGTTTTAGTTTTCGCGAAATGTATCTCGATATAGTGCGGTTAGACGTAGTCCTACGTCAAAAAACCTTCATTAGGGGTCATTACAAAACGCCGGCAGCAGCAGAAGCAAGTTCAATGCAAACATTCGCATAGCAAATATTGAAACGATCATTTTGCAACAATTGACTCCCAAACACAAGAGGCAATAAAACCGAATTCATCTAATGCTGTTTTTGTGCCAAATCGTCATTCGTTCGTTCGTTCGTTAGATCACTCGCTTCCTCCTCTTTGACTCTCGAACACAATGAACTCGATACGTACTCCTCCCCGCTGGCTGCTACTGCTGCTGCACCCTCCCCTCAAATCTAATCACTTTGGCTCCATCGCTACGGCACGCAGTAACACGCGTTCGCATTCGCATCATATCCTCTGTATGCCACACCGAGCACCAGAGCCAGTGTTCTGCGAAGCGAAACACAACGCACACTATGATGATGACGACCGCGACGACGACGTCTGCGATCTGAATAACGACGACGGCAGTAACCAAAAAAAAAATTTGCACATATGCGGCGCGGATCGTACAGCAAAGGCACACACCACCAGAGCAAAAAAGAAAAAAAAAACGTTGTAGATAAAAATACACCAAAATTCGCAAATTTCGTTTATGTGTCAAGGTTGTTTCTCTCGGCTTCGCTTCCCGCTTCCGCGGTGGTCCTCCTGCTCGCGAGTGGTTTGCTTTACTCTGCTGGGAAACGCTGGGCAAATCGTCGTTTCCAGCGCCTTTTGTCGATTCATTCCCCCGGAGCGGCGATGATGGCGATTTGCGAAACGATGTGCAAGCGGCTTTTTTCGTGAAAGATAAGCTCAGCTCACACCGCCGATCATCATCGGCGGAGGAAGGGCTCCCCGTTTAGTCAGAATGGTTTTAAAAAGGCACTTATGGACAGAAACTGAAAAACTGGCAACTGAGTGTAGTGAATGTGGTCTAGAAAATTTGCCAATCAGCAGCACTGCTGGTGTCCTAATTTTTTTTTGTGCGAGTTTGAAAGGGGACTGCTGATAGTAGTAGTTCTTCGAGAAAGTAATTACGGCGAATCATCACAGCAGTGGTGTGAGAGTGTGTACTAAACACGCAGATGGTGATAACTTTTTTTTCGGGTTGAAAGACGACCAGGAGTTAGTGTTTTCAAAGTTTAATTTTTTTCCTAGTAGGAGTGAGGAGTTCAATGAACCTAGGGAATGAATCTAATTCCTCCAATCCCAGGGTTCAGTATAATGCAAGAATATTTTTTTGTTCGGCACTTTAGCAGTGATATTCATTCTTAGTTGGATAAGCGATTTTGAGTTACTCTACAGTTCCGAATTTGAAAATAAAAAAAGCATGACAAATTTTTTATCGCTTTCAATCATAAAATATGTTTTATGCGCATAATAATCAATGTAAAAAGAGTTTTTAATAACAAATTTCCATTTTATTTCAGCTGTATTATTCTATAATTTATTAAATTTCTCTACAATAAAATTTATACAACGTTTAAACCAACATTCCGGCATTGTCTTTTATTTGTTACACTTCTGAGGAATGATTTCTTTTCTTTTTATGGTTTTCTTCTACATTTCTACTCTTCTCATGTTTTCTATATAAATTGCATTTAATAATAATCAGGCTTCGATATATTTTATTCAGTAAACTCTTTGTTCTGTTTTTGTCATTAGTAACTCAATTTCTACAAGTTTAGGATTTCGAGTTTTGTATGTTTCCAGCTTAGCTCAATTGTTCATTTATTTGATGAAAGTTTTTTTTTATTTTTTTGTGACTTCCGGTACAGTTGTTGAATTTTGTTAAATTCTTAGTGATTTGCGACTACTTTCCACATGCCAGAAACATTTGCTAATGTTGGCGATCAAGTTATCCACGATCCAGAAGAGTGGGCGGTCAAGCTCTCCGTATAGCAACCAATTTGTAATGTTTGATGGAATCAATAAAACGATCATTTAGTAGTAGCACTCAAACTGATATGTCGTACTTTGTATTAGGTTATGGGCCCAGTGGGCATCATCAGATTTTTTTATCACAGAGAAAATTATCAAAGCAGTTAGACATTTTTTTAAAAGCAAGAGCAAAAGCAAAAGAGCAACTTCTCTACTTCAAAATCAGTGTCAACGGTGCTCCAGAAGAATTTTCTCATCCCTGAAAATCCGGTTACAGTGAATACCACCTATCGTGAATTTCAAATTGGTGTCTGGAGTTAATTTCCCTTCGCTGGGTATCATCCCGATTTCGGTAATACCGATATTCGATGATATTCGGTCAATTTTGGTTCTCTTCCAGAAACCGGAAGTCTCTATTTTGGAATTAAAAATGGTCCCTGTGGTCGTGTCCAGGTATTTGGCCTGTAAAAGAAAAGCCTTGATGCTACATTCCGATTCGGAACTTGACCTTCTGTTTATTTATACACAGACTTCGCAACCGACTGTTTAGTGTACAGGACAATTGCGGGGCTAGCGCTACGATCCTACTGACACTAACAGTCTCTCCCGAGCCGAGACTCGAACCTACCACGACTGGCTTGTTAGGCCAGCATCGTACTTCGAGACCATCTGGAATACAGTGGCCTGTAAAAGTAATTTTATGAGCTTTTAACCTTTTTTTTAAGGATTTTGTTCGAATATTCAAAAAATTCGGTACATATCCCCAACAACCCGGATTTTGCGGCAATGAGAAAATTTTTCCTGAGCACCGTTGACGCTGATTTTCAAGTGATGAAGTTACTGAATCTTTAGGTACTGAAACTATCAAGATCGGATGAAAATTGCCAAAGTTACGAGAATTTAAATTCTTGGATACCCGGGTGCCCCGTAGGGCATGTAAGGGGTAAAAAAAAAAGTCTTACCCATTTGATGATTTCATTACGTATTGCAGTGAAATTATGAAATCGCTCTTAAAAGACCAGAAAGAAAAGGAAAGTGGATCAAAATTGTGCCCGGAATATCAAAAAGACCTTCCAAAAGGAAAAGGATATAAGATCCAAAATTGAGCTCAGAATGGCGATAAACGCTTATAAAGGCCAGAACAAGACAAAATATGATCCCAAATTTGTCTCAGAATTGTGATAAAACGCTTCTAAACCCAAGAAAATGCCAAAAATCGATCCCAAAGCTAAATTGAGAATGAAAAAATTGCTCAAGAGGAGGACAATTGAACTGACACTCGCAGAAATACGCAATTGAAGGCAAGAAAAGGCATAAAAAGATCGAAAAAGATGAGCTCATGATTGAAGAAAAAAGGCTTCAAGAGACCAAAGAATAACCAGAAAGGAGCTTAGAAAAAAAAGCTTAAAAGGCAACGAAAACATCTTGAACAAACCTCAGGGGGTAGAAAAAAAAATTAACAAGCCAGAAAAGACTTGAAGAGAAAATTATTTAAAATTGAGCCCAAAAGGGTCGTATGTTCAAATCCCCGGCTTCCCCAGCCGCAGAACAGGGAGGTGGCTCACCCCGGATACGAAAAAAAGGCGAAAAAAAGTTCAAACACTCTATTCAAGACTGCGAAACAACGTTTTTAAGAGCAAGAAAACGTTGAAAAAAGATGCTCAAAATGTTGAATGAGACAAAAAATTGTCCCAGATTCTGCTCGAGATTGAGGTTGGAAAAGGCTAAAAACATCAACGAAAAAAATATCCAAATTTACGATTTTTGATTTTTTTTAATTCTAATTCATATTTTTATTCGATTAGTAATAGTTTGCTATTATTTTCGACTTTGTCTCAAATTCATGGTCAGATATTTGTCTTTTTCCACATTTTTATCATATTGTCCCAATATCTTTTGTTGTTTAGTATGTAAACTTGTATGTACCGTGAAGAATTTGTGTTCTACGTCTACTTTTTAACACTTCCCGACAATTGTGTAGGTAAAAAATGACTGATAACAAAACCTATATCGAAGCAATTCCTATATTAAAAACATTTGCTTGTTCCGGTTTGTTTATTTTTCGTAGCAGCTGCGATGTTGACACTAGCGTTGTGAGCAATAAAACAATGAAAAGAACGTTCAAAAAGCAATTATATGAGCCCGGTTAAAAAGGGTTAAGTCGATTTGTAAAATTACACTAAATTGAATACACTAAAGTCGCTTCTTACGCGGGGATACGTGCCGCGTAAAAAAAACCGCGTAAATTCCGGAATCCGCGTAAAAAAAAACAGCATTAATTCTGCATTCCGAATGAAGGGAAACCGAAATCCGCGCAAAAAAATACCGCGTAAATTCCGGAATCCGCGTAAAAAAAACCCCCAAAAAAAGCGTAAAAAGCGACCTTAGTGTATTATATTTTCTACTTTTTTTTTAAATCTTCTGTTGATTATTCTCTCATTATTTTTTTTTTTAATTTTATTTGAGCTCTTGTTGATATTCTATAATACTTTGCCCACTTTTAAGGTTTGCTCAATCTATCGTTTGTTTTTATCAACTTTTCTTATCTTATGCATTATATATTTTTTTTAATTTCATTGTAAATTTTCTATTTTTTAGTTAGGTCTCGATCAGAGTATATCACTATTAGTACTTATTGCTATGTTAATCACATTTATGTTCCTTTTTAGTTATTTTTCGTACGCTTTTTCAACATCGTTTTGACACTCTGTTGTCATTTGTGATTTGTTTGGGTACATTTTGGCTCTAACTTGACACACTTTTCGTTGTTTTTTTTTGACACATTATTGATTTGATTTTGTAGTTTTGACATAATTTAAATTTCCTTACCATCAACTTATAAATACCTACATAACATTTTTAGACAATTTTTTGTCATTTTGTTATAGTTAGTAATTCATGTTCACATATCTTACATTTCGTTTTCAGCAGCAACTGACGTTTTTCTTCACCTTTTGCACATATTTTTACTCTTTCACGATACTTTCTCCACATTTTTTTTATATTTTTAACACAATATTGTTACTTTTTGATACTTTTATAACAATGTTTTTACTTCTTTCAAAACCTTTCGTCATGTTTGATTAAACTTTTTATCATTTATTTGTTTAATGTTTTACACAGTTTTGAAAGCTTTTTGCTACTCGTTTTACTCATTTTGAATTATTTTCTTCATCAAATTTTTATGTGCTTATTTGTACTCTCAGAACTTTGTTTTATTTTCATACTATTTGACTTTATTGATAGTTTCGGCCAAGGCATGTATAAATACATGACTGTTTCAAAAAATTCAACATTCTTTTTTGGTGCTTGAGCGGCATTTTTTTTACTGTTTAATAATACTTCTTCACCATTTCTCACTAAATATTATGCTATATATTGTTTTTGTCATTTTTTATAACTTTAAAGTTTAAACCTGCTCTTTGATTACTTATTAACACTTTTTTAGATTTTTTGAACTATTTTATAATTTCTTCTTACTTCATTGCACAGTGCACAATAGTCCAGAAACCAAATTTAGGGGGAAATTTGGGTCTAGAGCTCTAGATCAATATTTTAGAGAGAAATTTTCTTCTACAAAGTTGTTATATATGATAAAACGTTTATAGAAAAATTATCAAAAATTAGGGTGACTAAAATTTTCGACGAAGTTAAGTATAAATTCAAAAAATAACATATTCTTAAAACTTTCTCCATTTATAGAGTCAAATGTACCCTTTAAATTGAAACCAAAAGATATTTTTGATGTTTGCCCCAAAAGAATGACAAACCCAAAGAAAACGCATATTTTTTGATAAAAAACAATAATAACTTTTAGTAGAATTGAGATATTCACGATATCAGCATTGCAAACTGTTTCTCTTAAAAGCTCTAAAAGTCGTTCAGAAACAGTTTTAAGATAAAAATTAAAATTCAAAAGTTAGAGCGCAAAATGTGTTTTTCCTATATAAATCGGATGTTTCCAAAGATAGAGGAAAACTTTTTGTTTACAAAGTTACAGTACAACACGCCCTTTTCAAATGTTTGCATCTAGTTAAATAGCAAACACAAACTAATATATAAAAATATCCACCCTCCAAATTTTAGATATTATATACAGAAAAATATGACCTTTCAAACGCAATCAATAGTTTTAGTTTGTGTTTGCTATTTAACTAGATACAAACATTTGAAAAGGGCGTATTTTGAAGGGAAAAACTTAATAACTTTTCTTGTATGAGATAGCGCTTTCAAGTATTCAGAGAAAATATGCACTTTAAAAAGACCTAAAATTTGTTTGAAGACCAAGTTTTAATAGAATCAAAAATAAAAAAGTTGCATCGGAAAAACTTGATTTTTCAGCGACGCCCTAACTTGCTATATTCAATTCATCATACCGCGAAAAGTATGCAAGATAGAGACTAGCTTTCTTCGGCAAAGATGTTTAAATTAAATGGATCTACAACTCCTCTGAACTAAAAAGAACCGTATCTTTATTAGCAAAAAAGTTAGTTTTGATATTTTTGATAAAAACGGAGACACCCTAATTTTTATTTTCTTAAAAGAAGCGTCTTTCTAAACACAAAATATTTTGCAAATACACTAAAAACCTAACAACAACTGTTTTTGCACAAAAAATTAAATACCGCTAAATCGACGATCTGGACCACTGTGCATTGGCATCGCCAGTTCATTTTTCAAATTGAGTTTTTGATGTTGTTAATTGACCTTTTAAGGTTACTTTTAAGTTAGTTAGTTACACCTTCTGACAATTTTAGTCTTCAAAATTTATCGATTTGTTTATTTCCTTGTTTTTTTGATGATTTTCTGATATTTTATTCATCCCATTGTTGATACTTTTTAACAGTTTGTTGATGTTTTCAATGATTTTTGACACTCTTCGTTTCTACTTTTTTTGACACTTTTTTCGAGCGTTCTTAGGAATTTTACTACTGTTTTGACATTCCATTGACAAAAAAGTGTCAAGAAACAATTCTTTCAATCCCTTTGTTTCACATTGTTAATCAGTCTTCTGATATTCTTTTGGTATATTTTACGCTTCGTTTGGTTGAATTTTTTTATACTTTTTTTCGTTTTCTGTAAGTCCTTGTGTAATTCCCTTTATTGTGTAATTTGGTGAATTCAATAGTTTGTTTAAAATTGAATTTTTGGTTCTTGTACGGTTTAGCGTTTTCGTTTTATCGCTAGTAAATGTATCTATTATGTAATTCTTTCGCTGCTTTTTACTGTGTAAAATCTTCCAACATCTCCGTAAATTTTCTTTTTTTGTTTGACCAATTTTTATCATTTGCATTTGCTTCTTTATTTTCATTTATTTTGCTGTTTTAATTTTTCTTATTTCATTTATTTTCATTCACTTTACTAATAGTAAATTTAAAACAGAAAAATGATTTATTATTCAATCTATGATTTTCATTGAAATTCATTGTCGATAAACTTAAAGTTACAACCCGCAGCGAATTCATCCATTCCCTCTAGGTGACTTAATCACGCGGCTCCGTTGCTGCTGCTGATTCGCACTCGCAGATAAAAGCCTCCTCTAACAAGCCGGAATGGGCTGTGCGTTTGAGTCAGTGTGTGTTGTGTGTGCGCGCACGCTGTGCCGGCTGGCCCCAAGCCGGTGTAATCAGGAGTAGGAGCGCAAGGAGGAATGGAAGAAAAATGCGCAGGCTATTTTTGGCAGAATTTGGTAACCGTCCGGGCCAGCCGCCATCAGCAGCAGCAGCAGCAGCCCAGAAAGCGGACGAAGGGAGGGGTCTAGTCTTTCGGTGCGTGTGTTTGAGTGTGAACTTTTTGGATCGGTGACCGTCAACTCAAACGGACTTTTTTGCGTTCTGTTGCTCGGTCACCAACTCGGACGAAAAACCGCTGCTGCGGGTTCTGGATGATGAAGTTTCGGGGCGAGGATTGCAAATTTTATGCGCGCTGTTTTAAAATTCGGCTTCGGTTTTTGATTATCGGAAGGCTAGAATAAAGATCGCTTTTAGGGGGAATTGAGAACAGTTAGTGGCGATCGCGAAAGTCACCACGAGGTCGACTCTGCTGCGAAATAAATTGAAATTAAATTCATGATCCTCGTCAAAACAACGTTCTATACTGATAGCTAGAAACAATATTAAATAATCATTTTGAATCTGCCAGAGGGGATTCACTGCTGTCAAATTTCATATATGTGTGTGTTATCGCAGATCAACTCTGGTCCATGACGTTTGTTGGTCCATGACGTTTGTTGGTCCATGATGTTTGTAACTATGAACAATAATGGGGGAAAAATGTAAATAGCTAAACACTGCCTGTGATCGCATAATTGTAACATTCGACATTTTATGGATTTCGTGCTTTTTATTGGGAAATGCTTAGAATAGTATGTACTTTTTACATCTGAAAAAATATGCGCATGTTTGTGTGAAAAAAGTCGTAAAAAATACCAAGTTGTTTTGTCACATAGCGTAAATAACCGCATAATTGTCACCCTACTTAATTTTTTCAACTTTTTTATAAAAAAAGCTTCCATCCAAATCCACATCTGCATTCTTTGGAACTCGGAAGTTATTCTGGTCCGGTAACCAACCACCGGTGATCCGTTTCTGATGTTCAGCTCATGCTTGTTGAATACATGAAAAACTTTATTTTCCCTGTGATATATTCCATAAGTAGCTTGAAAGTGACGGCATAAATGTAGCATTGCAAAAATTTCAACCAATTTGACTTCAAAAGTAATGTTTAATGTATACAGAATGTAAAGTAGTGCTTTCTTCATGATGCAAAGTTTAGTTGAAGTGTCTATTTGCAAGAATATATTGGGAACAAAGCATTTAAGTTCAAAATATAAAAGTGCTATTTGCTCGAACAACCAATTTTGCAAATGTTACAAATATGCGATTATGGGCAGAACAGCATTCATGAAAGTTTTCCGCGGTTTCTCGAGTTTTGATGAGCAACATTCCAATTCTATAATATTTCACATCGATCAATTTCATGACCAAAAGGAACAAAAACCAAAACAAACACCATGTTGCCGAATATGTTGGTTACACGATTTTTGACAGATAGATCCCCCCTGGAATCTGCAGAGTGCGATCCCAACCTCCAGATCTAACGCCCAAACTAACCTCAAAAAACCGCGTCCCAATCGCGCTTCTACCGTCTCTTTAATTGACCTATTTTTCCGCCGTCCAAATTTCTCAATGGCCTTCCTGACTCACGCACTACTCTACGATGCTTACGAAATCGCGGCCTGACGTAATTTTGCGTATCTCCACGTCCCGAAAACTGTGTCAAGGCCGGCGCCGTTGTTTGGTCTCTTCGTAGTCTACCCCGTACGCAGTTTTTTTCTATTCTTCCTCACACACGCACAAAAAAAAAAATAAACAAACCACACGCACAATCTCGGGGCTCGCCATTGCGTTCCTCTCGGTAACCGCGAGGGTCAACCAACCGAAAAGCAGAGAGACAGAGAGAATCGGAGCTCGCGGGAGAACGGGAAGACGCGTATCAACAGTGCGTACAGTGCGTAGCAATGCGTGAGGTGCGTGATCGTGTGCGTAAGTGAGTGCCTAGCCGAGTCTAGTGGTGGGGGTTAGCTTTTTGCGCTTAAGTTGAGAGACCTCCTAGGCTATGATTGGACCAGAACCATCCCCAGCAAAGCAGGGTTGGTTTTTGAGGCGTTCCCACGGCAACCTAAAATTCAGCGCCAGGGACTTAGTTAATTTCAGTTGTTTAAAGTTTGGATTAACATCCAAGTCAACGCCCTCCAACACAGACCTCGCGCCCATTAAAACTTTCTTTTCCTAGCACTCTCCTAAACTCCAATTCCGGTTTGCAAAAATTTTACGATCCATTAAAATGTCAACAGTTTCAACGTTTTAAGATATCATCTCCTAATTTTTTTGCTGCACCAATAACAATCAAAATCATGCCTGTGTTCCAAAAAAAAGTACAGTCGGCAAAACTTCCCGCTTCGCTATCGGAATCTTCCGTTAAATCGAAGCAAAAAGTCCATTTCTATTCGGAATTGGGATTCCACACACAGTTTCGGAGTTAGGAGAGAAGAAGATTCGCACATTCGCGGTCGGCTCCTAACTAATCTTGCTCGATTGGTCAGGACTTGAGGAATATCACGCACATGGAATAAACAAAACCAGCAGCAGAAGCACAAAAACAAAAAATTTAGTGACCCTCGACGGGTTTCTTATTTCTTTGTGTCTCTCGGTCTGGAGCGCGGTTTCAAACGGACACAGGGGTTGAGTCTATCCAAAATTCAACAACAGCAGGAGCAGAGCAGTGCTGGTGTGTGTGTGTGTGTGCGTGATGCGACACGTCGTGCCGGATTTTCTGGAAGGGGTCCGAAGGCGACGTTGTTCTTGGGAAGTTGGCAGGAATTTTTGGCAGTTTTTTTTATGACTTTGGTTAGTGGGAACAGAAGAGGGGTTCCGAAATGGAACCTTTTTTTTGAGAGTGATGTATTCTACAGGCGATAGAAAACATTTAAAGGTCTTAAAACGGTACAAAAAATTTGCCTGATAAAGAGCCGGGCACGTGAATAAAGATGAAACCAGTTTGATCTGCTGTAAAAATGAGTAATTTTTTAGCTAGAATAGAATCTAAAACTATACTCCAAAAAAGAAACTAATTTGAAACTCGAAAAAGACAACGACAATTACTGCAGTTGTAAAAAGAAACTCGAAGAACGTAAGCAGCTTTGAAATTGAATTTTCTGAACTTGGAATATTCGAAGTGTTGGAAACTTTTGGATTCTGATAATTAATTATTTAATTGTTTCTTTTTTCTAAATGGTTTTTATTTATGGACTCTATTGCTGTAGTTCGAGTTCCGTATTCAAAAATTCTAGGATTTATGGATTACAAATTTATATTTTCTGGCCTGAATATTAATCTGGAATAAAAAATTCTCTTTATTTTGGAGTTCATGATTTTCACGGATTTTCAAAATTCAAGAATTTAAAATTCTTGGACCTGTCTACTGATCCTTGATTTTCAGCTCTCTGTATACTAGATTTTTTTCTAGTGATGTTGGATATTTTACTAGAATTTGTTGAATATAATTTTCAATTTGCACTACCAAGAAGAAGAAGAAGGTTATCTTCAAAGAATAGTTTATTCTTAAATATTCGAATTAACTATGCTGATTTTCCTAAACTTTCTAAGTTCGGAGTTCCATGGAATTCAGATTAAAAAATAAATAACTCTGTACTAAAAAATCAAATCGATTTCTCTATTCTTTTCATTTCATTCATGGAATCTAGAGTTACTCGTTGTTGAATAAAAGGTTTAGACTAAATCATGGAATCTGCATCTTGTGGCCGGATCCGGATTCGGACTTCATGGATTCTGAATTGTTTGTATGTTTTCTGATAAATTATCGGATTCTGAATTCAGTTCTAGGTAACTTTTGAAGATCTTCTACATTCAGCTTTCGGTGGTTTTAAATCGTTAGATTCCTCATTTATTTCAAACTTAGAAAACTGGAATCGAAAGAAGGGGAAGATAGATTGAAAAATTCTACGATCAGAATCCCGACTCCTTCAAACTTTGAAAGTGCTGTAAATTCATCCCAATGATAGAGAATTTGAAACAACAGAATCTGGGTATCAAATAATTGAAAAATGAAATTTGAGAGTTGCCATAAAATATCCAAATGAATGAAAACAAACTTTTTTTTCTTTTTTTCTGTTTTTTTTTTTCCTTCAAATCCTATCAATTAATTAATTCTATTAATTCTTCAAATTTTAATTTCGAACTGTTCTACCACTTGCAAAAGTTTTTCCATGCTTTTTGGATTATTATTATTTTCTACATCTTTCATAGGAAATGGTAGACTTCGCTTGGAACTCACATTGAAGTTTTACTTGTCATCTCCTGAGTATTAGAGGCTATATTGAGAGTTCTCTTTTTTGGTTTTTAAACTTAAGGAGCAAAGCCTTGATTCTACATTCCAGTTATTTATACATAGACTTCGCAGCCGGGACAGGACAGGACTCGAACCTACGACGACTGGCTTGACAGGCCAGCATCGTACCTCGAGACCAACGGGAGGCTTTTGAACTTAATTGCAACTTTATCTTTTACTCATTGTTAGCGCATTTGGTTTTTTTTTTGTTTTCATTTGGATGAACTTTTTATGTGGTTTTTTCTCCAATTTCGGCGTTTTTTGTGCTTTAAGTGTCTGAAGTTGAGATTTCCTGGATAAAATTCTAATTTATTGAGGATATAAATTCAATTCTAAATTTTCTATTCCAGATGCATTTCATTTAATTTACTCTGCTAATAGTTTCCAAAATTCTGCTTTTCAGTAATGCTAAATTTTCATTCTGGTACTTAGTTTTTTATCAAAGAAAATGTCTGTATATTTTCATTATCACTTTCTTGGATTCTCATTGTTCTATACTTTGTTCTATATTTTGTTCTTAACTCTCAGGAATTTTTTTTAAACCTCTGTTTGCCTTTTTCAGACTATTCAACATCATATATTTTGAATATTAAGTTTGGATACTAGCTTCCAAATATTAGAACATTTAGATCAACAATTGTTTAGTTTCTTAAAATCAACGTTCATGATTTTACTCTTGAATTTTGTTTTTTGAGAAGGATGCTGCATTTTGAAAACTCCAATTTCTATGGAGTCTGGATTATTTTGATATAAATGTAAAGTGTGGACCTAAAAAAATCGAAACTACGAATCAATAAACCCCTACTAACACGCAGAGAATCCTGAGTGAGAATCCCCAGGATACCTTTAACTCGGTGACGGAATCGTGAAAGGAATCGCAAGCACGATCCGGAGGATTCCCACTCAGGATTCTTATTCAAGAGTCCTAGACCCATATACAGGGCATTCCTGAGGATTCTTTTTTCAGGAATCCATTTCAAGGACGCTCACGAATCCTGGAGGAATCCTAGAGAATCTAAGCGAATCGTATGTGTTCGTCCGGGAATTAATGATTTATTGAAGGAAAAAAGAATTGCGTTCAAAAAAACTCCTGCAAAGTTTACTTTACTTGTAGAATCACCATTCTGTACTAAATTTGACCTAATTTTGCTTTTTTATATGTTTTTTTGCCGTTCTGAGCTTAATTTGGGATCATTTGCTTTCTGAATTTGTTTGATTTTATGAAGCATTTTTTTACTACAGGTCGGACTCGATTATCCGAAAACTCGACTATCCGGAATTTTAGACTCGATTATCCGGAATTTTATTTTTTTGGTGTCCGTTTTCAATTTTATTCTGTAATTTTTCCTTTACTATCATATTTGTAACCATTTAAGTCACTTCTGGCATGTTTGGGACATGTTCGAATTTAGTGAAAATAATCAATGTCCAATTTATTTTTTTTGCTTCTCAAGATTTTACCTCTTTTCGCCTCAGAAATAACTTCTGGTTATGCCACTGCAGTTTTTGTGTGATTTGATCGTCTGGAAAACTCGATTATCCGGAATGAAATTTTTTTTGATGTTCCGGATAATCGAGTCCGACCTGTATTTTGTTTTTAATTCGGAAAATCCTATATTTTTTTTTATTTTTCTCTCGGCATTTCAAATCAATTTTTATAATCAATTAAATATTGAATTAAATTTTTTTGTCTTTTCTGGTCTCTGCAAGCGTTTCTCTCATTATTATGAGCTTAATTTACGGTCTTTTCTATACCCTTTTCTGGGCTTCAGAGTATTTTCGCCATTCTGATTGTGAATTTGGATTTTTTTCTTATTTGACTTTGTTTGGTTTTTCAGAGTGTTTTTTCGCGACCCTTATTTCCTGGTCCTCTTTTTTGTAGAACTATAGAAACGATTTTTCGTATTGCTGAGCCCTATTTGGAATCAATTTTGGCCTGTTCTTCTCCTTCAAAATATTCTTGCGCTAGTCATTGAGGATCGTTTGGTCAGAAAACCCAAAAAAAGTGTCAAAATCGTTAAAAATCTGTCCACGTGGTATATGGATGGCCCCTTTCAACTTTTCACATTGAACATTTCTTAAATTCCGATTTTCAGTGATCCAATATTTTGTATTTCCTGGATAATGTAACTTTAGTTATAAATTGTTGGATTTTTGCACTGATTTTTTTGGATTCCCGATTTTTTAAATTTTCGAACTTTCTCCTAATATAATGCAAATTTTTCGAATATTTGAATTCTTCAAACCCTGAATTTGTGCTTTAGCATCCAGAAGAGTACGATATTTGAATGATAGTTTTTCAAATTTCTTGATATTCAATATGCTATGATTTTCTAGATTATGAACTTCATGAATTTCATTTCTTAGGAATCTGAACCATCTTATTATACAATATAAGGTTCTGACTTTACAAATTATGGATTCTTGTGGATTGTTTGTAGTATCCGAATTTCATGGGTTCTACCTGTCATGAATTCTGGAATGCCTGTATTCTTACCAAACATGTCATATTCATTCTAGGATATTCCAAAATGAGGATTGTAAACTTGTTGAGTTCAGTTTCAGATAGTTTTTAAGGATTTACTACGAATCGTTAGAATTTGGAATTTTTTTAGTTCCCGCAAAAATTTAATTCAAAAATTGGAAAACGAATAGAAACATTCTGCACCAGAAAAACTTACCTCCTTCAAAATTTTTAGGTTGAATCTTGTATCCCGATAGGAGCGAATCCACATAATATAGAAATAAACAAATTTTCATCCACTCTATTTGAAATTTATGATCAAAAGTCTAGAATATAAAAATTTAAATTGAGGAAATTCATAATCAAAAACTTCCGAAAACCAAAAATACCACTTAAACCCTTAATCCAATAATCAAGAAATTCTGATTCTTGATAGTTCCAACTTCATGCGAGGATTTCGTAGTTTTAATAAATTTTTTACTGAGCGTCTTAGTAGAATGGAATTGCATATTTAGAATAGGATATGTTTCCATTTTATTGTACATACTACCAAAACTTTCGATAGCAGAATTAAATGGAAACATAACTTATTCTCAATATTCATTTCGCTTTTGTTTCGTACTTTTAGATCTAAATTTAACTTAAATTTTTTTGCCTTTTTGCTACTTGCGAAAGTACTGTAGGGCTTATTCATTGTTTCCTGTTGGCATATTTAGGCTTTGCTTAGAACTCGAAACTGTTAACTTAATTCCTTCTAGGAATCAAAGGTTGTTTTTTCACGTTCAAATGCGATTCCAAAATTTACGCCGTTTTGCAAGAATTAAAAAAAAACAGCCAAATTGGGGGCTCGTCACTCTAATAGTTTCGCTACCATTCTTCCAACAGTTTCTTATCCAGTTGTCCATTAAAGATTGCTCTAATGTTCAAGCTCATTAGGCACTTATGCAACCAAATTGTGGCTTGATAATCTCTCATCTTTCTTATTCCGCTTTAACAAAACCTGTTCTTTGATTTCAGATAGAATACATTACAACCAAAAGAGAAATGCCCAATTAAGATAATTGATATTTTATTACAACGTATAACAAACCTTTTCCCACTTCTCAGCCTTCAGTAAAACAATCCTCGCACCAGCCTCTCTAAACGCGATCTGGCGGCGGCGATGCGTTTCCTGCGCGTTCTCTGGTTCAGAGCCACGCTCGTTGCCACCGTCACCTTCCGCAGTTTTCTTCCTAAAACATGACGAACTGCTCTAGAACCTCTAGCCAGCTAGAGAACCACTCGACGGGAGTTAGAGAGAGAGCAAATGGAGGTTTTGTGTTTCGCGAAATTCAACACCGCGCGCCGGTTTAGATTCATTTCGGGTTTCTTTTATTGCCTACTTAAAATTCGCACAACTCGACAACCGTTTTTGTGGGGTGAAGACGGACAGACGGACGGACGCGCAGCTGGACCCCGGGAGAGTGCGGGAACGCGACGTAACGCACCATCACCGTTCACGCATACAGGCGCGTGTGCTGCTATAGAGGAGTGTCGCAGTGTTGGTGCGATTAGAAACGCGCACGCTTGCTTAGATTGGTAGGTAGGTATGTATAGGAAGCGCGAATTTGCGAATTTTTTTCGCACCACGCACGGTGCGTTCGGAATGACGGAGAGTGTGGAGATGGTGCGGGTGCGTTTACGAATTGCGTAAGCGTATGCGTAGTGGTGCGAATTTTTTAGGGGCTTTCAAGGTTATGTTTTGATTGCGAGTTTATAGTCTCCGTTTTTTTTTGTTTCGTGTGCTCCGAGAAAGCCTGTTACCCGAAAAAAAAACGTGCGTGCGTAACTTTCGCTCTCGTTTGCGTAAAAAATGCGTTCCAGGTTTCAGGCGTCTTTCAAGGTCTCCGCTTTGTGGCAGGTTTTCGGCGATTCCGTTTTGCCGAGAATGCGTTGGCTTATTGGCTTAGTTTTTGCACGTTCAAGGTTATTTTGATTGCGTTACGCACACAGATGAGTGTACGCGGATCGCTTCGCGATCATGAACTTGATACTCGAATGAGTCTGCAAATTGATTGCGCTACATTCTAAGAGAGGTTTTATGAAAGGTGCCACAGTGCGAATTCGTCACTATTGTACTTTCAATATACGCTCGAGTCGATACCGATGACGGCAAACGAACGAACGAGCGGACGGTCGAATGTCCGGAACGGTACGGTTTACCGAACAACGGCATTATTATCAACTGTTGCTGCGTGTCGAAGCTGCCGGCCGTTCGTTCGTTCGTCGTCCGTTCGGAGGTGTTTTCGCGTTGCATTTGGCGCGGTGATGAGGAAGGCAACAATCAATGCACACACTTACCGCCCGTTGCGAATGATAGTGTAATACTGGCAAGGGGGTCTTATCAGTCAGGGTAACTTTGTGACTAACCACCAACGAACACCGCAGCCAGTACCGGAGCAAGCAACCGCTCATCGAACGCAGTAGAACGCGGTGTGCTGCAGTTTGGGAATCGTCTAATCTTTGACTGCGATGACATTGGTTAGCATAGCTGAAATTGCACACAAGAACCGTCAAAATGGAACTTGAGAGTGGGTAAATCATTCTCAATGTTCAGTGTGAATGAGCATTTACATAGCAGACCATACCAAACACAGATCAATTGGGAAAAGGTTCCAGGCAACTATTAGAGCCAGACATCACATCACAGTGAAATGCTTCTTAGATATTCCTATTCAATTCTAAATGGTTTTCCATGTAGAAATCTGCGTTTCAATTCTGCAATTTTCTATAGTACAATATTTCGCAAATTACAATTTTCTGCATTTTGGCGGATGCACTAATAATTTTCCAATCAAATGTTGCACGAAAAAAATTCGTTGATAAACAACCGACTTACAAGCATTTGACATTGGTGGATTTTTTTTTTTCGTTTCTGTATTTGGATTCTCCTAAGCAACGTAGTTCTACGTCAATTTTTTTTTTCAAAACTTTTTTTTTTTTAAACTTCAAGCTTAAATCTGTTCTATATCTCTATTGTTAGATATGTTAAAGGAGATTTGACCTTTAAGGGCTATTCCCACTGCTTCCGTTCCGGGACCGGGCCGGGACCGGGCCGTGGCTGTTAAGCGTGTCGTCCGGGCTCGATTGAGATTGATTGCGTGCGTTCTTATGAACGCATTCACACCGACGCGCCGTGCCCAGACCGGGGCAGCGTTGAGTTGCCGTCGTGCTGCCGCAGTGCGAGAGAAAAACTATCGTTGCCGACGATACTTTGTGTTGGCCGGAGAGTGCACGGGAGGCACTCGGGTGGATGCGTGTATGTTGTAGTGACATATTTCGCGCGGAGTGAGCTGCGGTATGAAAAAAAAGAGAAAGACGTTCTTTCACATATACACACCAACATTTCTCAGCCAGAGCGCAGCGCGGGCACGGTTCAAGCACGGCGCAGTGTGAATGCATGAAAAGTCCCGGACGAGCCCGGTCCCGGCCCGGTCCCTGAACGGAAGCAGTGGGAATAGCCCTTTAAACTGTAGATTTGTTTTCAAACACTGATCACTGCTCAAGGTTTGTCACAATTAAAAAATTTTTATTTTTGAAGCAAGTGAAGGTGCAGTTTTTTTAACCTTCCAGTTGGTCTCAAGGTGCAACAAGCTAGTCGTCGTAGATTCGAGTCTCGGCTTGGGAGAGGCTGTTAGTGTCAGTAGGCTCGTAGCGCTAATCCTGCAATTGTTCTGTACATTGAACAGTAGACGGCGAAGTCTGTGTATAATAAACAGAAGGTCAAGTTCCGAATCGCAATGTTGCACCAGCTTTGCTATTTTGAATGTTCAATTTTATACAATTTAATTAATCTTTTCATTACTTGTTCGTTCGCGTGATTTGATAATACCGCGTATAAAATTTGTTCTGTGGTTCTTACTCTAAGTGAAAATCTGGAATTTTTTTTGAGCTCTTTTACTCCACAACAAACACGCTTAAAGAGAAATGAGAATATGTATATGAAAGCTCTATCTTTCCTCTTTATGCCAGTATTTTTTGTTTTGTTTTTGCATGCGTCCAAACAAGGAGCATTCCGCAAGTGCATTGTACGGTTCGCAGTAAACTGCACAGCAATTTCAGCAACAAGTTCACGGTAAACCAGTTTGAAAACAAGAATCTTCCGAATTCTATTGTGCATGGTTCCCTGCAAACCTCAGCCAAAATCCGCCAGGAAGGTATTGGAAGACCGGCCAGAGCAATGGACAGAAAAAGACTTTTTTCTTTTTGTCAAATCGTGATTCAAGCCAAATACGCAACCCAACGAATCCACCTCAGTGTCGTCCAATCGAAGATTTCTTTGGGATTTTAAGTTCCTTCGGTGCAAAAACAACTGGAGATCTACGAATTGCGAACAGTTGATCAGTAGAACCAAGAGATGCATTCGAAAAGCGGACTTGAAGGCCGTACAACGCTCTTGTTTCGGCATCGTAAGAAATCTTCGTCGTTTTGCAGCACAAATTTAACATTCTCAGCCGTTCTACAGTTCGTTTTTCTATCACCTACTCTCTACCTGGTTTAGATTTTATGAAATTTTCATTTTCATGCAACTCGTTTGATGATTTGATTGTCACCTTTAAGTGTGATACAGGTTTTCCTTTAAACATGCTGCAATAAAATTGAATATCTCGAGAACTAAGGCAGACTGCTCATTTAGACATGCTAAACCTGTTTTCGGTAGAAAATTTTATCAGCCCACTCTAAGCTCTAAGTGGTTATTCTTAAAGTTACAGCCAATTTATAAAAGAGTATTCAGGAAACTATATAGTTGGATAACTCCGAGTAGATTAACGCAAAGGCATATGCGTAAGAGTTTTTTTTAGCCCTTGAAATACTCCTAACAAGGAACCAATCACCCGGCATATAAACTAAGGTCGCTTTTTACGCGATTTTTTCACGCGGATTCCGGAATTTAAGCGGTTTTTTTTTACGCGGCACGTATCCCCCACGTAAAAAGCGACTCTAGTGTATATCCCTTTCATTTTATCCTGAGTCCTTCAATATTCGTTCCAAAAAGTTCTGCGCACCCCACTTCATTTTTCGATTTAGCGTCAAGTATCGCAGAACTTTACGCTCAAAAACTCCAAGCACTCGTCGATCAGCTTTCTTCAGCGTCTATGCTTTATGTTCGTGAAGGGCCACCAGGGGGATCGGCGTCCTATACACCTGAACACCAACGCCACCGGCATTCCCGGTATATTTTCGACTCTTTTATAGCTTTTTTTATAACCCATTCTTTGATATTTTTTTCGATGCATTTAGTTCGATTTTACTTTCACCCTTTTTCTTTGCATTTAAAGGTTTTATAGAATAATGTCCTTGTATTTGCTTACTGTGGACAGTAAATCTATCCTGATATTCCTGGTTTGATGCTAAGTTCAATTTTTTATTTCATTTTGTTTATGTTGGCGCTTTTTCATCTTTTGCTCTATGATTTTCCCCTTTCTTATGTTTTTTTCATACTTACGGTTCTTTAAATTTTTAATTCAATTTATTCAAACACTCTTTTCGATTTCTTCGTTTCTTTTATGGCTTGTCAAGTAGCTTATTGAATAATGTGAAAACCTGGTTTTCTTTTACTCCTTGTTTTACTACTTCACGGGTTTTTCACCGACTGTTGCTTTGATCTGTTCTGTGATTTTTTTTTCTTTTTCGATGAGTCAATTTTTTCTTCTGCTGGTTATCTTTTCCAAATATTAAAAAAATCTGTTCTACGATTCTTTCTTTAACTTCTTGGGATTAGACTATTTCTACTATTTTTCAGCTTTTTTTTTCTTTTCAATCGGTTGGCATTTTTACTATTTTTTTTACAAAATTTACTATATGACTGCCCTGATAATTTTTTGTTTAATTTTTTTCAAATTATTTTTCATTTAGTTTTTTTTTGTAATTCTTGATAAGATTTTCAGTCAAGTTCTGGCTTCATATGATTTTTTATATTGTACGATTTGTTCTGCAATTTTCGAACTCGTTTATAATTTTTGGTTGACTGATTCCTGTCTGATTTTTCTTATTTTTTATTTCTTGCTGTAATATTCCCCCTTATGTTTTGCCTTTTTGTTTGACAATTTGAGATGATGAGAAAAACAATTGTTTATTGAATGTTTCCTGTTATTTATTATTCAACTGTATTTTAATTTCTTTCATCATAAGTCACCTATTCTGAAGGGTTTTCTTGAAATAAACTTTTGCTTTTTTTTTGGTTGTTTTTGAACTATTTTTCAATCTTTCTTCGATGCCAAAACAATTGGCTAGAAGTTTATCAATTTTGATGCTATTTTAAGTTATAAACACTTTTCGACCTTTTTTGACGTTTTCTTCACCTCCAACTGTTTTTCAGCTAGTTTTCGGTTAGTTTTGGACACAGGTTTTCTGCGGAAAATTAACTCCGACCTACTTTTTGGTTCTCTTCAGATTTTTCTTTAGCTGTTTTTACGGCACTTCCTGTGGGTGATGTTAGATGGTAATTTTCGTGGAATTTTTACTTGACTAAGTTTTAGGATTTTGTTGAAATTACCTATCAGTAACATTTTTTCTTATTGTATTGTCTTTTTCATTCTCTATATTATATGAAGAGGTACACTAAAAAAATTTACACACATAGGGATGTAAATAGGAAAACTATTAACGAAAAGGGGACGAAAATGTCCCTTTTTAAATGCTTATAAATCGGTTTGTTTTTAACCGATTTCCTTGATTCTTGCAGCAATTGTTTGGAAAATTATACACGCATCCAACCAAATGTAGAAAAGTGTCGATTGCTTTGCGAACTATTGTACTATTGAAAATAATTGAAAATTGTCCTTGTTGAAACGAAAATTACGTCCTCTGATAGGTCGCTTGCTGCCTTTCCCTAAAAAGGTCGACAGAATAGTATAACTAGTAAGCCGCATCGTAGCGAATTGCAGAAGTAGCAGCAGCGGGTTGCGCCAGTAAACAAATCACATCACCTATCTAAGCAGCAGCGAGGTAGCACCAAACGTCTCGATATACCAGTTAAGGGCTTCGGCCTTCTTCCCGCAATAAAGTTCTGCTTTATCTTGGCAACAACACATTCTGTGCTGAATCCAAGAAAACACAATTTGTCGCGGCCGTCTTATTTACTGAATGCGAAAACAGCTTTTACAGATTTTGAACAGCAAAATGCCTTTCTCAAGGCAAATAAACAAGCAATCGAAGGTTAATATTTTTTTAGCAATAACACAAGCATTTTGTGTTGGATCCTAGCAATCAAATTCTGTCGCGACCAAAAAATTTACTTTATTTATTTACCTAATCCCCCCACTGTTGGGGCAGCACAAAGGCTGCGATCAGCATAACCGATTTTGAGCAACAAACCGTTCTGTTCTGTTAAAACGCCTTAACAAAGGTGATTGATTCGACTTTATAGGAATAAATTGAAGTCGATTCAATCATTCAGCATGAACAGAATTTCGTCGTCTCCCAGCTGCGCAGTTGCAACATGATGCAACACGCAACAGCGAGCAAACGAAATCGCTTGATGTTACCAACCGCAACACGATATGGGTTAAAATCGTTACGTGTGTGAGAGCACCATCGGTGTTTATTCGCTGGATACAGAAATCAAATACGAATTGTGGAATAATTCGTCTAAAGAACATTAGAGAATGGCAAAACTGAACAAAAAGGTGTGGCCTATTTCGAAGCACCTTTTGGTTATAAAAGAGTGTTTCTGGTAAAACCAGCTACCAAGCTACAACGTTGACAGCAGTAGCAGCAGATATCAGCACTCAGCGGTAGCAGCGGATTGCAACGAGTTGCGCCTGTGGTTGCCTTTAAATCAAACAAATCACCCTGTGGTTGGTCACCATGTCTCAGGAGCAGCGCGGTTCTTCTCACTTCTTAGCGTGTGTCGTCAGACTGCCGTTATTGCCCCACTACTGAGGCAGCAAAAAGGCTGCCATCAGCAAATCCAATTTTGAGCAGTAAAGTGCCTTTCTCAATGCAAATAAACAAGTATTTGAAGGTTGATAATTTTTTGACAACTCAAGCGAGCAATCTGTGCTGGATACTAACAATTGCAATCTGTAGCGGCCGACTAATTTACTGAATGTGAAACAGCTTTTACAGCTCGTTTTTTCAGTGTCTTTATTCCCCCACTGTTTATGCAGCACAAAGCAAGCATTAGTAGACTTTATGACTCATTAATGAGACACTTACAACAATGCATTTGTTTATAGTGTGTGTAGTTCTACGTAAGTAATGCGTTTGTGTCTTGGATACAACCTCCTACTTTTTTTCTTTGACTCACTTTCGATTATCCTATTGATGCTTTCAAGAAGCTTTTGCTTCAACCGTTTATTTTTTTTTATATATTTTTTGTCAAACTATACTTCAATACTTTTTAAAGTTTTCGGATAATTTGTTTTCATTTTTGTATTTGTCTACCTTGTTCGGTTATTAGGGATTTAAAGGCTCTGGAATTTTTAGATTTATAATACAGTCATACCTTGATATGAGACAACCTCGATATAACGTAACGTTTTCAGATGTATTGAAATTGAAAATAAATGATACAGCAACTGTTTTTGAAGTATAAATTGCTTCGAAAATCTGTTCGTAGTAGTAACAATTCACAGTCTTGCATCAATTCAAAAAAAAAATTTTTTTTGGATTCAGAGACACTAAAAATTAATAAAATTGCGCTGTCATTCATAAACGAACATGCACGGTAAAACATAATTAACGAACATTATGCTTTTTAACATAAAAAATATTGTCATTTATTTTATCTAAAGCAAATCTTAAGCAATAAAAGGGATCGTAGAACTATAAATGAATGATGTAAATATCATTAATAGTTCTGAGTTGAACTCTGTGGTTAAATATGTGACATTTTTATTTATCTATTTATTTTTTTTTTTTTTGAGTTTAAATGTGATGTCACACTCAAGCTAACCCTTCATCCCCATATTTCACAAAATGTCACAATAATTGAAACCACCTCCCCCCCCCCTAAACGCGTGACATTATTAATGGATGGTCCCTTAGTTTAAGCGAAACACTGATGAATTGTTTTAAAATAAAATTTCCTTCCTTTTTTCTCAAATCCAGTTAAACTATATTAGCTTAAATCTCCCATTCGCATTTTTCAGATTTTTTTCAACGCTTTTCTCATTTTTTTGTCTTCAATAAACATTCAATACCTACATTCAATTAGACTTTTCTCATTTTTCTGTTGGTGGTTTTTTTAACCTGCGTTAATTATTGAATTTTTCGGTTGATTTTCTCATATCCTTTCTTTGTTTTCTACTTTTTTACTGTCCAATTGATGGTTTCGAAAACTTCTGTTTTAAAGATTTGTTCAATTTCTTTTCTCACTCTTTCGATTCTGGCACTTTTTGGCCTTATTTTCTGGTATTATTTTGTTTTGCTCTGATATAAAGTTTCTTTATTTGTTTTTTGTTGTGCCTTTTTTAGGCTGTTTAATTATTTTCTTTAAATTTTCTAACCTCTTTTTTCAATATTATTGAGATTCTTCTTTTCACTTTTTCATGTTCTTTGATTCGTTGTCACGTGTTTTGAAAACTTCTTTTGACTATTTAATTTGTTTTGAAAAGATTTTTTTAGACTATTGATTTTTAATGCTTTTTTGCTCTTCGAATTATTTTCTCTTTCAGCAATCCGAACGTTTCTTATTAGCTATGGTTTTTACGATTAATTATTTTGCTCAGAAAAAAAAAGATTTACATCTATTCCATGTTTTTTATTAACATCGAATTTTTCTTCTCTGAATTCTTGAAATTCTTTTCGCAACATTTTTTTTCGTTTTTCTTTTTGAATCTATCTTTGCTTTTGTCTCTCTTGGATTAAGGTACATTCTTCTTTCGTTGCCTCTTTTATCATTTTTAATAGATGTTCTTCTAATTTTTTCTCTTGATTACTGTACTTTTGTTCTTTTCTCTCCTACTTTTTCTTGATTAAGCCATTGATTTTTCTAAAACTCTTGGATTGACTCTTTTATTTAATGTTTTTATCCTCTTTGCTTCTACTCGAGCCACATGCTTCAACTTGGTGTCTCTAGTGGTTCTTGCTCTGATTTATGGTCAAACTATTACTGTACATGATTTTTTTTTGTGTGTGATTCATTCTGTATTATCATATTGCTTCTTACATGTTTTAACTTTTCGGTTATTATTTTCGTAACTGTGTTGATTTTTTTTGATTTGAGAGATTTTTGTTGATTTTTTTATCTCTCTCTGTTATATTTTATTTTTTTTTTACATTTTGATGGATTATTTTCAATAAAGGGGGACGAATAAGGGAAGTTACTTGTTGTGGATTATTGGTCTGAAAACGCTTCAACTTTAATTGGATTTCTATAGTTTTTTATTTGGTTTTATGTCCCATTCTAAGTTTGTGTATTATTTTTTTACTGTTAAATTAGCTAACTTTTCAATTCGTTCTTATTTCCCTTGTTTTTTTTTTTAATTGTATTCTCATTTGTTTCATTACTTTTATTAGGCAATTTTTTCTTGTTGTTGTCTCATATTCTCTTATTTCGTCTTTTGGCCTCTTTCCTTGTGTACTTTACGTTTTTTCTTTTTCCTTCGACTTTTTCTTTGACGTTTTTCTATTTTCTATTCACTATTTTTTTTTCAGAGAGTCCTTTTCAACAAGTCCTGATCCTTACATTTTAAGCGCTTTTTTTCTTTACTTTTATCTTTTCATTGATTCTCAAACTCCTGCTTTTTTCGTTATTTAAGACTTTAGAATTATTAAAAAGAAGGCCAGTGATGAGTATGAATGGAGGCTTGATGGCACCTCAGGACAATCATGATATTCCCTACAAGGTATGCGAAACGTCGCGTACACACTGGGAAGTCGGAGTTCCTGATGTCCGTCCCGGTTCAACGATATTTTTCACAGATGACTTAAAAATAGGTACAAAAACTAGGGCAGGAATCTTCGGCCCTGTAATTAATGTTTCAATGGGAATGGGTTGCTGGCCAACAGTGTTTCAAGCAGAGATTTTTGCAATCCTTGAATGTGCGAATGTGTGTCTGACTAGCAAATACAAGCATGCAAATATTTGTGTTTTCTTTGACAGTCAAGCAGTGCTGAAAGCACTTGATGCTTATAAATGTTCATTCAAGATTGTCTGGGAATGTATACTCACATTGCGATAGCTATGTCGAACAAACTCAGTAAATTTGTATTGGGTTTCAGGACATTGTGGCATTGCTGGGAATGAAAAGGCCTGTCGCTTTTGTAATATGGAAAGTGAGACATCGGAACATCTGCTGTGCAGTTGTGGTGCATTATTTAAACACAGATCAAGGCTTCTTGGCAGTGGCTGTTTACAGCCCAAAGAGATTTGGTTTTCGAATCCTGGGAAGGTGATTGGCTTTATAAACCATGTTTCACCTGACTGGGAGCGTGTCGGTGCAGGTACCTGATTACTCAACAATAGTGTTCATTGTATTTTGCAAGGGGACACGTGTAGCAATTGACTACTAACAAAAAAAAAATATTAAAAAAGTAGTAATTTAAGAATGAAAAGTTTAAGATTTGAAAAATTCTAAAATTTAAGGGTCTTCAAAGTTCCTAAATTTACGAATTGCAAACTGAATCAAATGAAATCTCCTGATTACTTTAGTATGTTTAAACGTGATATTGAAGAATGGTTAATCAATATAGTCTTTATGTTTTTTTGTTTAAATTCCATAACGACTTTATAGATTTCCAATAGGTAAATCATGAGAAATCTTATTAATTTTGATTTTTACAAATAATTGGTAATACAATTTCTTTTTAAAGCGGAGTTAGTAAAGCTAGCATTTGAAGATAAAAAAAAACAATCATCAAGACCAGGTTAAGTCAAAATCTTCCAATAGTCATTGAAAATCTATTAACTTTTTCTCAAGTTAGCAGAATAGTGCATTTTTTAGAAAAAAAAACAACAACATCCGACCGTTTCGACGGTAGTTCCCAGCGTGTAAAACAGCATGGCTTTGGAAATTTTGTTTCCTCCGCACCTTGCGTCCAAAAAAAAAAAAAATACAGCAAACTGCTGACCCGCTTATGACACTGAAGTGCGTATGTTGCTGCATTATGACCCAGAATGCGTGCTTACCGCGCACGCAGATCGAATTTCCCGAACAACCGTTCAACGCCGGCCACTTAATGAATGGCCATCACCGAGCGACCAAAATAGTGTGGCCAGGCTGTGGAGAGTTGATTGCACGTGCCACCCGGTCGAGTGAAGCCGAAGAAATTCGGGAATGGCCAGCGGAGGAGCAGGCTAAGGCCCTCAACACTCAATTAGATGCGTGCAATCACTTCCTGTTACTGCGCCGCCGTCACCGCTGCCACCGTTTGTCTGAGTTTCCTCCTTTCGCTTGGTTCTGTGCACTGTTGCTGTTGCAGTTGCTGCCTCGTAGACGCCGTCGTCGTCGTCGTTGTTTTTCTTTTCGGGCTCGCTCACGTCACCGGTCGCTGCATTTTTCCATTTTCATTGTCGGCCACGAAATATTTATATAGCCTTTTTTTTAACGCATCAATAATTTTTAATGAGCTTTTTTGCTGTTGCTGCTGCCGCTGCTACACCTGTGCTGGAAGCCGCCGACGATGGCAGCGGAGACGGTAAAAGTTGCGACGAAGTTGCATTCACTGTGCACTGATTCCGACGTGTCCGACTTGACTTATTGTTTGCGGGTTGACGGTTTCCCGTGGGTAGCACAGGCAGCACAGGGGCTAGTGGCAGAGACTAGCCAGGATCCGCCCCCACCGACACACACACGACACGCTGACGGCGGTGCGGTGCGGTGCGATGCGGTGATTTATATTTTCTTAGACGAATGCGTTTCATTGTCATTTTTTTTCGTTACTGTTGTTGTTGTTGCCGTTTTTCTGTGGCCGCTCTATCTGCCTGCACGTTCCGCGTTTGCACCGCGAGCCGTCAGTGAGGGAATTGTCGGTTTGATTCGCGCACATCCACATGCGTTTTTACACCCGACACACACAGCAAGCGGATGCATCGGTGAAGACGCATTGTTGTCCGCAGTTCTCAGGGTGGTTCTATAACTAGTTGTCATTGATAATTTCCGTTGTCCGATTAGAGCGCAGCGCATGCAGCACCCCATTATGAGAAAGAAATATTGTTTCTGAGTGAGTGTGTGTGTGCATGTGGTCGCTTAAGTCGGTTGAGCGTTTTTTGTTTCTTGTGCTTTTATATTTCGGCAGTCTCGCACCGTCGCCGCAGTCTTTTCTTCCGTGTTGTTTCGCGCTCCTCCCTTCCTCAGGGTGAACGCGCACGCAAAACGGCGGCGTTCGCCATCGAGGCTTTCGATTCAGTGTCATGGTTATGTGCATTTCAGTTCTAGCCACTTGTGAACTTGTTCGTTGGTTGCTATTGTTACTACAGTGAGACGGTAGATTTATTTTGAAGAGGAACCTCGAATCGATGATAAAAGATTTTTCAATTTAATGTTTAGAATTTTATGAAAGCCTTCATGACTGTCTGGAAATAAAACTTTGCAACGATACCTGGCAGCACCAGGCTGTCACCCTAAAATCTAAAATCAAATCGGCTGTCAGAAATTATATAGATTTTCATTTCCCAGCAAAATACGTTGAACAATATTTTCACTTTTTCTTTACAAAATCAATATAAACAGCTTCCTGATTTCAAGATAGACTTTTTTCGTAAAGCTTATTTTTGGAAACTTTTCACGAAAAACTAAGTCTTTTTTAAATCATCCTGGAGAAAAGATTTCTATTCCAGGATGACTTTAACAAAATTTAACCCAGTTTCAGAAAATTTGGTTTAAAAGGATAATGTAATAAACTTCTCGACTTTTTTTTATCAGAAATGTAAAAATTGCAACTTCAACAATTTTTTGCGATCATCCTATCTGACATTTAAATGCGTTTGCGTAGTTTTTGAAATTGATTTTACAACATTTTATCTTCTAGAAGGTTCAAGCTTATTTTGTCGCCTTGAGGCCTTAGGTTTCTTTTGCCAATAGAACTGCTGTTTATACTTTTCTGCTATTTTTTGTCAATTTTACGCTTATTTTTATTTCCTTTTTCTCAGAATTCAAGTTTTTTATTGTGAAAAACGCTTGCGATGTTGCATTTTTTGATGATTTTGAGAAACTTCTTCTAAAAAATCTACTTTTCAGTATCTTTAAATTAAAACAGTGAAATTTTTATAGAATTTAATATTTTTTAAGCTCGACTGACCGTAAATTTCGAAGTTGCTCCTCCGTGATGGATTTGAGCTAATGAAGGTGCCTAAAAACAACGTATAGATGGCTTTTTGGTGGTTGGCGATGTCGGTTGGCTAACTCTCCCACACGGTTGTGATATCGGGTTTGATTCCCGATCGAGTCGAGGATCTTTTTGAGCTTGAAATTTTCTCGACTCAGCACGGTGTATCGTTGTACTTATCCTACACATGCAAAATGTGCCAAAAACAATATCGATAACGAATTCTCTCAACTAATCTAGTTGATCGAGACCGCTATTAGCCCCAAGGCTAAGCGTGCGATCTAGATGGCTATTTGGGATTAATTTACCATTAAACAATTCAGTTCCTTCTGCTTTTTGTAAAGATCGATAACAGCGCCGGCTACGTTTCTACGGTCCGGTTAGGGAAGGAAGAAAGAAAAGTTATAATCGTTGTTGCCAGAGAACGAGTTCATCTCCGCATTTCTAACGACTGTTACGGGTAGGAAGGGTATGCTTTGTCACCGTGGTGATTGTTTGTATAATTTTACCTTTCTTCCATCAACGCTTAATTCTACTACCCACTTTTTACCGAGCCTCACTAGTTACTCCAGTCAAGTATCGGCAATGCCTGGAAGGGTGTCTTATTGGTTTTGTTTTAATTCAGCATGAAAGAACAGTCACTGTGGGGGAATGAGGCGAGGCTGAGAATAAATCCATGCATAAAAGTCTCTCCAACACCGGAGGGCCTGTGATTTTATTGAGATTCGAACTCATGACCATCATGAGGCTACAAAACTTCCCTTCTTTTTGCATTTAGTATTTTCTAGTTTTAAGCACAAATAAAAAATAACTTTCTATTTTGATTTTAGGAGCCTGTTAATTTCTTTTCTTGTATGGAAAGTATTAGTTCTCTCTGATTTTTGCAACCTTCCAGACGATATTAGAGCCGATTTTTTGCAATTTTTGTTTTTTTTTTCTGGGTGTAAACACGCGTATTTGTTAATTTTGACTTAACATTGAGACCAATTTTTGTCGCTCAATTTGGCATATTTTTTCTTTCGGGTATCGTCTTGAGTCCACGGACATTTAGACGGTATATTCGAAAACGGACAGCATTGTTTTAATACTTCAAGAGCTTTGAAAACGTTAAATAATTTCAAGAAACCATTGATTTGGACGTGAATGAGATTCATTGGACCAAAAAACGTTTTGTTAGATTTTTTTTTCTCTATCTTATCATGAATTTGTTTAGTGGTTCTTCATTAAACTTTTGGATCAATAAGTTTTTGTTAAATTTTCTGACCTTTAAAATTTTTTTCCAGAGATTAAATGCTTAATTTATGATTATTTTCATATTTTACACTTATTAGCGGTCCTGAATTTGACTTGAAATGATTTGTTTAGATCGTTTTTCCATTTTCGAGTATATTTTGGGACGGTCGAAAACTCATTTAATTCAATCACCTACCTCAGAAAACAAAAACCGCGTATTGTTCTATACGGCTACAATGGGACTCGTTCAGCAGCCAACCAAAGTTTTTTTCATCACTAGTGGACCACTTTTTTTTTATTTTAATCACTAAACACTAAGAATACTTAAATCTTTGAAATGTTCACCTCAAATTTCCAAAAACAAGCTTGAATTAGCAGCAATATATGAAATTAATTTCTGCAATTCCCAAATTTCAACTGTATGTATTTTCATCTGTTTTCATTGCGTTGAAGAAAAAAAATGTTAATACGAAAAAACCATACTGAAAATGTTGAATTATTCCGACATAATTGACATAAATCTACAGCACTGTTGTGGTTACCTAGGTTACCAATTTTGCACGTAAACAACTGCAGCGGATATCTAGGTAACCTACTACGACGGGCTGCAGCTAAGTTCATTCATGATAACGTGATTCATTCATGATTAACATTCATGATTAACAGTGTGATGAATATGGGGCGTCGTGAGATGAATAATTGAACAGTGATTCAAGTTTTGAGATGGATATGGAAGCGTTGTGAAAAATGGTTTGTTTTACAAAATTCAGGATAAATCTAGCTAATTTTACTGAATACACAATGATAAACGATTCCATAAGAGCACGTAAGCATATTTAGTTTATTTGTTCAATGATTTCGTGAAAGTTTGGTGTTCAATCCGTGCATTCTGCGTGAATATCGGCTTAATGAGATGAATAGTGGAGCAGTTCCCCTACATGTTGGCACCAAACTTCAATTGTAACTTCATGAGTCTTTCGTTCAACTAGCTTTGAAATGTCAATAGCGTGGAAATCGTCAGAAAATGGCTGGATTTGACGCGAATAAGTTTCTACAGATCAGATAAAAAGAACGTCTTTTCGGAAAAAAATTTTTTTTCTCTTTCAGATCATTGACACAATGTTTTGTAACAATTCTGAGCTCAATTTAGAATAAAAGGCTTTGATAACCTTCTCTGAGTCTTTTTTTCTTAGTATAGAAAATTTCTCGGGGATCCTGATCCCACATTAGAGTAGGTAGAAAACCTCTTGGACCATCGAAAATTAATTAAATTGATATCATTTCAAGACATTGCTTGATTTAGAATAATATTTTTTTTTTACAATTTTAGGAATAATTTTCACAATTCTAGTGTTTCCACGGTTTCAAATTCAATTTGATACATCATTTTAGGTTTTTTTCTGGGCTGTGGAAGTATAAGGACAATTTTAATCCCAAACATATACCAATTTTATGCATAGTTATTCATTTATGTTTGGTTCTAGACCCGCTTTTCAATGATTCTTTTCTCAATTTGTGACTCGTTTTTTACCTTTTCTGGCCGTTGGAAGCGTTTTCGGTTGTACTTAGACAAATCTGTAGTTATCAATTGGGATTTTCAGAAAAATGTTTTTTTTTTTAATTCTAAGTTCTTCGAGGATTAGTTTCAGATATTTCTCGTTTTCCGACCTTTAGAAGGTATTGATGAATTGGATTCCTTGTTGTTGCATTTGAAAACGGCTTATGGGCTTTTCTTTGGTTCAATTAGACATCATTTAGGATTTCATCAGTCTGTACAGCGTGTTCTTGAGATAACAACTCTATTTTTTATTTCTTTTAACAAGTCTAGATTCAAGACTAGTTTAAGAGAGCTTCGTAGCTGCAAGGTTACAGAGTCCGCTTTGATAAGCGAGTGGTTGTGGGTTCGAATCTTAGTAGAATCAGGCCATTTGGTTGTCAAAGGGCTTCAACATGGGTTCATTCTCAGGCTCATACCCTTCCTTCAAGCTGAATTCTATATACCCTTGCTGACTTTCATCCCAACAAAAAAGTCCCTCTTATAATAAAACTGTTCTGAATAACGTATAATAGTTCTCTTCAGGGAATTAGTATTATGACGCGGTCTTGGCTGGAGGAACGAGGTTTCAATGAGACTCCTTCCTCTTGACAAAAATATAAGTCCTACTTATAATAAACCTGACCAGAGGTGAAGCATTGAGTGCCTCTTCAAAAAATCGTTGTGACACGTTGTTGGTGGGAGGAACGAGGTTCAAAAAGACTCCTTCCTCTTGACAAAATAAGGCCTTCTTATAATAAAACTGATTTTAGAAATATTTACCCTCTACAGGGAATTGTAATTGGCGATATTAGCACGAGGAACGAGGTTTCAATAAGACTCCTTCCTCTTGACATAATAAGTCCCTTTTAGAATAAACCTGGCCAGAGAGGAACGTTAGGTGTAGCCTCATTACAGGGAATTGTTATTTGGCGATATTGGTAGGATAGAAAAGAGGCTCGGTATAGTAGAGCAGTAAGCTTGAAATGAAAGGGTAAACTCTCACACACAAGCACGGATATAAATGAAAAAGCGTATCATTCACTTCAATAGTGATACTGCCAATAAAATGAAGTGCGGAGTACAGAAAACACCTGGGCAATATCACAATAGATCAAATATCTCTGGTAGCAGTGATGAGTCCACACAGAGAAAAAAAAAAGACTAGTTTAAGCCTAGTTTGGAAACCATTTATCTGTTTCGTGGTGCTCAACAAAATTTCCCAGTAGTTTCTAGAAAAAATTTATATTTTTTAAATGTTAAAGTGCCATTGAGAAGCAATTTCAGTGACATGATCTAAGATAATTTACACTTTTGGGCTGATTTGACCTTTGGAGGTGACCTGTATGGGTTTTTCCTTCATGCAAAACTACATCTTTCTTCGTTAAACTGGGAAACATTCTGTGAAAATGATTTTTTGTGTTAAATCATTCAAAGATGATGATGGTATATACTTTCTTCTTTGCCGAATACGATTCGGTTTTTCTTGATTTTATTGTTTAAATGCTAAACAAAGTTCGTTCAACCCTCTATTGCCCAGTGCCGCCTTTAGACGGTCTTCAGTTAGACCTCTAAAAAGCGTCAATCAATACCTAAAAAATGTTTATAAATTTCATAGTGATTTTTTGGAAGTCCGCCTGAAAATTAATTTGGGCACTAGAGGGTTAATATTCGCCGGTGATCATTTGCTTTTTTCGAAGATAATCAAAATATTATCCCATGCGCATCCAAGTAAACTGATACCAAGACCTTATTAGCGGATAGAACCGTATTCACCCTTTTTTCGAATCTAGAATGGGGGTCCCAGGTTTTGTCCATTTTTATTTTCCGAGGAGGGCTATAAATATGTCTGATTCTTTTTCTCTACGTCACATGCACTGGGTAATTTTTGGTTTTTGCAAGCTAAACTGATTATCTATTTTTTAAACCTTTTTTAGGTCTAGCCTTACACAATTAATAGAAACTACTGAACATAATTTCATTTTATTTGTTTAATTTAAAGTTTTAATAAGGTTCTATTACTATTCTCACTGATAAATGATTCCGGTGTTCTGGTCCTAATATCGCACCAGTTTTTTAATACTAATTCCTAAAAGGAGTAACCCATCAATGCACAATGGTTCAGAAACCAAAATTAGGGGGAAATTTGGGTCTAGAGCTCTGTAGCAATATTTTAGAGAAAAACTTTCTTCTACAAAGTTGTTACATATGATAAAGCGCTTATTGAAAAATTATCAACAATTAGAGTGACCAAAATTTCGATGCAATCAAGTATCTTTTCTCTTTGTACATAGAAGAAAAATTTGTTCTACAATGTTATAGCTCCAATAATTTTAAGTAACTTTGTAAAAAAAAGTTTTTCTCTATCTTTGAAAACAACCGATTTATATTGTAAAAAAACATATTTTGCGCTCTAACTTCTTTATTTCAAGTTTCAACTGTCTTTGAACGACCTTTAGAGCTTTTTAAGAGAAACAATTTGCAATGCTGATCTCGTAAATACCTCAATTCTACTCGAATTTAGACAGTTGAAACTTGAAATAAAGAAGTTAGAGCGCAAAATAATTTTTTTCAATATAAATTGGTTGTTTTCAAAGATAGGGAAAAACTTTTTTTTACAAAATTACTTAAAATTAATCGAGCTATAACATTGTAGAACAAATTTTTCTTCTCTCTAAAGGATAAAAAAGTTAAATACTTGATTGCATCGAAAATTTTGGTCACCCTAATTTTTAATAATTTTTCAACAAGCGCTTTATCATATGTAACAACTTTGTAGAAGAAAGTTTTTCTCTAAAACATTGCCATAGAGCTCTAGACCCAAATTTCCCCCTAAATTTGTTTTCTGGACCATTGTGCAATGGCCTCAAAAAAGTTGTGTTTCTTGATTTTCGAGGCGGAAAAAGCGAGATAGAAAAGAAAATTTTGTTTATACGTATTTATACGTTTACGTAGGTTTAAACATGATGACAAAAAAAATTAGTCATTTCAATAAAAAAAAAAATGACGGACTTGTTAACAATCTTGTTCGGCGGTTCGTCGCTGACAACTTGAACGCGCGTGAACGAGGTCAACAGAATAGTACACCTAGTTGGCCTTAGCGTAACCGGTTGCGCCAGTATCAGCTGGCTTTCTGAATTTGCTTTCGGCTTAAACAAATCACTCGACCGGTTGATCACATGTCTCAGTAGCAGCAGCAGCATTTCAGTGTCAGAGTGCCTTATTTCCCTACTATCGGGGTAACACAAAGGTTGCGATCAGGATATCCGGTTTTGAACAACAAACTGCCCTTCTTATGGCAACTAAACAAGTAATTAAAGATTAATCTTTTATTTTTAAAGAACTCGAGCGCTAGACTTTGAATGTAAATGATATCGTATTTTTAGGTGCAAATTAAAAGCACTTCAATAGCACGTGACAAACACGGGGATTGAAGCCATCGTGACGATTTGGGATATATCTAAGGTTCCCGATCATAGTCTTATATTACATACTCCAGCACGGCCCAAAACGTGTAAAGTGTTGTACTATTTTTATACAGTATTGCGATTAACGCGATGAAGAACTCGATTTAGGTAAGCAATAGTAGATTTTATGACTCACTATCTAAACACTTCGAACAATGCATTTGTTAATAGTGTGCGTAGTTAAACGTCGGATATGCGGTCGTGTTCTGGATACAACCTTCAACTTTTTTGAACATTTTTTTTATGTTGAAACTTTCAATGCTCTGTGTCGCTTTTTCACATCGAAAAATATATAACCAAAATAAGAAAAACCTGATGATTTCCACAGTAAAAAAGGCTATACATGTTTAACCCTCTAGTGCCCAGTGCCGCCTTAAGACGGTCTTCAGTTAAACCTCTAAAAAGTTTCGATAAGGACCTAAAAAATGCTTATAAAGCTTCATAATATTTTTTCGAAGTCCTTCTAAAAATTAATTTGGGCACTAGAGAGTTGATTGATTTACTCAATCGAACAACTAGGTACTTTACTTTTTTTCTCAAGTTTGTTGGGATGGAAAGCGTGAGCGGTTAGTCCATTTTACCCCTTTAAATTGCTTCTTACTTTTGAGTCCATCGAGGTCTTTCGTTAATAGGTAAATCTATTTCTAGGATTTCTTGGGATGGCATTAGATTATTAGTAATTAAAAAATTGAAACAGTGTGGATTGACACACAAGTGCGCAGGCCTGTGTTCTTAATCAACTTAAATTGGGTAAGGGTTCAGAGAAATTTTGGAACAAATGGAAATCAAAAAACGAACAATTAAAATAAAGTGTATTTATAGGAGAATACAAATCGGAACTTATTGTGAAAACGAGAACGACTCGAGATTTTGAACTACAAATACTAAAATGTTGTAGGCCCAAAACGGCCGTCACACCTAATTATTAGCTTCATCCTGAGCCCCATTGAAGGTAGCTTTTCGCAGTTTTCGACGACGCGGACGCGGACATCATCCGCGTTCTAAGAAGGACGCCTAAACTAAGCTTTTTTTTTTTGTCTCATAATTTTTTTGTTTCTCTAATTTTCATTCAAGGCGATCATGTTTCATGGAAACAAACGACGCCTTCGCTAGTTGGTATTTGTGTGTATGCTGCTTTTTTTTGCTTTTTTCTCCCTCTAATGGGATAGGACAGACGATATACACATATTTTGTTTTATTGCTCCTCGACCCCTCGACTGACTGACTCGAGGGTTCTGCTGCTGCTGCTGCTGCTGGTGTGTATAGAGTTTAGTGTAATGCACATGCATCGGAACACACGGCTGACATCGGCCGTTCGGCAGTCAGGAGCAGCGCAATGGCGGGCGAGAAGGGCCTCCAGTTGTGTTCCTTTTTCTAGGAATCGTGTATAGTTTTTTTCTTTGTTGTTTTGCGAGGATTTTTGCCATTTTGCTATTCGTTCCTTTGCCTTTCCAGCCTGTCGATCGGTGATTGTGGGTAAGTGAGTGTGTCTCTGTATGTATGTGTGTTCATCCCCTCACTTTTGCCCTTGCTTGATGCATAATATTCATTCGTTCGAGCGTTCGTTCGGCGGTTCGGTTTCTCGTTCAAGCTTCTTGGCTGTGCAAGGGAATGAATATGGCGCAGAGAGCAGGCATTCGAGAGTCGTGCACGCGTTTGATTTTTGCCCCGATCGAAGAAGAAAGCCTGCAAGGGTGCTGCTCTGATTGGCTGTGATAACGACCCATCGTTGCTGCTACAAATGGTGAACCGACCGACCGACGGACCGACGGACCGACGACGACGACGACGCCGAGGGAGCCACACAGTTCGAGCACACAGCACGGTGCACTGACGCCGCCGCCGCCGCCGCGTGGTCATGAGTGGTGGGCGGAGCCAGTCCAGAGATTGATAGCAGCAGAGCCCTAGCTGCTTGCTGCAGAGCGGCTGGGCGTGTCTTGGCGCGGTGGCTATCGGCGATGGGAGGGCAACTTTCTTGTGCTCGCGGACGGGTGCCTCCCCGAAATGGATCTTCTCCGCGCGGTGGAAATGTCAACAGATACCTCTAAAACCGCGACCAGTTGGCAAATGTCAAAGTTCCTCTCGCTGGCGGCGGTTTATTTATTATTGTTACTATTGCAGCAGTTCATCGCCAGTATCGGTTTTCCTAGAGGGCCCTTGGTCCACCTCACTGCACTGGCAACAGGTGACCCAGATTGCGAGGGAAAAATCTCTTTTGGCAAACCACGAACCGACCGCCGAAACACGCGCGTTTGTACGTCGCCTTTAAGTAGGTGAAAACACGTCAAATTGCATAATTTGCCCCAATTTAAGTGGCGCATCGCTGCCTTCCGCAGGGAAGGAGGGCAAGGAAGGGAGTAATCCGCGGGGGAAAGGATGCGTTTTCTGCTGGCGCATCTCGTGTGACACATCTGTTCATGCATGTGCATCACACCACCAGCCAGTCTTGGCCAATCTCGCACATTTGCCCAGTTGGCCCCGTTCAGAGAGGGATAGAGACAGCGGCGAGAGAGAGCGAGAGAGGAAAATTTAATGAAAATGCGCACATTTTCCGCACAACCCTGTGCGTATGGTTTATGAAGCGTGGAATGAGGATAAGTTGTGCATCTTAGAATGGGTTTACGTCGAACGGGATTTTACGCCAATTCACACACAGTCGACAAAGTTTTTCGAGATTTTTTTTTCGTTATATTTTTAATCTACAATTCACGGAATTTTGGTCAGAGAATAACATTTTTTCCAAATTTTTTTTACGAGATCCGTAAAAATTTCTGTATTGATTTTGCTTTCGATTGTCAAAATTGATCAAATATAACCAGTTTCGGAAGTTCAATTACGCAATTGTAACTCTCTCACCTCTGTTCATCGATTATTGATTTCCTTCCTTAGTTTTTGGGTATTAATTTCTGCTCTTAGATTTTCATTTTTTTTTTTGTAAGATTTGGACCACTGCGACCATTATTTTGATCTTTTGTGATAATTTTCAATTTCATTGTTGTATGCTTGAATTTTTCAGTTCCTTTTTTGCGCCTCAATTTTTGGTGTTCGATCTTCGACTGTAAAAATTCAAATTAATATTTTTAAATTATAATTCTCGATATCCAATTTCCGATTTTTACTTTACCTTTCGGTTGTTGTGTAAGAGGCGATTTATTTGCTCTTTACCTACAATGTATTTTTAATATTTTTTCATTTTTCATATTTGATGCTTGACTTCTAGTATTTATTTTATTCTTGTAATCTATAATATTCGGCATCTATTTTTCAATTTTCGATATCAGGCTATTTTCTGCTCCAATTTTTTGATACTCGGTTCGTGGTTTCCGTTAAATTCGAGAACTTAAACAAACCCAAATTTCATTTTGCTTGATTTACATGTTGAGGTGCTCCTCTCGTTTCAGTCATGTTTATCGGCTTCAAAAATGCAATCAATATTTTTCAGCCAACAATTTGAGTTTAGATATGAGGATTTAGGAATTTTAACTACTCGTTCTTCGTTTCCGATTTTCGACTCAGTATTAAGTTTCACATTATTTAGTCCACAAATTTTAAATAATGTTATTCAGTTATTCAGTTATTCTTCTTTCTATAACTGATTTGTTTTATATTTTCTTCGTCTGTTTTCGATTCAAAATATTTGATCGCTTTCCTTTGTTTATTGATGGTGGATTTTTTATATAGTTTTCATTTCACCAAACAATTTTTATGACGATTGTTTTTTGAATTTTCAATGCAAATGAAAAGAAACTCACTATTAACAATTTGATTTGCCCCCGCAATTTGAGATTTACAATTTTTCATTTGCCGCTTTTCAATTTTCGTTTGCCATCGAGTTTTGTTTTCTAAACCCATTTTAAGATCTTTATTTGCCTTGTTAGTTTTCGATTTTTACTCACAAAAATTTTTCTCTGTGTTACTTTTTATTCAGTTTTTTTTATTCAAAGTAAACGACAGCTGAAGCGCATCGAGAGTATAAAACAAGTTAACAGAAGTGCTGCTCTATATGAAACGACGTGCCGTGATTGTTTTTGTCGTTTCTCAGGCGGTAATTTTGATGTTGACGACGCGTGAAAGAAACCTAAAAACCTTCAAAGACGGTTTTTCGATGAGGATTCATGTCAAACGCAGGAACAGCTCGCTTCGGCATCACCCATCAAACAATTTCCAAGCGATTTCATGTTTTGGGAATGATTCTAAAACAAGAAACTAGGATTCCATAAGGGGACGTTGAACTTCGTTTGTCCGCCTGAGAACAACTGCTTCAGGGGCAAAAAGGAAGGGTTTTCTTCAACGAATCGTGACGGGTAATAACATTACAACAAACCAAATAAAAGAATGCATACACGATATCGACTTTAATTGATGCGAGCTATTAAAGCTTCTCGCGAAAAAAAGACTACAATTCAACCATAGGCACGAAGAAGTGATTTCACTGCAGGACAACGCTTGGTCTCATACTAACAAAGTTAAAAAAAATAAGGTAAAAGACGACAAAAATGATGTTTTTTTAAATAATTTCAACGATGTTTGGCTTCGGGTTTTGATACTGTCAGTGGTGTGGCCAGGGCTTGCTTCTGCAGGGGATGGGGCGCAGAAGGTTTTATAAAATTTTGAGGATTTTGAGACGTAATACAATCTTCCGATACATAAGCTGAAAAAGTATATTTTCCCGTTATTCCTACGCTGGAATAAAGTGTTGATACTAGGCACCTTGTTCCCCGTAGAAGAAACAACGACGGCCCCAGTGCACAGTGGTCCAATAAAGCAAAAAGTGGAACTTAATTCCATAGCGCCTTTTACCTTCATCCTAGCTTAAAAGTGCCTTCGGAACAATTGTTTGTATGAATTACCCGCATAGTCGCAAATTGTCAAAGAGTATGAAAAGTTTACTATATTAAAAATAAAAAAATTAGCTTTTTTGTGTTGAGAGATAGAAGAATTGTTTATTCAGCAAAGTTGTAGAAGATTCAAAAATATGCAACTTTGTTGAATAAATGAAAATCCTATCTTCTTTTGGTACAAAGTTATAAAGTATATTACATGAAACTTACTTAAAGTTAGTTTTTTGTACTTAACTTTTGTTAGTTGCATTTTACACAAAAGTATTATTCAGAGGGATTGTTAGGGCACACAACATATCTCCAGGGCTTTTCCTTACAAAGTTATATCATATTTTAGCTTATTTTTTTCGATAACTTCAAGAACGTATAGGTTTAAAACGGGAAAGTGGAATTATGATGTCAATATCTTTCCTTGAAGTTAGACTAAAGTACTATAAACTCCTGTAGGTTCCATTTGTCAGAATCTACCCATATTTAGAGTATGGCAAGCATATGTTACAGTCGGTTTTCATATATCCAAAATACTAACCTTTTTGTGTTAAGAGATAGACTGCCTGTGATCGCATAATTGTAACATTCGACATTTTATGGATTTCGTGCTTTTTATTGGGAAATGCTTAGAATAGTATGTACTTTTTACATCTGGAAAAATATGCTTATGTTTGTGTGAAAAAAGTCGTAAAAAATACCAAGTTGTTTTGTCACATAGCGTAAATAACCGCATAATTGTCACACTACTTAACTTTTTCAACTTTTTTGTCAAAAAAGTTTCCATCCAAATCCATATCTGCATCCTTTGGAACTCGGAAGTTATTCTGGTCCGGTAACCAACCACCGGTGATCCGTTTCTGATGTTCAGCTCATGCTTGTTGAATACATGAAAAACTTCTTTTTCCATGTGATATATTCCAAAAGTATCTTGAAAGTGACGGCATAAATGTATCATTGCAAAAATGTCAACCAATTTGACTTCAAAAGTAATATTCAATGTATACATAGTGTAAAGTAGTGCTTTCTTCATGATACTAAGTTTAGTTAAAGTGTCTATTTGCGAGAATATATTAGTAACAATGCATTTAAGGTCAAAATATAAAAGTGCGAATTGCTCGAACAACCAATTTTGCAAATGTTACAAATATGCGATTATGGGCAGTAGAGGAATGGTTAATTCCACAAAGTTTCAGAACTTGCAAAAATATGAATCTTTGCTGAACAATCACAATTCCTATTTTCATTGGGTACAGAGTTACAGAGTATTTTCTGTAAAAATTACTTTAAAGTTAATTTTTCACACTTAACTTTTGTTAGCTACATTTTACAAGAAAACGTTGTTCTGAAGAAGCATTTGGGTATACAAAACACACGTTTTTGTTGAAGACCACACATCTCCAGGACTTTTCTTTACAAAGTTATAGCATGTTTTAGCTTATTTTTTCGATAACTTTTGTGGTATTCAACAAAAACGTGTGTTCTGTATACTAAAATGCTTCTTTAAAACAACGTTTTCTTGTGAGGTGTAGCTAACAAAAGTTAAGTGCAAAAAATTAACTTTTAAGTAACTTTTACAGAAAATACTCTGTAACTCTGTACCCAATGCAGATAGGAATTTTGTTTGTTTAGCAAAGATTCATATTTTTGCACGTTCTAAAACTTTTCCGAATTAACCATTCCTCTATCTTTTAACACAAAAAAAGTTAGTGTTTTGGATATATGAAAACCTACTGTAACATATGCTCGCCGTACTCTAATATGGGTGAATTGGACGAAAATATTTTGACAATTTTCGATTATGCGGATCATTTATACAAACAATTGCTCCGAAGACACTATTAAGATAGAACGAAGGTGAAAGACGCTATGGAATTAGGTTCCACTTTTTGCCTTATTGGACCACTGAGCAGTGGTACGAGGGCTAAAATTCGTGAACTTTCTGCATTTACTCTCGAAACGGTGGTTTTATTGAAATAGTATCTTCAAATGATATTCATGTATATGAAAAACCTTAAAGAACGACGTTTTAATCCGATACTCCACTGCTAATGCAATATCTCTCTTCAGAAAAATGATGTCTTCAGGAAAGTTGTAGGTAATGTTGTCTTAAAAAACTTTGCTGAAGACACTTTAATTTTAACTTTTCTTGTTTTAAAGATATACCGTGTCATATCTGATTAGACCTCAGAACTCGATTTTTGTTGAATATGTAAAAAATTGTAGCATCTGATAGGCATGAATTTGTATATCATCGAAACACACAACTTTGTAGCACACACAAAAGAGATTACTTCTACACAGACCGAGTTATTGCCAAATAATTAACAAATATGTATTTTTGAATGGCAAAGAAGAAACTGGAAGGGACATACATACGTGTCAATCAATTTCGTATAATGATTATGATTGTAATTCATCCTATGCATGTTCCATCTGCTAGTTTTGGCTTATAAGTAATCTGGGTACAAATAACGATATTTTTTCCTTTTTTTGGCAATAACTCGGTATCTGTAAAAGATATCTTTTCTGTGTCTTCTTCAAAGTTGTGTGGTTCTGTATGTTAAACATTGTTGCTTTCTAAATACTACAGTTTTTTTGGTATTCGAAACAATCGAATTTCAATGACTATTGTAATACGAAAGATGTATCTCAAAACAAGAGGAGTTAGAAGAAAACTGTCTTCAGCAATGCTTTTTATGTCAACATTATCTACAACTTTGCTGAAGACTCCATTTCTCTAAAGTGTTAGACTGAAAAGTTAGATTTTGCAGCGCCACTAGCGGCAAAGAAAAAAACTAAAAATTGTTGTCATTCTTTGAGGTTTTTTATATACTAACTATCATCTGAAAATAGTATGTCAAAAAAAAACAGTATTTGGAGAGTAAATGAAAAATAACAGGAGGGTTGTGTGCAAAGCCACGACCGCAAGGTTGAAGTAGAATACTTTTACAAAAAAGATAACCCGGCTGCTTGCGTGTCAGCCATTTTTTCTAGTAAATAAACGTTGACTAATCAGATCAATCGAATTTTGCGCTTCAACAAGGATTGACCATTTTCAATAACATAGTAAGTTGCTTGTCATGGTTGGGGCTTGACAATTTTTAAATTTTGAGATGAAATTTTTTTGGATGTCGTGCTCATGACTTAAGGCAAAGATAATTCAGTACGTTTTGAGACACGGAGATGAAGTAAAATTTATAACTTTTACAAATTTAAAAATGTGAATTAACTCATTAGAAAATATTAACTCTTCAATCAAGTTTTTAAGCACAATTTGTTGTTTATTTTAGTATCGGATAAGATGCCGATCACATCTTTGCGTTATCACTGACATTGTGAATAAAATATTCCTTGTGATAAAATAAACAGTGAAAAGCTGATTTAACATTCAAAACTAGACGGCTCACGTGTTGTCAAAATGAGTCAACTTTTCATTGAATGCATTTACTAGTGCCCACTATCGCACAGAGACTGCATTTCACTAAAGTGCCTCACTGCATCAGCCGCTATCGATACTGAGATCCGCTGCAACTAGTGCGCTATCCGTTGCTACGCCACAGCTGTGGCCGCTTTCCGCCATCGCTGGTATCCACTGCACTGCTAGTGCTGCTGCTAAGGGAGGACGACTGCTGTTGTCGCTGTCTAGAACTATTATGAGCGGCTTCGGCTGAAACAGGCTCTAATATAGGCCAAATAGCATATTTTAAATTGCATGGTATTTGATTCTGTCGACCGTGCTTGGGAAGCAATCATATCACGACCAATCACAGGTCGAATTTTTCGTTTTGACAAGGCTTGACTGTTTTCAATAGTACGATAGTGTGAATAATAAAATTACAATTATCATTTGGGAAGAATCTTAGAAGATTTTTCAATCTATTGCTGCAAGAACGAAGAAAATCCATCGAATACTAACCGATTTATTAGCATTTAAAATTGGACATATTTTTCACTTTTTTCGGTTTAAGATTTTCATTTCACATCCCTATGTAGCCGAACTTCCTGAGAGAAGTATTCTACTTCAAAAGTTCACGATTCACAGCTCTCGTATCACTATGGGTCGGTGTTATTTATTATGAGCTATTAAAACCGAGCGAAGCCTTCACTGGGGAACGGTATCGACTACAATTGATGCGATTAAGCCGAGCGCTGCCACGAGCCATGAAAAAGTGATTCTACTGCATGACAACGCTCGACTTCATACTGCCAAAGTCATCAAAAATCACATAGAAACACTCAAAAGGAAAGTTCTATCTCACCCGCTATATTCCCCAGATATTGCGCGGTAAAATAGGGTAAGTAAGGCACATGATCTGGATGCTGAGCAGTTCTGCTCATATAAAGACAACGAAAAAAGCTTTGATTTGTTTTTATCGTGAAGGTATTCAAGCTCTGCCATTGGATGATAGTACAAAGTTGTAGCAAAGTTGGGTTATACTTTTATCGATTTTTGGCAACTCTTTTCTGTCAAACGAAGATGTATTTAAACGATCACAACGGGGAGAATCATGTTTTGAGCTTGTTTTAGAAGTCAAAGGTTTTGATTTTCTTGCGTCAATTTTCTCAACCTTCCGAATCTCATCATTAAATTTCCATGATTCTTTGTTTTTAATGCTTCAAATTTAAACATTGTGTTCACTGATAATTTTAAAAATTTCTTCCAAAACCTCTCAGAAAAAGGTTATTTTTATTGTTACGAAAAATAGATGATTAGAATAAATTTAAAAACGGAATTTCGATAAATAAGCATATTTCCGCTTAGAGGCGAACCAGCCAAAAGCTGAAAGCCTCTCTAATAAAGAAAAAAAGCATATTTACAGCTCAAAAGAAAAAAATATAGAAAAGAGCAAATTAGGAAACAAACTTTACAATCAATGAATTAGGATTGCAAAATTTGGCTAAATCAAATTTTTTAAATACGATGGCAATTAGATTCGTAGCTGAAAAAATAAGAAACATTTGAATGGTCTTTGGAAGTATATTTCAGTGATCTAAAATAGCTAAGATACCACATAACTCGCAAATGTTTCACTGAAATCTGTTAGAGTATAGCCAATTTAATAATATCCCAATGTTGATGAATTTAATGCAAAAATAATAATATAATAAAAAAAAACAAGTCATTTTTTCTCACCTACTTCTGTCACAACCACTTTTTGCTCGAAAAATAATTCGAAACCCAGATGAAAACTCAAAACATCATCGAAGAAAAAAAAACAACAAAAATGCGTACCAATGGTAAACAACCGAGCGAACCCGAAGCCGCGGGCTTGTGTAAATGTCACCGTTTCGCACTGCTCCGCTGCACAACGCATCGTAATGTTGTTTCGGTTCGGCGCCTTTCTGGTCTCCCACTCTCCCCTCCCCAATCTCCATTTCGCACGGCGACGCGGCATGCAGTGCGAAAATTATTATATTTTGCCCCATGGTAAAAATAAAATTCGTAAATTCCGCCCGAGTTCATCACACTTGATACACGGTTCGCGGCGGATGGTGCGCGCGGTTTACGTTGAAGGAGGTGGGTTAGTAGGGTTTCGAAAAATACAACCTCAAAAGTGGAGCATAAATTTCGTTCATCAAAACTCTTCTAGCCAATACCGGATTGCCCGAGATATGACTTTCAGATTATGTAAAATGATTTTCTACCGACTTCCCATCGCAACGCATTTCACGGCTGCAGCCAAGCAAAAAGCACCACTTTCTTTTGCCCCAAAGGCTCCCGGACTTTCCTAGAAAGGCCTCCTCCGCATGGCCAGTTAGTGTCCGTTCTCTATGGTTCGAATCGAACCACCGAGCCTAGTCAAGCCGAATCGCCACCGTCGTCGCCGCCGCCATCGACTTGCAAGCAAGCTCTCCTAATCTAATCTAATCTAAAACCCATTAAATGCACTTACTTTCATTCGCCCTTCTCGTGTGTCCCGGATGCCGGCCACTACGGCGGCGGCTGCGGCGCTCGCTCGAAATGGCAAATTGCAGCAGCACCCGAAGTGTCTGACTGCTGCGAGTCTCTCTGTCTCTCTCTTTTTCTCCTTAGAACTGCGCGTTTTAGTTCCGCAGTGATTACGATGACGGGCTCGGGTTGCGTTTTGTGAATTATGCAACGGGAGAAGATTAGAGTTTTACGGTTCCCTAGGAGGACCTGGGAGGAAAGGTGGTGTACAGATCAATAGGGTACACCTTTATTGCGTAACAAACCGTTGGCCAGCAACCTTCGGTTGTGTTTTGATTGGTCCGGTTAGTTAACAGATAGTAAAATAATGCATTTCATGTAAGTTTGTCCACAAAGTCAAAATTTAAAACTAATTTTTTTCAAAGAAAACTAAACACCTCTCTCCTTTTTGTACATTTGTTGTGTTTACAACAGACGTAAAAGGTTCAAACTCGGCATGTTTTCAGAATATTTCATAAATTTCACTTGTTTATCAAGGTTACCACAGGGAAGTTAATTGGGATCTGCTCTAATTACATCGTACAAGTAATTATACGATCGTGGCTCTAGCTTTTTGTTACTATAATCTAAATTTGGTCTTTCTCTACCATAAGAAATATTAACGAATTGGTGTTTTATCCTTCCTAGAATGTTCAAGTACTTTTCAGCGATTTCAAACCTAATAAAGACGTTATTTCTACCACTTCTTTGCCTAATTTGAGATCATTTTGTCCTTCCAGTCTATCGGATTTTAGTTTAGTGATTTTAAACATAATATACAATTATTTTCTATTTCGACAGTTTTTAGTTTTTCAAAAAAAAAATCAGAATTTTTAATATCTTATACATATTATTGAAATTTTTGTCCAGTTCAGTTCAGTTTAATTCTAAAAGTGCTTTTTCTCTTTCGATATCCACGTTATGAAATTTGTTTTCAGCAATTTTGAATCTGATTTGAGATAATTTTTTTCACCTTATCTTTACTCCCAGAGGTGCTTCTGAGCAATTTTTAATCTTATTCTGCTTTTGTTTTTTTTTTTTTTTTTTTTTTTTAAGGGGGATTTGTTAGTAGCTTAAGTATTTATGATAAATATTAGTAAATAATGAGTATGTGTGTCCAATCACAAATGGTGATTTCTCAACACTGTTAGAAATTTGAAATTTTAATTGTTAGGATTTGTTTGCTTTCGCAATAAGGACTTATCATTCGTAGGGATTTAAACCTACTTGTCAGAAAAGGGGAAGTAAACTTACAACTAACTTAATTGCTAACTTATTGGCTATAAAGAGAGCTTATCGTAGCAATTGAGGATTGCAACGATTTTCGTCGAAAATTGTTAATAATTTTATTTGACATAGCTTCTAATGGTTCAACACCAGTAAGTCTATGTAATTCGAGTGTACCAAACCAAGGAGGACGCTTCAAAATCATTTTCAGAATTTTATTCTGAATCCTTTGGAGCGTTTTCTTCCTTGTTGAACAGCAACTTGACCAGATCGGTACAGCATAAAGCATTGCTGGTCTAAAAATTTGTTTGTAAATCAAAAGTTTGTTCTTTAAACAAAGTTTAGAATTCCTGTTAATGAGAGGATATAAACATCTCGTATATTTGATGCACTTGGCTTGTATACTCTCAATGTGCTCTTTGAAAATAAGTTTTTTATCATAAATTAGTCCCAAGTACTTAACCTTGTCGGACCAACTTAAAATAACCCCATTCATCTTGACAACGTGATTATTGTTTGGCTTGAGGAAAGAAGCCCTAGGCTTATGCGGAGAAATTATCATTTGAGTTTTAGAAGCATTGGGAGAGATTTTCCACTTTTGCAAGTAGGAAGAAAAAATATCTAAACTTTTCTGCAATCGACTGCATATGACACGAAGGCTTTTTCCTTTTACGGAAATTCTTGTGTCATCGCAGAACAATGACTTTGTGCATCCTGGAGGCAAATCAGGAAGATCTGAAGTGAATATGTTGTACAGGACTGGACCCAAGACTGAACCTTGAGGTACACCTGCTCTGACAGGAAATCTATCAGATTTTGAATTCTGATAGACAACCTGCAGAGTTCGATCAGTAAGATAATTTTTTAAAATTTTGATAAGGAAAATCGGAAAATTAAAAGTTTGCAATTTCGCAATCAAACCTTTATGCCAAACACTGTCGAATGCTTTTTCTATGTCTAAAAGAGCAGCTCCAGTGGAATAACCTTCAGATTTGTTAGCTCGTATCATATTAGTAACTCTGAGCAATTGATGAGTTGTGGAATGCCCATGGCGAAATCCAAACTGTTCATTTGCAAAAATTGAATTTTCGTTGATGTGTGACATCATTCTGTTAAGAATAATTCTCTCAAACAGTTTACTTATTGAAGAAAGCAAACTGATTGGTCGGTAACTTGAAACTTCAGCTGGGTTCTTATCCGGTTTTAAAATGGGAGTAATTTTTGCATTTTTCCATAATTTGGGAAAATATGCAATTTTGAAGCTGCAATTGAAAATTTTCACCAAAAAATCCATTGTGCTCTCAGGGAGATGTTTGATTAGTATATTAAAGATTCCATCGTCACCAGGTGCTTTCATATTTTTGAAATTTTTAATAATTGATTTAATCTCATTCAAGTTAGTTTCAATTATTTCTGCAGGTAAAAAATTCTGGGAAGAAATTAAATCGAATTGACGTGTGACTTCATTTTCAATTGGACTCACAAAATTCAAATTTGAGTTATGAACACTCTCAAACTGCTGAGAAAGTCTTTGAGCCTTTTGTTCATTGGATACAAGAAAACGTTCACCATCTTTTAAAACTGGAATAGGCTTTGAAGGTTTCTTAAGAATCTTCGACAGCTTCCAAAAAGGTTTTGAATATGGTTTCAATTTTTCAACTTTAGTCTCAAAATTTTGATTTCTCAGAAGAGTAAATCTATGTTTAATCTCTTTCTGTAAATCTTTATAAATAGTTTTAAAAACAGGGTCACGAGAACGTTGATATTGACGTCTGCGGACATTTTTCAAACGAATTAGAAGTTGAAGATTTTCGTCAATTATTGGTGAATCAAATTTCACTTGAGCCTTTGGAACAGAATAATTCCTGGCATCAACAATTGCACATTTTAATGCTTCCAAAGCGGAATCAATATTCACTTCGTTTTGCAAATCAAGCTCATTATTGAAATTTCTCTCAATATGAGTTTTGTATCTTTCCCAATTAGCCTTGTTATAATTAAAAACAGAGCTCAGAGGGTTTACAACTGATTCATGTGATAAAGAAAAAGTTATTGGAAGATGGTCAGAATCAAAGTCAGCATGTGTGATCAAATCACTACACACATGACTTTGATCTGTTAGCACCAAATCAATTGTTGAAGGGTTTCTTACAGAAGAAAAGCATGTAGGACTATTCGGAGACAAAATAGAATAGTATCCTGAAGAACAATCATTGAATAAAATTTTTCCATTGGAATTACTTTGAGAATTATTCCATGAACGATGTTTAGCGTTAAAATCGCCGATTATGAAAAATTTCGAACGATTTCTGGTGAGTTTTTGTAAATCACCTTTAAAATAATTTTTGAGCTCGCGTGTGCATTGAAATGGTAAATATGCTGCGGCAATAAATAAAATCCCAAGTTCAGTTTGAACTTCAATTCCCAAAGTTTCAATAACTTTCGTCTCAAGATGGGGAAGAGCACGATGTTTGATTCGGCGATGAATAACAATTGCAACTCCACCGCCGGAACCCTGAATCCTATCATATCTATGAACCACGTAATTGGGATCATATTTTAATTTTATGTTAGGTTTCAAAAATGTTTCAGTAATAATTGCAATATGCACATTATTTACTGTTAAAAAATTAAAAAGCTCATTCTCATTGGCCTTCAATGAGCGAGCATTCCAATTTAATATTTTAATTGTTTTATTTAAAATCATTGCTAAATTTTAAATTAGAAACAATTTTAATAGTAAAATTTGTGCCTATTTGAATGGCTTCAAACATTGATTTTGCCTGCAACATGGCGTTCATAAGATCGAACATTGCCTGTTGCAAAAAAGAAAGTTTACCTGCCGTAATAGGCCCCAGGCAGTTGACATTAGAAAAAATATTTTCGGTAGCAATATTAGCTGGAGTGATAGGTGTACAATTATTTTCTAGCGTGTTTTGCTTACCCATATTAACGGTCGTTTTCGAACTACCAACACTAGGCGGTATAATGTTCGAACTACCTGTAACCTGTGCATAAGTTAAACGGGTATGCAAAGGAGTAGGTAAACTATGCGTCACTGGTACGCTTGGAGAATTTTGTTTTGAAGTTGGTTTTAATTGAGAAATTGAATTTTGTTTACCTTGCCTTGCCTTAACAATTGCTAACCGGACTGGGCATTGATAAAAATTTGACATATGGTTGCCGTTACAATTCGCACAGCGAAAATTTTTACTCTCTTTCACAGGACATGTGTCCTTTTTGTGAGAAGAGTCTCCACAATTAAGACATTTTTGGTCCATGTTACAGAATTTGGAACCATGGCCATAACGATGGCAAGTACGGCATTGGGTGATATGCTTTTCACCTCCGCCATACTTCCTATAAATTTCCCACTTTACACGCACATTATACAAAGCATGTGCTTTTTCAAAAAATTTAATAAAACAAGTTGTTAACCTCATTACGGTTAAAATGAATTAAATAATTAACAAGGGAAATTCCAGTTCTCTGACTGTTTTCGCCTCGTGATTTTTGTTTCATTAGAATTACTTGGGTAGGGGCTATGCCAAGTAATTCTGTTAAAGTAAGTTTGATCTCATCAACGGTTTGATCGTTGGTGAGACCTTTCAAGACAACCTTGAACGGCTTGGCGTTCTTGGTGTCATATGTAAAAAATTTGTACATCTTGTCAGTTAAATACTGAACAAGACGATCACGACCCTTTACTGAGTCGGCTAATAAGCGGTATTCACCTCTACGGCCAATTTGATAGGTAACTTTAACGTCAGAAACAAACGTTGAAAGTTCCTTTTTGAATATATTAAATTCAGAAGAAATAGTTACCACAATAGGTGGAACTTTCTCCTTTTTTGAAGATTTTATATTTTGTATAGTTTCATTATTGGTAACTTCCATTTCACCAGCTTCTTGTTCAGGCAAAATATCAAAAGGATTGTCACTACAGACACTCGATGTGTCAGAAAGAGATGCCTCTCTTTTCCTCCCCGCAGCGATTCGAGGTTTTTTCCGTCCAGCCATTTCAGGTGATACGAAAAAAGTTAAAACAAATGTTAAATTCAAAAGTAGGTAGTCTTGAGAAAGACTGACGGGAAATAACTTTCAGGTAGTCTTTAAAAGACACACTGACAAAACACAAACTTTGAAGCTATAGGCAGTCAAAGACCAGTCCACAAGCAACCGAAAAAACGTCTGATCTGTAGGACAGTTCAAGACGCACTGGATTCTGCTTTTGTTACTTTTCAGATCTATTAGAAGACGTTTAAAACAAAGATCGTCTGCTAAATAACTTCAAAAATGAATCTCTCTAAGTTTGGAATTTCAGGGCGCTAACTTACGATTATTTTTCAAAAAACCGTGCAAAAAACCGTGTTATTTTGGAAAACGACCTAAAAATAATCATGTAAAAAAACGTGTAAAAATGTAAGTGTGTAAAAAACACCCTACTATAGTTTGTTACCGTTACTGTTACTTACTGTAAGTGTTTTACCGAGGACGAAAAATCGTGCAAAAAAACCGTGTAAAAAAACCGCGTTGTTTGTAAAACCATCGTAAAAATAAAATTAAACCGTGTTAAAAAGCCTCTACTGTGCTACTGAAAATAAGACTTTTTTCCCCTATGAAACTGCAACTACCACAATAAAGCCCCGAATAGGCCAAAAGTTATCCCAAAGATTCTCTTCAAGGTAACCAAACTTGCTTGAACAAGCTATAAATAGACTTCAACTATTCACGTTAGTTTAAAAAAAAAGACAAATTCAATCAGAAAACACAGTGAAAAAACTTAAAAAAAAAAAAAAAATAAAGTGATAAAAAACACCCGTAATAACCAGATTAGTTTTGGCATATTAAAAAAAATATTGTGGGTGAATTGTGCTACAGAAATTAAAATAAAAAAGGTCCGAAGTCACCTGGAAACAGGTAACACTCCCTAATCAGTTTCCAAATTACCTAAGCCAATTATTAAAGCAAAAAAAAAAACATATTAATTAGGCTTCAAAGATACTACTAAAACGCTTCCAAGGATCAGAAAAGCTCAAACAACAAAATGATGCTAAATTGAGTTTAGAATGGTCAGAAATAGAAAATGTGAAAAAAGTTACCGAATTTACTATTCCCCTGGTGTAAGGTTTCAACGAAAAATAAATGTGTTCTTTCTAATATTCTCGTGATTCCGAGCCCTTTTTGCATTTATTGTTATTATTTTCTTTTCTGCTTGTTTTTTCAACGTTCTAAGTTTACATTGGGTTGATTATTTCGGGTCTTTATGGTGTTCGCCGCTCCCTATCGCAGACCCGAATTAACTCGCCTCAAGCGCTCCCCAGTGGAAAGCGGAAGAACCAGCACGGCGAACTGTTATCGACGGATGGACAGATAACGGAGACTGAATAAAAAACAAATCATTTTGAAGAGTTCTATGGTAGTTAAGCGGCCACGTAACAATTTATGGAAAATCTATTCAATAATTAAAAATTTGGAAATTTATTGTGAAATCAATTTGAAATTAAAAAACCGGTCTATTGAGTCAGAAGAAGTTCGTAAACCTAGAACATGAAAACATAAAACGAGAACTACTCATGTAAGTAACTGGAACTCAATCTAAAAAGCCACCCTTACTAGATAGAATTGACAAATTTTAGCTGCTTCTAAAAGATGATTAAGATAATTGAGCTCCTTGAATAATTGGTTCCGTAAAACGCCGAACAACTATTTCATTCTCTTTTTCACCTTTTCTTACCATTACAAACCTTTTTTCTATCATTTTGAGTTCTATTTCAGACCATTTTCTTTTAACATCAAGAATCCATTCGTCATTCCGCATTGAATTTGTAATAATTTATTCAAACCTTTCTATTGTTTAAAAGCTTTTTCCATCATCCTGAACTTACTTCAGGATTAATTTCTGTTCTGGACTTTGGAGGCGTTTTTCAACAATCTACGCTCAGTTTCGAATAATGTTTTTCCTTTCTTAAGCGTTTTGTCAATTTCGAGCTCAATTTTTTGTGCGAAATATGGAATAATTTTTGTAATTACTGCAAAGTGATCTATCGTCATTTTAGGCTGAGTTTCAAATAAAATTATTATTTATTTATTTTGCCTTTTTCTACCTTCAGACATATTTTTTCGTGATTCTAAGCTCCACATCATTGTAACTATTTTCTGTCCTGGCCATGAGGAGTGTTTTTTTTATTATTGTCTGCTCAATTTAGGTCATTTTCTGTTTGATTATGTTTTGGTCTTTAGAAGCGTTTTATACATTTTGAGTAATATTTGATCATTTTCTGATACGATACGAATTTCGGATCTTTTTCAGTTCGTCTCTCTTCTGACATTTGAGCGATTTTTTACCATTTTATGGACAATTTAGAAATTTTCTGTTTCTTCTGAAATCAATCTAATTTGAAGTCATTTTCTTATTCTATTTCGTAAGATCTTAAAGAACCGAAACGCAAATTGGATTTTTTGTTCATCATAGCAAAAGTGTTTTTTCACTATTCTAAGCGTAATTTGGCGTCATTTATTTTGGTCTAAAAACGCGTTTTCGTAACTGTAACTTTGAATTTGTATTATTTTCATATTTTGCTTTTATTGATCCTCAGAAACGGTCAAATTGTGTTCTTCGTTATTTTGAGCTCCATTTGGAAGAATTTTTTTTTTCGCTTCTTATGGTCTTAGAGAATGCGGTTTTCATCTTTCATTAGCTCAATTTGGGATCATTTCATTTTTAAAAAGTAATTTTTGTTATTCTGAGCCCAATGAAACATCAGTTTTTTTTTATTTCTATTTTTGGCCTTGAGAAGATTTCAATTATAGTCAGCTTTCAGAAGTGTTTTTCTGCGATTTTCAAAGCAGGATCGGACTAGGATCATATTCTTTTCTGGATTTTAGAATCGTTTGTTCGTCAATCTTAGCCCAATTTTTTATGCTTTTTCAGTCAGTGAAAGCGTTTTCTTCTGGGTTTTTTAGATTTCTGTAGGGACCGAAAAAAAAACAACAGAAAAACTACTTTTCTTGTCTCAATGATACAAATTAAGCCGGTAAAGAATTTTTCTGCAAAACTTAGCTTATTAAAGACGGTTCAGGTAAATTTTATCCGCATTTAAATTTGAAAAGTACTTTTTCGAAAAAGAAGAAGAGTTTACTAATTCCTCCATGTTATTTTTGTAAACAATTTCATTCCCTGGCAAGTTTATTAGTTTATTACTAACTATATGACTTTCCGATTATCATAAGAAACTTTTTTTAAAATACCAAAATTAGCTCTTTGTATATTATCGAAAAAGATAACTCCTTTCAATATCCCAGTGTCTGTTGTTATTGCAAGTTATGCTAAAATGTTCGCAATTTAAAATTATTAACTTGGATTGCGAAATACTGACTCATATTTTAATGACTCGGCTTCAGAAATTTGTGAACTTTCACAGATCGCTGAGAATGTTAAAGAAATCATGCAATTTTTTCACATAAATAAAGGCGGAAAAATATACAACTGTGCAAATCATGGAAAGATAAAATTTATCTTTGTGATGAAGGTTAACTAGACGCTACTAACTGTTATAAAAAGATAAAATTGCAAAAAATATTCATTACAATATTTATAAACATTAATAATAATAGCAGAGTAGACCGGCTGAGATACTGAGATGCAAAACATGATTGATAATTTATACTAACAGAGTGCTAATGGCAGATAAAAAAAATTGATAAAAACTGGATTAGCGATTTGCAATTGTGAGCAATCAGAACAAAAAACCTACATATGTATGTTCCTTTTTCGGTGGGCAATGCAACAAATTAGGATCCTAGAATAGTAATTGTCTTCTTTGTCGTTGTTTATAGAGGAACTGGTCAACCATGTCAAACTGTGCCGTAATTTTACTTTCAAGTCAACAGCGGGCCGAATGATTTTACGTGCTGTGTTGTTGAGAAATTCCTCCCTGAACGAAAATACTACTAAAACTCTTTTCAAACCAACCCAGCTAAAACTTATCCTCACGTGTGTTTAGTTTCAAAGCTGTAAGTAACACAGGACGCGGGGCTACTTTTTTTGTAACCCATTTCACTCACGTAATTTTAAATGTTTTATGTATCCAATTCGTATTTCGATATTTTCAATTGCAAACATTTTTGCGACAAGTGCACATACTTTAAAATCAAATTGCGTCGATTTCTATCTGCTCATCACCAACGTTTCGGTCCTTCTATGGGACCATCATCAGGGCTCGAAAACAGTAACCAACAAGTGTTTTCGAGCCCTGATGATGGTCCCATAGAAGGACCGAAACGTTGGTGATGAGCAGATGTAAATCGACGCATTTTATTAGACTGCAAGCCGCAATATAAACCCCTAAATAATACATCAATTTCAGTTGAAAACTTCGGTTACTTTGAAATCAAAGTTGCTTAAAATTTTTAGAATTTGGAAGGAGTTTCCACACTCAAAAAATCCAGCAGATTCATAGTTAATCTTTTTTTTTTTTTTTTTTTTGTTGAAGCGAGTGCGACAAAGGTGGCACTATAAGTCCAAACATTTGTGATCAAAAATAAATAGATAATTTATCACTAAAAATTTTTCTTTGCACAACATCAATTCATGAGTTGCGTACAACACGAGAAATTTTGTTAGTACTCTTTTCCATATGAATGTTTTGTTTTCCGCTGAATATTTTTTTCACCCATATACATTTAGTATTTTGGCTTTTAGTACCTTTCATAATAAATTTTCATTCGAATTTTGTGCGAAAAAAGGAATAAAAGAATTTTTAGGATTCAGAAATCAGATTTTGAAATTCGAGAATCCAGCCATCTGAGATCAGACATTGAAAAACGCCAGAAATCGGTAATCCGAAATCAAAAATGATCAACAGATAACATAGTTCGAAATAAAGAACTGAGAACAGCGAATCCAGAAGAAATTCAAATACACATCCAGTATTTAAATTTTAAATTTCCTAAATTTTGACCTCTAGAAATTCTAAATTTAAAGGCCATTTTGCAGAATCTGGACCCTAGTACAGGTCAGACTCGATTATCCGGATAATAGAATCACTAGAAATTGTTCAAATTTGCAATAAATTACCGTAAAATGAATATTCTCTTATTTACTCATGTAATCCAGTGACGTAATTATTTCTGTGGGATAAAGGGATAAAGTCTTGAGTAGTGAAAAAATACATTGGACATTGATTGGTTTCACTTAGCTCGAATGTGTCCCAATCATGAACGGCACCAGAAAGGCACTAAATTCTTACAAATATGACTGAAGGGATAGTAAAGGTAGAATTTAAAAATAAAAATTAAAAGCACAGTTAAAAAAATAACTCCGGATTCTCGAGTCTGGAATTCCGGATAATCGAGTCCGACCTGTACCACGAATTGAGAACTCAAGTTCCGCGTCCTCAGGAGAAGAACTGTTGTATGTAATGAGTTTTTTTTTCAGAAAACATTTTTTTATTGTGATTCCTTTGGCAGGTTTTCTCACTGAGAGTAACCTTCAGCTGGTGTTGAGGTACGATGTTGGCCTAATAAGCCAGTCGTCGTGGGTTCGAATCCCGGTTCGGGAAAGACTGTTGGTGCCATTAGGATCGTAGCGCTAACCCCAGAATTGTCCTGTACATTAAACAGTTGGCTGCGAAGTCTGTGAAATCAACAGAAGATCAGGTTGCGATCAGGTTTAGTAAGGAAAACCCACCGAAATTCAATTAAAACTCGACATAATAACCCATACGGTGATCAGAGCCCGAAAATATATGTATGTAATAAGTCTGGATCCAAAATCGAGAGTTGATTCCACAGTCTGACATCCCGAGTCCCGAATCGAAGATTCTGAATCAAAAATCCAGAAACTAGTATCCAAATATTTTGAGGCACATTTCTAAATTTTTCAGTCAGAGTCAGAAGCTAAATTGAGGTGACCACAGGTACAATACTCGGAAAACCCCTAAGAATTTTTCTAGAATGATTGAAAACGACATATAATGCAATTTTGGGATGCTGAACTCATTTCTGATATCAGAAAATGCTATTCACCTAAAATGCTGTTAGACCTTCCTTATTATTTGTTTGGTTCTTTTGGTTTGGTTCCGGCAATATGTTCTAAACATGATTTAAAAACTTGTTGTGTTTTTGATAAACGTTAAAAAATGACAACAAATTACATAAATTTTCCTTCAAAACGAAACTTGTGGATCCAAATTGATGTTAAGCTTAAATTGGTGATTTTCGAACATAGAAATTATCAAAATTGCCTAGAACAGCAACATTCAAAAATCATCATATCAACCAATTCTCATGAACTTTTGGAAACGGTTGTCGAGAGTGTAGGAAACTTGCCAAAAATATAAACCAACAAAAATATTGACATGAAAATTCCCGGTTTTTTCCTACCTCCGATCACTATGCCGCGTCACGAAAATAAAGAGATTTGATAGCTCATGATCATCATTTTAATGCATTTTTTTTTCTTTGTTTGGCATACTTTTTTGATTTGCTGCCTTTTTTTTGTTTAATCAACGTTTATTCGACACGGCACAATACAAGTTAATGTTTTACGGAGCTAATATAGCTAAAATCTTACTTCATAAAGTATCTAAAAAACTAAAGACAAACTTTTTATCCTTTTTATCCTAAATCTAAGATTAAAACTAAACTGCGTTTTAAAATTAGTGATTTGTTGTTGGGGGCGAAATGATAAAAACAATGAGCAGCTTATTTGTTATGTTCTGCTAAACCAAGACACGAACTGGCAAATGGGGTTCCTCGGGATTCTAGTTGCTGGTACCGTGCGGGGTCTAGTTTGCTGCCTTTTATAAAGAACGTTAGTATACTGTCAGGTTTTTTACGTACATCGTAAAAAAAACGCGTTGATTCGAAAATCCGCGGCAATTCAAAAATCCGCGGCAATAAATCTATTACCTCCTTAAGCATTTAGTGCATATCAATTGAAACAACTCGCTGTTAAAATAATATGATAAAATGCTATCAAATGATGAAAAAAAAAACTATCAAAACAGATACAATTTTCAAAATCACTTTTCCTATCAAGACATCAGTTCATTGTAAATGGTGGAAGAAGAAAGATCGCGAACTTTCAAACAAGCTTTGCTTTCAGGACATCAACTATATCTCCATGTCCATGAAAGCAGACAACAGCTACCCTGTTTGGACAAATGAGTTCAGCGGAAAATTTGTGAAAACAAAGAAAATGTCACAATAGAAGGAATTTTTATTCAAAAGTTTATAAGAATTACAGAAGGCACGATTTGTTAAACACTGTTTACTTATGATTTACTGGCCAGAAAAAAATGGCACATTTTAAACTAAATTTGAAATCACCTCTCTTGTTGCGTTCTTCCAGTAATTTCACATCGAACGTTGAACTGATTTTTTTCAAGTTCTGTTGTCTTTGTTGTCTTTTCAATAGTCTCTCAATCCTATTTAGGCTTGATTGGAAGTACTTCGGTATTGTTCTTTTCTGACCTGTAGATAAAGTTTTCCACGCTTTAATCTTGAAAACAGTTTCTAGTTCCTAGGCCAGTTTGGAATCATTGATTTGCCTGTCGGTTAGTTGAGCTCCCTGATCTTATTTTCACGGTCTTTGGGAAAATTTTTTAACCTTTTGACACTTAATAGCCTAATAAAGTATTTTGTATTGTTGATTGTAATATTTTAGCATTCTCACCCCCAATTGGAAATATTTTCACCCGTGTGTTGGCCTTGACGGCCTTTTTAGGTTCAGGTTGAAATCCTTTTTCAAATGAATTCTCAGTGATTTAAGATTATTTTGGAATAATTTGAATTGTATTTCTGATATTAATGATCTTCAGTAAAGTTCTGCAGCTGGTTTAAATTGTTTTTATGATTCTTTAAAGAGCTTAACAGATGTTTTATTTTAGCTTCTGCTTTTTGACCAATTTTGAATAACTTTTATCGATAGACTTTCATTTCTAATGCCCGTTTTCCACTTTATAACAAGGTATGCAAAAATGAAACAAAAAAAAAAACAAAATTAACCTAGCTGAAAACATTCGAAAGTTGAAAGCAACGAATGGAAGCAAACAAAAAAAATACGAAATTCATAAGAAGATGCAGATCATTGCCAGCAGCAGAGAAGCAAATCATTGCCATTGTTGAGAAGACAGATTGACAAAAACTTTTCGAATTATTTTTACCTTCAGGACATCAGATTGGTTTAGACTCATGTAAGTACAGATTAGTTGGCCTGTCAGTAGGACTGGAAGATTCTGTCGATTTTTCTACTGACTCCCAGTAGGTGGATATTCTTATTCTAATATTTTTCTTCAATGTTCAATTTAAATTTTATTTCAGTTCACTCATTTTCTAAACAAACTCTCATCATTTTCCAACCAAATTAGAATTTTTGGTTTTTGACTGGAACAATTTCAATATTTCCCTCACTGGCATATAGCAAAGGTTCTTATATTTTCAACCTTATCTTCTGATTATTTTTAAGTTTTCCACAGTTTTTTTTTAATAAAGAATCATTTTTCTGGCGTGGCAACGTTTTTTATATATATTTTGTTTCAATTTTTAGTTTTCTTCGCCAATTTTAAATATTTTTGGCCTTTTTCGATCTTTTAATGGCTATTTCTGGTGCTTCAATCCATATTTCCGAATTCCAACTTTTGAGTGTAACAGCTTAATACAGTTGTATGCCTGATGTTATCAGCGCTTCTGTGCCAAATTTCTAACTATATTTACAACTTTTCTGTCCTTTAAAATGCTTTCCGCTATTTCAATATTATCGTTCCTGTTTTTGCTAGAAGATTTTGGAATTGTTTACTACTTTTTTTGCTTTTGAAATAATTCTGTAGTGAAGTGAGACCATGTTTCTCTGAATGGTTTTTACCAATCAATTTTTCCATAGACTTAACTCTCAAATCGTTTTCCTTCTAATAGCCATTGAAGCAAATATTGGTTGACAACTAAAATAAAAAATTTCACAACAGGCCAACTTGGACCAATGAACTTTTCATTAATTTTTCCATACCAAATAAGTCAAAATTTCCTACAAATCTTATGGAATACATGATTCATTTTGTGCAAAACATGAAAATTCGTTCGATCAACACAATTGTCCTAGTCCAAACTCTTACATAAAACATGTTTTGGGACTTACCTTAATCGCAAAATCTCGCCAAGCGGGCGTCACCCGTCCAGCACTCCATAAAGGTTCGGGCTTCGTTTGTTTGGAGATTGTTGTCTGTAAGCCGTCCAGAACGCGCAGACCGGCTTAGAAGATCACACCCTGTGCCTGTAAGCGGTACGCACGGCACACGAAAACACGGGCAGGCACGCACGCACTTCGATCACTGCACCAGGGGTGCCTCACGCACGTAACAGCTTCGCTGTTCAGTTCACTCACTAGCGTCCGACGTCCGCGAAGAAAAGTCCAAAAACCGACGAGGAAACGCGCACGCACACACACACACACGCCCGCACCGAAAAACGGGACCCCTAAAACGCACGCACGCACGCACTGATCGCGGTGTAACACCGGAGAAAAGTCACGGTAGATTTTTTTTTGTTTGCTTTTGTTTTCGCTGAAGGGGGCGGTGTCACAAAAAAGTCACTGAACTTGTCTCATCATTTCACACGCACATTGTTTTGTTTGTTGTTTTGCTGGTGCACTTTTGTTTGCGCCCTGCTCTGGCCGCCCCCCGAGGAGCGAACAGTGGGAGGAGGAGGAGCTGGCGACCGAAAAGAAAAACTTGATAGTAATCCAGCTGAGTAATCGAAGAATCGAATCGTAGCCCGAGCAGAGTTGGCGGAGCTTTCTCACAACATGTCACAAACCGTCACGGATCGTTCTTGCTTTTTTTTGTTTCGCGATTTCTTGTTTGTTGTAATTCTTCTTGTTCTATTCAATCACGCAGTGCAGCATCACTTGCTTCTGCACTTTTCGCGCTGCTTTCGATCGGAGATTGATGAGGTGCAGCAGCAGCAGCAGCGGCGGCTAGTACTACTGGCGATGATCGCGTGATCGATAACGGGTACGATGGCAACAGTAACAGCAACAACCACAACACTTTCATCCTTGTTGATTGGCTGGTCTTGGAGCACACTCCTCCCACTAATTTTTCTTTTTTTTCGCTGACTTTCAATTCTTCGCTGGACGACAACAAACGTTGATATGGTCCGCCGTTTTGGTGTAATTATTTCATTCTAATTTTTTTTTTTTGTTGTATGACACTCACACTCTGAACGAAGAAATTTTTTTCGGGCTGTTTCAATTTACTCCGTGTTTTTTTTTGTTTTGATTTTCGCTTGTTGTTGGCTTGCTTGCGCGATGTGGTAATTTTTAACCAGATTCAAAAATTCAAATTTGTATGGCGTTTTTTTTTTGCTTTCTTATATAAACATTGACGACTTTTTGTTTTGTTGCTTTTTGTTTTGAAATTTAGGGAAAAACTGAAAAGATTTTGTATAACTGCAAGAAACGGAGAGGATTAGCGTTGAGGTTTTTTTTCAGTGTTGAAAAAAGGCCACCGTCGCTAACGGAAGGAATTTGTTGGAAAATTATGCCAAACTTGAACGTAACTTTTGTCACTGCCAACTACGTTCCGGTTGTTAGCGAGGGTGCCTCGGGTTTCGACAGTCACTTGTATAAATCCTGTTTGATTTATATTGAATCACTTTTTCTTCTCTTCCTCTTTCTGTGTATGTCTCCTCTGGAGCTAAGTTCCGCAATCACTTCCGTGGTGGAAAACACACCAGAACACGTTGGACACTTTCGGAGCACCGGGACACTGTGTGGAGTCGCGTGTGTTTCTTCTTCACTGTCTAATTTTTTAATAAACGTCAGCGCGCGCTGTAATCGTAGTCCTAGGCTTAGAAGTTGGGAAGTTTCCCGAGCCAAAATAACAGCAAAACCAAAAAAAAATCTCGTCCAAGAACGGCTAGAAGAAAACTAGCCGTGACACACACTCACATGACGCGGGGGCTACCGCGCGCGCTCTTCGGTTATCGGTTGATCCGTGTTCCGTCGTCGTCGTCGTCGTCGTCGTCGACGTACACACAAGAGGCGGCCACCACACAATTTCTCCGTGTCACACACTTCTCCTCCCACGGAAGCACCAGAGGAGTGGAACCAGGAACCGCTGGCTGGCTGGCAATAAAAAGTAGCACACACTAGAATCTAGATGCCGGAGCGGAACGTCCCCGCCGCCAGGACCAAGCCGGATCAGAATCGCCGAAATCAAGAAGAAAAAAAAAACTACTATACTAAATAGTTGGACACACTCTTCTTCGGCCTTCGGGTTACTCGGGTTCGCGCGGAGGCTCAGGAGCCATGTACCACACACGTCCTAGAGTCCGCCTGATCTGATCTGAACTGGTCGGTGGTCGATTGGTCCAACTCCAACCCAGAGGAAGAACTCCGTCGTGTTGTGTGTGACGTGTGTGTGATGAGAGATCGTAGTACACCTCGCTGCCGTCGTCGGCGTTGTCCTCGTACTCGTCGTCATCATCAACCGTCGGATCACCAGCAGAAGTCCAAGAGCGAAGAAGCCTTCGGCTTCCCAAAAAAAAAAAAACTAAAAGAAATAATAGAAGGCACCACACACAGGAGGCGACGGCGTTGAGGCAAATCGTAGTAGCCAGAGCCAGCGGAGGCACCACAGTACAGAATAAAAAAAACACTTCTAATTAATCCGCTCCGCTCTCGAATAGCAGGCGGCGGCGGCGGTGTTGCTGCACTTACGATGCGGCCGAACAGCGACTTGTATTGAACTGACGTTTGAACACAGAACGCAGTGTTGCGTTTCTGTGCTAGAGGAAAAATCGCACTCATTGCGGCCAGCACACATAGCAGGCGCACCACATAGGAGGCTCTCTGTCATACACGCCGACTACGACCACATAGACGATGACGACGGCGACGGAAGAGTGAGGACCACTAGAGCAGTACATAGGCCCCCGTGGTCTATCACTGTGTGTGCAAAACGCTGCACCGTTTCCCATTGCGAAAGGAGCCCCCCTCACTCATCTATCCATATACACGCGCGCGTACGACGCTGCACAAACATTTCTCCCTCCCTCCCTTCTCGCTCTCACGCGGGCGCTATTTCGCAGTGCCGTGCACTGCCTGCCGGCAGAACCAACTGCGATTACGTGAGGTCGGTGTCCTGGGAGAATGCGCACGTGAGGGGATCCGGAGAACGTGACGGCGTGTGATGCACACACATCCTCAACAACCGAGAGACCGACCGATTCGCTCGCATCCGCTCTCGGTTTCTCGCGGCGCGAAATACATAAACCTCGCACTCGCATTCTCACACACATTCTCACCGATCCGTTCGACTCTCAAAGCGCATCCCGCATCAAGCGGACAGAACGAACGAACGAACAAACGCATTCTCTCACGAAGCTTTCGCACGCGCAAAAACCCAATCCGCGTACATAAGCGGCACTCACCAACACTGTGCGGCACTCAATTTCCCCTCATTTCGCGAGAGTGCTTCGCACTCTCGCCTTCTCACAGCCGCTCTCGCACGCAATACAAAACACTCTCGCGCAGTGTGTGTATCTTATATGCACTTTTCTCACCACTTTCCGACGTCGTCGTCGTCGTCGTCGGGGGTGTGGGAAAACATCTTCCCCTTCTCACCCGCTCGAAACCAGCGCACCCGGCAAACAACAGCAAAACTTCTTCCGAGGACCCCCAAATGTAAGAAGATTCGTGTAAGTAAATAAGCTTCGTTCTCGCTCTCGCCACTGTGACACGTACACCCACATCAGCTTACTCATCCACACTTACACAAACATGGAGGAAAACTTGGAGGAAAAGTTTTTCCAGCAAGCAAGCTGGCTTGGAACAACAAAACAGCCTACAGAAAAGGACTCTCGGAAAACGCAAAACAAAACAAAACAAATCGCGGCACACCCGCCGCCGTCGCGGCACTCGTGTGTAAGCTCCGTTGTCCACTCCCGCGCACGGCTGGAAATTTTTTTCGTCATTCCTTTTCGTGTTATTTTTCTCTTTCCCGGTTCTTCGCGAAAATGCGTTCCCGCGTGGTTTTGCTGCGGTGCTGGAAAGTTTTTAATTATCCTGCGTGATTCCCCCCAACCACTTACTGCACCACTCGCTTTATTGCAGTTTGACCTACGGTCCCGTGAATGTGTGTCCCTGAGACTCGAGAAACCGGGCTCGACCTCCGACGGCAATGGTGAAAACGTAGAAAAGCCGTCGGAAAACTGGAAATCGTAGGCACTCTGTGTAGTGTCCAGCAGTGAACTGAAGTTTGTTTGGTGGATAATCTCACGTCAACTATTATAAGTTTCTGAGCAATTTTGACATGAAAATTTTGCTGAAGTTTCAAAATTTACACTGATCCTTATTAAAAGTAATGAGAATTCGACTTTCTATCGCGTTCGATAACTTAAAATTTGGCGAAAATTTTCAGATTAAGATTCAAACTTTGACGTTTATCTTAAGGGTGCACATTCGAATTTCTCTTCCATGCTTCGGAAACCTATTACGTAAATATTCTATGTTCACGAACAAACAATCAAACGTTTTTTCAAAATGTCTGGATAGTTCGTATCGCTAATTTTAACAAAGCAATCAACCTCTATTCATATTTAAATGAATTCTTTGTAGAAGGTTTTTTTCAACTCCGAGTTAATTTGGCTGAAGAGCTGTAAATGTTGAGGTTACTGAAAGTTGTGAATGTTTAGATAAAAGAAATTCTTTGTCGATGAATTATTTGGAAATATGTAAGTTTACCTAAAAACTAAAAAAAACTAAATTATTACTGAACACTGATAATTCACACCTATTGATTTATGAATAGTGGGGATATCCCATGGCAACTACTTTGTTCCGTTTTTGGCTCGAACTACAAGCCAGGAGCAAAATAGATTTTCGATACGCAATTTAATGATTTTGACGGTGACATTTTTAAATACGAGTGATTATAGTTTATCTGTTACAGACGGATCTTCAAATGAAAGGTATGCATTAAGTTCTGGATATTTTAGTTGGAAAATTTGATGTCTTATTGACTCCATGTTTTGCATTGAACATTTTCAAAAGACCTCATTTCAAAGCAGATTTTTTTCTTTCTCTTACAATTCATAATCGTAATAGGTTAGGTAATTTTTGAAGAGGATAAATCAAGTGATTAGGAAAACATATCAAAATGTTCCAAAATGTTAAATTTTCACATATATTTCTCCATATAAAAGTTTTGGTGGGAAATTTTCTAAACTTTTAAATAGAAGCAATAACATTGTTATAAGGGAATTAGAGAGATTATTTAGAGTTAGAGCGCCTTCAAGAAAAAGTGTTCAATAAACTGAAAAGTTGAATAACTCTTAGTAGATAACGGTAGGGCATATGCGTAGTAGTTTTTTTTTATTTTTTCATTCAACGCGGCCCTCTATCAGTCCCTGATATATTCTCAACAAGGAACCTTACACCATACATAAGAAAAGTTAAATATAACTGTTACGTAGATATTATTCATTATTCAATTATTATATTCCGATTTAAGACAATGAAAATAATTGTTTCCAACTTTTCGGTTATTGAATTCAACATTAACGAGAAGAACAACGAGGAATATCTATATCTACCCATCACATTTTTGAGACTCTCAATCAAAAACGAAAATTGAAAAAAAAAAAAGAAGCCGAAAATAGATTTTTGATTCAAGTTTCAAAATTTTGACTGTGGAATAACAGTTTTCAAATTTGGGAAAATTCCTTGTTATTAAGGTAGAAATGCGAAATTATTGGCGGAAAGTTAGAAAGAAAATCAACCTAACCAAATAATCTAACTTTTCCAGAATGCTACAAAGTCAAAATGACAAACCGCATACGTAGGTCATACCATACGAATTGTCCAAGAACTTGGCACAAACTTGGCATCGGCCGTCACAGATGTTGCTCAAAGTTGTCAGAATTCATTGAATTCAAAGGTGTCATTTGTTAAAAATCCCGATTTTGGTGTCGATTGAAATAATCCCCGCTCGGTTGGTCTCCCTTTTGTTGCAAAATAATACATTTTTAGTCCAAAACCCCTTTTTTCTTTACAATTTGTAGACGTAAGACATTTTAAAAATGCTGATTGGTGATTTTCGAATAAAATAAAATAAAAGGAATTCAGAAAAGTACTTGTAGGCGAAAGTGTTGCCAGATATATTATTATTTAAGTATTGTATTTGCATTTTTGGCAATTGCAGCCAATTATGTTTTAAATTTAAAAGTGTTATTGTGTTCCTCGGAAAATTTCAAAAATGAATCATATGATATAACCAATAATATAACTTACCTTACCAATCAGACGAGAGCCGTGGAATTTGTCGCCATGTTGCTCGGTTTTTGGCTGTGTTTCGCCAGTTCCCCAGGCGTCTCATCACCCGCAAGTCTCCTTCGATCTGGTCGAGCCATCGTGCACGCTGCGCCCCTCTATTTCTGGTGCCGGCAGGGTTGCTGAAGAGAAGTGATTTCACAGGGTTGCCGTCCGGCATCCTTACGACATAACCGGCCCACCGCAACCTATTAACTTTCGCCAGGTGTGCAATGGGATTCTCTCCAAGCAGTGCGTGCAGTTCGTGGTTCATGCGCCGTCGCCATTCTCCGTCGTCCGTCTGTACTCCACCGTAGATAGTCCGTAGCACCTTCCGTTCAAAAACTCCAAGAGCGTCAAGGTCCTCCGCGAGAAGCGTTGTCGTCTCGATCCCGTAGAGGACTACCGGTCTTATCAGGGTTTTGTACAGCGTCAACTTCGTGCGTCGTCGCACTCGATTCGATCGAAGTGTCTTCCGGAGTGAAAAGTAGGCACGATTTCCTGCCTGGATGCGTCTCTGGATCTCTTTGCTGGTGTTATTGTCGGCGGTCACCAGTGACCCCAAATACACGAACTCATCGACCACCTCAAGCTCATCACCGTCCACAGAGACTTGAGTTGGGAGGCTGATGTTGTTCTCCTTGGAGCCTCTCGCTCGCATGTATTTTGTTTTCGACGCATTTATCCGCAAGCCGATCCGTTCAGCTTCGGATATCATATCCGGTTACGTGATATGATGTCGAAGTCATCCGCGAAGCCCAGAAGCTGAACAGACCTTGTGAAAATTGTGCCCCTCGTGTCGATGCCCGGCCTCCGGATCACACCCTCAAGGGCGTTGTTAAACAGCAAACAGGAAAGTCCATCACCTTGTCTCAACCCTCTGCGCGATTCAAAGGGACTCGAGAGTTTCCTCGAAACACGCACGAAGCACATCACTTGCGCCATGGTAGCTCTGATCAATCGAGTCAGTTTATCCGGAAATCCGTTGTCGTGCATGATCTGCCATAGCTGTTCTCGATCGACTGTATCATAGGCCGCCGTGAAGTCAATGAAGATGTGATGTGTGGGCACGTTGTACTCGCGACATTTCTGTAAGATCTGTCGGATTGAGAAGATCTGGTCCGTGGTGGCACGGGCTCCCATGAAACCCGCTTGGTACTGGCCAACGAACCTCCTGGTTAAAGGTGATAGACGGCGGAACAGGATCTGTGAGAGTATTTTGTAGGCGGCCTTGATAAGCGAGATGCCGCGGTAGTTGCGGCACTCCAGCTTGTCGCCCTTCTTGTAGATGGGACAGATAACTCCCTCCATCCACTCGTCTGGCAGTTTTTCCTCCTCCCAAATCCTGGAAATGACCCAGTGCAGCACTCTAGCCAGCGCCTCTCTTCCATGTTTCAAGAACTCGCTCGGCAGTCCGTCTTTGCCTGTGGCTTTATTGTTTTTCAGCTTCCCGATCTCACAAAGGACTTCGTGAATATCGGGAGCTGGTACTCGGTCATCCGCTGCTGGTGCTCCCAAGTCAGTTCCTGCTCCGCTTCTGTTTGCTGTTTCGCCAATCAGGTGTCCATCAAAGTACTCCTTCCACCTGTCGACCACCTCACTGGCATCCGTGAGAAGTTTCCCATCCGCGTCGTTGCACATGTCGGCTTGCGGCACATAGCCTCTGCGGGACTGGTTTACCTTCTCATAGAATTTCCGCGTTTCACTGGCACGGTATAGCTGCACCAGCTCCTCATGCTCACGATCCTCTTGCTGGCGCTTCTTTCGTCTGAGAACCGTGGTCATGTCGTTCCGTGCCCGTTTGTAATTGGCCTTGTTCTCTCTCGTTGACCTGCCCAGGTATATCACCCAGGTCCGGTTCTTCTCATTCACCGCTGCCTCGCACTCCCCGTCATACCAGTCGTTTCTGCCACTCGGTGCTTCCACTCCTAGTGTCGCCGTTGCGGTCTCCACGATAGCTGTGCGAATGCTGCACCAGCCGTCTTCGAGAGGCAATGCGCCCAGCCCCTCCGCTGTGGGTAGCACCGCTTCAAGCTGTTGCGCGTATTCCTCCGCAGCCTGGGAGTTCCGGAGCTGCTTAATGTTGAGCCGCGGGGTTCGGCGATGTCGCGCGTGATATACGGTCGACAGTTTTGAGCGCAATGATACCGCGACTAGGTAGTGGTCCGAGCCAATATCCGCACCGCGATAGGTACGTACGTTTGTAATGTCAGAGAAGAACCGGCCGTCGATGAGAACATGGTCAATTTGATTTGCTATACGTTGGTCAGGTGATTTCCAGGTGGTTCTGTGGATGTTCTTACGGGGAAAGAAGGTACTTCGGACTGCCAGTCCTCGGGAAGCTGCGAAGTTGACGCATCGCTGGCCGTTGTCGTTCGTCACGGTGTGCAGGCTATGTTGGCCGATCACCGGCTTGTACATTTCTTCCCTACCGATCTGCGCGTTCATGTCCCCGATGACGATCTTGATGTCTCTACGCGAGCAGCTATCGTAGAGTTTCTCCAGCTGTGCGTAGAACTCTTCTTTCTCTACATCGGGTCTTCCTTCGTGAGGGCAGTGCACATTGAGGATAGTGTAGTTGTAGAACCGGCCTTTTATTCTCAACAAACACAACCTGTCGCTGATCGCCTGCCACTTGATCACACGACTCTGCATCCTGCCCAGCACTATAAATCCGGTACCCAGCTCATTGGTTGTGCCGCCGCTCTGGTAGTACTGTGCCTTGCGGCCACAAATCCTCCGTACCTTCTATCCTTTCCGGCAAAGCTCCTGGAGCGCAACGATGTCGAAGTGGCGGGGTTCTAGCTGATCCAGCAGAATCCGGTCGCCACTCGGGGCGTTCAGCGATCTACAGTTCCATGTACCGAGCTTTCAATCGTCGTCCTTATTTCGTCGCCTAGGTCGTTGCCAATTGTTCCGGTCCGTATTCAATTCTTGATTGTTCGTAGTATTTTAATGTTTCGGCATGCTGCCTTACTAGGGCTGCGGATGCCTAGTCTCACGACGGGGCTGCCGTCTTGGGTGTAGCTGGAGAGACGCCGCATTTCATAATTCAGCCGTCCGCTACGGATCAGACGCTGTTTGAGCCGCCCCTAACATGGGAAACAGACGCTCGGACAAGCTGCCCTCCTAGGAGAGCAGCTCCCCCTTCCCTGTCAGCATACGACCAAGTTTCCACCGGTTAACCGATCTTCCCTTGGTTGCTCGTATCCCAGTCGGTACCACGTGGAGGTAGGGATAGGAGTTGCTGGGCATTATGCTTTGGACCACACTGGGGTCTATTTTATGCCAACTAGTACGGGTGTACTGCTGGTACGCCGTTTACCAACCATTTAATATTTAATATTTACCAACCAATAATATAACTGTTTCAAATTTCTCAATATATTGTGCCGTGTCAAATAAACGTTGATTGAAAACAAAAAAATTTCTCAATTTTCATCATGCATTCATATCTCTTTTGAAATATCTGTTAACTTTTTACCCCAAATTCTACACTAAATATGCTTCATTGAAACTACAATTTCTCAAAAAATAAAGTAAATAGAAAGTGAGTTGAAGAACAAACTGCAGAGCGGTTTTGAAGGTTTAATTTGATTGAACCTTTTGATTTGATTAAAAACAATAATGTTAATCACGTTTTGTTGTGTAAAAACAAAAAAAAAACGATGGAAACGTAGGTTTAAAGTTGGCGCCACCCTAAGGGAAGCTATTCAAGAAATTGAAAAGTGGAATACCTTTTTTTATCAAATGTGTTCCTCTATCAGCTCCCGCAATATTCCCAACAAGGAACCTACCAACTTGCATTAAAAAAATTATATATTTCTGCTACGTAGATATTATTTAAGGCTCAGTTGATTCATTCATATTTATATATGAATTTATTTATCTTTATATAACTGCCATACATAAATATTTCAGCGTAATTACGCATGAAAATTATTGTTTCTAACTTTTTTTTTTAAAATACCCCTATGTGGGTTGGTTCCCAAAGGAGGCGATGTTGGGTACGCTGTTTCAATAGGCAATCTGACAGACACTTCCACCCCCTGATACTATCACTATTACGAGTGGATGATTTACTGGGGACTAGGGTGGTTTACCGGTAAAACAAAAACCGGTAAAACCGGTAAAAGCGATATTTTTTTTCAATACCGAAATACCGGTATTGGTGAGGCGAAAAATCGGTATTTTCGGTATTTTTCTTTAAATTGAAAAAAAAACATGTAACAATATTCATAAACCATTGTAAGGCTAGTGAATGCTACCCACTTAGGTAGGCGTTACAAATCACACGACGATGTATACAATAAATACATTTAAACAGAAGCAACAGGTGGAGGTGGCTAAGGAGTCAATCCGCCTCCGCAAAGGTCCGGCGGGGACCCAGATAGCTACCTTCCGACTACCGTCGGCGGACGCTAATCTGGCCCTGAAAGAGGGCAAGTTGAAGGTCGGCTGGTCTGTATGTCCTCTGAGCATACTACAGCAACCAGACATTTGCTTCCGGTGCTTCGAGGGCGGACATAAGTCCTGGACCTGCAAGAGGCCCGATAGGAGCCAGCTGTGCAGGCGATGTGGAGGTGCAGGCCATAAAGCAAAGGACTGTGTGGAGTCTCCCAAGTGCATGGTATGTTCCGGGAAACGGGACGCCTAACACTTTATGGGAGGCCCCAGGTGCCCAGCCGGTAAGCCGGCTGCGAAACCACGGGCATAAGGGTGACGCAACTGAACCTGAACCATTGCTTCGCGGCTCAGCAGCTGCTACACCAAGCAGCCACTGAGTCGTTGTCGGACATCGCCGTCATATCGGATCCCTACCGCATCCCTCCCGGAAACGGTAACTGGGTTGCGGATAAGTCCAGTTTGGCGGCCATATGTACGACGAGCAAGTTCCCGGTTCAGGAGGTTGTCTCAACCTCAGAAGAAGGATACGTAGTTGCTAAGGTAAACGGAGTGTTCTACTGCAGTTGCTATGCTCCGCCACGTTGGTCTACCGAAAGGTTCACCCAGATGGTCGACCTCCTATCCATGGAGCTAACGGGCCTAACGCCGTTGGTGGTGGCGGGCGACTTCAACGCTTGGGCTGTTGAGTGGGGAAGTCGCTTCACGAACCAGAGGGGCCAGATCCTGTTGGGGGCTTTTGCAAAGCTCAACCTAGATCTGGCCAACGTTGGGAACAAAAGTACATTTAGCAGAAATAGTGCGGAGTCGATCATCGACGTGACGTTCTCCAGCCCAGGACTGATCAAGAACTGAAGGGTAGACGATGGCTACACTAATAGCGACCACCAGGCGGTCTGTTTTAGTGTAGACAACAACGAGAGGCGGCAAGCGACGGGTAGAGCCAACACTCCGACCGTTCGCGGGTGGAAGACATCGCACTTTGATGCCGAGGTATTCGAAGAGGCAATGAGAAGGGAGCGCGAGGGGGGCAGTTGGCTCCGCCCGACTGCTGACCAACTAGTTGCTATGCTATCGCGGGCGTGCGACGCCACCATGCCTAGGACTCGCCAACCTAGGAATGGAAAGCCACCGGTTTACTGGTGGACGGACGTGATAGCCGACCTTCGCAGTGCGTGCCTCCGTGCAAGACGGAGGATGCAGCGTGCGCGAAACGAAGAAGAGAGGACAGAGCGCCGCGCAGCATTCAGTTCGGCAAGATCGATGCTAAAGAGTGCGATAAAGGCCAGCAAGAGGGCCTGCTTCGATAGGCTATGAGCGAGTGCCAATACAAATCCGTGGGGTGACGCCTACAGGATCGTTATGGCCAAGACTAAAGGCGCGCTGGCGCCTGCAGAGCGATCACCAGCGATGCTGGAGCGTATCATCGAGGGACTCTTTCCACGCCACGAGCCAAGTCCTTGGCCTCCGGCAGTCGAGTCTCACGTCCGACGTTCCAGTATCTCAGACATAGACCAGAGATGGTCGGCCAACCTGCCGAGCATCCAATCCGTGAGCGACGACAGCCGTGTCGAGGCAGGGGAGGAGGCAAGGGTTACGAATGAGGAACTCATCGTGATCGCCAAATCCCTAAAGGTGAGTAAGGCACCGGGACCGGATGGTATCCCTAACCTGGCGATCAGGCTGGCGATAAAAACGGCCCCCGGGCTGTTCAGGGCAGTCATGCAGAGGTGCCTGGATGACTGTCTCTTTCCGGACAGGTGGAAGCGGCAGAAACTGGTCTTATTGCCGAAGGCTGGGAAACCGCCAGGGGACCCATCGGCATATAGGCCTATCTGCCTGCTGGACACCGCGGGCAAGGTGCTTGAGAGGATCATCCTCAACAGACTGGTGAGGTACACGGAGGGTGTACACGGTCTGGCAAGTAACCAGTTCAGCTTCCGGAAGGGCAGGTCCACGCTGGACGCAATCTCTTCCGTCATCAAGACGGCGGAGGTAGCAATCCAGCGCAAGAGAAGGGGAATACGCTACTGCGCAATCGTCACGCTCGACGTGAAGAATGCGTTCAATAGTGCCAGTTGGGACTCCATAACGCTCGCGCTCAGGAGCATCCATGTACCGGTGTCGCTGTACAAGATTCTGGAAAATTATTTCCAGAATCGAGTACTTGTTTACGACACGGAGGAGGGTCAGAAGTGCGTCCCAATTACCGCAGGAGTTCCGCAAGGTTCTATCCTGGGCCCGGTGTTGTGGAATGTCATGTATGACGGAGTGTTGAAACTCAAGTTCCCTGTAGGGGTTGTGATCGTCGGCTTTGCAGACGACATAACGCTGGAGGTTTACGGCGAGTCTATCGAGGAGGTCGAGTTGACGGCCGCGCACTGTATACGCAAGGTCGAGGACTGGATGCGCTCCAGGAAACTGGAGCTCGCGCATCATAAGACGGAGGTCACGGTTGTGAACAACCGTAAATCGGAGCAACAGGCGGTGGTCAGAGTCGGAGACTGCACCATCACCTCGAAGCGATCCCTGAAGCTCTTGGGGGTTATGGTGGACGACAAGCTCACGTTCGGGAGTCACGTCGACTATGCCTGTAAGAGGGCCTCATCGGCTATTGCAGCACTATCTCGTATGATGTCCAATAGCTCAGCGGTTTATGGCAGCAAGCGAAGACTTCTTGCCAGCGTGGTTTCGTCCATACTTAGGTATGGTGGGCCAGTGTGGTCCAGAGCGCTAGGTACTAACAGTTACCGTGGTAAACTGGAAAGTACCTACAGGCTCATGTGCCTGAGAGTTGCGAGTGCGTATCGTACGGTGTCATACGATGCAATCTGTGTCTTGTCCGGCATGATGCCTATCAGCATCGCCATCTAGGAGGACAGAGAGTGTTTCGACCAACGTGACACAAGGGGCATACGAGGCACCAGAAGGTCATTCTCGATGCTCCGCTGGCAGCGGGAATGGTCCAACTCCACAAAGGGCAGATGGACGCACCGACTCATACCGGAGATATCCGGCTGGGTCGGGAGACGACATGGTGAAGTGAACTTCCACACGCGGTGTCCCCCATGTGTCCCGAGTGCGTGGAGGAGGAGAAGACTGCTGAGCATGTCTTCTTCGTATGCCCCCGTTTCGCAAGAGCGAGGAGCAACATGATGGCTGTGAGCGGGCCTGGCACTACTCCGGACAATCTAGTCCGGAGGATGTGCGACGACCCGGACATCTGGAACGCGGTCTGTGCGGCCGCCTCTCAGATTGTTCTGGAGCTGCAACGTGTGTGGCGGGTCAACCACCAACACGCCAGTGGTAGCTAATTACCAGTCTCCAGGTAGTTAGCTAGGAGGTTATAAGAGTAAAGAGGGTGCATCACGCACAAAAGCCACTCCCCGACGTAATACTTAACCGTCGTTCCGGGAAGACCAGGGCTGGAGACTGGAGGGGTTTTAGTGGGTCGGGACAGGGATCAGTAGGTGTCTGGGCGAGTGTAACTACCCCAGCATCTCTCCCCTAGTCTCATCCCCACACCCTGAGTTCTCTTCTCAGGTGTCTGTTTGCAGATTTCCCCGCCACCTTTAAAAAAAAAAAAAAAAAAAAAAAAAAAAAAAAAAAACAGAAGCAACATTGACTATTAATTTACCCTTACCGATTTATCAATTTTTGTTATCTTTTTGCTTGTTATGCATGGATTCAGACGATGTTTATTTATTTATTTATTTATTTATTTATTTTCGTCAAGCAAATGTAGACTACAGTTATAATAATACAATGTTTTCTTATATTCTATACATTATTTCGAGTAGTTAGTCGTTTTTTGATTTGATTTCTGCCCATAGTGATGTCGATATATTCGCAGTGCTGAATATAGTGACGCATCATGCGATTTATTGGACCATTTTGAGTAGTTAGTTCTGTGAGAGTTTTTCGAAAATATTTTAGAATTTCTTAATTGACGACTGGGTGCATACAAATTTAGTTGCGATAATAATTTAGAAGATTGCACGCGTTGAGAAATAATGTCATTGATAAAATAAAGCATTAAAAGTTCGCGGCATTCTTTAAGTGCTTGTATGTCTATGAGCATGCAGCGTGCTTCATATGATGGTAAGGGAAATGCTGTCCAATTTAGCTTACGAAACGCGTACAAAAGAAATTGTTTTTGGACAGATTCAATGCGTTCTTCATGTGTTACAATATAGGGATTCCATACAATGCTACAGTATTCCAGAATTGGTCGGACGTATCTATACATATAAAAATGCAACTCTGTCTGTCTGTTCCATATAGGCTTGGAAACTACTGAACCGATCGGCGTGAAATTTTGTATATAGGGGTTTTAGGGGCCGAGAAAGGTGACTAAGGTAATTCGAGACCCCTCCCTCTTCTGGAAGGGAGGGATCCCATACGAATGAAACACAAATTCATGCACACCTCGAAAACAAACCAAGCAAATGGAACCAAAATTGGCAGGTGGATATTTTTAGGGGTAACAAATATATCCATAACAAATTGACGCCCCTACCCCTTTTAAAAGGGAGGGGTCCCATACAAAAGAAACACAAATTTCGCACAGCTCGAGAACCAATCCACCAAATAGAACCAAATTTGGCATGTAAATCTTTTGTGAGGTAACAAATATGTTCATAAACTTTCGACACCCCTCCTTCTTCTGAAAGGAGGGGTTCCACTCAAATTTCTTGCCATCTCGAGAAATAATCAAGCAAATGGAACCAAATTTAATATGTTGAGGTTTCTGAGAGCAAGAAAAATTTTTGACTCCAGACGCCATTTTTAAATTTAAGTTGGAAACTCCCGGTTTCTATCCGTAAAATGTCTTCAAATATCATTTTCAAATCCAAGGTGGTGACTTCTGGTTTCTGAAAAACAGCGGGATACGACCAAATACCACCCAATATGGGTATTTCCGAAATCGTGATGATACACTGAAACCACAATTCGACCTCCGACAACATTTTGAGTTGTAAAATGGCAACTTCCGGTGACTGGAAAACTGCCGAAAATGACCAAGTACCACCTAATATGGGTGTTTTTTAACCAGAATGACGTTCAGAGGCCAGAAATTGTCTCCAAATGCCATTTTGAAATCCAAGATGGCGACATACGCTTTCTGAAAAACAGCGAGATATGACCAAATACCACCCAATATGGGTATTTGCGAAATCGTGATGATGCATTGAAACCACAAATCGACCTCAGACAACATTTTGAGTTGTGATATGGCAACTTTTGGTGACTGGAAAACTGCCGAAAATGACCCAAAAATAACCAAATATGTGTGTTTCTTAAACCAGAATGTTGCTCAAGGGCCAGAAATTGTCACAAAATGTCATTTTGAAATACAAGATGGCGACTTACGGTTTCTGGAAAATAGCCGAAAATGACCAAATACCACCCAATATGAGTGTTTCTTTACCCAGAATGACGCTCAAAGACCAGAATTGTCTCCAAATACAATTTTGAAATCCTATACGGCGACTTCCGCTCTCTGAAAAACAGCCAAAAATGGCCGATTTCCATCCAAAATGAGAAGCTTCGATACCAGAATGATACACAGGAGCTAGAATCGGCCACAGACACCATTTTGAATTCTAAGATGATGACTTCCGGTTTCTGGAAAACAGCCGAATATCACTAAATAATACCTATTATGGGTGTTTCTTGAACCAGAATGACGCTCAAGGGCCAGAAATTGTCTCCAAATGCCATTTTAAAATTCAGGATGGTTACTTCCGGTTTCTGAAAAATAGCCTAAAGTGACCAATTACCACCCAATAGCGTTTCTTTAACCAGAATGATGCGCAAAGCTAAAAATTGACCTCAGACACCATTTTGAATTGTAAGATGGCAACTTCTAGAAAACAGCCGAATACTACTACATATGAATATTTCCGTAATCCAAATGATGTATAGATGCCAAGCATTGACCCTGGACACCATCTTGAATTCGAAGATGACCACTTTCAGTTTTTGAAAAACAACGAAAATAACTGTATACCACCCAATATGAATATTTCCGGAGAGGTGATGTACTAAAGGCTGAAAACGAGGATGTTGTCATTCCGATAAAATCGATAATTTCAAACGATATAAACAAATCGCAAGGAATCAATGAGTTTGGAATGATGAAAATTATTAAATTAAACACAACAATAGGCGGGACGAAGTTTGCCGGGTCAGCTAGTGTGCTAGTGTTGAAAATTGTGGCCGAAGCGTTTTATAAAGCCCAGCATACTATTTGCTATGTTGGTTATTGTGTTATAATGTTCTATGAATGTAAGTTTGGAGTCTAAGATTACGCCTAGGTCCCTTACGATTTTGCATTTTTCTACTTGTTGGTTTCCTAAGAAAATGTTTGTAGGTGGTGTTACTGTTTTTCTTCTGAATGCTATTGAATTACATTTTTGATGTTGAGTTGCAATTCCCAAGTAACAATTCTATAGCTACTTGGGTTTCTAACGGTTTCATCACAGCAATGAATATTACCAACGGTTTGATGGCGGTTAAACCCGTTGCCAAAAATAGCAAGTCGTAATGAACACTGATAGCTGTCAATAAAACTTCCAATAAAACCGGCAAGAGTCAATCCGATTTTGCTTTATTATTGTTTTTTTTATTACTATCTATCGCCCCTTAAAACCGCTCCAGCTTACTGTCATATAACATTGAAACCAGTTTTATTGCGGTCATTCAAATGTCCAGTTTCAACCTGTCAAACTTGTAGACAAATATAAGCAGGCAATGATATGCATACAGATGAGACAAAAGCGGCTGAGTTGATTTAGTGTGATGCAGAATTCGATCGCAGTCTCCGTAAGATGTGTGTAAAATGCTTTAGAGCATCTTGCAGCGCATTTGTGAACATTGATGACGAAGAACTCCAAAAATGTAATAAAGTAACACAGCAAACTTAGTACTTTTCGGTAGTTTTTTTTTTATTTTATCGCCAGTTTGTCTTGTTTTGGTTGAAAATAATTTCCTATGTCGTTAAATTATGCGTCCTTAAAAATAAGGTAGGGGCAAGACACTATTGATATATTTCGAAATATATTCAATATTCAATTAAACTAAGTATGTATCGTTGCATTTTTCGTGCACCTCTCTATTTATATCAAAATTTGTTGATTCCTCATTATCGTCGGTGTGATGTCAGATTTTTCATAAAAATAAAGTTGTCTAGGCCTCTAGGACCATATTTTTCTCTAATAATGCAGGCATCCAACCTATGCCGCACCTTACAACATATATATCATTGAACGAGGCTTATTGCGGCTACGATTAATGCCAACTAATTACCAACCGCGCCATATTGATATTTTTGAAACTTTTTATAATATTGAAACGAAAATCGAATCGTCGTCTGACTAACAAATAAATTGAATATCCAAAGTTGATTTTGATCTATCTCTGTATTGAAGAACACGGATAGATTTTTTTCTGAAAAACTGAGCTGAAACAATCCAATTCATTTTTGCTAACAATGAGATCATTTTTGTAAGCCCGTACTATTTTGATGGCGCATAAATTTTAAGCGCCTATGATCTCAAAATGCACGACAAAATTTCATGCGCATATGCTTTAGAGCTTCAAAACCTACCAAAAACCCCTCCTTATTCCTTATCTTTCTACAATATCACCATCAAATAAAATCGATTGCACGATGATAACCAACACAGGTGAAACATTTCTCCCGCGACGAGAGATTTCCTTATTAAAAAAAGTGGCATGATGTTCTGGTGTGTGTGCAGGAACGGCACAACAAATCAACTTATTACGGTTGCTGTCAAGCAATGAAAACTTGATTTGGACTTATTGTGGCAAGTAGCAGAGCGCAATAATGCAACCAAACTTATTGCGCTCTTAAAGAGGTAATGCCAGTTGCTTATAGTATGCGGTACTCTTTCTATGTGGTTTTAAAGCAGTTTTATTGCCATTCTTATAATTGATTCAATAAGCTTGGCAAGGGTGGGCCACCTGGCTGTAAAGCAAACTTATAGCGGTTATCAGGAGGTTCTGATAGTAATTTTAGTTTTAACAGCAATTTTGCGAAATTGGTCATGAAAACCGCTTAAAGAATGCAATACGACTTAAATTGTTACTTGGGTTGACTTTTGTTGCACCAAGTGTAGAATATATTAATTTCATTCTGGAATATTTCGAAGTCTTCTGCATTGATTATTTCTATGAAGAGCTTCATGTCGTCAGCATATACAAGCACACGTGTCAGCACATTTTGTTTCCATTCCGTATTTTTCGAGCTTGAAGAGCAATAAAGGTATGTCGATTCTGTGAAATGCCTTGCTAAAGTCCGTATAAAGAGCTTCTACGTGGTTGCCGTTGTCCATTACTGTCAAAGTGAAAGTTATGAATTCCAAAAGATTTGTGGTAGTTGATCGGCCTTTGTAAAAGCCGTGCTGTTGAGTTGTGATTTGGTTGCTGAAAGATTTTTTCATTAATTATTGATTCAAATAATTTTAGAATGCATGAAATAATGGCAATTCCACGATAATTACGAATGTCAGATTTAGCGCCAGATTTGAAAATTGGCCCTAAGTATGAGGTTTCCAGAGTTCTGGAAAAATTCCATTCTTCAGAGACATATTAAAGAGGTGTAGTAAAAGTGTAGATAGTTCTTCTGCCAAGTTTTTGAGGAAAACCGGAGCTATTCTGTCAGGTCCAGGATCTTTCGTAGCGTCTAAGTTTTTAAGTGCGTTCTGAATTTCGAATTCGGATATTTGATTGACAGATAAAGAATACGAAAATTCAGGAAAATACGAGAAATATTCGCGGTCGCGATCTGTTTCTTCAAATGTGGTGCATATTTCTTGATAAAAAGTGGCAAAAAGACTACATATTTCATTATTAGTTTGTCCTATTTTACTGTCAAGATGCATTCGTGATGGAAAGTTGCTACTTTTTAGTTTGGTTTTTACGTAATTGAAAAAGTTCTTAGGGCAGGCCTTGATTTGATGTTCGACTTTACGGTTATGCTCTTCATGCGCAATTTTAATGACTGCGTCAAGTTGACGGCAAATTTCTTGGTAATTTTGAAGATTTTCGCTATTGTTGACTTTTTTGTATATTTTATGTGCTTTTTGTTTCCTATTTTTTAGGTTCTTTAATTGTGGATTAAACCACACTGGATATTTGTTGGTGTTCGTTCGTCTTCTTTTTCTTAGTGGTACATTTTCTGATATTATTTGATTAATTATTTCATAAAATTTTATTACTTCTTCGTTGACCTTTCCTTCTTACAAATAATACTACGCCAATTTATTATGCGTAGTCTAAGTTTGACTTGTTCGAAGTCAGTTTTTTGGTATTCCGGTACATCCTCGTACTCGCAGTCGATAGGGTACGAACTGTTATTCATTGCTATTGAATATTCAATTGCTGTGTGAAATGCTTCATTTTTCCAGATGGGAGTCAATGATGCATCTACACAGAAGCCTTCAAGGCAGTTTGTGAATAATAGGTCTAAATATGCGTTTTGTTTGTTTTTGACATGATTGATTTGATATAGACCGAGTTCTGAGGATTTGCCAAAAAGATACTGCAGTGTTTCGTTTTCGCTTACGACTGGGCGTAAGATAGATTCATTTTCAATGTCTACAATAAAGTCTGCATTACGTTGGTTGAAGTCGCCATAGACATGCAGTTTTACTTCTGGTTTCATGTTAGACATAATAGATTCTAGAGTTTTGAAAAATAATTCATATGAATGTTTATGAGCATGTTCCGGTACACAGAACAGAAGATATGTCCTTCGCCAGCAATAAATGCTTTGGCCCATACGTGTTCAAATTCTTTATATTTGTCGGATATTATTTCTTCAGAAGTAAAGTCTACATTAATGGCAATGAGGACTCCACCGCCTGACTTTTTTACTGGTAGACAAATTCCGATCGTGCCAGAATACATTATAATTGTTTCCAAATACTTCTTCGCTTCTTACGCTTTCGTCTCAGCTAGTTTCAGTTCCTAGAATTACTTTGAAGGTGGATGATAATAGATTTAGATTAATTTTCTTCATTTTGGCTGGACTTTTCATGCGGTTGAAATTCTGGCAGTATACCAGTATTTCAGTCACATTCTGTTGTCCGTTCGAAGAAGTTTTTGGAAAAAAAAGTTTGACCTAGTATTTTCTTCCACGAGAGAGGGTGTCGTTTTAGCATTCTGTTCGGAATGTGAAATATTTTCAATTAAAAAATTACTTCCTTCCGTCAAAGAGGGTGTCATTATTGGATTTTGTCTGGAATGTGAAAATTGTCTATGTAAACTTACACTATTTCTTTCCAAATTGGGCGTCTTTACTTGTGAAAATTTACGTGACTTACGCGCAATTGCTGCAGCCGATGTGTCCGTTCGCTAAGTAGAAAGGTCCTGTACGTCTGTAGGTCAGCTTTTGCTTCCGAGGGTGAAAGCCCGTATTCCTGGTAGACTTCCTGGAAAATGCGCAGCAGATGTTCGGTGCTTACTGGTAGTCCTTCGGATACTAGTGGATGTGTAACCATCTGCACATACTGTTGGTTGCTGGTCGTTTATGAACGCGAGGAACAGACGGACGATTTTCATTATATTCGGGTCACGAAGTCTAGCCTTTAAAAAGCGCCCATCGCCGTTTGTCGACTGCTGCATTAAGCGCACTATAGGAGCCCGCATTGGGTCCAGTTCGAATTGGCTTTCGTGTGGTGGTGTGGATGTTGACGTTGAGTTGTTGTTGCTGATGTCGCTATTATTGTTGTTTACATTTTCAGTCTGGCCAGTGCGAACCTTTTCAGTTCTGTACGGGTTGATAGTTTCGCCTTTTTGAAAATTGATGAATTTTGTTCTAGTTTGTTGTCCAGAGAAGTCCAGAGATGTGTTTTTTTTTTTCACCTATCGTTTATTTGGCACGGCACAAATACAATTTAATGTTTAACGGCGCCAATTATATCTGATGACTTAAAATCTTTAAGCAAATTTTTTATACTCGCTGCCGACTACGAGCTGAAATTAAGTCTATCTTAAAACTAGCATATATTTTTCAATCACTGTTTTGTAGTTGAATGGTCGTCTGATGATCGTCGAATGGCCATGAATATGCAGCATGTATGGATTTGTTCTGCTAAGCCACGATGTTATGAGCTGGGACAGGGGCTTGTAATCCTCGGGTCCTGGAAGTATTGTGCGGGGTTCAGTTGCTGGTTATGGTTCGTTGTTGTTGTTCGCTGTTGTTCAAGCCAAGATATCACGAAAGGCCTTGGGTTCTCAGGTCCTGGCGGATTAGTGTGGGGTTCAGTTGATGATTCCAAAATCGAGGTCTATGACGTGTTCTTGCCGTTTTGTTGAATGTGGATGGAAAGGAATGGGACTAGACTGGAGCGTGGATGGATTTCAGGAAAATGTATATAAGGGACATGTAGGGTAGGTCACGACTCGCCAAGACATCACGAACAGGAACAGCTGGTCCTCTACCCTCGGCCCGGAGGGAAGTTATTAATTTAGACCTGGCGTCACGGTGTACAGGGCATGACCAAACAACGTGCTCTATGTCGTGATAACCTTCACCACAGGCACAGATACCACTTTCCCCGAGCCCAACACGACGGAGATGCGCGTCAAATCTATAGTGATTGGACATAAGCCGGGACATAACGCAAATGAAATCCCGACCTACATCCAACCCCTTGAACCACGGGTTCGTCGACACCTTGGGGATTATGGAATGTAACCACCTTCCCAGTTCCCCTCTGGTCCAAGCATTTTGCCAACTGATGATCGTATTCTGACGTACAAATGAGAAAAATTCATTAAAGGCAATTGGTCCTTAGCCAAAGAGTCCGCTTTCTCATTGCCCGGTATCGAGCAGTGAGAAGGGACCCACGCTAAGATAATCTGATACGATTTTTCGGATAAAGCACTCAGATGTTCCCGTATTTTCCCCAGGAAATACGGAGAGTGCTTAACATCTTTCATCGATCGGAGAGCCTCAATGGAACTGAGACTGTCCGTAAAGATGAAGTAATGGTCCATGCATTTTTTCGATAATCCCTAGGGTGTACTGAATTGCAGCCAATTCTGCGACGTAAACAGAAGCAGGATTATCGAGCTTATGGGAGACGGTTAAATTGTTATTGAAAATACCGAAGCCAGTGGACCCATCAAGAAGTGATCCGTCAGTGTAGAACATATTGTCGCAGTTGATGTTTCGATACTTATTGGAAAAATTTTTAGGGATCTGCTGCACGCGTAAATGATCCGGGATTCCACGAGTTTCTTCTATCATGGATGTATCGAAAAACAATCAGAAGTATTTGATAAGTCGACACGATTTGGAATATTCGAAGAAGGGTTAATATTTTGGGACATGTGATTGAAATACAATGTCATAAAACGGGTTTGAGAATTAAGTTCGATTAACCTTTCAAAATTTTCAATCACAGGACGGTTCAAGACCTCACATTTGATAAGAATACGAGAAGACAGGCTCCAGAAGCGGTTTTTCAAAGGTAGAACTCCAGCTAAGACCTCCAAACTCATCGTATGGGTCGATTGCATGCAACCTAAGGTGCTACGCAAACAACGATATTGTATTCGCTCCAGTTTGATCAAATGTGTGTTTGCTGCGGAGCGGAAGCAGAAACACCCGTACTCAATTACCGACAATATGGTTGTTTGGTTAAGCCTTATAAGGTCTCCTGGGTGTGCACCCCACCTTGATCCGGTTATTGTACGAAGAAAATTCACTCTTTGTTGGCTTTTTTTCATCAGATACCTCACGTGACAACCCCAGGTGCCTTTAGAGTCGAACCAGATACCAAGATATTTGTGTACCAAAACCTGAGAAATCGTTTTACCCATTAATTGTGTTTGAAGCTGAGCAGGTTCATGCTTCCTAGAAAAAACTACTATCTCAGTCTTCTCCGGAGAGAATTCGATACCTAGCTGTAAAGCCCAAGCAGACAAATTGTCCAAGGTATCTTGCAATGGTCCTTGCAAATCGGCAGCTTTGGCTCCTGTAACAGAGATTACACTGTCGTCTGCAAGTTGTCTTATCGTGCATGAATTTGCCAGACATTCGTCGATGTCATTTACATAAAAATTGTAAAGAAGGGGGCTTAAACATGAGCCCTGGGGAAGACCCATGTAGCTAATTTGAAAAGTTGCCAAATCGCCGTGCGTAAAATGCATGTGCTTTTCGAACAACAAATTGTGCAAAAAATTGTTCAAAATTGGAGAAAATCCTTGTCGGTGAAGTTTGCCCGAAAGAATGTCAATTGAAACGGAATCAAAAGCCCCCTTAATGTCCAAGAACGCAGACGCCATTTGTTCTTTGCGAGCATACGCCAGCTGGATATCTGTTGAAAGCAACGCAAGACAATCATTCGTCCCTTTGGCACGGCGGAAGCCAAATTGAGTATCTGATAGTAACTATTTGATTCGACCCAATGGTCTAAACGACGGAGTATCATTTTCTCCATCAATTTCCGGATACAGGATAGCATTGCAATCGGCCTATGAGAGTTGTGATCAGAAGCTGGTTTCCCTGGTTTTTGGATGGCGATCACCTTCACTTGCCTCCAATCCTGCGGTACAATATTTTGCTCCAGGAACTTATTGAACAAGTTCAACAAGCACCTGTTGGCATTGCCGGGTAGATTCTTCAACAAGTTGAATTTGATTCTATCTAACCCAGGCGCGTTATTGTTACAGGACAGGAGGGCAACTGAAAATTCTACCATCGTAAAAGGTGATTCTATCGCGTCGTGGCCCGGAGACGCATCGCGAACAATATTTTGCTCAGGAACAGAGTCCGGACATACTTTCCTGGCAAAATCAAATATCCACCTACTTGAAGACTCCTCGCTTTCGTTGACCGTTACGCGATTCCGCATTCTTCGGGCTGTGTTCCAAAGAGTGCTTGCAACGTGCTTGGCGTCGAGAATCAAGCCCGCGAAGAGGTTGTATTCTTCAAGTGGTGGATGATGTTGAATCGACTCGACAGCTTCTGAAACCATTTCCTCGTATAACTTCCAATCAACATTCCGTGTGAGGTCATACGGAATGTCAATTGGCCGCATGCGAGTTGACCCGTTACGAAATTGAAATAAGAATAGGCAGATGGTCGCTACCGTGAGGATCGAGGATAACCTTCCATGTGCAATTCAACCGTAGCGACGTCGAACATAAAGAGAGATCCAAAGCGCTTGGGCGCGCTGGAGGTTTCGGGACACGTGTCATTTCACCGTTGTTTAGAATAGTCATGTCGAAGTTATCGCAAAGGTTATAAATTAAAGAGGAGCGGTTATCATTAGAAGGGGAACCCCAAGCCACGCCATGAGGGTTAAAGTCTCCCAAAATCAAGCGTGGCGAGGGAAAAAGTTCTATTAAATCAAAGAGCAGCCGTTGCCCAACCTGTGTTCTGGGAGGAATATATATTGAGGCAATACAAAGCTCTTTACCTTGTATTGTCATTTGACATGCGACAACTTCGATGCCTGGAATCGAGGGGAGGTTAATACGATAGAAAGAATAGCACTTCTTAATCCCTAGAAGTACTCCTCCATATGGGGTGTCTCGATCAAGGCGAATAATATTAAAATAATGGAAGTTTAGATCAGTATTCGAAGTTAGCCAAGTTTCACAAAGGGAAAATGCATCGCATTTGTTTTTATTTATTAAAACTTTAAACGAATCAATTTTTGGTAAAATACTTCTACAATTCCACTGTAAGACAGAGATAGAATACTTCACATAAGCAGATGAATTAGGCATCGAAGGATACGATCGCTGCAAGGAGGGGCCATTAAGCAGTCAACTGCTTCAAAAATGTTCTAACTGTTGGGAGGAATGCTGTAAGAAAATCTTTTATTGGATCGGGTACATTGAAAGTTTCAAAAATCCAGTCCACAATGTCAGAAAATTTCACCAGTCCAGCATTTGATTTTTCAACTGGATGTGCAAAAGGAACAACTGGGGTTTTAGATGTTCCTGGCAGTGCTGGGAACTCCTTCTGGGACTTTAAATTTGCAAGCCCAGGAGGAGTTTGCTTCGGTTTTTCCGCAGCACTGTTTGGTTTGTTTGTACTTTTCATTACACTTTGGGAAAGTTTAGGAGAAAAAACATTTTTCCTCTTCCTAGACTCCCCAGGATTGGCATAAGATGTTCTCGCTGATGAATCGTCAGAATCGGTTTCATCAGAGGACAACAGATCAAAGGGGTTCGATGTTATTGTAGAAGTGGTCACGGTCTTCTTCAGCATCTCAGCATAAGAACGCTTTGAACGCTCCTCAAGTGACCGCTTTATTTTATCTCTGCGCTGCATGTACACCGGGCATGTGGATAGCTCAACCCCCTTACCGACATGGTGAAAAACTTTGAAAAAACTATCAAAGAATGCCAACCTATTTTCGGTCACGCTTTGAAAAATCTTCGTGTTTCGAACCCTTCTCTTCCTAGAATAAAGGGTCTCCCTAAAGTACATAAACCTGGTAATGAAATGAGAGAAATCGTTTCTGCGGTGGGGGCACCAACAGAAAAATTGGCAAAATGGTTAGTCAAGGAATTTCAATCAATGCCGAAAAAATTTCCTAGTCGATCTGTTAAGAGCACAGGAGTTTTTGTTGAAAATTTAAAATCATCGGGGGGCATCAACACTGGCGAGATAATGGTTTCTTTTGATGTCACAGCACTTTTTCCGAGTGTTCCAGTGAAAGAAGCTATAAATCTTTTGGAAGATTGGCTTCTTTCCCAACAATGTGACAACCCTTGGAAAACTAAAGTACGCAATTACTTGAAGTTAACTCGACTTTGCATGGAAGACAATTATTTTTCATTTCGTGGGAAATTTTACAAACAAACAAAAGGAGCACCGATGGGGAATCCTCTTTCACCTTTCTTATGTGAGCTTTTTATGGCACATTTGGAAAATAAACTAAATGAAAAAGACTGCTTACCAGATCGTTGGTGGAGGTATGTTGATGATATTTTTTGTATTTTACAACAGGGGGACTTGGAAAGTTTTTTGTTGGTGTTTATAAAGTTGCATGTCCACATTGTGATAAAGTTTAAATTGGCCAAACAAAAAGAAATTTAGACATCCGGTTTAAGGAACATACTTCAGAACTTGTAAAGGCTAAGAAAGACTCAGAAAAAGGAATAACTCACCATTTCAGATCCAAAATAGCCGAACATATATTTCATGAAGATCACGCTATGACTACCGACAACATGAGTCTAGTTCGATCAGTAACATCCCCTTGGAAATTAGATGTCGCAAAAAGTTTAGAAATTTTCAAACAAAACCCAGCTACCCTCCTTAACAGAGATCAGGGTAATCATTTCTCTTGGCTTTTTAAATTTCTACCGAAAACTCCCCGACAAGGCATGGATCACCAGGCCGCACATTTCTCTACCTAACTCAAGTTGTTTACGTTTTCGGAGTTAAAATTTGCCCCAGTCGTTTACCTAATTGTGTATAAAATTCTTGGGGTTTCGCTATTTTCTCCACAGTCCAAATAAGCACTGACGAAGGCACTATGTCAGTGCCGAAATACGTATTTGCAAGTGAAAAGTGATAGAATTAAATAGTGAAAGTGAATAAAAAGTGAAAAGTGTAGTGACATTTATCTTTTTTATTTTACTGACTATAATGCAACCCCACATCTGCCCCCAAAAATAAAAACAGCTTGACTTGAGTTATAGTCAGCAAAATTAGAAAGATAAATAAATACATAAATAAATAAACATTTGACTTACTCGCCATTTTTGTTTTCGGTTTTCATTGCTTTTTGCTCTTGCATTTGTAATAATTATGGTAATCGTTCTCCCTCATTCAGCCGTGATTTTTGTTGCTATTTCTGTTTTGCTTATTTTTGTTGTCATATTTTTTCTCATTGTTCTTCAACTTTGTTGCTATAATTTATTTGTTTTTTTTTGTGTTGTTATTATATCATATCTTTACTGGGTTTGTCTATTGTTGTTGACATTATTTTCTCCCCTTCGTATTCACCGTATTTTGTTTCAATTATGTCACCATTTTAGCTGTCATTTTACCTTAATCTTTGTCACTGTTTTCGCTATCTTCTTTTTGTAGTTCTCATTTTTGTCGAATCTTTCTGCGTCAATTAGGCGTCGTACACAAATTACGTAACGCTGAATATCTAGATTTCAGACCCCCTCCATAACGTTCGACATGACTCCTCCCCCTAAAATTACGTAACGCTGATCAGCCTGACCCCCCTCCGAAATTTTCAATTTTGAGCAAACATCACAGTTACGTAACTGTCTCTACTAGCCCCCCCTCCCCCCTACGTAACAATAAGTAACGCAGAATCCACCCCCCCCCCTTCATGCGTTACGTAATTTGTGTACGACGCCTTAGTCATCATTTAAAACATTACTTGCGATTTTTTGTCTTCATTTTTGTGTATGTTTTGGTCATTTTGTTATTTTCAGTTTCTTTGACATTTGTAGTTTCCTTGACGTTTGGCCTCAATCCCGTCATCATGTCATGTTTCATCTTATGTTTCTTTGTTATTTGTTAGCAACTTTTGGCATTTTGGTCATCAATCTGGCATTATTGTTATCAGTTTTGTCATTGTTTTGCAGTATTTTTGTCATTCCTATTAGCATTTTTGCCACCACTCCCAGTTTTGCTTGTCTTTGCTGTCGATTTTTATTATCCCGTTTTGTCATTTAGAACATTTTGAATATTGTTGACATTTGCTTTCATATTTATCATCATATTTGTTTCGGTTTCTGGTATTGTTTTCGTCATATTTTTTTCTAATTTTGGTTGTTTTGGTTTTGGTCAAGGAGACTGTCACTTTTTATCTCATTTTCATCGTATTTTGAACCGCACTAAACAGAATTCGACCAGAGGTGAAAAATGAAAGTACATCAAAATTTAAGAAAACAAATATTTGAAATAAATAGAAACGCGAGAAAAATAGTACACAAAAAAAAAACAGAGAAATCAAAGATGCTACATTTAAAGAATGTTTTAATGTCAAAGGAGACAAAAAATGATGAAAACTAAAAAAAAAAACAATGAGCAAAAAATCAATTTTTCATTTTTCACTTCTATCACATTTTTCCGGTTCTGGGTTGTTTTTTCATGTTTCTGTTTGTTTCGTGTTGTTTATTGTTCTCTTTTCCATTTTTTTGGTCATTATAAAGCTCTAATCTTTCATATTTGTCCAGCTTGAGCTCAAGGCCAAAACCTCTGTTGACCAGTTTATCTCTTCTCAAGGTCTCGCAAACTAAAACTCAAGTTTTTATTCTAATCTACTACTAAATGTAGGTTAAATAATGTTAAACTTCGTCACACCGTTTAAGCCAGTGTGAAAGAGACAACAAATAAGCAGCAAAATGCCATCTGTGTAACCATCCCCCGATCATTATAGTTCTTTTTTTTATTCTTTCCTTCCACACTCAAAAAAGTTGCACTAAAGACCGTGGGAATGCCAAGTAAATCTTCCACCGAAAAGACACCGCCAAAAAGAGGAAACTTTTTCCTTCCACCCTGGAAGCCACAACCGAAGAATAATGATTATTTAACAATTCAAATCATCAAAAGCTTCTGTATCATCTGCCAAAAGATGGCGGCCCTCGCGGCCGTGGCCGTAAGGATCTGCTCGAGAACCCGGCGGGACGTGTGGCGGCGGTGAAAAACCGCAGATTGCTGCCTAGCTGGAGACGAACGACGAAAGAAGCAAAAACGCATCGCGTTGTGAAGGGCCACAATAAATTCGTTCTTGTGGGATGGGGGAGGATGGCGATAATGGATGCTGCAGAACGCAGAGCTTGCACCCCTGCGTTCCACCCGATGGAAGCGCGGGTCCGCAGGCTGTAGTTGTAGCGAAAATCCTATCGCGTGGAAAAAGTGCATTACAGTGCAAAAATAAGCAGGCTTCAACCAAACAACCATCAGTTTGCTGGGAGGGTGAAGGAGGCACCCAGGCTGCCATTAGCAATTCTCTATATATGTGAATCTGTTTCTGCTGCTGCACCCGGGGGTGACGACGACGACGACAACGAGAGAAGAGTTTTCGGTTGACGCTGGGTTTTGCCTGCCTGACTGCCACCGATGGCGATGATGACGATGATCGAGGATGCTGCGAAACATGGAAAAGACGCATGTATGCAAAGAAAAGCGCAACTGAAGAGGCAACATAAATCATACTTTTTCAGGCAACCACTCGCGGAATTCTCTGTCGCCGGAACGTATTGGGTCGCGTCGCGGAAGAACGACAGCAACAAAAAAAAAAGGCTCCAGCACCTTGGCAGTGGCAGGAGCACGGACTGACTTGGATTGATGGTTGATTTTTGGTGCAACATTTTTTCCCTCCCTCTCTCTTTTTCGATGGTAATAAACCGATACCTAAAAGGTTACTTCTAATCTGCGCTGCTCTGGGAAAATTCGATTGATTTGTTTCGCCGCGCAATCATCTGCTCGCTTCCTTCCGTCGTCGAAAATTGCGAAACAATGGCTGCCCAAAAATCCGCTGGAATCCAATCGTTCCGTTGTTTCGTTTGAATCCGTTTTCCGTGCGCTGGAAGGGATGGATACTGGTGAAACTGCTTAAATGCAATCAAGAAATTCCAACGCCGGAAAAATAGTGTTTCCCCGAGGTCTTTGCGCGCGGTAATGACGACACGGAAGACGAGAGCGTCCCGACGCTAGAACGGTAGAGCAAAAAAAAAAACTCGGTAGGAAAGGACGAAAAAAATTAACAACCAAGCGGAAAAATACCAGTTGACAAATTAATGGAATTGATTGTGATGAGCAGCACAATGCGAGCGACTGATTGAACATTACCCGGAAAGCAGGGCGATAATAAGGCGAAAATGGCGGGTGGAAAACTAGCTGCTGCTGCTGCAGATGATGATGACGTGCCAATCCGGGTGCAATTGTTGTCTAGGGCAATGATTCGGACAGATTGATTCCCGAGTGCACGGGAGGAAAAATGTTGCGATAGTGTTTTAAGAACAGATGCTGGTTGGTGATATTGAATATAAACTGTCATCTCTGATACATTTGTTAAGAAACGGAGTTGAGCTTAAATACATCAATAATAACAATTTAATAACAGTTTCAATAAATATAAGATCTATTTAATTAAACTTTCTGGTGAGTTTCGCTTCAATTAACGGTTGCTTGGGCAATACGACCCGAACAATCGCGCTCTCAATGTCAAATCCAGGATCAATAAACTCGATGAAAAATGGGACGAATTTAAAGACGCCCAAATAGAAATAAAGGAGATGGGGGAACATGTAGAGAAGGTGGATTTTCACTATTTATGATCGTCTCTAAAGGGTAAGACGTTGAAGCATACCCAATGAGCGAAGCTAGTGAACCTGTGTCGGCTCCCTAAGCGAAGCAAAGCTATGGAGTTGCCTAGTCTACGGTGACCAAACGTCATTCGAATGAGTGGGTACTGCAACAGTAGTAGGTGAAGCAACAACGGGCTGGGGAGCGATGCTGACGCAGCTATTAGTATCGAAGATAGACGACGCCTGACAGAAGGAATGGCAGGAGTTTGCTGTGAAAAGGGCTTCCCTGCCTATTTACACATAACGAATTTTTTGGCACGGCTAACCCGGATTATCGATACAATAGCAGTCGACCAGTCCTCCGAAAACTGGCGTTCTCCACCAGCTTCTATGTCCACTCCGATCAAGAAGCCAGTGCCGAAGTTTTCGGTCTACGGAACGTCGGAAACTTATTCGCCAAATAGCACACCTCATTACTTGAGTAATCGCCCGGAATTCGGAAAGATGACTTTGGATATGCGGTTTCAGATCGTCAAATTGAGAAAAAAAAAACTGTGTAGCAACTGTCTCCGGCGTGATCACTACAGTCTAGACAGCCATTCCAAGTACTGTTGCCGTACGTGTAGCAAAAAGCACCATACTCTACTTCATTCAGGGATGAACAATTTTCATCAGAAAAAAAATCATTTCTTTTAGCATGAGCATGATTGACCGCCCGCGGTTGCTACTCCGTTATTACCAGATCAGCTGTAATAATACAGAGAATCAACGGATGATGCTTGGGACTAACATTCATCCTCAATGTGTAAAAACTGGTGACCTTAACCCTCTAAAAGCAAAGCCTTGGTGCTACATTCCGATTCGGAACTGGACCTTCTGTTTATTCATACACATTACACAGACTTCGCAGCCGACTATTTAGTGTACAGGACAATTGCGGGGCTAGCGCTACGATCCTACTGACACTAACAGTCTCTCCCGAGACGAGACTCGAACCTACGACGACTGGCTTGTTAGACCAGCATCGTACCTCGAGACCATCTGGGATACCTTAACCCTCTAGTGCCCGTTAATTTTCAGACGGACTTTTAGAGTGTTGATTGAAGCTTTTTAGAGGTGTTACCAAAGATCGTCTTAAGACGGCACTGGGCACTAGAGGGTTACTCTCTATATTAGGCAAAGAAAGAAGCAGTATATTTAGGAATATAATGACGTGATACCCGCTTCATTGAAAGTCGAGAACACCTCAACACTTCCACGAAAAAACACTGAGATGATGGAGAAAAGGGTAGGGTTTGCAGCAGGGTTCGTTTTGGTAAACGATGCACTGAGTTCGAGTACCGGGTTCATACTTACAAATATCGTGCATCCGAGTTCAGTATATCGACCGTGTAAGTCTTAATGGTATAATAACTTATTCAATTTTCGGCTGAGAGTCGGCAACACTGCCTTTAAACGTGTAGAGTCAATCCTGCATCGGCTCGTAAAAAAACTAATTTTAGTGGTGTAATTGGGACTATGGAATCACGTATGATAGTGGAAGTGAACACTAAAACGATGCTGCCAAAGATAAATATAGTGCACACGCGCGAGGTAGCTGAAGGAAAGTGACAATCAAAAGGAGCGTCGCTTGCTTCTCACATTAAAGCTTGCATGATAGCTTGTGTGCAGCTCCGAGTGGACAGAAAGTGCTGCTGTTTCCACTGTAATTGGAGCAAATGCATGCATTATTTTATCATAAATATTTTTAGTTTAATTTTCTTAGTGTTGCATTCGCGGAGGTGATCGATTGACACATTATTTATTACAAGTTTAGCAATTTGTCATCAAATTTTAGGAAATATTTTGGTACATACATAGGTTATACATAGGTAGAAGCTAACAGCTTCTAAGATAGTTGCAAAAATAAAAGATAATTGCAACTGTCTTTTTGCCTTTCTCCTAGAAAGGTATAGCAATCACTTGCAAAACCGAAAGTATAAAAGTGCTCCAAAAGGCCGAATGGCATATATCACTCGACTCAGCTCGACGAGCTGAACATTTTCTGTATGTGTGTGTGTGTGTTTGTGCAGATTTTTATTCTCACTCACTTTTCTCAGAGATGGCTGGACCGATTTTCATGAAATTAATTGCAAATGAAAGGTCTCATTGTCCCATAAGACCCAATTAAATTTCATTGTAATCGGATTTTTAGTTTAGAGGTTATGTATCAAAATGTAAAAATCATGAAACATCATTATCTCGAAAACTATACAACCGATTTTCACAAAATTGGTTTCAAATGAACGGACTACCTGAAAACCCTTCAACTTTTGAATTTCATAAAGATTGAACTTGTGGTTCAAAAGTTATGACAAGAAACGTGTTTTGAAAACTACTTAATCTCACTCATGTTTCTCAGAGATGGCTGAACTGATTTTCATAAAATCAGTTTCAAATGGAAGGTCTTATTGCCCCATAAGACCCTATTGATTTGTTTTGCAATCGGACTATTACTTTGCCTGTTATGTTTAAAAATGTGAAATCCAGCTATGAAAAGGAACATATTCCGAAGACTACTTGAACTCACCCACTTTTCTCAGAGATGGCTGACCCGATTTCCACAAAATTAGTGTCAACTCATAAGTCTAGCTTCCTCGTAACACCCTATTGAATTTAACTGTAATCGGACTAAAACTTCGTATGTAAAGTACCAATATGTGAAAATCACGAAACTTCATTATCTCAGAAACTACACAACCGATTTGATCAATATTATAATCAGATGAGCGGGCTAGTTAAGGGTTAACTGATGAATTATGATTGAACACGTGGTTTCAAAGTTCGGCTGCCCTATACGTTCCCATTTCATTTGATTATAATTGAACTTAAGCCACCGTTATGTATTAAATTGTTAATAAAACAACGAAAGTCTATTATTTCAAAGATTACATGACTTATTTGAACATAACTAGTGTCATACGAACGAGTCATCTCTCAAACTTACAAATAACAAACTTCATAACAATTTGATATGTGGCTCAAAAGTTATGGAAAGAAAAGAAATTCAAAGACTATTTAAAACTATACCTGCTTTGGTTGATATATGTGGTCTCCACATAATTTAAATGTGGTTTTGTACTATTTGAACGTTCCAAATTCATTGATTCCTTGCGATGTGTTTTAAGTCTGCAAATGCACGACGAATCGGCCATAGGATATGATCAAAGTCAAAAGTCAAATCGTTTGAAATGATTGGTTTTATCGAAATGACAACATCCTCGACTTTTTGCTTCTGTACATCGCCCTAATTCTGAATATATTCATATTGGGTGGTATTCGGTCATTTTCAGCAAATTTTCTGGCATCAATCTGACACCGAAAATACTCGTATTGGGAGGTATTTAGTTATTTTGGTTGTTTTTCAGAAACTAACAGTGGTCGTCTTTAAATTCAAAATGGTGTCAAGGGTCAATGTTTGGTTTCTATGCATCATCTCGATTACGGAAATATCCATGTTGAGTATTATTTGGTCATTTTCGACTGTTCCCTATAAGTTGCTGTTCAGACCAGCCGCAATCACTAATTTTTGAAGCAGTACTTTTTATTTGTAGCAGCTTAAAACTAAAGTTATCTTTATTAATAATTTTATCTCATTTTCAGGGTTTTACATTGTTACTCACATTTACGGTTTGTCCCCCTGCTAATCCTTTTTCTTACAGGTTAAATGCACGGTTGAGGATTCCAATTCTCCTTCGAACATTGAACATCGTTTTTTAATTAAACTTATCCAGCAACTCTTAACTTCACTTACTTTCTATTCCGAGTGGTACATATATTTCACACCTTTTTCCAGGTTAGCTGTGGGTGCCTACGGTATTCTTACGGTGATTATTTTATTGAATTCGATAATTTTCACCGCACAAATAATTTAAAACTCACTTGAAAACCCGATGGGATTTCTATTAGATCCAAATTAATTCCCTGCACCACCATAAACAATAAATTATATATAAAAAAACCACTTATTCTTCGAAATGCACCACGTTTTAGCTCTTTCCAGGTTACCTTTTTATTTCTATCCAACCTATTCTAATCTGCTTTATTATTGTTTACATTTATTAACCCTCACCGATCATTTCTCATTCCATACCTTCTATTTGTCTACCTCCTCACTCACTCACCATCCCGTTGACGTTTGTTATCAAAGTCCATCGGCTCGGGGTATGATTCTTCGCAAGGATTGTTTTCATTGCTCGTAGGTGCGCACATACCCCCTCCTCGTAACTCTCGTGGGGATGCCTCCAATCCAGATCTACGATCCTGGACTTCCAGCACCGCGAGCTTCACTACTGGCCGCCTGCGTTCACCCTTAGCAGTCCTGACTATCGCCTGCCTGATCCTTCCATCCGTGCCTTGGATGGTTTCGATGACGATGCCACGTACCCAGTTCTTCCGTATGGTATCATCAGCTACGAAGACTAAGTCCCCACGGCTTAGTGGCGGTGACTCCGAATGCCACTTCGTCCTCTGGTTGATGGACGACAAGTACTCGTTGACCCACCGTTTCCACAGCGCGTCCGCTAGTGATTGCTACTGCTTGTAACGATCACGTAGAGCTTCTGCTTCGCTTGTTGGTTGAACGGCATGTTCCACCTGTGTGCCGACGCCCCGAATGAAGTGATTCGGCGTCAGGGCTTCATCTACTCCTGGCTCCAATGACACGTACGTTAGAGGGCGCGAGTTGATCAAGTCTTCCGCTTCCGCAAGTGTAGTCAATAGAATTTCATCAGTCAGCTTTCGCCCACCGTTGAGAACGCTCAGTGCAGTCTTGAGAGAGCGAACCAACCGCTTCCAGACCCCGCCCATGTGAGGTGCGCTTGGTGGGTTAAAGTTCCACCGAGCTCTGGCATCGGTGAAGGCGTCTTCAAGATTGGATAGCCATTAGACACGATTGTGTCGTCAGGCTGTGAGCTACTTCGAGGTGGACAGCCCTAGTTGACATGCAGGTAAACAAGCAGATGTATCTCTTCTCCGATCTGCGTCCGACGGTTACCGTAAACGGTCCACAATAATCTACACCGGTGTGGCTGAACGGTGGCAAATTCGGTGTGACACGTGACTTCAGGAGCGGAGCCATGCGTGGGTTCTGTGGCTGACACTTCTTCACTTTACACCAGACGCATGCCTCCCCGATCTGCTTCATCCTCGTCCGCATACTTTGAATGTAGAATCGCTGTCGCAGTTCATTGACGGCAGTTTATACGTTCCCGTGGGCAAGTTGCTGGTGATAGTGCTCGAGTAGCTTGTCGGTCACCGGATGTTTCTTCGGCAGAATAATTGGGAACCTAAGCTCGAATGGTAGAGACGATCCTCGCGCCGTTCTACCCTCCATTCGCTAGACCTCTTGCTCGTCTAGAAATGGACTAAGGCTGTAGATAGAACTGCACTTCTCTATCGGTCGCCAGCTGCCGCTTGGGAGCTCCAGATTCTTCTAAAACGCTTTGACCTCGTCTATGAAGGCCTCTGCCTGCGTTGATCTCCATAAGTACGTCTCGGTCTTTAGATACCAATGTCGGTATGCTTTTCTTCACAAGCTTCTTCATCTTGTCGGTTGTCGGTAGCGCTTCGATGCTCAATCCATCTCGCTTTCTTCTGCAGTTTGTCACAAATCGGAATACACATGCTACCGCCGGACTAGCACCTTCCATCTCGAAAACCTATGAACATCCACCATCGGGTCTGTTACTGCAACATCGTGGAACAGGAGACAAGCCCGAATCTCTTCTGCAACGTTCGGCGTGATTCTGTCCTGCTTCGGCCACTTGTCTTCCGATTGGTAGAGGAAATCTGGACCACGGAACCACGGTCCATCAGAACACAAGCTATGCTTTTTCGCCCACTTCGTCATCGCGTCAGCTATATTGACCATTGTTGGAGCCCAGCGCCATTCGTCCAGCTTCGTGAGGTTAAGGATTTCGCCAATCTGGTAAGCGACGAACTGTTTATACCGGCGGTGGTCTGAATGGATCCACGACAGCACTGTCTTTGAGTCGCTCCAGATGTATCGCTGCTTTACCTCCAGAGAATGCATTTCGACGATAGAATTGGCGAGCTTAGCTCCTCGCTCGGCCGCTTGCAGCTCCAGGCGAGGAATTTACAGATGCTTCAGCGGTGCCACTTTTGATCGCGCCATCACCAGAGAGCACACTGGACCGCTAGGCGTCTCGATCCGGAAGTACGCCGCGGCACCGTAGGCGTTCTCGCTTGCGTCAACAAAGACATGCAGCTGTATGTTGCTGTATTTTTTTTGACCGACCTGCCCACCTTGAAAATACCAGCGAGGAATCCGAACTTCCTCTACTTCGGGTAACCTGGCGATCCACTGATTCCATTTTTCAGTGCACTCTCGATCGATTTGCTGGTCCCAATCGCAGCCACTTCGCCACAAGTCCTGGATTAAAAGTTTCCCGAAGAACGTGAAGGAGGACAACAATCCTAACGGGTCGAAGAAGCTCATGACACAGCTCATGACTACTCTCTTTGTCGGTAGTCGCTCACCGGAAAGATACGGAACAAGCTCGTCCTTCAGCTTTGTAGAGAACGAGAATTCATCGCTGGCCGAATTCCACACGATTCCCAGCACTCGCTCGTAATCTGCTTCTTTATCTTCGCAGAATCGCACGCACTGACCAGTTTTCTGCCCGCCCATAGCTCCAAGAAATGTTTCTGAGTTGGACACCCAGTTCCGCAGCTCGAATCCACCCTTAGAATGCACATATCGCACGTCTTGCGCCCGCTTCACTGCTTCTTCAACAGTTTCGGCGCTGTCGAAATAGTCGTCGACGTAGTGGTTTTCAACGATAGCCTCTGCTGCTTCCGGGAACTGTTTTGCGAACTCTTTTGCGTTCCGGTTTTTAACGAACTGCGCCAGCGGCGGCGAGCAGGTGGCACCGAACATCACTACGTCCATGACATACACCACCGGTGCCGACGAGGAATCCTTTCGGAACAAAAAACGTAGCACTCGCTTATCAGCTGTCGGCATCAACATCTGGTGGTACATCTCCTTGATATCTGCGCCGAAACCGATTCTCTGTTCACGGAACTTGCAGAGTACCGCAGGGAGTGCGGTTAGCATGTCCGGGCCCTTCAGAAGTTTCGAGTTCAGTGAGACTCCTCCAACTTCTGCTCTTGCGTCCCACACCAAGCGATATTTATTTTTCCTCGGGTTGTAGACAACGTTCAGGGGAATGTACCACACCTTATTACTGTCGAACTCCGCTAACTCCGCCGGTGTGGCTACGTGTGCGTAACCCTTCACCAAATAGTCGGCAATCATGTTGCGAACCTTGTCGTACAGTTCAGGATCTTTCTGCATTTTTCTCTCCATACACTGCAGACGCTTCACTGCCATTGGATAACTGTCGGGAAAACTGGGGTCGTCCTCTGCCCATAGCAGGCCTGTCTCAAAACGATCTCTCACTCTCACAGTCGTCTTCTCCATGATCTCCCTAGCTCTTCTGTCTTTCTCTGCTTCAGGCAGCAACGCGGCTGAAATCCCCGATTCTTCCATTGTGTAGTTGCTCCTAAGAAGGTCGTGGAGCTCCTGATTCGACAACACACTGCACGAATGGTGCCCGATGGTTGCGCTGTCCAATGCTCCGGTGTCCGTTGGACCATAGACTGTCCAGCCAAGCTTCGATCTGACCGCTATTGGCTCGTCCGGTCGACCTATGCGTGATTCTATCGGCGCATACAGGTGGATGTCTTTCAAACCGATGAGAATCTGCGGTGCGGCTTGCTGAAAATCGGCTATCGGTAGACCACGTAAATGTGCATACTGCTTCACGATCTGCGACAGGGATAGGGAATGCTGCGGCAGTTTCAGGCTCTCTACAGTGTGCGCACTCTTTATGTTGAATCGCTGCGATGATCCTAGGGCGGAGATGATCAGATCCACTCTCTGTGAGTCTTTCTCGACCCGGGATACTCCGGCTGTCCATGTCACTCGTAGTGGTTGAATCGATCCAAGTACTCCCAATCTGGTAACTAGTGACTTTTCCACCAGTGTGTAAGAGGACCCCTCGTCCAGAAATGCGATCGTGTTCACGACGGTATTTCCGCAGTACATCGTGACCGGCATCATGCGGAAGATTATAGATGTCTTCGGGATAATGGTGTGAATATTGCAATTCGCTGATCGCTCCGGATGGAGAAGTGGATTGTGCCGTTCATTGCAGCCTTTGACGTTGCAACGGAATTTCAGCTTGCACGGGAAATTTCCGTGTTCATTCAAGCACAGTTGACATAAATTCCACTGTCCCACAGCCGCCCAACGATCAGCTAGTCGAAGTTTGCGAAATCTGTCGCAATTCCTGATCCGGTGATCTACTTTTCCGCAAATCCTACACGGTGCCCTTTCCTTCGATGGTGGCACTTTCTGCTCTGCCCCACCGTGAGCGTACACAAATCTTTCTTGTTCCCGCTTCGATCTTCCCTTCTCTGGTCTCAGTTCCTTGAACCGAGACGATTCTCCCATCGACGTGACCTCGCTTGCATCCTTCACAATACGGGACAGGAAATCTGACAATGTGCTAAGCGTGACGATTGCCGACTTCCTACGATACCGCACCCATTCCATCTGCGTTCCTGCGGGCAACTTATCGGTCAACTCTTGGATGAGAATCGGGTTCACCAGATGAGCAATTAGCCCAGTCGCTTCTAAATGATCAGAAAGTTGCTGAACAAGTACTCCAAAGCTAATGAAACTTGCCAGTTTGTTTGCTTTCGGAGGAGGCGCGTTGCGGATCTTTGATAAAAGCATGTTGAGAAGCGCTTCTGGACGACCATACAGCATTCGCAAGGTTTCGATAATCTTCGGCACTGCCTTCGGGAGAAGAAGTCTGCTTCGAACCGCCTCCAGTGCCTCTCCTTTTAGGCACTCTTGGAGACGCGTTAAGTTTTCTACGTTTGAGAAACCACACGCTTTTGTCGTTGTCTCGTAGCTGCTTAAAAAAAGGGCCACTCTTCTAATTTACCGGAAAAAGTTGGCAGCTTCCGAGACAGAAACTGACGCGACGATAGCTGAGATTTTGTCGGTTTCTGGTGGTGTTTTTCACGGGAACTGGTTTCTTCTTCTTCTTCCTCAGAGCATTCTGAGCATTCGTCCTCGCGGTCAGAACTATCGTCCTTTTCTTCGTTTTCGGAACTTTCTTCTCCATTGCTCTCTTCCGGAGACTCTTCTTCTATTTCTTTTTCACTCTCCGATTCCTCTTCATTCGGTTTACCGGCCGTCTTTTTATTTTTCTTCTTTTTCGGAACCTCGAGATGTCCGAACGGCGTGTCGTTCTAGCTGTGCTCTTCCGTGAAACTGTCCAACAGACTTAACCTTCCTGTCGTCTTTGTCGCCGGTTTTCCGGCCTCTTTCGGGGTTGAGTGCTTCTGGTAGGATTCTCGAAATTCAGCAGGTATCAGTTCCGTCTTGCCCAGCATTCCTTTCTTCGACTCTTCCTTTTCGAACTTTCTCTTTTCTGGTTTCGACGTTTCCGACTCTACTTTCTTCTGCCTTTTCTCCTTCGATCTTTCCTTTTTACCATTTTTATCCGCCTCATCAATTCCATCTTGACTGTTTTCATTAACGGCACCTTTCTTCCCTTTCAGTTTTAGCTGTTTCAGCTTCTCCTCCATTTCCGTACGCAATTTCCCGAGTTTTTTCTGATGAACTTCCTCTTCGGCGATTTTCTTTTCCATTTGCGCCTTTTCAAACTCCAGCTCCATTTCCCGCTTTTCTTTTTCCAGTTGCTGGCGCATCTCGAACATCTCCTGTTGAAATTCCAGTCGCTTCCCCCTACTAATCCTTTTTCTTACAGGTTAAATGCACGGTTGAGGATTCCAATTCTCCTACGAATATTGAACATCGTTTTTTAATTAAACTTATCCAGCAACTCTTAACTTCACTTACTTTCTATTCCGAGTGGTACATATTTTTCACACCTTTTTTCAGGTTAGCTGTGGGTGCCTACGGTATTCCTACGGTGATTATTTTATTGAATTTGATAATTTTCACCGCACAAATAATTTAAAACTCACTCGAAAACCCGATGGGATTTCTATTAGATCCAAATTAATTCCCTGCACCACCATAAACTATAAATTATATATATAAAAAAACCACTTATTCTTCGAAATGCACCACGTTTTAGCTCTTTCCAGGTTACCTTTTTATTTCTATCCAACCTATTCTAATCTGCTTTATTATTGTTTACATTTATTAACCCTCACCGATTATTTCTCATTCTATACCTTCTATTTGTCTACCTACTCACTCACTCACCATCCCGTTGACGTTTGTTATCAAAGTTCATCGGCTCGGGGTATGATTTTTCGCAAGGATTGTTTTCATTGCTCGTAGGTGCGCACAGTTGCCATTTAGCGATTCAAAATAATGCCTGAGGTCAATTGTTAGCTCATTGCATCATTCTGGTTCCAGAGATAGTCATATTTGATGGTAGTTTGTTATTTTAGGCTGTTTTTCACAAACCGGAAGTCGCCATCTTGGATTTCAAAATGGTATTTAAGATAATTTCTGGCCTCTGAGCGTGATTCTGGTTGAAGAAACACATATTGGGTGTTCGATCATTTTCCGCTGTTTCCCAGGAACCGGAAGTCGCCAACCTAGAATCCAAACGGGGTCTTTGGTCGATTTCAGCTGCTGTGTATCATTCTAAATCCGGAGATACTCATGTTAGACGGAAATCGGCCATTTTAAGCTGTTTTCCAGAAACCAGAAGTTGCCATTATATAACTCATAATGGTGTCTGAGGTTAGCTTCTTGCAACACTCTGGCTCCGAAGATACTTATATTGGGTGGTATTTGGTCATTTTCAGCTATTTTTTCTGAAACCGGAAGTCGCCATCTTGGAATTCAAAATGGGAGCTGTGGTCGATTTGAGCTACTTTGTATCATTTTAGATCCTGATATTATTATATTGGGTGGAAATCGGCCATTTTTGGCTGTTTTCCAGAAACCGGATGTTGCCATCTTACAATCCAAAATGTTGCCTGAGGTCGATTATACAAAATTTGGTTGTATTTTCTTGATTGGTTCATGAGCTGTGCGATTCACCTGCCAAATTTGGTTCCTTTTAGTTGATTAGTTCTCGAGATGTGCAGAAATTTGTGTTTCATTTGTATGGGATCCCTCCCTTACAGAAGAGGGAGGGGTCTCAAACTATCATAGGAACCTTTATCTGCCTCAAAAACCCCTACAAACAAATTTTCACGTCGATCGGTTCGGTAGTTTTCGAGCCTATATGGATTAGACAGACAGACAGACAGACCGGACTGCATTTTTATATGTATAGATTACAACATCAATTTTTTAGAACCTGAAGTGCGATAAACGGATTACCTGGTATCTACCTCAGCGTTTTGTTTTTACGGCCAGTTTTCGACGGTTCTACCAAGACGACGACTGGATTCGCTCGCGCAATGATACGCTTATGACGAGTTTGGTAATCCAGGACCCATTCTTCGATCTGCTTATTCTGTTCCGTAAGCGTTTAGTGGCTTTCGTTGCTGACATCGAGAAGATGAACCTGCAGATGATGGTATACCTGGATGACACTCCTTTGCTCCGTATCCTGTGGAGATTCTCGCCATCGGAATCGATTTCGGCGTACAAGGGTCATTTTCTTTATGGCTCTATCGACGTTCCTCGCTACACGATGTTTACAGCAACTAGCGCAGAACGAAAGTGGTCAGTTTCTACGAGCGAAGATGACGCTCGTTTTTGATTTCTACGTCGACGATTATATCGGAGGAACGAAATCAGAAGAAAATGCTATCTTACTGCAGCAAGAATTGTTACAGCTGTTGCGGTGTCGAGCTCGGAAACGGTATTTACTGGCAGGATTAGCTACAGATGAATTGGGCATCGTCCACTCTGATATACGACGAAAAGCGCAAGAATTACGCTAGGAATTACCTGGCAACCAGCGCCAGATCTACTAAGCATCGAAGTATCAGGTCTCACTGTAAATGGACAGTTAGGATAAACAACTTCCGTCACTCGTGCACTTCGAAGTCGACCGGCACGCATTCACCGATCATCTAGTGCTGACAAAGTTTCATGAATTCTCGAGTTAGTAGCAGCGAAATCTCGTCCTGTGAGCCTGAAGAAGCCACCACTTGCGAGGTTAGAGTTGTGTGGTAAGGGTTTAACACGGTTGAAACACCAGGGAACATTTGAAGTAAGCGCAGTCATCGGATGAATTGCTGGAGAAGAGGACGAACGTGCTCGTAGTAACAGACCACGGTCAACCGCGCCCACTGATGGAACAATACTCGTATTACTGGAGGACGGGTCACGGTATAGTGCGTGAATTTCATATGTTGAATTCAATGTCGCAACTTACCCTTCGGAACCAGGTTACTCATCATCAGGGATCGTCGAGAGGCTAAGTAAGTATTCAACACGAGTCGTTTTTTTTAATTCTCGCTCATTTTCCGTCGGTAGTTCCGCCACTGTTGTTGTGCCAATCACCGACGCCCAAAGAGGCGACTCCACCCAGGACCCTAACTCACGACTCGTTAATTAACGGACCGGCACCAACGGCTTTACTTCCTCATGCGATGGAAGGCGTGATCCCAGAGATTTTTCGCCTCAGAAAATCTCCCGGTGTCGGCTAGGATTGAATCTAGACCAGTTGGGTTGGTTGTGAGTGGATCACGCCACCTCACAACCATCGACACCTATGTCGGCGTTGGGATTTGAACCAAGGCGTCGAGCGTGGTTGGCGGAGACGTTACATACCACGCTAGGTCTCCGCAACACGAGTCGTTTGCTGAGGAGATAAAGACGCTTGTTAAAACGGACAACAAACAAGCTTAAATAAAGGATCGAAGAAAAAAGGTAAAAAAACACATAGAGAATATAGAAAAAGAAACATAAAAGAGGGACCTGATGTCTTGAGGATAAGTATGAAAAAATCGGTATCAAATAAAACAAAGGAAGTTTAAATAAAATATGTAGAGAAATACAAATATAGACAAAAACTATGTACATAGAAAATATCATAAACAAGCTGAAGGAACAATCAGAAAAAGGCAGAAATAAAAATGAAGAGTTGACTCAACCTATAATATGTGTAAAAAGTACAGTGAAAGGAAACATTAATATGAGTATATAAAAGAAATCTTGAAAGAGAATATAGAAAAAAAACTGTAGATAGAACAAAAAAAAATGGAGGCGCAACGCATATAAAACAGTCACAAATAAAAAGAGGATAGCAATTCAATTGAAGCATAAAAAATATAATTGAGAAAAACGTAAAAATAGCCAAAAATAGCATCCAAGATAACGTAAAAATTTGAGAATAAGACACAAGCCTGACCCGCTTAACAAAAAAATCGAAAAATAAAATCATCAAGTAGAGAGAAAAAATATAGAAAACAAAGCTAATAATAAATAAAATGATAAAAAAAGGAAAAAATGTTGAAAGAAGATCCGGAAAACAGAACAAAAATAATGAAAGCAATCAACATCATACAAAAGATAAAGGAAAATAATAAATACAAAATTAAATACGTAAACAGATATGAACGACAAATTTTAAAAGATTCATACGAAAAAAAAAGTAAACAATACTTACTTTACTTTTTTGGCTAACGGACCATTCACCGGTCTAGGGTCGAACGAATTAGAGATGTCCAGCTTCTTCTGTCTTGGGCAGCCGTTCTCCAGTCTCCCCGTACACCAGCAGATCGTGCATCTTCTTCCATCGCGTGCGAGGCCTACCACGGAGTCGACGGCCTCTTCCTGGTTCTCTACTGAAGACAGTTTTGGCGGCTCTCTCGTCAGGCATCCTGGCTACATGTCCAGCCCACTGAAGCCTGCCCCGCTGTATTACCTTCACTATATCAGCATGTTTGTATACCCGGTACAACTCGTGATTCATGCGTCTGCGCCACACTCCATCTTCCAGTTTACCGCAGACCTTCACGCTCAAAAACTCCGAGCACTCGTCGATCAGCTTCCTTCAGCGTCCATGCTTCATGTCCGTAAAGGGCCACCGGAAGTATCAGCGTCCTATACAGCGCTAGTTTTGTGCTAGTTTGGAAACTACGGGAACTTAGCTGGTTACGTAGTCCATAGAAGGCCCTGTTTGCAACTGCAACTCGTCGTTTCACTTCACGGCTCATATCGTTGTCACATGTCACAAGCGTACCAAGATAAACGAATTCGTCAACCACTTCAAATCGTTCCCCATCTATCTCCACCTCAGCACCAACACCACGGGGACTCCCACGCTCTCTGCCAGCTACCATGTACTTCGTTTTGGCAGAGTTAATGACAAGTCCCAATCTCGCTGCTTCTCTCTTAAAAGGTACGAAGGCCTCCTCCACGGCCTTACGGTTGATACCGATGATATCGATGTCGTCCGCAAAACCAAGAAGCATGTGAGATTTCGTGATGATCGTACCGTTTCTTTCGACGTTTGCTCTTCGTACTGCACTCTCAAGAGCGATGTTAAACAGTAGGTTGGAGAGCGCATCCCCCTGCTTCAGTCCATCCAACGTTACGAATGCGGCTGATGTCTCGCCAGCTATCCGCAAGCACGATTTTGATCCCTCCAGTGTCATACGACTCAGCTCAATTAGTTTCGTAGGGAAACCGTGTTCCAGCATGATCTGCCACAGCTCGTTTCTTTTCACTGAGTCGTGTGCCGCCCTGAAGTCCACAAACAGATGGTGAGTCGATAAGTTGTACTCCCGGAACTTATCGAGGATCTGTCGCAGGGTGAAGATTTGATCCGTCGTGGAACGCCCTTGTCGAAAACCAGCCTGGTATTCGCCAACAAAGGATTCCGTTAACGGTCTCAATCTGAAGAACAGGATACAGGAGAGCACTTTATGTGCGGTGTTGAGCAACGTTATCCCTCGATAGTTGCCACAATCCAATCGAGGGCCCTTCTTATAGATAGGGCATATGAGGCCTTCCAACCAGTCGTTCGGCATTTGTTCATCCACCCAGATCCTTAGTATTATCTGGTGGATCGCATAGTACAGCCGCTCGCTTCCCGCTTTTAGAAGTTCGGCCGGGATACCGTCCTTCGCAGCGGCCTTGCCGTTTTTCAGCTCACTAATCGCCTTTTTCACCTCCTCCTGTGTTGGTGGCTCCACAGCTTGTTCGTCACTCATAATCGTCATCCTGTTCCTGCTCTGCTCATCCGGCTCCCCACCGTTCAATAGCGCCTGAAAATGCTCCTTCCAGCTGGCTGCAACCGTCGTCGGTTAATCAGTAAGCAGTTTGCCGTCCTTGTCATTACACATGACCGGCACCAGGAAGTTCCTGCTTCTGACTCTGTTGACAGTTCTATAGAATCTCCGCACGTTTTGAGCATAGCTGTCCTCTGCGTTGGCGAGCACCTGCTCCTCGTACTCGCGCTTCTTCCGACGGTGGGTTCTATTTTCAGCAGCTCTTGCCACCCTTTACCTCTCTCTGTTCTGACGCGTAACCGTAGTGAGCATGCGGCTCCTGGCACGGTTCTTATCATCTGTTGCTCTCTGGCACTCGGCATCGAACCAGCCATTAGGCTGTCTTCCACTCGTCGTACCTACCACCTCTCTCGCAGTCGTTTCGATGGCGCCGTGAATACTGCTCCACAGCCCATTTATGTCTTCCACTCCTTCCTCCTGCTGTTCTGCGATCCGTTGATCCAGCTCTCTGGCGTATTCTGCTGCCACGCCATCAGCTTCCAACCGCTGAATGTTGAAACGCGTCGTCCTCTCTGTGCGAGATTTCCGTACGTTCGACAACCGTGCGTGGATCTTACAAACGACGAGATAATGGTCAGAGTCAATGTTTGGTCCCCGAAAAGACCTAACATCAGTAACATCCGAAATGTGCCGACCGTCAATCAGTACGTGATTGATCTGGGAGAAGTAAACAATAGAAAATATAAAAAGATGGCTTGAACTGTAGTAGTAGATTTCAGAACCAAAATTACAATAGATAAAAACATGAGAAAACAATAGCTTAAATTCAAAAGTAATGCACACTGAGCCAGGATTGGAATCTACCAGAACGAATTATTAAAGCTCTCAGGATTTGACCAATCGATTTGCGATCTTCTACAAGGTTTCTTGGTAGAGTTAGGGCTTCAATTGGGATGTTTGCATCAGTTTGGAATTTAGCTGCGAAGGTGGTGTTGTGATGCCAACTCTTCTCTCTTACACGCTAGAGCTTTGCGGGCCTCGACAATGTTGTATATTTTTTAATTTTATGAAATTTTACAGAATATGCAAATTTTCTAACTTTTCAGGTTTCAAAGATATACGAGTTTTATAAAATTCGTCTGAATTTTACGTTTTATTATGAGTTCGCTCAAATTAATTTCTTACAATTTTTTTCTCGATAGAAACGAAGTAATTACGTCATTTTCTTCCGGAAAAATACAACACAGAATTTGAGAAAAAAATGCAACAACTAAGTCATGTATTTCAAATATATGTGGAGACAGAAATTTTATATGTTCCACGAAGTTACATAAACTTTTATGATCTAAAACTTTGTTGAAAACTACAAAGCTCTAGTGTAAAAATAAAAAGTTGGTGGCGAAGCGCCATCTCTGCGGCCAAATCGCGAACTAAATTATACGTCAAATTGTACCTGGACTTTGTTTTCTATGCAATAAGTATATAGCAGTTGTGTTTTTACATGAAAGCAATTTATGGTTATACTCAAAATCAAATATCACTAAGACACAAAAGAACACATTTCTCAAAAACTCAGAGAATATAAAGTTTTTGACGAACAATTTTTAGACAAAACCATGGTTTGCTAATATTTGCTAACCGATGAGATATCTAATTCACAAAATTGTGTATTTTTTCAAGCTCTGTGTAATATTTTCACTTAAGTACTTAAAAAACATCTGTACACGGAAGAAAATGACGTAATCATTCCATTTCTTTCGGGAAAAAAATTGTAAGACATCAATTCGAGCGAACTTATGAAATCATCTCAATAAAACGTAATATTCAGACAAATTTCATGAAAACTCGTAGGTCTTTGAAACTTGAGATTGAAAATTCTGTTTATTCTGTAAAGTTTCATAGAATTAGGAGATCTACAACTTTGTTGAAACCCGCAAAGCTCTAGTGTGTAAGGGAAAAAAGTTGGCATCGCAACGCCACCTTTGCGGCTAGATTTCAAACTCGTACCCCTTGGCGATATTTTCCAAATCAATTGTACCCCCCCGGCTTGGAATATTCTCGCAGAGTGGGAGAGAGTAGTGGTAGATCATGTTGTGCGAGTCTAGTTTAGGTTTCAAACTGAACTATGGTTTGTTTGATTGCTACAGTCATGTTTTAAGAGCAAGTTAAAACAATAAATGATGTAATGTAAAGAAAAATTGATTTGTCCGCCATTACTGATTTTTCTTTCGCGTACCCCCTGAAGGCTTTCGCGTACCCCTAGGGGTACGCGTACCCCAGGTTGAGAACCGCTCATCTAAGAGAACAAAAAATTGAAATAAAAAAACTTAAAGATATAGTAATTTGTTACAAAGAACGAAAGTAAATAAAAATTAAAAAAAAAACATAAACAAAGTTTTAATGAATTGAGTATTTAACAAAAGAGTAATAGAGAGCAAAAACATAATGAAAAAAAAAAAACGAAAACTAACTAATGAATCGAGAAAAATCAAATTGAAAGCACGGAAAGTAATATGCGAGAAAAGATGAGAAATTGTAAACATAGAAAGAATAGTACAAAATGGGAGACAAAAATAAGAGCGATAAGACTGCCCTAAAATATTATCAAAGATTAAAGAACAGACTAACAGACGTAACACTGGAACCCAGCTCCACAGACTAACAGACATAACACTTCGAACAAATTTTCAATAAAATCATCGTTTGGAGGATTTCAGTTCATTACGTTAGTAACACTAGCACCATCTGCTGTCGTGTTTGCGCTGCGTCATGTATATCGACATCAGCGCCAGCGTTACTGCATGTGTCAAATGGGAAACTACAAAATATGTACGAGATTGCATGACAGCGCCCCAGACGACGTTTTCGCGCGTTGACTGTTATTCGATTGAAAATTTGATATGAACGTTTTTTGTGGCGATGGAGCTAGGATCCAGTGTTACGTCTGTTAGTCTGTGCTAGCTCCATCGCCACAAAAAACGTTCATTTCAAATTTTCAATCGAATAACAGCCATCGCGCGAAAACGTCGTCTGGGGCGCTGTCATCCAATCTCATACATACTTTGTAGTTCCCCATTTGACACATGTAGTAGCGGTGGCGCTGACGTCGAAATACATGACGCAGCGCGAACACGACAGCAGATGGCGCTAGTGTTACTAACGTAAACTACTGCAATCATCCAAACGATGGTTTTAGTCTGTGATTAAAGTTTAATGCAAATCAAAAATAAAAAATGACGGAAGAATGATTACATGGTAGATGATGCTAAAGTAAATAATATCAACAAATAGCGAGAGATGAAAATAAAAAAAGGAAAATTGAAAGAACAACGAAGAGAGAAAAAACTTCGAAAAATAATGTGAACCAAATAGAAAAGCAACAGATAGAAGACGTTGATGTTGGAACTGACCTAGTTAGTAGTTAACAACAGTGTCACTAAAAATAAATGGAAGGAGAGAAAGATTCAATAAATTTTAAGAAACATAGTTGAGTAATTCCACAAAAAAAAAACGGGCAACCAATTTAATGGAACATTTTTAATTTGGATGAAACTTTTCATAAACGTTTTTAGGCAACGTTTAGGCAAAAGATGCCATTTTGTGCTATTGGTAGATTTTTTTGGAACATGACTCATGACATGACAAGCTATTTAAAAATGCTATTTTGGGAAGGTATTCTGCCGGTAACCGCAAGTCAGTCCCATCGGTAAGTACTGCTTTAGAATAAAACCATAAAACAGAAATTCAAAAGTGAAAGAAAAGAAAATAATACAAAAATGATATGACAAAATAATAGAAGACAAATATATAAGGATAGACTCGAGAGAGAAAAATCATGTGAAAGAACTAATAGAACTTATTAAAAAATCAAAAGTGACGCAATGAAACTGATTTTCGTTATAAGGAATTATAACAAAAACATATGTATGAATTGTGTTTGACTGAAATTGAAATAACAAAAAACGAGAGAAAGAAGTAGATAAATAATAGCGCAGGTTAAGGAGACAACAAAACAAATAAAAAACAAACAATATAGACGAAGAAAATAATTTAAAAAAAAAAAACAAAATAAATGATAAAGCACACCAAGAAGAATCGTGAAATGAATAAAGCTCAACATAAAAAAAGATAAGTGGCAACATGAAAATACAAAATATGAAGAGGCTATTCGAAAATAAGAGACAAATAAAATTTGGGTTAAAAATTCAAGAAAATTTACATGTCCTAATTCATTTTACCTAAAACCAATAGGAACATATTATAAAGAGATAATAATGATCAGTAAATACCGATAAACCGAAAATGGCTTGAGTTTTGTGCATTACCGGAGGATTTTTCAATAACAGAAACGACACGTCTTTGTGGCGTAAATGTGGCGTTTTGAAAATATCAATTCGTATAAAAAAAAATGTTTTGCAGTTCCACTTTTATCACGATGATTTATGCTTCGCGTCGGAGAATGGAAAAGCACTAAAAGTTACCGGGACCTGTGGAAAAGCCAACAGTGAGGAAAAACAAAATTAAAAATTGTTCAGAAGCAAAAGATTAGAGACAATAGAAAAAAGGTCTATGGCGTTATGAATTTTGTAACCATTTAAAAAACTAATCAAAGATTTTTTGGAATTTGTTTTTTTTTTTGTTATAATCAAATTTCATCTCTAGGTTTTTTCGCATTTTGCCATTGCTAAATCACAATACTTCCCATCTACTAAGACAAACTTAACATGTCAAACATTTCTATGTTCGATTCGGGTTATTCGCGTTGAAAGAGATTTTGAAGGCTGTTCGCACCTTCCTGAAATATCATATGTAATTGTCAAAATGTGCGTGATGACAAAAGCAAAAATACAGACTAACAGACCTAACACTTCGAACAAATTTTCAATAAAATCATCGTTCGGACGATTCCGGTACTTTAGGTTAGTAACACTAGCACCATCTGCAGCCGTGTTCGCGCTGCGTCATGTATTTCGACATCAGCGCTACCGTTACGGCATGTGTCAAATGGGGAACCACAAAACATGTATGAGATTGCATAACAGCGCCCCAAGCGGCGTTGTCGCACGAAGACTGTTGTTGGATTGGGAATTTGAAATGATCGTTTTTTGTGACGATGGAGCTAAATTCCAGTGTTACGTCTGTTAGTCTGTGGAAACACAGATTCATTAATCTGTTCCCTTTTTTTCGCATGCGAAAACCAAACAAATATCAGCAACACCGTCAACGCGAATTGGAACGAGTTTTGAGTGTTCGATTGGAACTTTTCAGTGACAGTCGTTCGAATTTTAACTCTACACTGAAAATAAATCGCACGCTAATCCCTAATGCTCTTTACATATGAATGTCAATAAACGAGCCTTATTATTTTATTATGTCGACCCATCTCGATTTTTATTGGAATCCATGCTATTTCAACGTGTTTTGGCATTTGACGTGTGTAAGCATTGAAATTTGAGTGAAAAATGGTTGATCTTGATATGCATGACATGGCAAACCGAAGTGTACGACACTTGACTTGTGCTGTGAACTGAAACGCACAATGTAATAGATACGAATGGGGGAAAGAAAATTATACTCCAGATGAAAATAAATTAAGAGATATGCAACAATGAATTAAAAAATCAACACTAAATCAAATTGAAATAAAACAATGAAAAAGAAAGAAAAATATTAAACATAATATAAAAAAGTAGAAATAGAATTGAAAGAAAAAGCATTGTAAGATGAAACATATGTAATTAATATTTTACTAACATTACTAGGAAGGCTTTGCTGAGTCAACTTTTTTTTTCTCAAAGAAGACGTACAAAAACTCATGAAAACCCAAAAAAACATTGGTCCAACTCTCTGTTAGAGCTTGTTCAACAAACAATCCTCGCAGCTCGTGTTTTCGTGTTTTCTACTCTCGAAAACTGTCAATTTTCGCTTCAGCACCGACGATGATGGAGTGACAAAAAAAAAAACAGAACGGAACAGAGGGCACACACGCAGAATCGCATCGTGCGAAGCGAGATCCCGGTTTTTTTTTGCTAGAGTGTCCTCTAGCTAGCTAGCTAGCTTTTGACTGTCCATCAGCGAATCCTTCCCAGTCCTAGGAGGCGCAGTCGGCCAGAGGCCGGTGCTAGGCTAGTGCATTTCAATTTCGGCTAGGATTCTGTTTCTCATGTCGATGATTCTGGCGCTTGAGTTGGGGGTGGATGGGTTTGGATAGCTTCTTTTTTTTATTGCTACCTTCTCCCTTCATTGACACACGCGGCCTCCGTGTGCCGGAATCGGAATGAAGAGCACTATAAATGCATTCGTTCGTTCGTTCGATGGGTGTGAGAGCTTCGGACTAGATTTGCTACAGCCAACGGCTAGCCGGCCGCACCGCCGCGTGTGCATACAGACACACACACTGGGGATGCGCTTTGCTGGCCGTCGTGGAGAAACACACAACCTCGAGAGCTTGAGGGGGATTTTCCGTCGATTCCGACCGACCGAGCGACCGTCCGTCCGGCGTGGCGCAAAAACGAGCTTCTCCCTGGTATCGATGGATGAATGCATGGTTTGTTGGTTTGGTTGGATGAATTGGTGGTGGAGGGGAACAGAAGGGAGGGAGGGGGGTCGATTGGTGGTGCAAGCCAAGCGACTATGACGACGTCGAATGCGAAAAAAGTGCACTCTGAAAGAGACCACTCCTCCTATACTGTAGTGTTTGATTGGTAGATGGAACGGCTATAACTTGTTTTATTAAGGTCTCCGAAATCTCCTGGTGCTTTTATTTTCGTTCGCCGCCACGGCGTAGTTTCTTATTTTTTATGTGCCGTTTTTTTTTCGGTGTCGCCCGTGGTTATGCGCTGCGATTGCGAAGGCCCCACCACTAGATAAAGGGGGTTGGATGGTGGTGGAGAACGTGGTTAACTATACACGGTGCAACAGTAGGCGATGCTAAACGGTGTTTTTTGTTTTATCTATTTTTTCAGCTGAAGGATGTTTTTTTTTGCATTCGATGGAACTCTCTTTTCTGATAACTTCGAACGTTCTGATCTAAATACTCACCGGTTTGCATAGTTTAGGAGTCTTCAGTAATCATCCCAATTATGATTGTTATCTACGAACATTTTGACGAGTGGAAACGTGTTTCTACTACGAAGTTTAGACAAACAAAAATGCTATAAATCCCACATGGGCTTGGAAAGAATATTAGCCTTTGACTAGACCTTACGTTTTTCCTATAAGTTTCTTAAGATTGTTCATTTTGCGAACATACCTAATTTTTAGCGGCAAGTTATGAGGTCCTGAAGTTTGAAGAAGCGAGAACCAATGCACGTCAACAACCACAATCTAACGCAAATGGAAATGTTCTTGAGGAAAACGAAGCTTCGCAAGTTTCAGGTATGAAACAACTTTGGATTTAATTAGAGTGATGACTTCATTGAAAATAGCAGGATTATATGGAGCTGATAAACGGGATATTAATTAATAATATATTTATAGATGTTTATGATAGTTTTTAAAAATGCTAATATGAAATTAAAATGGATGACGGTGAAACGGTGACAAGAAGTAACATTATTCAATAAATCCTGAAGAGAAATTTATATTTACTCCAATACTTTGTAGTAAAAGTACGCAACAGGGCCAATCGGTTCCTCGTTCATACTATAATAATGGCGGTAACAATCTTGGCCGTACGGAAAACAACCCAAGGAATAATTATTGTTGCGTAAACATTTACTCAACCACTTTTGTTAGGCTCGAGTTGAACAACAACCGAGATGGAAAATAGAAAACTTCTGTTCAATGGTTGTTCAGTTTAATTTGGAGAAATTATCCGACACACAGTAGCTTAGGAACGGCGAAGAGGGTTTCAAACAACAACAGCAGAACATTTCATCCAACACTTGTTAAACCAGCGTTGAACAGATGCGCCGGAAAACATTTATTAGGCTACTGTTCTGTATGTGTTCGACCAGTTGAATAAAATAGTCATCGAACATCTGTTAAACCGTTGCCCGACTTTTGAAATGCTCTTGTTAAACGCATGTTCAATAATAATGTTTGCAAACGTTTATTTCGCGCATTAGTACATACTTATGCAGCTTATGCTGAATAGTAGCGTGTAAAAAAGTTTAATCGACATTAATTCAGCTCTTTTAGCACAAACAAAATGCAAAAAAAAATCGATTTTTTTCATTAAAATTATTATTATTAGCTTTATTAGTTTTTTGCTTGTCGAAACGTTATGGGTCAATTTTTAATTTATATTAGAAGGAAATACCACCCTCTTAAAATCATCCTCTTTTGTTCTGTTTCTGTTGAGATACGAACTTGCGATCCATTGCTTGGCGGTCATCGATGAATGCATCTGAGCTAATCTGTAATATGACGTGTACTGTGTCTAAAGTGAATATGCTTCTAAACATCCTGGTCTATTGAATGTTGAACAGGCATTGCATAGCTGCTGGAATATTAGCTTTTTGCACACGCCTCTAAACAAAGCGTACCGGCTAATTTGACATAATCAGGCATGCCAGATCTACAGAATAGACAGCAAATTTTGGTTTTAGTTGCGTGTGCGGTTGTAAGCAACTGTCAAGCCGTGCGCCGACATTGGTATTTTCTCTCTTCAATGATGTTTACGAAAATTTTTAATGCTCATCGACTTTATTTTTAACGTTTCTGTCTAGGTTTCTTCTGATATATTGCTCAATATATACTTTTTATAAGTATTATATTATTCATTTTTATTGTTTTATTTTCTAAAAAAGCAGCTTGAAAACAAGCAACGACTACGAAGGTGCTGATATTTGTTTGGTTTTTGCATGGGAAAAAGAAGAAAGGAAATATTTTTGCTTTTGTCATCGTACACATTTTGACAATTGCATACGAGAGTTCGCCTAGGTGCAAACAGACTTTAAAATCTCTCTCAACTTCGTAGTCGCGAATAACAGTTACTCAGTAATTACCGATGTAGTGTTGTGTATCAGTTAATATTGGAAAAGATTTAGAAAAAAAATTGAATCTATTGTTTTGAAATTAATCGATTCACCGATTTAATCGATTAGCCTGGATCGATTTTTCTTTTGTTGTTGTAACCTACCATATACTTCTCATATTTCGTCAATAAATAATGATATTCTTGTAAATTCTGAAAATTGCACATAAATTTGCTGTTGCTGTTCAGTTTCAATTTTCTGGCATCCCCGGTCATTGCGGCATTGCTATGCCGCTGTCAAGTGTCAACATCTGTCCAGTCTCAGTTTTAATTTTTTTTCGCGGTTTCAGCCTCCAATGTAATTCCGTTTTTTGTCTTTATTTACCAAGTTTTATTGAGTTACTTCGCAAAATAAACTAAGTTGTCGTGATGCAAAGTAATTGTGAATATGAAGTCAGATCAACCTATTCGCTAATTATCTTTCATCTACAGGAAATTTCTTCTGTGTGATACAAAGCCAGTAAGTGATAACTGTGGTTCCGCCGCAATGGATTGACGGAAAATTTCTTTTCTGACACCCTAATAGAGCCGAAAATTGCGTCTTCCAAACCAGAATCTAACAGAGGTAACATTCCCTGTATAATCAAAAAAAAGAACATTTCAACATTTGATGAGGCAGAAGAGGAAGATGCATTCCTATCTGACAGAACAACGGTCAATGGATACCTCCGATACAGCAGTGCCACCTAAAAAAGGTTGAAAAGGGCAGCTACATCAATTCAAGAATTTGATATCAACCGTTTGCTAGAAAACAAAGGTTTGTACCCCATTATGTCCCAATAATGCTACATTTCTATTTTTAGGTACTTTAATGATGTTAGTAACCATTGAAAAAACGTCTGCGGTTAACGTTGATACTAATTTGGTCTGCAAACCCATAGAAGAATTTGAAACAGAGCAACCAATTGCTACTTCTTATATGCTACCTGGTTCCAATACTGCAATTATACATCGAAGCGAAGATCTTGCATATGACCCACTATTTGACCGCGATGGACAGGTGAGTAACTATATCGTCGGTTCCGTGCAACACTGGTACAACCCAAAAATAGTTTCGAGAAAAACGCGTTTGAAAATTAACGTCGAAATTTTTTTTTTCAATTTTCAAGAAAACTTTAAAGTTTATGATTTCCAATCCTTATCTAACACTTTTAGGTCTATTAAGCACATATTTTGAGCACGTTAAAATCTTTTTTACTAACTTTATAGAGAAATTTCGATTTGTGCAGCGAAAGCATTTCTATTCATAGCTCTGGTGATTTTGTGAATTTCGAAACAGGGTGTTGTCGGAGGCAAATTTACAGTATTTTGCATCGTTTGCCATCCAAAACTAAAAATGCAAAATTTTGAGTTGTGCCAGTGTTGCACTAAACCGACGATATGAAGACTGATGCATATAGAACATTCCACTTTATATTATAATCACTGTATGTTTCACTAATCTGGCGGAGGGGATTCGGGAATCAATTGAAGCTGTTATAACGGGATCCAGGTAATGGAGATTCCATACGACTGATTCTTTTATAACAGTATAAATTGGTTCCCGAATCCACTCCGCCAAACTAGTAAAATATACAGTGACTAAACTTTAGATCCCTTCTTCTCATAGTGCATTTTCAAACTCGCAGATAAATTTAACGTTTATTATGAATTGTTTTCAAGGAACCGGCACGGCAATTCTTTTTAAGAGTGAGATGGGGTGAAAATCGTTTTAAATCTGTCCACGTGGTATGTGGATGGCCCCTAAGATTTACGTAGTTTTCTTTCTACACTTTTTTTTTGGCTCACAGTCTATATTTTTTCTGGAAAGACGAAATCACTGTCTACATTTTTTGCAGCAACCGTTGCAGCTCTGATTTTTTTTCTTTATTTAAGAAAATTCTGACCTTTATTTCTCATTTCATGATCAGACAACCATCAATTTTTTAGCAAACTTTTTGTAGTTTTGATAAATAAAAAAAGATTTAAAAAAAAAACAGACTTTAAAAAAAATATTTACATTATTTTCTTTTTTTTTGTACGCAATGGGGTCCTAAAGTTTTAAACGGATTTCTGATTTTTATATATCAGCTGGAAGAGTGCAACTATCTGAGCAAAACGTGATTTTTAAAAAATGTTTATCATTTTCCTTCGATTTTTAAATGAAGGATAAAAATCTGTTCGAAATGCCTTAAAATGACAGTTCTCTCATATACCGTACATGGGCGAAACGTCATCTGAGACCATTCGAGAATTTTTTTTATTCTTCATTTAAAAATCGAAGGAAAACGATAAACGTTTTCTGAAAATTACGTTTTGCTCAGGAAACGCGGCTTTTTTCAAATTTTTTATTTAAAAACCGGTATAGCTTTAGGACCCAATAAACCTATTAATTTGATCATGAAAATCAGTATATTTGAAAATAAATAGCTCACAACTATTTTTTCTTTATAAATCCAAAATGTGGTTTTTATTTTAGACAAAAATGTATGTTTATCAAAAATAATGTGTTATGTGTTAAATGTTTTGCGAGGGTTGATAGCAAATAGTGAAACCCAAACGTATTTGTAATATACTTCTGATCTAACTCCTAAATCTAATCCAACTTTAGAGAGAGTATGAAAGAGTAAGAGAGTAAGTAAGAGAAAGAGAGAGCAAGAAAGAGAGAGAGAGAGTAAAAAAGAGAGAGCGAGTAAAAAAGAGAGAGCGAGTAAGAAAGAGAAAGAGAGAGAGAGAGAGAGAGAGAGAGTAAGAAAGAAAGAGAGAAAGAGAGAGAGGAGGAAAGAGAGAGAAAAAGAGAGAGAGAGAAAGAGAGAGAGAGAGAGAGAGAGAGAGAGAGAGAGAGAGAGAGAGAGAGAGAGAGAGAGAGAGAGAGAGAGAGAGAGATAGCTGACGATTTTATATAATAATTACACTGGTCAACACAGGTGTGGTCTTAAAGTTCAAACTAGAAAAAAAAGAAAGATTATGAATTTTTAGCCATTGCTGTGAATTTTGGTGCCCCCAGCTACCAACATTTTTTCAGAGATTTACATGAGTTTTCTAATAAACATAACATTGAAGCGACGGACCCGGTGAGTTATTACTATACGAACACTCACGTAAATAAACCCGTTTTGGTAATGGATAGGAGCACCAAAATTGACAGGAATGGTTAAAAAGCTTTAATTTTTCTAGAGCATCTATTTCGAGCTTTAAAGCAACATTTTTTCGCTTTGGTCGACCAGTGTATCATGCTGTTTAAATTAAAAAATGTGTATAACTTTCTCAACATATCTTTTGACTTTTTAGAAAAATTTTATGATGGAAAAGATAAGTAATATGGCAAATACGGTCAATGGGTAAAATACATGCTACGAAATTGTCAAGAGTATCAATTGGAGCTTCAACGTCAAACTGATGGAACCTTTTCTAATTGTCAGTCACGAGGAATTTCATGAAACGTTGTGAAGCCGCTGCGCTGCTCGACAGTTCACCGGAGTTCAAAGAAAACATCACTTCTGTTGCAAGTAATCAGTTTTCTATACATTCATGTATTTTATACCTTTTTGAAGTAGAATACTTCTCTCAGGAAGTTCGGCTACATAGGGATGTGAAATGAAAATCTAAAACCGAAAAAAGTGAAAAATATGTCCAATTTCAAATGCCAATAAATCGGTTAGTATTCGATGGATTTCCTTCGTTCTTTCAGTAATAGATTGGAAAATCTAAGATTCTTTCCAAATGAAGATAATTGTAATTATATTATTCAAACTATTGTACTATTGACAACAGTCAAGCCTTGTCAAAACGAAAAATTCGAACTCTGATTGGTCGTTATATGATTACTTCACAAGCTCGGTCGACAGGATCATATACCTTGCAATTCAAAATGCTATTTGGCCTATATATGAGCCTGTTTCAGCCGAGCCGCTCATAATAGTTCTAAACAGCGACAACAGCAGTCCTCCCTTAGCAGCAGAATGACCGTTTGGGGTTTAAGTCCCTTCAAAAGAAATCAATCACAAAAACCTTAGCAGCAGCAGTAGCAGTGCAGTGGATACCAGCGATAGTGGATAGCGGACACAGCTGTGTCATAGCAATGGATAGCGCCTAGTTGCAGCGGGTCTCAGCACAGCATCAATAGCAGCTGGGCCAGCTGGTGCAGGGACAGCGGATACCAATGGCAGCGTATAGCGCCCACAACTGTGGCATGGCTACGGATAGTGTAGCAGTTGCAGCGGGTAATAGCATCGATAGCAGCTGATGCAGTGAGGCACTTTAGTGAAATGCAGTCTCTGTGCGATAGCGGGCACCAGTAAATGCATCCAATGAAAAGTTGACTCATTTTGACAACACATGAGCCGTCTAGTTTAGAGTGTTAAATCAGTTTACCACTGTTATTTTATCACAAGGAATACTTTATTCGCACTGTCAGTGATAACGCCAAGATGTGATCGGTATCTTATCCGATATTAAATTGAACAACAAATTGTCCTTTTCAGGATAAAATAAAAACCTGATGATTGAAGAAGTAATATTTTCTCTTGAGTTAATTTACATTTTTAAATTAGTAAAAGTTATAAATTTTACTTTATCTCCGTGTCTCAGAACGTACTGAATTATCTTTTCCTTCAGTCATGAGCACGACATCCGAAAAACTATCATTATATGCATAAAAATTAATTTTTCGCATAACCAAAATTAAAAATAGTCAAGCCTCAATCATGACCAGCAACTTACTATATTATTGAAAATGGTCAATCCCTGTTACAGCGCAAAATTCGATTGATCTGAATAAATAGTCAACGTTTATTTATTAGAAAAAATGACTGACATGCAAGCAGCCGGATTATCTTCCTTGTAAAAGTATTCTACTTCAACCTCGCGGTCGAGGCTTTGCACACAACCCTCCTATGATTTTTTACCTGTTGATCTGTTTTTAGTTGCTGAATGTATGACCACTGATACGGGAAGAGAGAACGGAACAGCACAAGAAAACAGCGACACAGAAGAGGAGAGCGATCGTGTTGAAGATTGAGTATCGTAGTTCTAAGTTATCTTCAGTTATTTGTTTATTCGATACCAAGCTATCTGTAATTCGTTAATCTAGATGAAATTGAAGACTAGAACCTGGGCAAAAAAGGTTCAACACAATGTATTCCTGTTGAATGTAAGAAATGAAATGTTTATGTTTTAATAAATGACTCTTTCGGGACTTTTTTCATTGCACATTGTATATTTTTTCTTAATATTAGTTTACATTTAGCTAACTAAATGTTCGCTTAAATTATTATTACCATTAGAGCAACCTTTGGTTTACTAATAAACAAGATCATTACCCAACAGTCACGTGAGTTGAGTACCAGCTTGTTAATCTTTTGTTTTACCGAAATCCGTCTATTAATAGCTTAAAAAGCTATAAAATTACAAAACTCTTTGCAAGCAATTTAAAAAAACCTTTATACACTGTAATAAACCAACCATACGACGCGTTTAGAAGGATGTTTCACAAAACTAGTGATCTAACGTTCGCGTCTAGAAGAACTGAAGAATTGCATGTAGAAAGATTTCAAACGCATGTATGCAGCACTTGAACAACACTTGCAGAATAACAGTTGCCGGGTTGCCGTTTGATACGTTCAAATAGTTTTTATTAAGCGATAACGCCACTGATGAATGCAGCCTTTTGAAGCGCCGTTACGCAGCACATATATGTTAGTGTTGCTGGTAATCTTTTGCAAACGCTTAAACAACTTCTGTTAAGCTAGAGTTCTATTGTTGGATAAGTACATAAACAAAGAATACTGGCAACGTTTGTACAACAAATAATTCAACGTGTTGTTTATTCAGCACCGGTTGCTTCTACACTGCTTTTGTTCGACATATGCTCTCATAACGGCTTTCAAATTGTTCCTTGGGAATGGACCGCAAACTGGTAACGAAAGTCGTCCGTAAGCGTAGCTCTTGGAAAAAAGAGATCGATCACTTTCATCTCGCGTGCCACGCTGGTTTCAATGCGAAGCTGCTCTTTTAGAACACACTCATGACTTCTATTATCCAAGATCACGTGCACGCATATTGTGATTAAGAACACAGAAGGCCAATTGTTCGGTTGTACGTGAACACCAACTCCGTGCACCTAATTCGTTATATGCTCTATAGACACTCCATGTGTGAAAATACCCAAGAAACATTTTTTGGCTAAATAAGCGCTTTTATAACTAATCTTATTCAGCTGACGGCTGAACATAGGTCGAATAATGTATTTCTAAGTATTTAATCAGCTTTTAATCAGTCGGTTTTGGAGAACTAAATCAGCTATCTGTTACTTTCGGCTTCCTAAATAGCCGAACACGTGCTTAATAAGAAATAACTCAGCCATTTAAACGACTTTTATGCATGCTGAGCGATTCTGTAGAAGCGATTATTCATTTTTTGTAAAGCTTGTAGAAAAACTCTTTTACAGCCAACAGTAGCTGGCTTATAGTCTATATAATTGCTTTTCAGCTTTATTACAGCTATGATTCAAAATATATAATAGTTTTAATTAGACAATTTTTTTTGCTTAGGCGATTCGAACACATCTAAATCTTTCGATGTTTTGCATTTTTGTGTGTATTTTTCATCGTTTATTTTTATATTATTGTTAGTAAAAATTACCTTTTTAGTATCCAATTAATTCACTGCAAGTCTCAAAGCTCGAACTCATGCTCATAAGGTTCCTGGTAGAACGCGGTACCGATTCGTCTATCTTGACATACATGCATACGTATCGATTTAACCCGTATATATATTTCTAGTTTATTTCATAAACAAATTTTACATTGGCTGTACATATACTGAATTGTAGCTGAACAAGCGCTTCAGCATTTGTATCATAAACCTTGAACACGATAGAACAAGTTTTGTCAAAGTGACGGCCCTCTATATTTGGTCGATTTAATACAAGGCACTGTAGAATTTAAATATTAGTGGGTACGGTTAGCCGTGCTGCAAAAACTATCATTATTTTTCGTTTGCACTGTACGTTTATATTTACGAAGTGGATAAACTAGCAATGATTTCTACAATTTCTACAATTAGGGGTACAAATGCTAAAGCGCTTGTTCAGCTACAATTCAGTATATATACAGCCAATGTAGAACTGTTTATGAAATAAACTGGAAATATATGTACGGGTTAAATCGATACCCATGCATGTATGTCAAGATAGACGAATCGGCAACGTGTTCTACCAGGAACCTCATGAGCATGAGTTCGAGATTCGAGTATTTTTTTTTTTGGAATTGGAATTGGATACTAAAAAGGTAATTTTCACTAACAATAATAGAAAATAAGCGATGGAAAATACAGGCAGAAGTGCAAAAAATCGAAAGATTTAGATGTGTTCGAATCGCCTATACAATAAAAAAATTGTCTAATTTAGACGAATATATATTTTAAATTCTATTAATCGTAGCTGTGATAAAACTGAAAAAGCTCTTTTTCAGAAAAACAGAATGTACATTTTTAGCCATGGAATTGTCATATAGACGCTTATTTATACTACAAGCCAGCTGCTGTTGGCTGTAAAAGAGTTTTGCTATAAGCTGTACAAAGAATGAATAATCGCTTCTACAGAACCGATCAGCATGTATAAAAGTTGTTCAAATGGCTGAGTTATTTCTTATTAAACTCGTGGTCGGCTATTTTGGAAGCCGAATGTAACAGGTAGCTGATTAAGTTCTCCAGAACCGACTGATTAAAAGCTGATTAAACACTTAGAAATACATTATTCGACCTATGTTCAGCCGTCAGTTGAATTAGTTATAAGCTTATAGAGCTTATTTAGCCAAAAAATGTTTCTTGGGAAGTATCACGAAGCGTTTATTCAACCAGTTCGTTTAGTGTTTGATTAATGTTGTCTAATAGCTATTTTTTAAACCGAAATAGCGCTTAACCAGCAAACAATTAAATAATGGCGTGGAGTATTTCACAAGTTTTTTTTAACCCGAATTTATTGCTTGTTTAGCTGATAAATCAACCTGAGCGTTGTGGCAATCCGTTTCACCTGTATACAGACTTTATTCAGCTATTTTAAAATTATTAGCTGTTTTATTCAGCCCAAATATTGTTGGGTAGTGCCTGGTTTTCTCTTCAGATAATATTTTTTGCATCTGTTGGTTCGCTGTTTACCTGCAATGATTTTTACTAATTCCTCCCTCTCGAATATTTTTTCTAGTCTGATACGAGACAGACATCCGAGCAACTGTTTCTCCGAGCAGCTGATACTATTTGCCTCTGAGATTAACCGAAGCGACGCGTAATTAAGCAATTCAAAGTCCTTGTGTCTAAAATAATAGATGGGATTTTCTAGAATAGCCGCCAAGCAACGCTGTTCAACAGCTTTAAACTTATATAGTTGATTTTGGACAAAAATTTGCAGCAAATTCTCGGACGTTATAAAGTATCTCAAGTACTCAGCGATTGGTCCTATCGGTCCAATCATATCGTCCATCAGGAACTTGTATAGGTCATGAATTTGATCGATCGATGTGGGTCGGATTTCCCGTTTGTACAGGAAACGAAGAATTTCTAGAAAATTGTTCGCTTCGATGTCCTCTAGAACGATCTCTCGTTCACTCGATTCACGGAAGGAGTCACTGACAAGGCGGCAAAGTACTCCGACCGGTCGATCAGCAACTGCCGGTGCGCGTAGAACGGTGTCCGCTGTTCGCCAACGAGAAACGTCACATCCGACGAAGGTTGATCGTTGAACGGAAACCGCTGGCAGAGTTGCCATTTCGAAATCTGTGTTTCGGCAATAAAAATCTGTGAAAATCTGTGACTGGAGAAAAAAAATCTGTGATCATATCTGGGATATGAATATTTGTTTAAAAAGAAAACGAAATTGATTAAGATGCTGATTATAGTTTGATGGTTTGTTAAAGAGTCCTTTTATAAATATTCTTACTTGGACTTTACATTAACATTAAATTTTTTTCCACTTGACTTCTTCCTCAACGTAGTTTTGTTCAGGTTGGTGTTAAGACCAAATTCTCTGCTGTTGAATGAGGCATTATAATTAGGGATGTTACAGATATCCGCATCCGTATCCGTGAATGCGGAACATTCGCACGAAAATCGACATTCGCATTCACATCAGCATCTGTAATCGCATATCTGTATCCGCATCCGAATCTGCAGATGTCTAAAAAATCTTATCCGTATCATCCCTGTTTATAATGAAACTTAGAAACGAATGATCAGCGAAGGTAGTTTAAAGGCAATCGTACTTTCAGCTCTGTTTGCGACCTTACTGAAATTAACCAGATCGGCTGTGGATCAGAGCAAGAGGCCATGGTTTAGTCAGAAGTAACTCGTCCATACGTTAAATACGGTAAACGTCAAAATATTGAAAATTCAATCATAATGAGGTGATTCAATCAGGTCACCTCTCTGCATACTTCATTGAGTTAACTAAACGGCATACAGCGTGAAAAATTGGCATTCTTAGATGAAATCGATAAAAAGACCAATGTCGGAATTGTAAACAAAATCTGAATTTTAAGAAAAAAATGACTCCGGATTATAGGCGGACAGTCAAACCATTTTCTCCGGATGATCAATCGAGCCTCCGGAAAATCGCACCTTTGGTCTAATCTGTGGAAAAATTGGGCTATTTGTTATTTCCGGTATTTATGGGAAAAATCTGTGAAAATCTGTGATTTTGCAAAAATATCTGTCATCTGTGATCACAGATTCTGTGATTTGAAAAAGGAAAAAAATCTGTGATTTTACAGAAAAATCTGTGAAAACGGCAACTCTGACCGCTGGGTATTATCCATAACTGTAGAGCTGGCCATTATCGTTTTAACTACAACGAAACAAATCCACACTTTTGCTGCTTTTAAGTTAACTTAGGCACAGGCACGCCTTTCTGAACAAATCACGGCTTGCTGTGTTTTGCGTGTTTTACGGCGAACACACTGGAAAACAGTTCTAGCGAAACATGTGACAAGGATTCCAGTGCCTTAATTTAATTACAGCGGTGTTTTTCAAATTCCATTCAACTTCCTTTTAATCTAAGAAAAGAGTGGCCAAGATGATACCTCGGTTTGCTCCAGGTTTTTTGCTCCAAACCAGCTAGCTGGCATCTTATTTTTTATTTGCTTTGTTTCATCACAGCTAACATCGCAGCGGATCCGCGATTTGCGCCTTGCGGGCCCCATTGACAGATGCTATGTTATGCGTATGAAAAGTGGCGGTGATATGCTATCTCGTTTGCACACACGCTGAGATGTTAGTCCTCGAAACATGGCGGGGTGCCAGCTAGCTGCTACAAACTAATTGGCTGATTTTGACAGCACGCGTGTGTGACAATCAGGGATACCAGATGTGCAGATTTGTCTGCAAAACGCAGATTTTTAGAGTCCATGTGCAGATTTTTATTGATTTACAGATATTCACAGATTTTCCATAGTTTCTGCAGATTTTTGTCAGAGTCTCCTTATATTTGTGCAGTTTTCTCAAAATGTGTGCAGATTTTTACAGACTTTTACCAGCGCGAGCGAAATTTTTTCGAATCACGAATAGATTTTTTTCAGATTTCAAGCAGATTTTTGCGGTTTTTCGAGCAGTTGCAGACATTTTTCAAAAACATCTGGCATCTCTGGTGACAATATTCAAAAGCAGAGTCTATGTGTATATAGAGTCGCGTGAAGAGAAATTCTATCGTTTCGGCAACACAGTTTTTGTGCCGTTTGTTGCCAAGAACTATACAGTTCTGTTTTTCACCATGCATGAGCGAATATCATTTTTTGAAATTCTTCACAAGGAACACAGTTTTGAAAGATTACACCGGTGATGTTTTGTTAAATTTAAGTGAACCAGTGTACAGGTTTAATGTTGGATTCAAATGTGTAAGTAAAACTTCGAAAAATACATATTCTTTATTACGCTCAATTACAACACTTTTCATCCACTCCTAACATTATCACCTTGTTTATTTACATTACTCAATTGGTACCCCCGTTTGACACTGATTTGGTTCCTTTGGTTTCCTCTTTGCGCGACTCTTATTATAAACATAGACTCTGTTCAAAAGGGGTTCAGCTTGCCGTGTTGCTAAACAGCTGGTGTTCGACCCAATCATTGAGTAAGTAAAAGTGAAATATTGTGGACACAATTTTGTTTTCGTTGCGACAAAAAAAGCAAAAAAGAATTCGAATGAAGTGCCAAGAGTTTGGTCGTAAAATTTTATCGATTTCCCAAGGATGCAGAACCTTATCGACAGTGGCTAAAAATATGCGAAAAATCTGAAAAAGATCTTCCAAATTTTAAAATCTCACGCAATAGTCGAAAATGCAGTGAAGGTATTTCTTTTAATTATTATGTTGTTTACTTAGTTGTTCGTGGTAACGTGAAATCAAGCTTTACTTGAAAACAAGCAGTTTTCCCCTTGATTTTGCAACAGGAATTAAGTGTTTTGCCGAATATTTTTCATTCTGTTCTCTATAAAAAGTCCGGAGAAGTCAGAAAAACAAAAAAAAAGTTTGGCAGTGGTAGTATGATGATATAAATATGGACGAAGTTTTGTTGTTTTGTTTTATATCAGTTGTTCGAAGTCGTCAAAAAATGAGTAGAATTAAATTGATCATGGCTGCAAATTTACTCAAAATTGGGTAACTGGAGCTTGCGTGTTGTTTTCGTTATTTTTTTTTGCAATTAAAAGCTAACAGCAAACCAAGCAAACCGTCTGAAAAAAGGAGGAAATAGAAATGTTTGAAATTAGTTGTTATCGATAGGTAGTTCATATTTTAAAATAATTGACTGCAACTAATGCCAATTTTTCTTTTTCACCAGGACTCGTTGGTTGGATATACGGCGAATAAATTCGAAGATTTCCCGTGTCCCGGCGAACAAAGGTAAATTTCTTGAAATAAACCTTTTTAAAATAAAATTCATTAAAAATGCAAAATATAATAATATCGAGTCAATAATGATAATTTTTCCGAAATTCCCTCATTGAAGCTTAAACTATTCATTTTTGAGTCGAAAATGAGTAATTTTTACGCATCGCGCATCAGGTATAATATGGGTAATATTTACTCAATTTTTATAACATTCGGTGGTACTCAAAAATGAGTGAAACAACTTTTACTCAATTTTGAGTACATACGGTTTTAGTGAAACTGATTAGGTTTTGACTCAGTTTTGGGTCATCCAGAGTGAGCGTGTAAGGCAGACGAAAATAATGTTCAACCGGGGATATGTTTCATAGCCAGGAAGAAGAGAAAGAAGCCACTTGGCCACTCTTCTCTTAGCTTTTAATCAGAGTCTATGTGTATATAACGTATATGAAGTCGCGCAAAGAGAAAATCTATTGTTTTGGCAACACAGTTTTTGTGCCGTTTGTTTCCAAGAACTATACAATTCTGTTTTTCACCATGCATAAGGTGAAAAGGGATTGTGGCCTTTTCCTATACAATTTTGATGTTAGAGTTCTTTTTACTTCTGTATTTTGATCGTAAAAAAATCGGCTTCCACTAAATAAACAGCACTCAAATTGCTACTTCAGGCATGCAACAGTTGTGAAAACATTTGATCAAAGTTTCATGTACGTAGTCTTCATAAATCAAGATAAAATTAGATTGCAAAATTCGAGTTGATCGCGACCACGTCCCGTTTCACCATAAGCGAATATCATTTTTTGAATTTTCTTCTCAAGGTTCACAGTTTTGAAAGGTTACACCGGTGATGCTTTGTTAAATTTAACTGAACCAGTTTACAGGTTTAATGTTGGATTTAAAATGTGTAGTAAAACTTCGGAAAAACACACATTCTTATCACGCTTAATTACAACACTTTTCATCCACTCCTAACATTATCACCTTGTTTATTTACATTGCTCGATTGGTACCCTCGTTTGACACTGATTTGGTTCCTTTGGTTTCATCTTTGCGCTACTCTATAGAGTTCTCCAGGTGCGTTTGTATTAGTGCGATGATTCCTTTTTTTTTTTGTTAGCTGTAAGAGTTTTTTGTCACCTGTGAGAACTGTCATCTGAAAAAGAGCATAAAAAACTAACGAGTTTGATTCACACTCTCACAAATTTCAATATACAGTGTAAAGCGGACCGTGACGTAGTGTTTGTGTGTTTTCGCTTGGAGAACTCTATAGACCATCGCACGGTGACGTCACGCATCTGAGTATGACAGCTACTGGTAACTTTGTTTACCTTTGAGCGGTGCAGTTTTGATCTCAGATATAGCAGATCATTTCAATTGTGACCAAAATTCCCTTTCAATGTTGTGCGTGGGGTGCCAGTACACTAATTACAATTATTAATTAAACTGCATTTCCACTACGCACACGATTGCTCCACTAGAAAAAAGCACAAAGTTCAGGACGTAAACAAAGTTACCACTATCTGTCATAAAAGTGAGGTTAAAGTGATTCGATGCGATGGTCTTTATAATAAACATAGACTCTGCTTCTAATCAGAGTCTATGTTTATAACATAGAGTCGCGCAAAGATGAAACCAAAGGAACCAAATCAGTGTCAAACGAGGGTACCTGGGAGGGAGAAACGAATACTACACTCATAACAGAGAACACGCATATGCGTCGTTTTTTGATAGCGTGTAACTATCTTCTTGCTGTAACGCATGCATGACTCAAACGAAGTTTTAAGTCATCAGGAATACAGAATTTGCAATTTTGTCTGCAAAACACAAATTTTTCGTGTCTATGTTTTTCAATTTGCCGTTGTATAAAAGTTTCTTCGAAATTTTGAGTTTATATATATTTGCGCACGCAGATTTTCTAAAAATTTGTGCGAGAGCATAACCTGTGAGGCAGATTTCTCGGGGTTTCGTGCAGTTGCAAAAATTTTACAATCCTGTATTTCACTATTTTGTGAAACGAGAATCAACATTCGACCGTGATGAAGTGTGTTCGAAATTGTAACCAAAGTCTTCCAGAAAAGTAAATTTCCAGTAAATCCAGAAAAACGCAAGATTAATAATCGAAGTACGCTAGCATGATTATTGCTGATAGCTTATGAAACTTATTATTTTACGTGAAAATAAACCAAAATATTTTGTAAAACGGCAATATATACAAAAATCGTTTGCGAGAAATATCTTTTACCTTTCAGTTATAACAATACTCATAACAAGAAATGCTTTTTTCCCTTGGTTCAAATTGACAGTCAATGACAGCTCATTCTGGTTCATTTTGACACTCACGTATCCGTTTCTCGCTCCCAGGAGGGTACCAATCGAGCAATGTAAATAAACAAGGTGATAACACATACATCAAACATACGTAACACTGGCTTTTTTCTGGTACACGTTGCCCCATAGTAATCCGTGCCTCATCCTGTCCAACTGCTCGACAAATAATGAACAAAATGATTTTTTTTTCTCGGCTTTATCGAGCCCCAAAGAAAATTCCATAAGGAACTGTCAAAAAGTTATTTACAAAATCAATGCAGCATTTTTCGAGTAAGCACGAGACAAATGCAGGTACACTGCCTTCAAAAACAACTCAAACAGTGATTTTATTCAGAGTGTGGTACCATTCGAGTAGTTCATTTTGTACCAACATTTTTGGAAGATTTCTTCCTGAGTGTTACGTATGTCTTATGTGATAATGTTAGGAGTGGATGAAATATGTATTTTGCCGAAGTTTTAACTACACATTTTACAATTAAACATTAAACATTTACATTAAACCTGTACACTGGTTCAGGCATATTTACCAAAGCATCACCGGTATAATCTTTCAAAACTGTGTACCTTGTGAAGAATTTCAAAAAATGATATTCGCTTATGTATGGTGGAAACAGAACTGTATAGTTTTTGGCAACAAACGGCACAAAATCTGTGTTGCCGAAAAGATAGATTTTCTCTTTGCTCGACTCTATATACACATAGACTCTGCGTTTAATCGGTTGGTTAACCATTTTCCTAGGGCATCCTTAACGGTGGGCTTCTATCCAGCTTTTTACGCGCCATAATGGCGGACGCTATAATGAAAAATTCGTAATATGTTACCTACCCTTTTGACAACTCTGCTTACGTCAGTTTGACTCTTCATGTATTTCGCACGAAAAACAATAAATCTGGCAACACAAATGTTGCCAAAACTGCAGAAATCACAAATCTGACGTAAGCAGAGAGGTTCACAAATTACGAACGCGCATCATAGCTCCCGCCATTATGGTGCATAAAAAGCTGGATAATGCAAAGTTCGTAATAAATTACCCACCCTTTTGACAACTCTGCTTAAGTCAGTTGAAAGTCTTCATATATTTTATCAAAAGAAAAATATATCTGGCAACATTTGTGTTGCCAATTTTACAGAAATCGCAAATCTGACGTAGGCAGAGAGGTTCGCATATTACGAACACACAATATCGAGTAATATTATCGAAATATTTGTCGTGAAAATAAAGGTGTCTAGCCCCTACGGTGAGTGAGCAAAAAAGTTAAAGGGTATGTGCTTGAGTGCACAAACGTAGGCTTGCGTGGGACTATGCCCACTCAATCAGATAATAAATGTTCGGTAATTATTATTACAATTTCGTTCGGCAAGTTTGATAACATGCAGAGTAGTTTGTAAAATTGATATAACTTTACATATTTTCTGTATTCAGCAAATGGTTTTACTGAATACTGCTAAATTCTATACTGAACTGTTCGGTAAATTAAACTTTTACCAATTATTGGTAAACAACTATAGGACCAACTATAGAGCTATCAATTTTTTTCCATTCGTTGTTCTCGTTCTGGTTGTCAAGTCATATTCTCGGTTCCGTTTGAACATTGAAGTTCCTACAAAAAATGGAGGACTTTCTCTAACAACTTCAGCTAAAAGATGATCGCATAGTACAAATTTTTCGTAAGTATATAATAACAAAATTTGTAAATATTTTAGGCATCAAACCATCACATAATTTGCCTCTACTTCCGAGCATCTGTTGCATGCTACGTAAATAGTTTACACCGCCTTGTTAATGGACACACCCGGAAGATCTTCGGCTTTGAAATTATGAGCACAACTTGATTTTTTTATTTTTAATAGGTAAAATTTTTAATAATATTTGAATGAAAATATTGAATAAAAAATTTGATTACTGATCGATCGGTAGTTTTATATTACCGAACGTTTTACCGAGCGCTCAGCTGGTGAAAAGTCGGTGAAAAAAAGACGAATTCGGTGATTTAATATAAGTGTGTGTGTATAGGTGGGTGTAAAAATTTAATTCTGCCATAGCCATAGTATATAACACACACCAAACGTACAAATATCATACACAATAATCTATGCACATTTCACAAAAAACCACATACACCTGTCATGAACTACAGCATACAAATACCAATACCCACATGAACTGCCCATAAAATCATTACAGTCTCATGTAATTTCTCATCACTTTTTGCTTAAACTTCAAAAACTTCTTCACATACCCGGTGCTCTCAAAAAATCGTAAATTGATTAGAAAAATATGAATTTTGGTCAGCCCCATGTTACAAATAAACGCAAAACAAGCTCAGTGCTAAAAATAACTAGCATAAAATTATGGTCGCTATCACAGAAATACCAATTGAAGTACTAATAAGAAAAATGATTGTTTGTCAGAATCACTTGGTTTCGCCCCCAACCAAGTAATTTTGATGAAACGAAAGGCGAATGCCAAAATTATTCAAGCTGGAATACACCAGGAAAATTACTCAGTGCACATTTTGATCGTACCAAAGTAAATAATTTGAAATGTTTGGAAAAAGCACGTGTTTTATTTAACGTGCGAATAAAGTGGGAAAATTTCAAGAGACAATGTCGGAATTGTCAAGCCTACGGTCATGGAACTCGAAACTACCATATGGCAGCAAAATGTATGATTTGTGGTGACACTAGTCACACGAAAGATATCTGCCCCGTGAAAAAGAGACCAAAAAAAAAGTGTAAATTGTGGGGGAAACCACAAATCTAATTCTTTAAATGGCCTGTAAGGTCCAAAATTATTGCTTGCAGACAACGTAGGAATTCTAAACAACCTGTTGTCAAGCAGTTCAGACATCACCAGCACTTTCCTTAGCAGGTGTGTCTGTAGGTAATAATTTAAATTCAGATAACGAATTACAGACAAACAGGATTTCAGGCAACACCAGGCTGTTCATATGCCAGTGTCCTTACAGGTAATATTTCAAATTCAAACAGTAACAAACCATTCGTGTTTGGTGCTGAAAAGTCAGCCAGTATTGATTTAGGTATTCCAACACCCGAAAAGATTGATTACCTACAACAACCCATGCTGCAGTTAATGTCCGTTTTGTTGAACTGTAAATCGATGTATGAGGCTGTTCAAGTAGGTATGAAATTTACAACTAATATTGTTATGAAACTGAAATTCAGCAATGATTTTAAATAATGCTGTAAATTTTTTAAATTGGAATGCTCGCTCTTGAAAAGCGAAAAAGGATGAATTTTTCAATTTTTTAACAGATCACGATGTGCATATTGCAGTTGTGACTGAAACGCTTTTAGAGCCAAATATTTAACTAAAAAAGAAGCCAAATTATATGGTTCATAGGTTTGATATAATTGATGATGCCGGTGGTGGAGTTGCAATAGTTATCCACCGTCGAATAAAACATCGTGTTTTACCCCATCTTGAAACCAAAGTTATTGAGAGTTTGGGAATTGAAATTGAAACATGTATTGACATTTTATTTGTAGCCGCAGTGTTTTTGCCTTTTCAATGCACTGGTGAGCGAAAAATTATTTCAAGGGAGATTTGCAAAAACTCACAAGAAATAAATCTAAATTTTTAATCATCGGTGGTTTTACTGCGAAACATCGATCTTGGAATAATGCTCAAAACAATTCCAATGGAAAAATATTGTTTAATGATTGCTTGGCTGGATTTTATTCAGTTTTATTTCCAAATGGTTTTACATGTTATTGTGCTATTAGGAATCCATCTACAATTGATTTGGTACTAACAAATCAAAATCTTGCATGCAGTGGTTTATTGACTCATGCTGACTTTGATTCTGATCATCTTCTCAGAACATTTTCTATTTCCCATGAAACTATTTTAAATCCCACTAGATCTGTGTTAAATTATCACAAGACTAATTGGGATAGAACGATATCTACGATCGAAGGAAATTTGAATGATGATATTATTTTACAAAATAGTGCTGACATTGACAGAGCATTAGATAATTTTAGCAGCTTAATTCTCAATGCCCGGAATTTATCAGTTCCTTAGGCTCAAGTGAAATTTAATGCACCAATTATTGACAGTGAACTTCAACTTCTTATACGTTTGAAGAACATACGGAGACGTCAATACCAAAGATCTCGTAATCCTGCTTTGAAAATTATTTTTCAAGAATTACAAAAGGAAATTAAACATAGATTCACTCTCTTGCGAAATGAGAATTTCATGAGAGAAGTTGAACAACTAAAACCTTATTCAAAACCTTTCTGGAAGCTTTCGAAGGTTCTTAACAAACCCTCGAAGCCCATTCCAGTCCTTAAAGATGGTGATTGCATTTTTCTAACGAATGAACAAAAATCTCAAAAACTTGCTCAGCAGATAGAGAGTGTTCATAATTTTAATTTGAACATAATAAGTCCTATTGAAAATGCAGTATTACAAAAGTATGATCAGATCACCAGTCAAGAATTTCTTTCTGAAACAAACGTGGATGAAATACGAACTATTAACAAAAACTTCGAAAACATGAAAGCACCAGGAGGTGATAAGATTTTTTATATCCTCCTCAAAACCCTTCCCGAAAGCTCTTAAAATTTCTTGGTGACAATTTCTAATAGATGCTTTGAATTAGCATTTTTGACGTAGGACTACGTCTAACCGCACTATATTGAGATACATTCTGAGAAAACTAAAAACCAAGGTGTAACGCCGGAATGAAAGATTTCAAACGGTAATACTTGTGTAACCACATGATGGATTACAATGTTCAATATGTCGTTGGATTGATAAAATGATGGACATTTTTGTGATACTTCAGTGATCATTATTACTTAATTGTTCAACAGTGAAAATTAGTGAAAACTTTCAAGATCGAATTTCCCCTACAATGAACCAATCACGTGCGCGCATGCCTGGCACAGACTTCATGAGTAGACACAAACCATGGCGCATGTAAACGTAAAATTGATTCTTGAAATGCCACGTCGTGATTGATTTTTTGTTACGCTTTCGGACATTTTAAACAACTATTCCATTTAAAATACAGCTTCGAAAAAGTATGAATATCCTTGGTTGGATGAAATTGAATTAACTATTCTTATACATTTTTCAAAAGTCTTGAAAAAGACTGTTTCTGAACTGCTTGATAAAGTTGTGTGCTGGGCTTCGGCAGATTCCTTCGCTGCAGCAAATTTGTTTACTACAAGTACTGCCCTTCCAAGCATAGTTGTCCCAGCGTGCATAAGTTTTGTGTAGAACATGGGACTACTATGATTGGAACGGCAGAGTAGCCTTTCGACAGCCCATCACTTTCATCACAACTATTTTTCTCCGTCTCCAGTGTTAGCGCTAGAATCAGTCAAATGATTAGAGTTCGTTGTCTAATCCGAACAGGAACATCCAGCGTTCCACTAGCTCCAAACAGAAATGCTGCGACCGCGACGCGCACAGGTCTAGCTCAAAATGCGAAATGACTGAACGCGCGGACGGTTCTTTTCCTTTTATACTCGCACACTGGCAACTGATAAGCTCCGCCCGGTTTAATTTTTCTTCCATTTCCTTAGCTGCATATGTTCCCGCAATCACACGCAATGAGAAATTATCTCAAGCAATCTGCGGCGTAACAAATGAATTCAATTTAAGTTTTGATTTATGACGGCTTGCCACTGCTCGTCAGAACCCCCAGAAACGATTTTTTTAACAAGACAAGAACGAGCCAGTATTGTCATTCGCTGGGTGAGGGTAGGGAGAAGCTTTGTGCTGGATATGTCGTTGCAATGAAACCTAATGAAAATAGAGCTGTGAAGAAATTAAAATCAATGATTTGAGCATGTAAAAATCAAAGATGTGGTAATTCTAGTTTTCTTTCCTCTTGCTCACTGTGTTGTGTGTCAATGAACGATTACTCGGAGTAGTCCTACGTCAATAATGCGGTTGTGTGTCAGATATAACCTTCTACTTTTTTTCCTTAAAATGAAAAAATGCCAAAGTCATTTCAATTTCAACACCTGAAAAAAATCCAGCTGAAGCATCAAGTTATCGTCCAATTAGTTTACTCTCTTCTGTAAGCAAACTTTTTGAAAGAATGATTCTTAATAGAAAGATGACACATATCAATGAAAATTCAATTTTCGCAAATGAGCAGTTTGGATTTCGCCACTGGCATTCGACTACTCATCAGTTACTTAGAGTAACTAATATGATTCGTACTAATTAATCTGAATGTTATTCCACTGGAGCTGCTCTTCTAGACATAGAAAAAGCATTCGACATTGTTTGGCATAAAGGTTTGATAGCTAAAATGTCCAGTTTCCGTTTTCCTCTCTACATCATAAAAATGATTCAAAGTTACTTGACTGACCGCACTCTTCAGGTTAATTATTTAAATGATAAATCTGATAGATTGCCTGTTAGAGCTGGTGTACCTCAAGGAAGTATCTTGGGCCCAGTCCTATATTATATTTTTACTTCTGATCTTCCCGATTGGTAAATGGATGAGAGAAATGTCTGTTTTGTGACGATGCATGCATTTCCGTAAAAGGAAAAAAACCTTTGTGTCATATGCAGTAGGCTGCAAAAAAGTCTAGATATATTTTCTTCGCATTTGCCGAAATGGAAGATTTCTCCTAATGCATCAAAAACACAATTAATTATTTTTCCTCATAAACCAAGAGTTTCTCTTCTCAAACCCACTAATAATCATGTTATTAAGATGAAACGGTGCAGTCTTAAATGGGATCCTAAAGTTTTAAACGGTTTTCTGATTTTTATATATCAGCTGGAAGAGTGCAATTTTCTGAGCAAAACGTGATTTTTAAAAAATGTTTATCATTTTCCTTTGATTTTAAAATGAAGGATAAAAATTTGCTCGAAATGCCTTAAATGACAGCTCTCTCATATACCGTACATGGGCGAAACGTCATCTAAGACCATTCGAGCAGTTTTTTTATTCCTCATTTAAAAATCGAAGGAAAACGATAAACGTTTTTTTTAAAAATCACGTTTTGCTCAGGAAACGCGGCTTTTTCAAATGATATATAAAAACCGGTATAGCTTTAGGACCCAATTGGTCTGATCAAGTTAAATACTTAGGGCATCTTCAGCGGTGGTCCAAATCGTTGTTTTGTTCTATTTTTTTTGGAACAAACTCAAATTCACTGCTGCACCGGTGGTGTAAACTTTGTTTTATACCAGATCTAAATTGAAAAAATTTGAAACTGGTATACGTTTTGGTCTATTTTTGTCACTTTTTGGAACAAGAAATAGATCGTTCCAAAACCCTTTGTACGCTACCAATAGGTGGGTAAAATGTCATATTTTAATTGAATACCTCATTTCTAGCTGTTTTCATATAAGTTTGTTGGGGAATAAACAAAACAAAGATTTTATGACAATTCACAATTCATTTTTGTGGCTTTTCTGAAGTAGAAAATGAACAGGTTTGTCGTTTTTGGCTTCAAGGAAACCGACCACCAGGATTTGCAACCACCAGGATGACAAATATGTTGGCTATTCGCCTTAATTGTATTGGGGGCTAGAGGAGAACTTGAGAGGCCAGAAAAATGTTCCTCGAAGACACTGAACTGAAAACGTTCAAAATGCTGGGGTGACATTGAGCATTTTGTTTCGAGCAACTCGAACAAAACTAAATGATCGCTGGGGGGCGTTATGTTTCGTTTTTCGTATTTTTTGACTTTGCGGGTTAGATGAGCCGTAGGACAAATGACAATGACTGCTCCTTTTAAGCTTGAAGCATAACTGGCAGTATGTGACCTACTCGAAAATAGCGAAAACTGTTCGAATGAAGCTGCGCAATGCCACCCAATATCCTCAAAACCCAAACCAAGTTTTAGAAACTGCAAGATTTTGAACGATTGATGAGACGAAAACGGAAGATAAACACCTACGCGATCAAATATTTTTCGCTATCCTCCGTAACCCTACTTGTAGCAGGAATTTTCGATCATACCAATCCATGCTGAGAAATGTCACTGACGCTCGGGTCAAACCGTCAAATCCATAAAATCTTGTGGATATAAAGTGTCTTGACAAAGTAATCGTTTAATGTGCGTAAAAATAATCGCATTTCCGTTTGTTAAATATTGAGTGTTTTTTTATTATAACAAGTCTCATTAACTGATAGCATGGGGTATTGAATTGTTGACAGTGTGACAGATGTCAGCGGTTTAAAACAACAAGATATACAACACCGGTGCGGAGAACGAAAAGTTGGTCTATATTAGCTGGTTCTATTCAGGTTTCGCTGGTGTAAATCTAGTATAAAGTTGTTTCAAAAATAGACCACCGCTGAAGATGCCCTAAAATAGCTAAATTCAGACAATTGGGTTGTTTAGGTCAGTTTTTCATATCATCTGAAAGAACTGCATTTTTTAAGCAAAACGTGATTTTCGAAAATTTTCTATCGCTGTCCTTCGCTTTTTAAATTACGAATCAAAACTGCTCGAAATCGCTACAATGACAGTTCGCCCATATACCAACTGTCATTGTAGCGATTTAGAGCAAATTTTCATTCTTCATTTAAAAATCTAAGGATAATGATATGAAGTTTTAATAAATCACGTTTTGTCCAGAAAATTACACTCTTTCAGATGATATATGGTCGGCGTGCGACCAGACCGAACCAAGCGACTTTTTTTCTAAATTGAGTTTTTAACACCAGTGAATGTTAAAACTGATAATCTTTCTTTCATGGAAAGATGAAATCATTTGAACAGTTTATAATTTTATTATAACAAAATTTCTCTGCTCCAGCTTGCAGAAAACATACGGGGTGGTTAAACTTTGGTCGCCGATTACTCGAAATAATGTTTTTGACGCTTGGTTCGGTCTGCAGATATCATCACTTTCCAGCCATGTAGCACATTTCTCATTGTGAGTAGTCATATTTGTATTCTACCAGGCTGCGAGGGGCGCTGTTTTGCATTCGTCGTGCAATGTCGACTTCAACTTCGTTCTGCTCGGAGATACTGAAAGGAAAAAATTATTGTATAAATACTAAAGCCGGAAGATTTGTGACCAATTTGATTACCTTCCATTATAGTTTGACGAAAACCTGCGACTACAGCGTTTGCTGGAAGATGTCTCCTCGTTTCTCGATGGAGCTCCAACCGTTGAAGGTGTGGTGAACAAATAGTGCTCACTATCCTATTTGGGGATACTGAATATAATATTGTAGCTCAATAGTTTAAGTTTAAGACTTTTTGTCTAATGGTCAAATATTTGACTTTCTGACATAATGGTTAAATTTATTTGACATCATGGTTGTTGTTTGCCCGTGTTTGCCCCATGTTAAAATTGGAGAGTGACAAATAATTATCTTTGACCAAATTTTTATCTGTCAAAAAGTGACAAATATTTGACGCTCGGTCAAAGAGTGTACTACAGGCTTAACAGGAACAAACGAATAGAATTGTATTTATTATGCGAGGGCAATTTCGGCTAAGTCTGCACGAGATAATGAAATTTGACTACACTTAGAAAAAATGTCACGATTACTTCAAGTGATTTTGCACTTGACTCAATTCGTCACATCGAACTGCAAGTTGAAGTGATTTAGTGTTGATTTCACGATGACTACCACTTTCCAATGAAATGATCTTGCGTTGAAAACTGGTTAATGGAAATCACCATCGTATTTTAATGAATATCTCTTGTATTATCACCACTGTTTGAATCAATTGAATTACAGCTGCAATTCTAATTGACAAACGTCAAAACCATGAGGCGAAACAAAAATAGTGACGATGGCGAACAGCGCAAGCAGCATAGTTAGCCAGAGATCAAAAATTCATTTGAGCGTAAGTTTAATTGAATCTTTTGAATTAAAATAACAATAAAACGACTCTTTTACAGATCCTGAAAGCGATTGCATCGATACAGTGACAGGGATCATCTGTAGGATTATCTTATTATTAAATTAAAAATCTAAAATAAATTAAAAATGAAAAATCTAAAATAAAAAGAAATCTCTTGAATTTATTGTGAATTTATATAATTATCCAATTGACCGACATTCCGTATTTCAAACATAAGCATATCAACAAAGATGAACAAAACAACAGAAAATAAAGTGATTTGCTGTTGATTTCATCGTTCTTTGCATTAATATATTTCGAAAAATTTCTATTCAACTCTGAAATGTTAGGCAAGTAGTGCGAATTCAACAGAAAATCACTTTATTTCGACGAGATTTTTATTTACAGTGTAGAGCAATAGTATTTGCTATACATTTTAAGATGGCGTCATAATCTTCAACTTTGGATATCACAAGATGTCACTCAGTTGGAAATACATGTTGTGTTTCCGCCTGCGTATGTTTCATTCTATAATCCGGTTGAATAGCTTTTTGATTATATCAAGAAGTATCTAGAACGCTCCTATTTCGGAAATGAGTTATCAATAGTCTCTCGAACATTCCAACTAATATGATTTTACAAAAGTATTCAGGAAGTGTGGTTATAAATCAGGTGGTGTATTTAATGCCAGTATAGAAACTGCTCGCTAGATTTGTTGCTTTAACGTTATGTTTACGAGGAAACTTATTTAAGTCTCTGAAAAAACGGTAGTGGCTAGGGCACCAGAATTCCAGTGTAATAGATGAATATGTTACAAAATAGTTATTTTTAATTTTAAACAACATTATTGCTTTTTCTATTTAAATTTTATGTCAAATATACTTTATGAACATCAATATTAGATGTTTTAGCGAAAAGATGAAACCCATCAAATTACTTTGTCTGGTTTTCTATCAGTGTTCTTAATTTGGTAGCTGCGGTTGTCATTTTTATTTTCCGCAGCATAGACCATTTTACGAACTGACAGGTGTCACGGATCTTGCTGATATTGATGCTGCTTTTACGTGCGTTATGTCAGCGGTTCCGAGCTTTCTGTCAAAGTTTCATTCATGAATTGAGTTCAGAAACGTCTCGTAAAATGGTCTATTCTAGATTTCAACTTGACCAGCAATAGTCCAAGTATAAATGACAGTTCTAAAAGGTATGCAATTCACGTCGATGCATTAGTACTAGTGAGCGTTATGAACTTTTTCAGATTTTGTATGAAATTTGAAATGATTATGCGTTTTAAACTAAACTTATAAAACATACTTTCCTGAAAAGTTATAGAAATGATGAAGAAACATGCTTTATTTGTGAGAAATGCATAAACACGCTGGGGTTCAGGTAAAATATGCTCTTTTTCATCATTTTGCCGGTAACCTTTTAGCACTTTTCGTTTTTTTCTTGTACTCTTATAGCGTTTCTAAATAGAGTCGCTTATATTTTATACAGTAACAAAAGTCATGAGCTATGACAATGACTAAGATTATGCTCCAACTATTAGAAATATACACACTTAAAACTGGGTCTCGAGCTCGGCAAAAAAACATCCGAGTTCACTCGGCAACTTTGGATTCAACCGGTATTTCAGCAAAAAAATGCCGGTTGCCGACAGTTGTCAGATCATTTTGCCGAGACTTCGTCCAAAAAACTAAGCTTGACGAATCTCGACTCTATTTGTTGCCGAATTTATCGTTAAACATTGTTGATGCCGAGGTCAGCAAAAACATTACTGGTATCTCGGCACAAATTTTACTCGTTGCCGTGTTTCGGCAATACAGCTGTCATTCTCATGAACGAGTTGCCGCCATTTTTCTTAGTGCAAATTTATGCGTGTTACGGGTGAGCAAACAGGAATCGGATACAAGTTTGGCTGAAATTTGTGCAAACTACAAGTGTTTACAATCCGGTAGCAGAAAAAAATGTAGTACAGTTTGGGGGGAAGTGGCTGGAACTTAAAAAGTGTAGTTTCAAATCGTGTGAATACAATATTTTATTTTTTCTAGGGATAGGCATTAGACGTAATTTTAGATTAGATGTTTAGCTCAATGCCCTACTGGCGAGCAAGATAAAGATATGTATTCAAGATTTAGTATGAATAAATTTCTTTACTTACTAAAACTCATCGAGCTTATAATTTATCTTTTGAAAGAAAACTACCTGATTCACAGCAAAACTATTTTCTGCGATTGGATTCCACTGAAAAAACGGCTCTTTACTGTGCCGAACATTCAGCTTATATAACCGAAAGGTCGTTAGACTGGTTTGCCGCTTCTCGGCTGGATTTGCCGAGAGCACAGTCAACTGTGTACCACGATTCTCGGCATAAAATGACATCTCTCACATATTGGTTTTCCGAGATTCTCGGCAAAAGAGATTCAGCCGAGATGGTTGCCGAGCACTCGGCTGTCCAAATCTCGGCACAAACAATGCCGAGATTCGGCGAAATTTTTTAAGTGTGTAGCATTTTTATACATTTTATTTCGACATATTGTCGCAGTTTTTCACACTAAATCTAAATTAATATCAAATTTCTAGTGTGTTTCAACTGGAGATTCACTCTCCCACCATTCAAATCGAATATAAAACAACGTGAAACGAGAAATTTCCAAAAATGTTGCGAATTCCATACAAAACGCGAAATTTTTCATAACGAGATTTGTTCATATGCGTGGATAGACAAAAATGTAGCATACCTTGTAAAAATGTCATCATACTTGGAGCAATAGTTTGTCAGCAGACAAATCTGGCGACATTTGTGTTGCCAATTTAGCAGAAATCGTAGAAGTGACGTAAGCAGAGATGTTCATATATTACGAACACGCATTACACGGGATACCAGATGTGCAGATTTAGGGTCCGTGTGCAGATTTTTATTAATTCGCAGATTTTCCGTAGTTTCTGCAGATATTTGTCAGAGTCTCCTTACATTTGCGCAGATTTTCTCAAAATGTGTGCCGATCTTTGCAGACTTTGGCATGCACGAGCGAAATGTTTCCGAATCACGGATATATTTTTTTAGATTTCAAGCAGATTTTCTCGTTTTTTTTCGAATAGTCATTTTTCAAAAAATCTGGCATCTCTGCACGCATTATAGACCATTGCACAGGAAAAATAACCTCACTTTTCTCACCCTCCCCACGGGTTTGTTTAGAAAGTGTTCTATTAACTTTTTATGTGATCGGAGTGAACATGAATGATACGAGTATGAAAAAGATGGGAAAACTCTCCGCCTATGCGAATTCGTTACTGTAATTTTTTGATTTATTCTTGGAAACTAAATATTTAACAAGAAAGTTCCGCTTTTTTAATCGAGCCGAAAATTTTTCTATGTAAACAAACCCGCGACAACTGTCAAATCTCTTTCTTCTTCTTGTTTTGTGACGTCATCGTGGAATGACCTATAACGAGCGACCGCCATTGTGGTGCGTAAAAAGCCTCTATGTTGAAATTTCTTCTAAAGGCCCAAGCACAATTGATACGTTGCTGCTGCGTGAGCGACAATTCGACAGTTAACTCAAAAATTTTGTGACAAATAACATCAACGCAACGAATACGTATCCATTGTGCTTGGACCTTAACTCTTTCGTGTATGTCCTGCTGATGTATTCCTCTAAATTACTGATTCTAAAGTTTCTCTTACGCTGACCCTAAAAAATCTGTTCAAAGCTCAAGCCAGCAAACCAGCAAGCGCGTCTTCGAATGCGGTCAACATTTTCACCTTCGGATTGACAGACGCTATTACACGTTATCAAATTAAGTTCATCTCCCTTCATCGGTTCTCCTCGCTGCGGCAAGCTGAAGCGAGAAGCTACCCTAGCTTCTTGCAAGACGCCGACAGGCCGGTCGAGGCCCGGCATAGGGCTCAGACTCGGACCGCTTCACCGCTCTGACAGCAGCGGAATCAGAGTCGTGAACTGTGTGCGATATCGGGGTTTGATCCCGGAACGCATGCCCGTCTTCGGTCGAGAAACTATTTCAAGCCCATTAACCAGCTCATTTCCCAGAGGGAATTTTCCTATCTCGGTCTCTAGCAAGCGCGAAAATATTGCACAAAATCGATTCCATCCATCCAGGAAGAGAGCGAAAAAGAGACAGAGAAGACAGGGGAGGGCAGCGAAATACGCGAAAAAAAAGTGCAGTCCGAGTCGTGAGATAAAATTTAACGCACGATTTTCGCCAGGGTCCACCGCGGAGCGCGCGCCTCATTCGCGGATCGGAACGTGAGACCCTGGCCGGTGATCTGCACCCATGCCGTGCACTCCCCCTTTAAACTAGAGACAGAGCGCGCAGTCTAGCCGATGTGGCCGGGCCCGAGACAGCCAACGTCGAGTTGGACTCGCGGACAACCGAAGGGGATCAATTTCATTGCTCTCCATTTCCCCGATCCGATCCGGATGCTGCGGCCGGTTGAAGACGACCGACCACACGAATTAAAGCCTCTGCCAAGGGTCAACGTTGTGCGAAGGGAAGATTACTGACGAGATAATAAAGTATAATCTTCTCCCGAAGCGTACAGAAATCGAGACTTTGCGGCTCCACGCTTTTTCGAACGACGTACGGCCGTAATCTGGAGCGGCTGAAATGGCGGCGTGTGTGAGCCCGATGTGACCTCAGGAGGCTAGATTTAGAGAAAATCTTTAGTTTTCTTCGATTTCTTTTTATCTGCGCATAAATGCAGTCCCATCAAGTGCCAGCTCGGACGTCGGCAGGACTTTTTGGAGACTTACCTTCATGTTTTTCGAGTCCGCTCGCAGATCATGGAAGACTTCCTCGGGGGACACGCTCATGAACGATCGCACAAGCGTCAATTGTGCCGGCAGCCTTTCTAGGGAATGGCCAATTTCCGACTCGACGATCGACTTGTGATCGTTCCGAAAGCGGTCACTGCTCCCACCGATCGTGATGCGATTCCCCCTATTTGCTAGAGCGAAGGAAACGAAAAGTTTGCATCCATTTATGTTGTACACACAAATTCACCCCAAAACAAAACAAAAAAAAAAAACAACCGACAAACAGCAACAAATGAAGGTCAACAATCTTGATTGCAATTAACCCGTCAATCGGCCGGTCTCGGCCTCCGGGTTCAATGCTCGCTCGTGCCTGCAAGGATATGCATTTTTTCCAACTTCCTCCTCATTTCGGTTGTGTAATCGCATTAACGGCCGGACCTCTGCCAGTGCAGTTGCAGTTGCAGCACGTGCCCAATTTTTGCCACGTTGCATCAGCTGGTGTGCCGTATATCTTCCATCGATGGGTGTTCGATTGATGGTTTTTTTTGGTGGGGAGGGGTGGGCGGAAGAGGCACACAAAAAACACCCAGGAAGAAAGTGCGTGTGAATTTCTTCGTTTCGACAGACAGCCAGTCGAAGGGGAGTGCATCGAAAAGAAGGGAGAGGGATTTCCTTTATTTGTTTGCCTTGTTTTCATTCTGGTTTCTGGACTGCATTTATTTTACACAACTTTTTCGATGGCACACACCCTCAACAGGTGGCGTTCGACCAGTGCTAACGAAGGTCTGTTTTTGCGGCGGCCCTCGCATCCTCTTCCAGTGTGATGTAATGGGGCACTTGGGCAAGAGGATTGCATTTTTATTGACCTGAGGGGATTAAAATTTTAAAATGCATCTGGTTTTTTTGCTTTAGTTAGAAATCAAATGCCCTTCAGTTTTGACTTTGTCGTCCTGGGGTCTCTAAACATATATTAAAAGAGTGAAATAATCTGAAATATGTTAAAACAATCTAAAAGTGTTGAAGCCTATTTGGTTAAATTCTCTGACTCTGGATTGGGTCAAGGGACAGGACAGACAAAACTCGGCAAAAAGTTTGCTTAGGTCCGTGAAAAATTAGAATTCCTGTTCTAGATAATATTTCTTAGTTTTTTGTTTGTGATTGGGATCTGATTTCGGAATTAGTTATTTTTATTCTTTAAATCCCTTTGAAGCGTTTTCAGATGTTTTAAGCTATATATACGAGAGTTTTTATGCGTACAGTTGTACGGCAACGATTTCTGCGACAAATTCGGTGCGTTTTGTTTTTAAAGAAACAGATAATATCGTTGCAAAAACAGCGACTCTATAATCTGTGAGAATTTTCATGCGTCTGGCAGCTTTGACTATAATCCAGCGCTGCCATCACTAAAGTGGTTAAAGTCGCAAGTTGCAGAAAGGTGTCGTTAAGGCTGTATACACTCTTTGACCAAGCGTCAAATATTTGTCACTTTTTGACAGAAAAAAAATCACAGGAAGGTTGTGTGCAAAGCCACGACCGCAAGGTTGAAGTAGAATACTTTTACAAGAAAGATAACTAGGCTGCTTGCGTGTCAGTCATTTTTCCTAGTAAATAAATGTTGACCGCTCATTGGCAGTATTGAAAATTCTGTGCAAACGAAGTTGAAGTACTACTCAATTTCAGTTTGCACATATAAATACGACCTCACTGAACAGGAGCGCGGCGCAAACAAGTTTCAACAGTCAGAGTATATGTACATGTGAATTCAAATTAAGATAATTAACTTTTGGTTAAAGCTCAGAACAAGAAAATATTAAATCTTCAATTCATTTGTTTGGTTGTCCTAAAAATGGTTCGATTTCTCCTACCTCTAGTAGAAGGCCCTTCTCCAGCGTCCCAACCAGAGGTTGGACACGTGTTACCTCTGGCTGCTTTTAAATTGACCTCCGTAATGGTACTTGGTTTTCTCGATGCACTTCCCCCATGCTGGTCCTTCGCGCGTTTCCGAGCATCACTCTTGTATTTGGCGTTCATATATTTAGACATAGCACTGAATACACTTCCGATGGATTTCTCAATAAATGCAATAAATGCACTCGTAGTCTCTTACCCGAGAATAATAAAACACTTCCAAGAAATGTTGCACTAGTGCTCATAATTCAAAAACTGGCTAATGTGCCGTAGGCATCAAATCGAGAAAAACGCCTTTGAAAGTTTTTTATCGGTACAACATATTTTGACTGCTCATGACAACTTTTTTATTGAGTATGTCACCCTTCATATATGCTGGACCCTTGCCGTTGAGTTGAAACAGAGAAATCTGTAGAAAAATTCCATCCGCCACGTATTTTTAACACAGTAGCCGTTTTTTTCAATTATAAACGAAAGGTCAGTTGACAAAACGGTGTGCAATTCGGCTAATATCCATACGATGTGAATTATATCGTACTCGTTGGTGATGCAAATGGTTTTAAATTCAATAAAACAACACGGAAGCACAAGTGAGGATGAAAAGGACGATGAGACAATTGTTACGTGCGGCAATATAATAATACAACGAAAATATTATTATTCATGGTAATCTAACAATCCACTTTCCTATTTTTTCTCATCAAATCCAAAATGAAACCTGAATCTTATCTTTATTAATAATACTCCTAATCAAAGAGCTAAATATCATTTTTTTTAAATGTAAAGGTTTATGACAGAAGGAAACAGTCACATGATTTGATCATTGGGTTTCGCAGTACAACAAATAAATTCTTGTAGCACCAAATATTCTTCGTGAAAAAGTAAAATTTGATGCAATGGCCTTACGATCGCTCACCTGTCGCCAGTAACCACCAAGCTACAACACACTTTCGAAAGTTAGAAGAAACACAGTTCAGTGATAATACACTGGTTCGTGAACATGCCACAGGTTCAAATTGGATATTGGATATTAGTAATACAATTAAACTTAAAATGTATGTCATATGACAAAAATGAAATTAGTTCGTAAAGTATTGGATATTAGCCAAATTCTCAATTCTCGCGTAATTTTTCAAAGCGACCTATCTAACATTGAGAGACTCTCTTTGTTTACTTTATCTTTGATCGATAATTATGTTAGTTTTTCCAAATTTCATAACACTCAATGCATAGTAAGCAAGACAGTATTACTATCTCTCGATTAAGGGGAAGAAAGCTTAAAAAATATATATAATGACGACGTAATTAACGAAACAAAGTGAGAGAGGAGAGAATCTGTCATTGTTACTTAGGTCCCTTTGAAAAATTACGCGAGAATTATTCTGGATATTAGCCAAAATTGTTTCACGTTTGCTGCCTTCCCAAATGCATTCTTTGACAATCGGCTTCCGTAGGGACCTTGTTTAGGGTGTGTACCGTCACGAGAAACTGTTTTCTCGATTTTGGTAAAAATGGCATATTAGCCAATTTTTGAATTATGGACAGGACTAGTAAAAAGACAGTTTCCACGTGTTGTAACGTGCTGGAGCACGAAATCTATGTCTGTGATAGGGAACCTTCACGTTCACGAGGCATGATTGGAGAAACGCGTCTAATAATGCGGTAAAATTTTTAATGTCTTTTTGTGCAAATTATTGTACTCAGACAAAAACCTGTTTTTTTGAGCGGGGGCCAAGTGCGGTTGGTAACGTCTCCGCCAACCACGCTCGACGCCTGGGTTCGAATCCCACCGCCGACATAGGTGTCGATGGTTGTGAGATGGCGTGATCCACTCACAACCAACCCAACTGGTCTAGATTCAATCCTAGCCGACACCGGGAGATTTTCTGAGGCGAAAAATCTCTGGGATCACGCCTTCCATCGCATGAGGAAGTAAAGCCGTTGGCGCCGATCCGTTAATAAACGGGTCGTGAGTTAGGGTCCTGGGTGTGGAGTCACCTCCCTGGGCGTCGGTGATTGGCCACAACAGTGGCGGAACTAGACCGACGGAAAATAAGCGAGAATAAAAAAAAAAAACCTGTTTTGAATTGGATGAATTTTTAGTGAATAAACGTTAACCGTTTGTTATTCAAAGTTGGTCATGCTGATCGCAGCCTTTGCGCTGCCCCTACAGTGGGGGGATTACTAAATAAAGTAAAAATTGGACAACTACAACCGAATTTTATTGCATCCCGCACAGAATGTCTGCTTGTGTTGATGCCAGAAAATTATTAACCTTCAATTATTTTTTATTTGCCTTGAAAAAAGCATTTTGCTGTTCAAAATCGGTTGCTAATTACAACCTTTGAGCTGCCCTAACATTGGGGGAATTAAGATACACGGACAACATGCACTGTGGAAGCTATTTCACATTCAATAAATTAGACGGGTGCGACAGATTTAAATTGCTAGGATGCAACACAGAGTGCTTGCTTGCGTTGACAAAAACTATTAACTTTCAATGACTTGTTTATTTGCCTTCAAAAAGGCATTTTGATTTCCAAAATTGGATTTCCTGATGGCAATCTTCATGCTGCCCCAACACGGGGGGAATAATGGCTGTCTGGCGACACACGCTGAGAAAAACCGCGCTGCTCCTGAGACATGGTGACCAACTACAGGGCTAGTGCTGCTGCTAAGGAAGGACGCTGTTTTCGTTGTCTAGAACTATTATGAGCGGCTTCGGCTGAAACAGGCTCTTATATAGGCCGAATAGCATGTTTTCAATTGCAAGGTATATAATCCTGTCGACCGTGCTTGGGAAGCAAGCATATAACGACCAATCAGAGGTCGAATTTTTCGTTTTGACAAGGCTTGACTATTTTCAATAGTACAATAGTGTGAATAATAAAATCACAATTATCTTATTTTGGGAAGAATCTTAAAAGATTTTCCAATCTATTACTGCAAGAACGAAGGAAATCCATCGAATACTAACCGATTTATTAGCATTTGAAATTGGACATATTTTTCACTTTTTTCGGTTTTAGATTTTCATTTCACATCCCTATGTAGCCGAACTTCCTGAGAGAAGTATTCTACTTCAAAAATAAGGTCAAAGATAATTGTTTGTCACTCTCCAATTTTTACATGGAGCAAATACGGGCAAACAAGAACCATGATGTCAAATAAATTTGACCATTATGTCAGGCGGTCAAATATTTGACCATTGGTGTGTAAATTGGAGTGTAAATTTGACACGCGATTCCTGGAGTTTTTTGTTCTAGCTTAGATGTCTGTTATCTGTGGTAAACTGTTCTTACCTAGCATGTCAACTTGTTAATGGCTGCTCCGCATCAATTGTTGGTGGTTGCGGATTTTGACATGTTGATTCTTACAGACTTTTACTAGTTGGTGGTTGTGGGGTCTAGGGTCAAAAACAACATGCAAAATGAACACTAACTGAAGTGCTATTAATAATTATAGGTTCGCCTAGCGACAAAAAACTTTTAAAATATTTTGATGTTAAGTTACAGATAGGTTATTTATAAATATCCATCAAATCCATCAAATGTTCATTTATGTTGTTCTCGATACTGCAACTATCTCAGCCACTACGCTATAGACCATTTTGCAAACTGACAGACACGGATCCTGCTGATGTTGATGATGCTTTTACGTGCGTTATGTCAGCGGTTCCGAGCTTTCCTTCAAAATTGCATTCATCAATTAAGTTCAGAAACGTCTCGTAAAATGGTCCCAAGAAAAAAAAAAATGAAAATCGTGTGTAAAAATTTGAATCAACACTAACAACTAACTCGTACACTAACAACCAGAGCTGCGGAAAGTCAATATCATACTACTGACATTACGCCAAAATGATGCAACACCAGAATCAGCCAACTACGATGCATGGTTCATTACAAAAGAGTTTGCGATGTTACAATGATTCTCTTAGCGTCAACTCTCACTCTCATTTTTTTCTTGATATCTTTCTCGATCATTCGGGTATGGCTGTACTGAGATTGAACCAGCAGAAATGTCAAGTTCATTTTGACAGCATGATGTTATGAGGATAGCAAACATAAAATCAATGATTTTTCTTCAATTGATATGTATGATATTGATATATGTCGGCGTGCGATCAGACTGAACTAAGCGCCGTTTTCTCAGTTTGAGTTATTGACACCCAGTGGATATGAGAAGTAATAATCTATCTATTATGAAGTAACGAAATCGTTTGAGCATTTGATAACGATATTATAACAAAAATTCTCTGTAACAGCTTGTACACAGCAATTGCGGCGGTAAATGTTTTTCGACGCTTGGTTCGGCACACCGACTAAAAGCATTGTCAATAAACAACTATTACTTCGTTTTGTAACTGAGCGTATTTTAGTTTGGTACATTTTGAATCTGTATGATCATTCATTTTTATTCTCAGTAGAGAATATGCTTCTTCATAACACCAATTGTAATAAAAAGGATTCTATTAATTATTTTCAAATGATCTCATATCTGAAAAATAATATTACATTTTTATTTGTTTTTTGACAGCATTAGTTTATTAATTTGATTCTTGAATATTATGCTTGTTGTAGGTTAAACTAAAGACAGTGTTAGTTCGCGGCAAAAAATGAATCGCGGGTGGCAAAACAGAAAACTTTTGAATATGTATGGGTATGTATATTTATATACAGATCCTGTTAAATTTTGGCACGGTTCAACTTTGAAACTGTTCAATTTCGGTTTGAAACGGTTTTGCTTTTCCCCTAGTTTTCATTCATATTTTCTTTTAACGAAGAGGATGGCCGGAGTTAATCGACTGGTTTCGGATATATGGCCGGAATATGTTTCAGTAACCTGGTAACGATGATCAAAGCAGTGTTTAGAAGTGCTTAAAATCCTACCGTGCCTCTCATTGGAAAATATAAAAATGCGGACCTGTTCCGGTTGTGTTCCGAATACTCGGGGTTGTTGTGCCAGCCCATCAAGCGACACCTATAACCACTGGTTTGAAATTATAAACCTAGTTCATTGGTGGCCATATCTTGAGTTGGGATCGTCACGGACCGCAAAGCAGATCAAATTTAAAAAATCCAGATAGCAACAAACTTCAAGCTGGCACTGACATAATCACGCTGCTGAAACGATTTTTGATATTCCAAAAATCACCTTGATTTGAATTGCAGTGATATTTCCGAGTGAACTCTGTATATTCACGCCGATTGACAATGAGAACCCGAAAATGGCAACAAAAGAGACAAGATATTGAATCACTTGTCGGATCTCCACGCTTACTGTGATGGTTGCTGGCTATTCATGAGAGAAAGAAACGAGTGCGATGATATTTTCTCTCTCGTTATAGTCAGCATGTTGCTTGGATTAATCGCAGCTCTGCTAACAACATCTGTCCTGTGGTGCTCCAGCTGCACTGCATAAATATTGCCGTATCGATATCTGTGCTTGGTTTGACGCGAGTGCCTAATAGCGGGAGCATTGCCTTACTTACTTACCAGTCAGCTCCAGGCCGAAGTGTCCCTTGCCGTTCGAAGAAGTCGTCTCCATTCAATTCGGCCCATGGCTGCAGCTCGCCAACCACGTCGCCGCAGGCAAGGATGGAAAATATCACTCGCGTTCATTTCTTTCGCAAGCCGATAGCTCATTTTATATGCACATTTTTGAACAACTTTGTTTGACGGACCTGAAGTTCTCAAGTAGTACTACAACTTTGTCGAAAAAAGTATTGCTCGTACTCAAACACCAGAGCCGTTATACTGCCCCTGTTTACATAGTTGACGTAAGAGCCAAAATGACCAAAATGCACTTTTTCATTGATTCAGCTTCCTTTTCCTAAGATACATACACTACAAACGAAAAGAAAATTATTTTGTTCTGAAACTTTTAAGAAATATAGGAAAAACGTTTTGGCGTAACTGCCAATTGGTTGCAAAAACTGGCGTCACTCCACACAAGGTGCAATTGTCTATGTTAAGTCGTTTTACTCGACTGTCTAACTACTGTCTGTTTGTCTAAGTTAAGTCGTTTAATTCGACAAATATTTCATGGAAACGGGAAAAGGGAAAAGGGGGATTGGATTCTTGTATTGAATATTAATATTTTTACAAACACTCAGCCTCAGGAAGGTCTAAAGTCATCGTCTCCTTCCACTCTACTAGTAGATATTTGCATCAGACGAAATAATTAAAACGTGTGTGTATATTACGGTGAGTAAATTTAATCGATTTGCCAGAACGTTGTTATGGTTCTATTTGGGGCCCCAAACAATCCTGACCCTACCGGAAATGGGATTGATCGATAGCCCTTTAGGAAGAAAGATGCGAAAAAGTTTTCCTTTACTAACTTTTATACAAATTTATGTACATGCATATTAGAGTGGCCATTTTTGTAACATCATGCGATTTCGATGAGCGCCGGACGGAAAATTTTTTCCTTTTATTCCAAAAATAAGCCATGAAAATTTGAAGTTGATCCGAGTTCATTTAATGGACCCACAAAACGCTTATATTAAAAAAAATAGATTCTCATAAGAACTGTTGTTTTTTATCTCTTTTTGAAGTTTTTTGTCTTAGTTTCTTAAAACAGTTGTATATTTTGCGTCAAATTACTCTTCAATTATAAAATCATATCATGAGGGACATTCACATATTACGTAGCGCTAAATTATAGCAATTTTGAGCACCTCCCACCCCTGAATATCATTTTGCATGGGGGCCTCGAGCAAGGGAACTCTTCGTTGAATATCTCCTTCTTCTTAGTACGTTACGTAATAAATGAATGACCTCTCATATTCGTTTAAGATTTTGAAACTGCCATTCAGTGATTATATCCTTAATCGTACTTCATTGTAGCAACTGCGTGAAGTGAACCGCCACAATCCGATTGGTGAAGCAAAATTATTAAGAACTTTTTGTATGGATTTAATGTTATTTTTAGTATTATTATTATTATTACTTTCTATGAAACAGTTCAGCACTAGTGATCTGAATGCACTAAGACGGTGAATTTTATCAAATGCGGTCGGTAGATTTCCTGTTGATCGAATAGCAATTCTCAGGAGTTTCGATGAAAGTGCAAAGTACTTGGGCGCGCTTAAAATTGATCCAAGCTACGGCAAAAATATTGCCTAATACGTTAGTGGATTGTAATATTTTGAAAAGTTCCGAAAACTAACCAATATTACTTGTCCTCTTCATTTCTATGAACTTTTATGCAAAATATATTACATGGCAAGAGCATCGGACCTTAAACACTTGTCTTTAACCGTTTTACAAGAGCATCAAACGAAATCATCTCATTCACAGCCAATCAACTCACTCACAGCTTCAATGATCCAAAAGTTCTGACCATTGACCATAAATTGCATTCAAGACATGTCCCTGTTGGTAGTCAAACTTTACATCCAGGTGTTTTTCGGATGAACGAGTGCTTTCTAATGTATTAATCAAGCTATGAATTCTCTACGTAATTCTTTCGCTTATTCCGAAATTGATAGTCGTCTCAGACGCTGTAACTAAAAAGATGAAAAATGACTTGTGGTATTGAAGCCCAGAATAAGTTGGATTGGCCTGATATCCCGTTCAAAATTAAACAAAAAATGATCAGGCGATTAAAAGCGAATGGTCCTTAAGGTGAAACGGTATTGAAACCACAAACAGCCAATTTCGAATCACCACTTCGAATTTTTAGAAGCACAAGACTCGGAAATAGATAATTCATTCCCTGTGAAAACGCAATTTTATGTTTGCTTCACCGCAGCAAACATTAAATAGCGTATTCACAGGTGACGCATTAACTGTTACCGAGTCTTGGGCCTTTGAGAATTCAAAATGATGACTGGAAGTCGGCTTTTTTTTTGACGTTGACTAACGTCTATATCGAAGTTAGGCCCCTGAATTTGAAAATCTAGTAATTCAACCAGGGAAAACCAGAGAAAAGTGGTCAGGTTTTGAGCGCTTATTTTGCAGTCATCTATAATCAGGTTTTCGAGGTTTTGGCATCAATCGATCAGAAATTCTTTCACGGTTAAATTTATGTAACAAAAACAAACTATTGTTTGAGATACACTATTGAAAAATTGGTAATTAATATCGATTGTCTAAATCATACCGCGCAGCCAATCACTACCTCTCTTCCCAAGCACAGTCGACACTAACGGATACAATCGATCTGACTTTGTTGTTATTGTTGTTGTCACTTTCTGTATCCGATGTTTATGCTGCTGCTAGCGGAAAAAACCTTGCAAATATGCATTTTTTTGTTGGTGTTAATATTACGACAGCGGCCGGCGCAGCTTTCAAGAAACATTTGTCTCTACCATTCCATCATCTATGTAGCCCCACCTTCTTTCTAATTATCTGACGAAGCCTTGGTATAAAACGTATCGTTCGAACATTTCACCCCATCAGTTTCACTACTAAACCGTACCGGATACATACGGACGCTCGGTGTTAGCAGCTAAAAGGAGGAAAAACAAAATAGTAACGGTCATCTCGTGCCTGTTTAACCCGTGATGCTGGTGGCTACTGCAAAATACTAAAATGGCTGGAATTCTGGACGGAAACCAGTAAACAAGAAATCGGCAACTGGCACCTTTTGGTGCCTCGCAGTTTTATAATAGAAGCGGTTAGTTGAATTTTATGTTTTACAATTGCTGCTGTTAGCGGAAAAAAACCTTGCTAAAATGCATGTTTATGTTGATGTTAATTTCACGACAGCGCTAGCTGTTAGCAGCTGAAAGGAGGAAAGACAAAATAGTACCGGTCATCTCGTGCCGGTTTCACCCGTTATGCTGGTGGCTTTAGTAGTAAATGGCTACTGCAAAACACTTAAATGGCTGGAATTCTGGACGGACTAACCAGGAAACTATAATCGGCAACTGGCACCTTTTGGTGCCTTGAAATTTTGTTACAGAAGCGGCTAATTGAATTTTCTGTTCTACCAAATGCTGCTGCTAGCGGAAAAAACCTTGCAAAAATGCATGTTTGTGTTGGTGTTAATATTACGACAGCGGCCGGCGCAGCTTTCAAGAAAAATTTTTCCTTACCATTCCATCACCTATGTAGCCCCACCTTCTTTTTATTTATCTGACGAAGCCTTGGTATAAAACGTACCGTTCGAACATTTCACCCCATCAGTTTCATTACTAAACCGCACCAGTGACATACGGACGATACGGATTTTTGTTATAAAGGTTTACAGCTATAGTAATTTGCTCGCAGTTTCGTCTAGTGCTGCTGAGTCGAAGCTAATCATGCATGAAGTTCATTTACTGTCAAATTATTTTCCATCTGTGAATTTCCACTTAAATCGTTCTGGTCTCAAATACCAAATATGTTCGTAATTACTGTCTACTGAAATAGGAAGAATACATCGAATCTGTTAATTCTAATGTTTTTCTTGTTATTTTAAACTACGAACAAATGCTTTTCTAATTTGAATACCTGGGAAACGGGGATGCCAATATAAATAAGATTTCATCCATATATGTCATTTATATTATTTATTAATTATTGTTCAAAGCGCTCTAATGTCAGCAAATAAGAAAGCACTGTTAGATGAAAAATATAGAGTCCTACGTCATGCGGTGTGTATGAAATGACAGCGATTAAATAAGAGAGATCCATTCTTCTAGTATTCAGCATTCAGAAATGCACTGTTAGATAAAATTGCAACAAATACTGGAGTTGCAATTCCCTCTACTATTTGTTTTAATGGAATATAAGAATACGGTAGTCAACGTCATGCGGTCGTGTCTTGAATACCACCCTCCTACTTTTTTAAATTTATGAAAAATTCTAACCGTGTTTCAACACATAATTAAGACGAATTTCAGTTTATATTGCATGTTGTTGTCTTATACCGAAAAAATACACACCTTATTCAAAATACAAACTTTTTAACAAACACCAAAAGTCATAGATTTTTTTAAACTGAAATTAGGGTGATATTATTACTGTTTTTTGAAAATACAAGTGTATTTGAATAAGTTTATCGAGAGATATATGTTAAAGCAAGAAAAAACTCCATACAATTTTCATGTAAATCGATTTCTCAAATACAAGCACTTTGTGGGTCCATTAAATAAACTCTGATGAACTTCAAATTTTCATGGCTTATTGTAGAGGTCAAAAGGAAACTTTTCCAGCCCGGCGCTCATTAAGGTCGATAGTTTCAAAAACGGCCATATAAAATATGGCCACTGTAATGCATATGTAATGCACCAGAGGCACGAGTAATCCATATCCGGCAGGTTCAGCATAGTCTAGGGGCTTAAATTGATCCAAAAAAATCTTTGTCCTGGCTCTGTGCGGTCAAGTTTGCACTTTTCCATGTAACGATTACCCACCTTAGCGTAAATGTAAGTCTTTATGCATGTGTTTGTGTGTATGTATGTGTATGTATGTGTGTTTGTGCGTTTTTGTCTAATTGAAACTGCCGATGGACAATAACTGACGTTTGACCGAAACATGATTGATAAAACTGAATCAACTGCGAGGCAGAGTGAGAAGTAGTCGAGTTTTTACGCCAACTTATGCGAACAATCTGCGAGAAAAATGCATGTTTATTCGCATAAACTGGCGTAGCGGTTTTTCTAGATCAATTACCACGGGCAGACTCGTTTAATCCATGAGGCCTCCATTCAAACATCAATCTTCATAAAATTGACAGACTATTTCGTTGAAATTGTTTCTCAATATAATGATTTGGGTTGAAATAATAAAAACGCGTTATTCTCGCAATGATGGTGTTGGTTGTTACGTCAACTATGTAAACAGGGGCAGTATAGCAGATTTAAGAAAATTATCACGATAAATATCGCGATCGTGATAATCATCGCGATAATTTGCCAGAATGTCCTCTCACTTCACCGGTATTTGAGTACGAGCAATACTCTCTTCGACAATGTTAAAGTACTACTTGAGAACTTCAAATTCGTTATACATAGTTGTTCAGATTTGTGTTTGTCAAGCTTGCGAAAAAATGAAGGCGAGTGATTATCCTCATCCTTGCCCGCAGGTCGTCTTCCACTTGATCGAGCCACCTCGCTCGCTGTGCGCCCCGTCACCTTGTTCCAGTCGGGTTGTTATCAAGAACCATTTTCACCGGGTTGTCGTCCGACATCCTAACGACATGCCCAACCCACCGTAGTCTCGATGAGTTGTTCTCCCAGCAGCTGATGTAACTCGTGGTTCATCCGCCTCCGCCATGATCCATCTTCCATTTGCACTCCACCACAGATGGTACGCAAGACCTTTCGTTCGAAAACCCCAAGGGCGCGTCGGTCCTCCACGAGCATGGTCTAGGTTTCGTGGCCGTAGAGGACTACCGGTCTGATCAGTGTTTTGTAGATGGTTAACTTCGTGCGGCGGCGGATTTTGTTCGAGCGGAGCGTCCTCCGGAGTCCAAAGTAGGCACGATTTTCTGCCATAAGGCGTCGACGAATTCCCCTGCTGGTGTCGTTGTCAGCAGTCACCAGTGAGTCCAGGTACACGAACTCGTCTACAACCTCGAGCTCATCAACGCTAATATGAATTCGTGGCGGGAGGCTTACACTGTCTTCTCTGGAACCTCTTCCTCTCATGTACTTGGTCTTCGATGCGTTTATGGCCAGTCCGATTCGCCCGACTTCAGCCTTCAGTCTGATGTACGTCTCCGTCATCTTCTCGAGGGTTCGTGCTACAATATCATCGGCGAAGCCAAAGAGCTGAACAGACCTTCTAAAAATCGTGCCATTCGTGGTGATACCAGGCCTACGTATCACTGTTAAATGGCGGTTGCAAGTTTTTATACATCTTTTGAAAATAAGATGAAAGTCTGTTCTCTGTGTCGGTACACTGAAAGAAATCGACACGACATTATAACATCCTCGTCGACAGCACACATCCAGCGCGTGCGCGGTCTGCCTCGAAGTCGTCGGTCGGTCTCTATCCGGTTCTCTACTAAATATTATCTTTGCCGGTCGCTCATCCGCCATCCGTGCTACATGGTCAGCCCACTGTAACCTGCCGTGTTTCATCAGCCTGACAATATCAGCGTGTTTGTATACTTCGTACAGCTCGTGATTCATGCGCCTGCGCCACACCCCGTTCTCTGGTTTGCCTCCGAGTATTGATCGCAGGATTCTACGCTCGAAGACCCCAAGCGCTCGTCGATGGGCCTCCTTCCACGTCCACGATTCGTGTCCGTAGAGCGCCACCGGGAGGATCAGAGTCCTATAGAGCGCAAATTTCGTACGGATCTGTAGGCTACGGGACCTAAGCTGGCTACGCAATCCGTAATAAGCCCTATTCGCCGCCGCAATCCGCCTCTTCACCTCGCGGCTCACCTCGTTGTCACATGTCACGAGAGTACCAAGATAAATAAATTCGTCGACCACTTCGAAAGTATCCCCATCCATCTCCACCGCAGCACCAACACCCGTAGAACTACCACGCTCTCTGCCCGCTACCATGTACTTCGTTTTGGCAGTGTTTATGGTGAGTCCAATTCTCGCAGCTTCCCTTTTGAGAACCGTAAAGGCCTCCTCAACTGCTCTACGGTTAACACCAATTATATCAATGTCGTCCGCAAAGCCCAGAAGCATGTGAGACTTAGTGATGATGGTGCCGCTCCTCTGCACACCTGCCCTTCGTATCGCACCTTCCAAAGCTATGTTGAACAGCAAGTTCGAGAGCCCGTCCCCTTGCTTCAGACCATCTAACGTCACAAACGCGTCCGAAAATTCGCCCGCTGTCCTGACGCATGATGTGAAACCGTCGAGCGTCGCACGTATCAGTTTAATCAGTTTAGTTGGGAAACCATGTTCTAGCATTATTTGCCACAGCTCGTTGCGTTTCACTGTATCGTACGCCGCTCGAAAGTCTATAAACAGACGATGTGTCTGCAGGTTGTGTTCTCGAAACTTGTCGAGGATCTGTCTCAAGGTGAACATCTGGTCCGTTGTAGATCGCCCCACTCGAAAACCGCATTGGTATTCGCCAACAAAGGCTTCCTGCAACGGCCTCAGTCGCTGGAACAGGATACGGGAGAGAATTTTGTAAGCGGAATTGAGGAGGGTTATGCCTCGATAATTACTACACTCGAGTCTATGTCCCTTCTTGTAGATAGGGCATATGAGTCCTTCCAACCAGTCCATAGGTAGTTGTTCCTCAGACCATACCCTTAGGATAATCTGGTGAATTGCACTACACAGCCGCGCGCTCCCAATTTTGAAAAGTTCGGCCGGTAAGCCGTTCTTCCCAGCGGCTTTGTTGTTTTTAGCTCTTTGCAAGCATTCTTCACCTCGTCTAATGTTGGTGGGTCCACAGCTTGTCCGTCCTCCCCAATTTCTATCCTGTTCCCCTCGACGACTCTCCTCCCTTCCTCGCCGTTCAACACCACTTCGAAATGTTGCTTTCAACGCCTGGCCACCTGCAATTTATCGGTAATCAGGTTCCCCTCCCTGTTATTGCACATGGCAGGTACTGGCACGGTCCGGTTCCTGATTCCGTTGATCGTTCTATAGAAGCTCCTCGTGTCGTGCCTGGTGGAGCAATTCTCCGCTTCCGCGAGGACGCGATCGTAGTGCTCACGTTTCTTACGGCGATGAAGCCTCTTTTCGGCAGCTCTTGCCTCCCGGTACTTCTCTCGCATCCGACGCGTTACACGATTAGCTGCTACTAACGTGTTGGCGTAGGCTCGATTCTTCTCCTCCGTCACCTCTAGGCACTCAGCATCGAACTACGCGTGGTTCCCGTTGTCATGCCTATCACCTCTCGCGCTGTTTCGCTGACCGCATCATGGATGTGCTTCCACTGCTCGTTCAGGTCCACTCCAGCTGGTCCACCGATCCGTCTATCAACTTTCCGAGTATACTCTGCAGCAACTCCTTCCGCTGATAACCTCTGGACGTCCAGATGTATCTTCCTCGACGATCTCGATTTAAATACATTGGACAACCGGGCGCGAATCTTGCCTACCACGAGATAGTGATCCGAGTCGATGTTTGGCCCTCGAAAGGACCGCACATCTATGACGTCTGAGAAGTGCCGGCCGTCGATCAGCATGTGGTCGATCTGGGAGCAGGCCTCTCCGTTGGGGTGTCTCCAGGTGTGCTTCCGGATATTCAGACGTGCAAAATGGGTGCTACAGATGGCCATTCCCCTGGCCGCGGCGAAGTTCACTAGCCTCAAGCCGTTGTCGTTGGTGGTAGAGTGAAGGCTTTCCCTACCAATAACGGGACGAAAGAACTCCTCTCGTCCGACTTGTGCGTTCGTATCTCCGATGACGATCTTAATATCGTGTTGTGGGCACTCTCCATACGTTTTCTCGAGGAGCTCATAGAACTCCTCCTTTACGTCATCGGTTTTATCGTTTGTCGGCGCGTACACGTTGATAAGGCTGTAATTGAAGAATCTGCCCTTGATCCTCAATACGCATAGACGGTCATTAATAGGCCTGCACCTAATAACACGCTTCTTTTGGTTTCCAAGTAGTACGAAACCGACGCCCCGTTCCGCTCTATCGCCGCCACTGTAGTAGATGTGATACTTGAAAGAAGTGCCCGCGGTTGGATCGACCGCCCGGAATTCACATTCCCCGGTTTTGGGCCAACGCACCTCTTGTATGGCTGCTACCTCCACTTTTGCTTTCCGTAGCTCTCTGGCCAAGATGCCCATGCGTGCCGGTTCGAGCAGAGTCCTAACATTCCAAGTACCAAGTTTCCAATCGTTGTCCTTTTTCGTTTGCCTAGGTCTATACCGATTGTTCCGATTCGTATCATTCTCTGGATTGTTCGTAGTATGTTTATTTTCAGCATGCTGCCTTACTAGGGCTGCGATGCTCGCGACGGGGCTGCCGTCTTGGGTGTAGCTGGCGAGACACCGCATTTCATAGTTCAGCCGTCCGCTCCGGATCAGTCGCTGTTTGAGCCGCCCCTGACCTGGGGAACAGACGCTCAGGCAGGCTGCTCTCCAAGGAGAACAACTCCCCCTTCCCTGTCAGCATACGACCAAGTTTCCACCGGTTAACCGATCTTCCCTTGGTTGCTCGTATCCCAGTCGGTACCACGTGGAGGTAGGGATAGGAGTTGCTGGGCATTATGCCATGGACCACACTGGGGTCTATTTTATGCCAACTAGTACGGGTGTACTGCTGGTACGCAATGCCCAGCCGTTTACCAACCCTCGAACACCATTATCAGTCAAATATTAGTAACTAAAATTAGTTAATCTAAGAACCAGAGTGATTTCCGCATCGGAAAAGCAAAAACTTTCTTTTGGTGCTTATGAAAATCATTAAGTAATATCGAAGGTGTTTTGTTTTGTTTCTCTTTCTCTAAACTGCGTGGCCACGCCCTCATAGTGAAAATCTACGCTGAACCCTTGAATTCGCTCTACTGGTCAAAACATATAGAATTCATATGCGAAACACTTTAGAATTATTTATCGTGCAACACCTCATTTTCAAAAGGAAAGCACTTTCAATTCTCTTGTTATGACATATAAACATAAAGTGTTTGAATGTTGAATCTCAAATGAATGTTTACCGAGCTTCGAATGATTTTTATTCGATTTAAAAATGAAAACAGTTTTACATGGAAATTATTGGATATAATGCAACCTTTGTTTTATTTACAGTGGGTAAAAAAAGTATTTGCACACATACTTTATACTGAAATATCAAACGTTTATTCTTTTATGAAGAATTCAAAGTATTTCAGCTTGTAAGTTAACTAAAAAGCAATCATTAGTAACATATTAATGAAAACAAAATAAAGAGTTAACGGGACTATAGCAACAAATCTAAAAATACAAGCTTAAAAAAGTATTTGCACACAGCCCTTCACGTATTTCAAGTATTTCGTAGCTTCAATCAATGACGGCTTGTAATCTCCTTGGCATCGAATCAATTAATTTAGCCTTTGTTTCGGACGGAATGATGTTTTTGATAAATGTCTGCAACTGCTCGAAAAACCGGAAAAATCTGCTTGAAATCTGAAAAAAATCTATTCTTGATTCGAAAAAAATTCGTTCGCGCTGGTTAAAGTCTGTAAAAACCTGCACCTATTATGAGAAAAACTGCGCAAATATAAGGAGACTCTGACAAAAATCTGCAGAAACTATGGAAAATCGGTGAATATCTGCAAATCAATAAAAATCTGCACACGGTCTCTAACAATCTGCGTTTTGCAGACAAATCTGCACATCTGGTATCCCTGGACCATTCGTCAAGAAGTGCCTCCTTCGAGGAATTCTTATTAGAAATCTTCCTTTTACGGATCTGCGCGTCTAGAATACTCCATAGATTTTCTGTAGGGTTTATGTCTGTGCGAAACATTATAGAGTAGCCATTCTCTTTTCGCCGTATGTTTGGGGTCGTTGTCCTGTTGTAAGTAATACGACCGGTTTAGGTTAAGTTTCTTAGAACTTTGATCCAAATTATTACGCAATGCGTCGATGTAATTCTTTGCCGTCATAGTCCCTTCGATGAAAGCTATATTTCCAACCCCATCGCTGGACATGCAACCCCAAACCATTACATGACCTCCGCCATGTTTTACTGTAGCCTTCAGATTTTTTCTGTGAAGTTCTGAATCGTTTTCCATCGGATCCGAACTAGTTACACTTGCTCTCACCAGGAAATATAACACGCCGCCAAAATTCTAATGGCTTGGAAGTGTGCGCTTTAGCAAACTCTAGACGCTTCATTCGGTTTTTCTCAGAGATGAAAGGTTTCTTCCATGCTGTTCGGCCATGAATGTTTGCAGAATGTAGTACATTACTCACTGTTTGAGGATGAACTACCTTTCCGAATGCTATAGCGACATGTGCCGACAAGCTCTGAGCGCTGAACGATCCTTTTGCGCATCCCTAATAATTGCTTGCCGCTCTCTTGTTGTCAGCTTCCTTGGTCTTCCAGAACGACGCTTATTTTCGGTTATTCCTGTTTCTAAATACCGTTTGATTGTATATCGAACTGTAGAAAATCGGTTCTGCCGATCTTTCTGTAGCTTTTTCCCGATTCGCGTAACAAAATAATCCTTTCGCGAATCGACAAAGGAATTTCAGTTTTCTTCGGACACATCATGACAGAGTCACACGTTGAGACACACTAATCAAAATGGGAAATGTAGGGATAGGGATGCCAAAGGCTCGTGTCAAATGCTCAAATGCTGAACAGGCAGCAATTTATTCAAACAACGTTTGACGTTTCGATTTGCTGATCGTTTCAGCGAGAAGGTTTGCTGATATCATAGCTGATTTTCCAGCATGTAGAATGTCAGCGAAATTTTGCTGGTTTCCAGCAATAATAATTTAGTGTATACTCAGGTATTCACCTATGTCAGTGTGTTGGTTAATCACCGAACGTAATTGAATTAGCGAGTCGCAGTGTGCCAAGATTGTGTGCAAATACTTTTTTGAGTATGATTTTCAGAAATACTCAATTTATGTTGATTGCTACCATACCTTCAACAAGTGCAATATTACCTTCAAATGCTTGGATTATTAAATTGTTTTATTATGAAAATTTTTGTCGTAATCCGCTTATGACATCCCAGTTTGCTTTGATGGTCGCTTTCTCCCATTCACCGGGTTCAGCTTTTAGAGCGCTCGGGGAGACTCCTCAGAAAGGTTCTGGGCCAACAAAGTTAGTAGATGACCCTTGTCTGGCTAGTAAGTCGGCCTTCTCGTTTCCTTCGATTCCACAATGACCAGGAACCCAGTATAAGTTCACCTGGTTTTTCATAGCTAACTTTCGGAGCGACAGGATGCATTCCCACACTAGTTTAGAGTGGCAGAAAGGAGAATTCAGGGCTTTAAGTGCTGCCTGACTAGCACAGAAAATGCATATATTTGCGTGTCGATAATTTCTTTCCAGACACGTATTCGTGCATTCTATTATCGCGTATATTTCCGCCTGGAATACTGTTGGCCAATGTCCCATGGGGAAAAATTTATTAATTCCTGGTCCTGTGATTCCCGCACCTGCAGAACCATTCATTTTAGAACCGTCTGTGTAGAAGCAAAGTGAACCATCCCGAATTGTGGGTCCACCTTGTTGCCAACTTTCTCGTTCTATCCCTGCTGTTCTGTAAGGAATTCCGAAATTTGGTTTCCTCTCCAGCCAATCCTCCTTACTTTTTATTAGATTATTTATTTGGAAATCTTTCAGTATTCTCAGGTGTCCTGTTAGATCTTCATCTTTTAGGTTGCACTGTCGATTTAGCCTTAGAGCACTTTTTTCCGCTTCTAGTTGAACCACCTGATGAAGTGGAAGAAGGTGAAGTATTGCATCTAGGGCTTTTGATGGAGTGCTTCTCATAGCTCCACAAATCGATGCACAGGCCAATCTTTGGATTATAGCTAGCTTAGCTTGAGTGGATATTTCAGAGGTTTTGGGCCACCAAACTAACGAGGCGTAGGTTATTCTGGGTATGATTATTGTTTTATATATCCAGTGTATCATGCTGGGTTTGAGACCCCAGCTTTTTCCAATGGCTCTGCTGCATACCCATAGGGCGTTTGTGGCCTTGGTAATTGTTTGTTCAATTTGAGTGTTCCAGTTTAGTTTCTGGTCAAGTGTGATTCCCAAATATTTGATTTCAGTGGAAAGTATTATATCAGTGCCTTCCAATCGCAATTTAGGAATAATGTATTTCCTTTTTCGAGTGAAAGGAACAATAGTTGTTTTGGATGGATTTACACTCAACCCCTCTCGCCTGCATCATTGAGCAGTAAGAATAAGTGCAGTTTGCATTCTATTAGAAATAATGCAGTCGTGCTTTCTCCCAACTAAAATAACTACGTCGTCTGCAAAACCTATCACTTAAAAGCTGTTTTCCGATAGGCTCCGAAGAAGATCGTCTACGATTAATGACCATAACAGGGGAGATAATATCCCTACTTGAGGGCATCCTTTCGTAGTTTTTCTTGTTAAGGACGTCCCACCGAGTTTAGCTGTTATTTCGCGAGTTATTAGCATGGCATGAATCCACTTTATTGTGTTCCTGTCTATGCCCTGCCTTTCCGTTGCCATTTTCATTGAGTTATGAGACGCATTATCAAATGCTCCTTCAATGTCAAGAAAGGCTGCCAGGGAAATTTCCTTGGCATGGATGGATTTTTCGATTTTTCCCACTAACATATGAAGCGCGTCAGTGGTTGATACGTTGTTTTTGTAAGCAAATTGAAATTTGCTTAATGGATTGGATTTCATATATACTGTTTTAATATGATAGTCGATTAATTTTTCCATAGTTTTCAAAAAGATGGGAGTTAAACTAATTGGCCTAAACGCTTTCGGAATTGTCCTATCTCGTTTTCCGGCTTTTGGTATGAAAATAACTCTAGTTTGTCTCCAACTAGATGGAATGTAATTTTATATTAGGCTCACCTTACACATCTCCGTAATAATTGGAATAAACAGTTGCTTGCTCTTTGGAGCATAACTGGCTGAATTCCATACATTCCCGGAGACTTGTATGGTTGGAAAGAGTCTATTGCCCATTCAAGCTTCGAATTACTGAACATAGAACAGGGAAGTACCTGGGATTCAGTCCAAGTCGCATGTGAGCTTAGCTGCTCTCCAGTTTGATCCTGCACTTCATCAGTATCCGAATATGATCCTGGGAAGTGATTTTCCATCATAATTTCCAGTGTTCCTTGAGAATCTGTGGTATAAGTACCGTCAGTTTTTCTCAATCTGCCTAAACCGTTGGAATGTTCTTTAGACAGGGCTTTTTGCAACCTGGCTGCAGTGGATGTGTTTTCAATACGTTCACACATTAATTTCCAACTGTTCCTTCTGGATTTTCTTATTTCCTTGTTGTATTTTGTTAGTGATGTTCTATACAGTTCCCAATTACCTGTTTGTTTCGCTTAATTGAATAGTTTCCTAGAGGACTTTCTAAGTCCTTCTAGGGTCTTATTCCACCAAGGTGAGTCTTTATTTGACACTCGCGTCTTGGTTGGACAACTTTCGTAGTATGCACTAATTATCTTACATGTGATTAAATTAGAGCAGGTTTCCAGTTCATCTTTGGTTTTAATTTCTCTCTCAAAGATATGTTTGTCGATCAACAGTTTACTGTTGTAGAGATCCCAGTTGGTTTTCCTGGGGTCTCTATAGGTTTCTTGTAAGATTTCTCCTGCACAGTAATCGGAAAGAATTTGCCTGTGATCTGATAGTGAGATTTCTGAAAGTTTGTTGCTGTACAAAGTTATATCCAGGACTTCCTCCCGTATAGCATTTATAAAGGTGGGGTCATTACCTTGGTTGCATATATCTATGTTATTTGTTAGTATATATTCTAAAAGGCACTCACCCCTGTTGTTTATATTTGTACTACCCCAAACTGTGTGATGAGAGTTCGCATCACATCCTATTACGAACTGTTTATTGTTCTGTTTGCATTTGAAGATTTAAATTAATTTATTTAAATAATTGATGTTTTAGTAAACAAATACTTGCCTCTAGCGTAAAGACGTTTTCATCAGAATCTCTGTGATCTTGTGCTGAAAGGACGAAATAAGATTGAAATTCGATTCTTTTTCGTGACATAAATCACTTACCTTGCAAAAATTTACAGATGTAGTCCGGAAAATCGTCAAACTTCTAAGCCGTATGACACTCACTGACTTTTTATCTGTCGCCATTTTTTTACTTTCCAGCACAAACGGCACTTTATTTGACATATAAACACAAAACAAATTAACTGAAAGTGTACATGATAATCACTGTGATGAAAGATTCAAGTGCAATTCACTTGGAAGGGATGTTTGAAACATACGTAAATTAGGTGCGGATCATGGATGTAAGCAAAGATGACTAGAACAAGATACCTGACTCTTGCAGAATTCATCGGACATGATTGTCGCTGCGCGTGAGTAAAAGTCGAACTAATTTATACACTGTTAATATGATGTATACTTAATAGGGTGGGGAAAAATGACCGATTTTCCAGAACCAAGTTTTTTTGGTTTCTTGTGGGATCCCAAACAACCCTAAACTTACTTGAAGTTGATTGGTCTTGTCTCCGCTTGGCGCATTGCATTTCAAATTTGTATGAAAATTTATATGGGAAAACCTCCTTTTTTGTATTTACCTTTCTAGAGAGCTCAATAATGCTCTAATACCGCACTACATTATGTTAAAGTATAGTATTTAAGATGTCTAACAACTTTTTAGAAGACACAAAAGAGCTAGGATGTCCCTAAGAAGAGCTATAGCTGTTCAAAGTTGAGTATGTCGATTTAAATGCAGAAAATCTTCTTTTCTGCCAATATTACCAATGTACCGGTGGCGTCAGTAGGATTCCCATCAGAAGTAACCTGTCAGAACGAGTTTATACACTCAGCTGGACCAAGCAAACAAATTTAGGTCAATATTCTAGGCGTAGATAGAATCTACAACGTGTTTCAGAGATAACTTCTGATGGAAATCTGACTGACGCCGGTACACTGGCAGTGTTGGCAGAAAAAATGATTTGCAACATAAATTTCGACATACTCAACTTTGAACAGCTCTAGTATTTTTTTGGCTCACCCTAGCTCTTTAGTGTCTTCGGCCAAGTTGTTAGGCATCAAAAAACCTACCGTTTGAAGTCATGAAACCTAAGGTTTGAGCCATTTTGAGCTCTTTAGAATGGAAAATGCAAAAAAGTTGGTCCATATAAATTTCATATAAATTTAAAATGCAATGCGCCAAGCGGAGACAAAATCAATCGACTTGCAATAAATTCAGGATTGTTCGGGGCCCCAAACAGAACAAAAAAAACTTGGTTTTGGCTTTCTGCTATCAAATTTCGTTTTTTCCATATAACGATTCCCCACCCTAATACTTAACGTCAAAATCAACTGACGACAAGGGCAAGACATGGCCGCTGAAAGGTGCGACTGTGCCATCCGAAAAATGATAATGATGTGTACAAAAGTTTACTTCTCAAACATGAAACTTTCTGGAAGAACCAAGAATTATCGGCGCATCATTTGAAATTGAGCGTACACGGAAAACGAAAAGTACCCAAATTCATGTCGTTTTCCCTCAACGGAGTCGTTCCGTGCAGGAAGCCAATTTTGAGTAAATGTAGATTAATGGTGTATAGCACTCAGTGTAATAATACGTCAAAAATACTCAACGATGAGTTCACTCTTTTATACTTTATATTGGGTAGTTTTATTCGATTGATTTAACATTATTTGGAAATAGAAAATAATTGAAAAACAATCTATAAAATCTATCTTAGTATTTATTCAAGTACCTTCCAATTTGGGATCACTGGCTTCATCAATTTTCCCTGTTAGCGCCTCCGCTTCAACTCCATTCTCACAATTCATTGTTAATCTTGTTTTTAATTGACGGATATTATTAACAAACAGATGCACAGATGCCGTTCGTCACTTAAAATCACCAACTCAGTGTCAAAACTACCAATTTTCACTAATATTTGCCACTTTCTTGAAATCAATCTCATCACTTGGGTTTTCAATTTTTCAACCAGTTTGATTTTTCATCCAATGTTGGGTTCAAAATACTCAACGTTGGCTTTTTATCAAAACACCGCCATTGAGTAAGAGCATGTTTAAAATCTATCAAGTTGAAATGACTCAGCGTTCGCATTGCAAAATTACCCAACACGTAAGTTGTATAATGTTTACATCATTTCAGGTAGTTTGTACCCACTGGTTGGGTGGATTTTGTTTTCCGTGTACCAACAAAACTTCCTGATAACCGCTGTGAGCACGCTCTACAGCCAAGTTTTCCACTCTTGTCGAGGTTAATAAAGCAAATATCGGGTGCCTCGGTTAACCTGACCATATACACAATGGTTCTGAAACCTGGCTTGCGACATATCAAACTTTAGGTTTTGGTAGAATGGGATCTGAAAATAACTATAACCCCTCAATATAAATCCCCACTCTGATAGTCAATGTCACTACTTTGAAGTGCAAAAAATATGGCAATAGCATTAAGTGCAAAAAAAAGACAATATTCATTAATCTGCATGTTATCCTAAGCGTCGATTTGACCAAACTGCTACACCCTTTCCATATACAATCTTGAACAGCTCAACGATCGATGACGGACTATGCACGATAAATCGGTTTTCCTCATAGTGACAATTTCATGAGAATTTAAGTCATCAGATGGCAGCACTAACCGTCAAAAATCGGTCGTGTTCAAAATGTATGAAAAATATGGAAGTTGGGTATCTTGTTCTAGTTATCTTTGATGTAAGTTGATGTGTGCGACAATTTGAAACGAAAGTGAAAAATGATTGAATTCGATGAAAGAAATTCTACAAATAAGAATGCAGAGTCATTTTCATAACCAATTGATGAAACACTTCGATGGAGCGTGCCCAGTTTTTTCAGTGTAGATTCATTTTGTTTTTGGCAATTAGTTTGGGATCGTCTTATGTTCTCTCATTTATTGTCATTTAGAAACATTTTGCATTAATTTTGAACTCCTTTTTGGGAACGCATTTTGCTTAAAAAGACTTTTCTCATGAAACTTTAGCTCAGTTTTATATTACACATTTGATTTTCCAACCCGAATTTAACAATGCAATGAGATGAAACACGCTAACTATTTTTCATTCACCCAACTCCATCCGCTCAACATATGCCAAAAAATAACGAAACAGTAAATTTTCCTGAAGATACCCTGTTTGGTGATCAATCGGAGGGCGTCTCCGTGCCATGGAACGTCGTTCCGCAGCTGAACCGCTGTTTTCCGCGGGGCTACCAAAGCAAACAATCAATAATCACCGTGCCGTATTTTATATTTAGTCTACAAATCCGATAGCAGCATCCCTCCTCTGGTCCGTGTTCCAAGCTCCCGAAGGCCGTCCCCTCCGTCAAAAGCAGAAGAACGGCTGCACGTTTTTTTTTTCCTTTAAGTTATTCCTTTGCGGTCGTTCCTCCTTCCAGCCAGCCAGTCAAAAGATTGTGGCTCAAGACGTTGGCAGAGAGACCCGGCGGGCGTCTTTCGTGGTACGCTTTGAATCATAGGATGTGGGTTCACTCGCTTTCGTTCTAAACCCTGTTTCATTTCTTCCTTCCACCAAATTGACGTAATACAAAACCGTAATGCCATCCTGGCCTGACCCACCGCAACGAACCGTGGCTTAACCGCTCAAACCAGAACCACGTCAACGTTTCGTTACATCATGTGATAGATTGTAATGGGAAGGCATGATGTTATCGATATATTTATTTTATTTGGAAGAAAAGTTCCGCGTCCTAAAATGGAACCAATTTTCCTAGATTACCCGGAATGAATCGAACTCTGGCTAAGTCTACGCGCGTCGTCAAAAAGACAGACTTGGGGGAAAGAACGACGCGCAGGATGAAGATGTTCAGACCCGGGTCCGCCGTGGTCAGATTATAGTCTTTAGCGAAAAAGCGGGTAATTTACCGTGCAGTTTGGATTTCAATATTTATGCTTTTTACCGGGGACTGGGAAAGCGAAACCCGAAGAGAAGACGGCCCGGTTTGTTGTGGGTTCCGAATCGGTTTTTTTTGAGTAGGTGGAAAATAGCGAAAATCGCTCCGTTCCATAGTCGTGTTCACGGGGGGTAGGTTTTGGGGTTTGTTTTTTTTTGTTAGGTCGCTAACAATCAAAAATCTTTTTTAAAGTTTATTGTGATACATATTACGAGAAAAACGGGATGATCCAGCCTGTGCATTCGGATTGCATTCACATAGCCAGTTCGCACACTAGCATGCGTCAGTTCCACCTTTATTGGAAAGGTTGCGCTGCCGACACTGTCGCTCGATTGCAGGCAGAGTTCCCAGTCTTAAAGAGCTATGAAACCGATTAAAATTAGCCTAAATCGATGTTGATATGAAGCACAATAATCTCGTGGAACAGAAAGAACTCTTATTATTTATATCATAGCCCATTGACGTTAAATGGACCATTTTAAGAGACGTTTTCGCACTCAATTCATGAATGAAATTTTGACAGAAAGCTCGGAATCGCTAGCATAACGCACGTATCATCATCAGCAGGATTTCAGCACGCTCGACGTAATGGTCAGAGTCAATGTTTGGTCCCCGAAAAGACCTTACATCCGAAAAGTGCCGACCTTCAATCAGTACGTGATCGATCTGGGAACTGGCTTCTCCATGACAAACAGGAGCTACATATGATCATTTCTCTGGCCTCGGCAATGTTTATCAACCGCATGCCGTTTTCGTTGGTTGACGAGTGGAGGTTATGCCTTCCAATGACCGGACGGAAGAGTTTCTTCCTCTGAACTTCTCAACCTCATTGGATTAAGCAACTCTTGAAGATTAGAAAAAAAAATTATTGCTATTTTTTTACAAAATGGCGGCTGTGCAGCGATTGCCGTGAAACGCTTTTTTTAAAAGTTCTTCCGCGGCTAGCAGTAGAAGTCGTGCCCAACGCCACCTATAACCAAAACAATTTTTTTCATTATCTACATAAGTGTCGCTAGTGAAGTACATATGATTATATTTTTAGAATTTTTCTTCGCAAAATGGCAACGGTTTGAAGAAAAAAATTCATTTTCGACAAAAAAATCGACTTTAATTGTTTATAACTTTTGTTGTTGTTAATAAATCACTAAAATCGTAAGTACTTCACTAGATAATCTAATCAAGAAGCTACAGTTAAAATTTCAACTCATTCGGATGTAAACTTTTTAAGTTCTACTGCTCGCCGATTTTGGAAGCATGGTTTTGAGAGAAACTCGTTTAATGTTTCAAAATGCTATAAAGCTGAAGAATCGCAATAATAAATAATACTAATAATTTATTATTATTTATAATTACCCCCTTAATAATTTTTTTACCTTCAGTCAGCTATCTCTGCGCCGTAAAGTTGTCATTCCAGGGCTTTATTTTCCTCTTTTTCTTTTTTGTTATCTGATGTAAGGCTGCGCCTAGCCTCTTGCGCGATATCAGACATGCGATGCTCAGCGACTTTGACGCGGCTGGCGTCCGATCTCACGCAAAACTCAAACTTGCCACTCACATTTAGGCACTTTTGAATATAACTCACAGTTAAAACGTAAAGAAAAACTCAACCAAAGGACGTACACAACGAGAATGGCTGATCGGTTAAACAAAGGGAAATTGTGAGTAAACACGTGCTGTAGAGACGCTATAACGGTCGAAACTTGATGCAGCGACCTTTATACTTCAAATTTAAATCACTATAACGATCATAGGTAACTTCTGCTAGTTTACAAAGCCTCGAAATAAAAAGAAAAACGAGCATCGCCAAATTAAACGAAAAATGTTATTTTGAAGCATAAAAGTTGTTCGGTAAAAATTGGTTTGAACGAATTTTCAGTATAGATCAGTACTTAAGCGACGTAGATTTCGATTCTAGGATAGTTTTAGCATGATTTAAGCCAACAAAAAAATGACAAGAAAAATTTTTTTTTGGTGAATATAGCACTTAAGCAGCAATCATACACAACTTACAATAGAAAAAAATAAAATAAAATAAAACAAACAAAATGTGAAACAAATAAGAAACAGCCGATAAAAATAAGAAGCTTTCAAATGTGCTGAAAATGAATAAAAATTATCAGACGCTAAATAGAAATGGGATTAAAATGTTCAAAAATAGAAAGAAAAAGCAAAAATAACACAAGTATAGTAAATAATTTATAAAGGTAATAAATGAGTCGGGAGATAGACTCCAGAGACAGGGAAGTGTGAAAAAAATAAACATAATAACTTCAAAAGTAACATAAGTAACAAACGAATAAAAAGTAATATTAAAACTGCGAAGACAGAAACGAGGGAACAATGTGAGATTAGCAGAAAAACATACTAGGTATGCGAAGTTAAAAGCAACAAAGAGTGTGAACAAAAGATTGAGACCACAAAAAAAAAAACAATTTATGCAGAATTGACAAAAAGTAAAGCAATAAACAAGAAAACGGAAAGGCCCATAAAGAAAAAAAAGGATGGGAAAAAAACGAAAGAAAGAAACAACCGAAAACACTAGAACGAAACAAAGTAGATAAATTGAAACGAATATAGAAAAACAAGCATTTGGGAAGAAAAACGTAAACGAAAAAAAAAAAAAATAAGGAGGCCAAAGGTCGTAAGAAAGTTTGCAGAAGTTTCTCAGAGTTAGGCACAAAACAAACATATTGGCAGAGAGAGGCAAATCGAAACGAAGAATGTGCAACAAGTGAAAGAAAAAGATAGAGTCTTAAAATAGATGACAAATGGAGTAAGAACATACGGGAATGAGAAGGTGTAATAAAAATAGAGCATCAAGAATCACACAATAAGAAAGGTATAGAGAAAATGAATTATAAATTTAACTCAAAAGTAACATAACATGTATATTACGAAGCACAAAAAAAAACACACATATAAGCAAGCGAAAAAAAGTGACATAATCGGATTGAAAAAAGGAAGAAATATAAGTCCTTCTTGTAGTGTAGTAAAAGAAATAGAAGATAAGAGAGCAACATGTCCCAGGAAACAATTTGGTTGGGTCATAGCATTATAAGCTTTAAGTTCAGACGAAATCCACTTTTCAATGGCCTAATCAGCTGTAAATCAACAATATTGTTTGTTGGTTTTTTTTTCAAAAGCGATAGAAATCAAGAAGGAGAAAGTTAAAAATATAATTAATTGAGTACAAAAGTAATAAAAAATAAAGGAAACAAACGGCAAACAGAGGGAAAAAATATTAAAAAAAAGCTAATAAAAAATTGATGCAGACAAATAGAATAAGAAAGGGAGGGCTAGAGACAAAGAGAATGAGCAAAAGAGAGATAATGAGAGGGATAGAGCGAGATTGAGAGAAAGAGAAAGAAAGAGAGAGAAAGATATAAAAAGAGATATGGAGAGAGAAAGATAGAGACAGAAACAGAGACAGAGAGAGATAAACAGAGAGAGAGAGAGAAAGAATGAGAAAGAGATTGAGAGAGAGAAAGAGAGATAAAGAGAGAGAAAGAGAGAAAAAGATAGAAAAAGAGAGATGGCGAGAGAAAGATAGAGACAGAAACAGAAACGGAGAGAGATATACAGAGAGAGAGAATGGGAGAGATTAAGAGAGAGAGAGAGATAAAGAGAGAAAAATAGATAGAGAGGGGAAGAAAGAGAAAGAAAGAGAAAGAAAAAGAGAGTGACTAAGAGAGAGAGAGAGAGAGAGAGAGAGAGAGAGAAAGAGAAAGAAAGATAGAGAAAGACACAAAGAGAAAAAGAGAGAGAGAGAGATAAAGGAAGAGGGAATGAGAGAGAGATTGAGAGAGAGAAAAAGAGGGAGAGAAAGAGAGAGAGAAAGAGGGAGAGATAGAAAGAGAAAAAGAAATAGAGAGAGGGAAAGAAAGAGAAAGAAAGAGAGAGGGATAGAAAGAGAAAGAGAGAGAGAGAGAAAGAGAGAGAGAGAAAGAGAGAGAGAGAGAGAGAGAGAGAGAGAGAGAGAGAGAGAGAGAGAGATACAGAGGAAAAAGAGAGGGAGACACAGAAACACAACAGAGACAGAAACAGATAGAGAGAGACAGAGAGAGGGAATGAGAGAGAAAGGCAGAGAGAAAGAGAGATAAAGAGAGTAACAGAGAAAGAGAGAAAGACAGAGAGATACAGAGGACAAAGAGAGAGACACAGAGATAGAAACAAAGACACAAAGAGAGACAGAGATAGGGAATAACAGAGAGATTGAGCGAGAGAAAGAGAAGCACATAATCTGGACAAAACCAACGCAAGAAATAGAAAGTGGTATGAAAACTGAGCAACAGAAGAAATTAATATACAGTAGTAGAGTAGAGTAGAAGAGAAATTAAAATCAATGAAAACAAGAAAAAACGCAAAACGAAAAGGTACAATAAAAGAAATACAAACAAGTTTGAGTTAACAAGTAACAAAATATAATTAAAAACCTATAAAAATAGAGAAGAAAGTAAACAAAAGCAACGGACATGAAGCAATACCATTGAAAAAAAAAAAACTTATCTAAAACCTCCTCCCCGCGAAAAACCCTCCACCCGGCCATGTCCCGCCTAATCGAGTTGCTCTCGCTGTGTGACGGTAATGGAATGAAACCACTGTCATTATCTTGGGCTGGCTGAACGCGATCGGAAATTTGCATTCGCCAATATGCGAAAAGGTGGAATCTCTTGTATTCGAAAATCGGCGGGCGAGATATCTCCAACATGGCGAAAATTATTTCTTTCTGCATCAATCATTTCTAATTTATACCTAGCGAGAGGGTAAGTAAACTGCTCGATCGATATTGAAAACATTTTTTTGCTTTTTCTGTTCATTCCGTGCCAGCACCAGGGAGAGCATTGAACAGTTTTACTATTTTGTTAGGATGTGGAAAAGGCGAACAATGCTGAAAGACAAGCATCATTTTTTTGTGTTACTGCCTCTAGCATCGCTGAATAAATTCAATTTTTATCCCCAACTCTAGCCGAGGCAGGATGTTTTTGATACTTTTAGTTCCATAGAGGAGCAGAGAAAAAAAAAATCGGAAACCGGCATTCATCAGCAGGAACATTCAAAGGAAAAACCATACATGAAGCACACGGAGGTCTTTTACTCCTACTCCTGGTTTTTGAGGGGGATTGCAGGGGATAGTAGCTGCTAATACAGGAAAAAGCGAGAGCGAAGCAACAAAAATCTTCGTTATATCATCGGACAGCGGAGGTTCCATCTTCTAAGCCAAGCGCCAAGCTCCAATCGAATATCCACTGTCCCGGACCCAGGCCTCTGCAGCTTCTATTTTCCCATATTTTTAATTACAAATTCTTCATCAATATCAATAGGAAGCGGATGGCTCCTCGTTCATGCGATCGTTCGTTCGTTCTTTCGTCCGTTTGTTTGGTCATCCAGGCCCCGGAAAGTGCATACATGTCCAGTTCCCAGGACTCTAGCTATTAGTGGAGGAGCAAAAAAAAAGCAGAAAAAGAAACGCCAGAGGCTCCTTCACCGTGTGTGAAGCCTGTCGGTTCTGTTCCGCCCAGAGCGCAGCGACGGTCCGGTGAAAGGCTTTTCTCTCGTTTTTTTTTGTATTCACAGATTTTTCTATTTGATTCCTCCGATGTTCGAAGTGGCTTGGTTCTGCACCGGTTGCCCTGGGATGCTGAGGTCTGTGCTTTTATTATTTTGCCAGCTATTTCCCTATCCGGGCTCACATATCCTACCAGCTCAGGTGGAACAAAAAATTAGCTCATTTGTATCTACGTCTTGGTGTTTAATTTTTGTTCGTTTGACGCTGGAGAGAAAAAAATGCATTGCAGCTCGTTAGCGTCAATAGATTTCCCGGGACTTGTAATTCGAGAAGTGAACCAATTGCTATCAGATACTAGACTTCTCTCAATGTTTTCAGATTATTTCGGAATTAAAATTGAGTTGAAACTGACCTGAAATGAAACTAAAACTAGATTAACTAGAACTGCTTTCAAACTGAACTAAAATTAATACTAACTATTGCACGCTTTTTATTTTTTTCCTTCCGAATTTTTTATTTGGTTTGTTTTGAAGCTGTATAATATTTATAGGTGGCCAAAAATGATTGAATCAAATAATGATCACGAGAACAGTTGAAAAGGGTGAATTTGGTTGTTCCTTTGTGTAAAAATAACTACAGAAATGGGGGGAAAACACAACGTTATCTGTCAAATGGCAGTCGATCCGACGGAAATCTTTTCGAAACCTGAATCAAATCGATCGAAAAAAAAAACAAAGCTCTGTGGCAATGTCGAACCCACTTCACCTTCGCCATAGTTAGACCGCCTAACGCCCAAGGCTTCTGGAACGGAACGGCACGATTTCAAGATCCCACCACCAAAAGAAAAAATAACTAGCTAAAGAGCGCGGGTGAAGGAGTGGGTGCTGCACCGGTATGAATCTTGTCGTCTAGTTTCGAGCCTCTCACGATGTTGATATGCACCAGAATATATGAGAAAAAAAAAATTGTGCCCCTCACTCCTCACCATAGAGCACTACGAAAAACATGATGAAAACATAATCGCGTCAGATATGTTTTAATAACGAGAGCTTGCGCTTGTAACGCAAACATCGACGGTAAATCGATCGGAATCGTGCGGGAACGCCACCAGTCCCTGGCAGGAGTCAGGTGGAAGAACCGTCATCCCGCGTGAAAGGCGTGTAGAGAACCTATCTTGATCTTAATCAAAAATCGAAGACGACGACGACGACGGCGACGATGCGCTGAAAGTATATATGCTTTACTAGCAAGCAGAAGACGTTGGTGGACCGATGGACGTCGTGACGTGGAATGGCTGATGCACGCCCGGGTCCAGGGTCGGGTGAATCGAACGGCTAGAAGCTCGATACCGGTGCGGGTGGTTCCGAACCAGGAGCGAACTCTGCTAGAGATTATTCTCCTCCTATTAGTGGAGTACAACTCTGTTCCGCTGCACAAAGCCAGAAGGCTGGCATGACTTGGAGGTTGCACCTTCGATCTGATTCACGACGCCGGCCAGTGCTGCTGGCATTTCACGGTCAGAGCCAGGAACTTTCAACACTCACAGGACTGTCTTTCAACTGCGACAACGCAACGAACGATCCTCAAAGATCCTTCTGTCTGCCCTACATGGAAGCACCTTTCGCGTTACGTGTTTTCACTTCCCCTACTTGCATTTTAAGGGCATTGACCCCACGATCATCAGAGCCATATGGACATTGATTCTGGCACCCCATCACACCGTTTGTTTTTTGTTTCTGTTTTCGGCAGGATAATCAGACGAGCCGTCGATCAACAGTTGTTCGTGGCAAACTCGTGTCCTCGGAGGGGCGCGCAGCACATCCTTGCAGGACGTCTGATCGAGAGACAGAACGCGTGCGCGCGCCCCAACTCGAAAGGAATCGAGTTCAATGAACTTGACTCGCGCGCACTGCGTGTTTTTCTTTTCGTTTCCATGCCAACTGATCTGGAAATTCGTTTAAAGTTTAATCGAGCATTTTCGGTGATAAAAAAAAGGCAATTTTTAATTCTGCTCCAAATGAAGGAAATCTTTCAGTCTATAATTTTACCAAAACGGAAATAGTTCTGATTAAAATGAAGGACTTCTTGCGAGGTGATATTTCTTCGGTTGCTGTATTCAAAACTGACACTGGATTCAGTCACAAGTCCCACAATGCTACATATACTTTTTTTTCATCGATATTTTCCGTGAAACTTTATCCGCTTTGAGGCACGTGTTTCAGATGTTTGATCAAGCTGAAATTTGGCATGGGGACTCTATTCGAGAAGACGAAACTTTTGAGCCCTACCGTTAAACAAAATTCGAAAGTTGATTCTCTTATATATATATATATATATATATATATATATATATATATATATATATATATATATATATATATATATATATATATATATATATATATATATATATATATATATATATATATATATATATATATATATATATATATATATATATATATATATATATATATATATATATATATATATTTGTTTCAGGTGGAGGGGAAATTTGCATCCAAACCCCTGAGGTGACCAACCTCAGGGAGTGTGGGGTTGGTTTGAATCAGTGACCGGACCCACTAAAACCCCTCCAGTCTCCAGCCCATAATACTCCCCGGGACCACCGCTAGGTATTGCTTCGGGGAGCGGCTTTTGTGCTCTGTGCACCCTCTTGGTTCTATAGATCTCTTTGCTAACTTAGCTAATTAACCTGGAGACTGGCCGTTAGCTAACACTGGCGTGTCGGTGGTCAACCTGTCGCCTGTTTTGCAATTCTAAAACTATTTGAGAGGCGGCTGTACAAACCGCCCTCCAAATGTTTGGGTCTTTACACATCCTCCGAACTAGGTTGTCCGGAGTGGTGTCTGGCCCGCTCACTACCATCATGTCGCTCCGTGCATGCACAAAACGAGGGCACACGAAGAAGACATGCTCAGCAGTTTCTTCCGCATCCGCGCACTCGGGACACATGGGGGACCCCGCATGCCCGAATCTGTGTAGATACTGCCTGAAGCAACCATGATCTGACAGAATCTGTGTCAAGTGGAAGTTAACTTCTCCATGGCGCCTCCCGACCCATCCGGATACGTCCGGAATAAGTCGATGCGTCCATCTACCCTTTGCGGAATTGGACCATTCCTGCTGCCATCTAATCATCGAGAATGACCTTCTGGTGCCTCGTATACCCCTTGTGTCACGTTGATCGAAGCATTCTACGTCCTCCTTGATGGCTATGCTGATAGGCATCATGCCGGACAGGACGCAGATTGCGTCGTATGACACTGTACGGTACGCGCTCACAACCCTCAGGCACATGAGCCTGTAGGTACTTTCCAGTTTTCGACGATGACTGTTGGCACCTAACGCTTTGGACCACGCTGGCCCACCATACCTAAGTATGGACGAAACCACGCTGGCAAGAAGTTTACGCTTGCTGCCATATACCGCTGAGCTATTGGACATCATTCGAGATAGTCCTGCAGCGGCCGTTGAAGCCCACTTACAGGCATAGTCGACGTGACTCTTAAATGTGAGCTTATCGTCAACCATAACCCCCAAGAGCTTCAAGGAACGCCTTGAGGTAATGGTGCAGTCACCGACTCTGACCACCGCCTGTTGCTCTAATTTGCGGTTGTTCACAACCGTAACCTCCGTTTTATAGTGCGCTAACTCCAGTTTCCTAGAGTGCATCCAGTCTTCGACCTTGCGTATGCAGTGCGCGGCCGTCAACTCGACCTCTTCGATCGACTCGCCGTAGACCTCTAGCGTGATGTCGTCTGCGAAACCGACGATCACAACCCCTACAGGGAACTTTAGTTTCAACACCCCGTCATACATGACATTCCACAACACCGGGCCCAGGATGGAACCTTGCGGTACCCCTGCGGTGATTGGGACGCACTTCTGACCCTCCTTCGTGTTGTAAACTAGTACCCGATTCTGGAAATAATTTTCCAAAATCTTGTACAACGACACCGGAACGTGGATGCTCCTAAGCGCGAGCGCTATGGAGTCCCAACTGGCGCTATTGAATGCATTCTTCACGTCAAGCGTGACGACTGCGCAATAGCGAATGCCCCAACTCTTACGCTGGAGTGCTACCTCTGCCGTCTTGGTGACAGAGAGAATAGCATCCAGCGTGGATCTACCTTTCCGGAAGCCGAACTGGTTACTTGCCAGACCGTTTACACCCTCTGTGTACTTCACCAGTCTGTTGAGGATAATCCTCTCAAGCACCTTGCCCGTAGTGTCCAGCAGACAGATAGATCTGTATGCCGATGGGTTCCCTGGCGGTTTCCCAGCCTTCGGCAACAGCACCAATCTCTGTCGCTTCCACCTGTCAGGAAAGAGACAGTCATCCAGGCACTTCTGCATGACTGCTCGAAATAGATCGGGGGCCACTTTCATGGCCATCCTGATGGCCAAGTTCGGGATTCCATCCGGTCCCGGTGCCTTGCTCACCTTTAGGGAGTTGGCGATCACGATGAGTTCCTCATTCGTAACCCTTACCTCCTCCACAACCTCTGCACGGCTGCCGTCTCTCACGGATTGGATGCCCTGCAGGTTGGCCGACCATCCCTGGTCTGTGTCTGAGATACTGGAACGTCGGACGTGAGACTCAGCAACCGGAGGCCAAGGATTTGGCTCGTGTCGTGGAAAGAGTCCCTCGGTGATGCGCTCCAGCATCGCTGGTGATCGCTCTGCAGGCGCCAACACGCCTTTGGTCTTCGCCATTACGACTCTGTAGGCGTTGCCCCTCGGATTCGTATTGGCACTCGCGCATAGCCTATCGAAGCAGGCCCTTTTGCTCGCCTTTATCGCACTTTTAAGCGCCGATCTTGCAGATCCGAATACTACACGGCGCTCTACCCTCTGTGCATCGGTACGTGCACGTTGCAACATCCGTCTTGCACGGAGGCATGCGCTACGGAGGTCCGCTATCGCGTCGGTCCACCAGTATACCGGTGACTTACCATTCCTAGGTTGGCGGGTCCTAGGCATGGTGGCGTCGCACGCCCGCGATAATGTGGCAACTAATTGGTCAGCACTCGGGCGGAGCCAACTGCCCCCCTCGCGCTCTCTTCTCATTGCTTCTGCAAATACCTCGGCATCGAAATGCGATGTCTTCCACCCGCGGACGGTCGGAGTATTGGCTCTACCCGTCGCCTGCCGCCTCACGTTCTGGACTACGCTATAGTAGACCAACTGGTGGTCACTATAGGTGTAGCCATCGTCTACCCTCCAGTTCACGATCAGTCCTGGGCTGGAGAACGTCACGTCGATGATCGACTCCGCACCATTTCTGCTGAATGTACACTTGGTTCCAACGTTGGCCAGATCTAGGTTGAGCTTTGCCAAAGCTTCCAACAAGATCTGACCCCTCCGGTTCGTGCGGCGGCTCCCCCACTCAACAGCCCAAGCGTTGAAGTCGCCCGCCACTACTAAGGGTGTTAGTCCCGTCAGCTCCATAGATAACAAATCGACCATCTGGGTGAACCTTTCGATAGACCAACGCGGCGGAGCATAACAACTGCAGTAGAACACTCCGTCCACCTTGGCAACCGCGTATCCTTCATTTGAGGTTGACACAACCTCCTGAACCGGGAACTTGCTGGTCGTGCATATGGCCGCCGTACTGGACTTATCTGCAACCCAATTACCGTTTCCGGGAGGAATGCAGTAGGGGTCCGATACGATTGCGATGTCCGACCGCGACTCAGACGCTGCTTGGTATAGCAGCTGCTGTGCCGCATAGCAATGGTTCAGATTCAATTGTGTCACCCTCACGCCCGTGGTTTCGTGGCCGCCTTACCGGCTGGGCACCGTGGGCCTCCCATAAAGTGCTTGGCGTCCCGTTTTCCAGTACATACCAAGCACTTGGGAGGCTCCCCGCAGTCTTTAGCTTTATGGTCAGCACCACCACAACGCCTACATAACTGGCTCCTATCGGGCCCCTTGCAGGTCCAGGACTTGTGTCCTCCCTCGAAACACCTGAAGCAAACGTCCGGCTGCTGGAGTATGCTCAGGGGACATACTGACCAGCCAACCTTAAGTTTGGCTGTCTTCAGGGCCAGAGTTGCATCGGCCGATGCAAGCCGGAAAGTGGCCACCTGGGTCCCCGCTGGACCCTTTCGGAGGCGAATTACCTCAGTGGCTACTTCCACTCCGCACTTCTCCTTGAGGGCCTGTGCAATATCGCACCTCTCGGTGATTTCATCCAGGTTTTTGAGCTGGAGAGTCACCTCTGAGGTGAGTGCCCGAATTTGCACATCTTTCCCGAGGACCTGCTCGGCTACCGTCTTGTAGGCAGCGCCCTTGTTTTTAGCATCCTTACGGAGCTCAAGGATCATCTCGCCGGTGCGAGAACGACGGATGGTCCGCACATCCGCTCCCAGATCCTTGAGCTGGGTTTCGCCTCTCATTTTCTTCAAGACTTCGGAGTACTTGGACCCCTCCGTCTTGAGTATGAGGGCGTCGCCCCTGCTTCGCGCCTTCTTTCCCATTTTTGGACGATTTGTCGCCTTCTCGTCGTTGCGCTTGCTGTCTTTTTGGCGCTTCCTTCCTCCCACGGTAACCCAAGGGTTTCCCGTAGCTGCCACTTCGGCAGACTTTTCGGCGGACTTGGAGGCCGTTGGTGTGCTATCTCGCGGGCTTAGCACAACCAACCGTTTCTTGCTGTTCTCGGGGGCTTCCCCCGGAGACTGCCTTGCTCTTTTTGCGGCTGACCCGGAGGCGCAAACCGCTGCAAACATGCAGGTATGTATATATATATATATATATATATATATATATATATATATATATATATATATATATATATATATATATAATATATATATATATATATATATATATATATATATATATATATATAAATTCAAAAATTTTCTAACACTTGGAAAGTTGATTTATTAGAAATTTTTTTTCGAGCTAACAAAAAAAAATACGAAGTGCCCTGCCAGTCGTTGCCAACCAGAGTGTGACAGGTCTCATCGTCCATCAGCACCGGCACGTCGTGATTTGCAGAAAAAAATGACTTGACCATCTTATTCAAACGCTGCCGCTGCGTCATTGCCTGCAGCTCCAAGACTAGTGGACGGGACTGCTGCTTCCTGACATGTATGTCCATGTTCGCCAGGAACTTTTCCACTGTTTGGCCGGTTCCTCCTGGCCGAGCGCACGCAGCGATGGAGCCACTTCTCCCTCTTCAGAATCCTTTGAAGCTTCTTGTCGCTCAAGGTCGTTTCCCCTTCGGAACCAGGCTTTTTTTCAATGCTCTGATTGTTGTCCAATAGTGTCAAGATTTTGTAGATGCCGGAACGGGCGTATCCGGTGTCCACGAACTGCCGCACGATGTCCATTTTCGACGCAACCAAAAATATTCTTAAAAAGCACTAAACTTTAATTTACAAATATAATTGCCTAATTTCAAAAATTGAGAACATCGAGAGTGTCAAGAAAATTGTCTACTTTTCTAAACGTTTAAAACTCAGTCGATTCCCAACCGATTTCCTTCATTCTTACAGCAATCGTTTCGAAACTCAACTATGCATACGCCCAAGAGCAGAAGATTGTAATTTGATTATTCGAACTGTTGTACATTGAAAATTGTCGAAACACACCCTCTGATGATTGGTCGCTTAACAAGGTCGACAGAATATTATACCTAGTTAACCGAGAATGCATTCTGTACTATATGATTCCAAGACTGTACTGGTACCATACGGACGCTAATCGTGGCGAAGAAATAAAAGCCAGGTATCAATTACTGGCTGGTCGCGCTGGGTACGTTGATACTTAAACACTCGCCTATCTGGAAGCTGTTATGGAGCTGCAGAATTACCGGAAATTCTGCTAGAGATAACGAGAGAATAAGAGGCATCGGCAAATGACAATCCTGAATGACGATGAACTGATCTTACTTACCGGTGTTGTTACTGATCTGAAAAACAATGGCATCTTTTTAAGTTGCCAATGTTTTTCACAACAGTTGTAGGGCGTCGTACACAAATTACGTAACGCTAATAATCTAGATTTCAGACCCCCTCCGCCCCTATGTAACGATAGGTAACATTCGATATGACTCCCCCCCCTAAAATTACGTAACGCTGATCAGCCTGACCCCCCTCCAAAATTTTCAATTTTAAGCAAACATCACAGTTACGTAACTGTCTCTACTACCCCCCTCCCCCCTACGTAACGATAAGTAACGCAGACTCAACCCCCCTCCCCCCCTTCATGCGTTACGTAATTTGTGTACGACGCTTAGTTAAGATTTTCAATCTCTTTTAACAAACGTAAAACAACACATCTCATAATTTGGAAGGTAAGAAAAAATTTAGCATTTCAGCATTGTAGTCCATCCCGTTTTTCATATTTCTGCATTCTATCACTTTCTGCAAGTTAGGATTTTGAGAAAGTCATACGGTTTTTGACGTGGGACTACGTCTTACTTTAGTAAAGTGGCATGCTGTGCAAGGTGTAACGAGAATGTGCATATTTAGTTACTACTTTAAACGGATTTTAAACGCCAATGTCTTGATCGACAGATGAAGGTTGCCCCAAACTTGTGTCATAATAATTGGCATATCTTTTCGATAGCAAATTGATGAACAGTTGAATTAAACATCAATCTGATCGCGCACGGTATAAGGTCCTACGTTGGCAATTAAGGCCCAGGGACGAGCTTTCTGTTTTTTCTTTTTTTTTGTAAAAGCGGCTTTGGTGTATATTGATATTAATATTTTTGATTTATATACAACTTCAACTTATACTTATTCCAAAATTAATCATGAATGTTTTGTATATTGACCCGAAAAAATGATCTGTGCAAAATTTCAGCTTAATCGGACAGAATTTAGGCGAGCCTCAAAGTGTTCAAAGTTTCGATGTTATGATCTTCGAAAATGGTAATCCCTGATAAAAATTCTAGTACAAGATGGTTAATAATGTTCATTAAATTAGTCCTGTGCGCCGCCACGCCACGCCGCCGCCGACGACACTTTTACCCACGCCGCCGCACAGTGGTCGAAGGCCGGAAAAACCTCGATTTCTCATGTCAATATTTTGGATGGTTTAAATTTTTCCGAAGATTCTCGAAGTGTAAATGACCTTTTCTTAAAGTTTCATGACAATCGGTTGAGATATCGATGATCGATGTAAAAGCAAAGCAAAGCCTTGGTGCTGCATTCCGATTCGGAACTTGACCTTCTGTTTACTATACACAGACTTCGCAGCCAACCGTTAAGTGTACAGGACAATTGCGGGGCTAGCGCTACGATCCTACTGACACTAACAGTCTCTCCTATGGCAGAGCTGTATGCCACCACGGGTCGGTAATTGGCGATCACCGAAGGCCACGGAAGTGCTCACTGCTAGCAAGCAGTCCCGGACCATCAGCGGGAGCTAGCCTAGGTCGTGGCGAGATTCAGGCACTGGGCCGCTGAACTCTCGCAAAAGCCACACTGGCCGGAAGCAGCTCCGACGGAGCGAGTAGTGCCGCTCCCACCACCCAAATGCACTATACCGCCCATTGGGACTGATGCCAGTAATGTTCCCAATTACGGCAACTGGTCGCATCACTATAGGATACGAGTCGGATTTCGTTTTCGTACCATGATTTTGGGCTGGCACCTGCGCCGAGCTCCCTTAGTAATGTCGTGTGATAACGGCTTGAAACGGCGAGATTACAACCGGTGCAGGGGTCTCCGTCCCGTAAAACCTGGCAGGCCTTCCAGTACGTTCCGAGTCCATTGCCTGGTGGGAACCAGGCAGGAGTAGGATCAGATGTCTTTTCCTGACTTGCGCCGGTCGGGGGTGTCATAGTTGCCCATAAGGCGCTATGGCAGCCGCCCCTAGCCATGGCCTCACTGCTCCGGCATAGACTACCTTGGGACCATTTAGGCGACTACTCCATTATGGATAAGGATAGCGGCTGGTAGGGGGACCCAATAAACAAGAATGCAGAAAAACAAAACTCTGGAGATGGGGGCAGATGGGTTGGAAAACCCATTTGCGCGAGGTGGCATCCAGCGGTCTCCGCCTAGAAAAGTGGAGACGGATGCAGTGAAGGTCGCCTGCGAAGACGGTAAAGGCAGTACGCCTACCGGATCTACGCAAGACATCGCGGTGGCTGGTCCACAGCTATTAAAGGCGGTCGGAAGACAGCGGGACACGCTACCGAGGGTAGTGGCCCTGTCTGAGCAGCTCGATGCTATAATCGAGTTTGCGAAAAGTCGCAGCAATACAACGAAGTACTTGAAGCAGGCCCTCTACATGCTTCGGTCCTCCGTCGATGCTGCGAAAAAGGAGCACGCCGAGCTCGAAATGAAAGCTGCGGCTGCGGAGAAAGAGGAGACGAAGGTGACCGAGCTGGCGACGAAGTCGGTCCAAACGGACGCTAGCACGTTTGCGGCGGTTTGCGCGGCAGGGCCAGCTGCCAAACGAACGCGACAGTCCCCGGGAGAGACGGCCCCCGGGGGCACCAAGAAGCGTTTAATCGCAAACAGCCCTCAGACCGGTGTAGGAGTGGCGCAAGCAACGCCCACGGTGGCAGCCAAGGAGCAGAAGGCTCCCGGTAACCCGTGGGTAACGGTTCCGGGAAGGAGTAGGAACCAAAAAGTGGTGGCCAAAAAACCGCATCCGGTTACAAATCCTGCGACGAAGAAAGTTAAAAATAAGGGCGACGCACTCATCCTTAAGACAGAAGAGTCAAAGTACTCGGAAGTCCTTAAGGCAATGAGAGGCGATGCGAAGCTCAAAGATCTGGGGGCAGATGTGCGTAGCATCCGCCGATCCCGCAAGGGAGAAATGATCGTTGAGCTCCGCAAAGAAGCCAGAAACAAGGGCCCAGCCTATCGGGCATTGGCCCAAGAGGCGCTTGGAGATAGAGTGCAGGTTCGGGCACTCACGTCGCAGGTAACCCTACAACTTAAATACCTGGACGAAGTCACCGAGGCATGCGAAGTCGTGGATGCCCTCAAGGAGCAGTGCGAAGTGGTTGTGGCACCAGAGGCAGTTCGACTGCGCAAAGGCCCAGTAGGAACCCAGACCGCCACTGTCAGGCTTTCGTCAGTAGACGCAAACCAGGCGCTAAAGGTAGCGAGGCTCAAAGTGGGCTGGTCAATGTGCCCACTCAGCATCTACCAGCCGCCGGAGGTCTGCTTTCGGTGCTTCGAGCAAGGACACAAGTCCTTTAGCTGCAAGGGGCCTGACAGGAGCTCCCTATGCAGGCGGTGTGGTGCTGCAGGCCACAAAAGCAAAGACTGCGGAGAGCCCCCGAAGTGCTTGGCGTGCGCCGGGAAGCGTGACGCAAAGCACATAATGGGAGGCCCGAGGTGCACGGCCGGTAAGCCGACTAGCAAGCCACGGGCGTGAGAGTGACACAGCTAAATTTGAACCACTGCTTCGCGGCTCAGCAACTGCTATACCAAGCAGTCACTGAGTCGTTGTCGGACATCGCCATAATCTCGGACCCCTACCGAATTCCTTCCGGAAACGGTAACTGGATTTCGGACGGGTCCGGTATGGCGGCAATATGGACGACGAGCAGGTTCCCGGTTCAAGAGATAGTGTCAACTTCAAACGAAGGATACGCGGTTGCCAAGGTGAACGGAGTGTACTACTGCAGCTGCTATGCTCCGCCTCGTTGGTCTACCGAGCAGTTCGCAAGGATGATCGACCGAGCCACCGGGGAGCTGATCGGTCTATCACCGTTGGTAGTGGCGGGCGACTTCAACGCATGGGCAACTGAGTGGGGAAGTCGACGCACAAACCAGAGAGGCCGGATCTTGTTGGAGGCTTTGGCGAAGCTCAACATAGATCTGGCCAACGTCGGCTTGAAGAGCACCTTCAGTAGAAACGGCGCGGAGTCGATCATCGATGTGACATTCTGTAGTCCAGGATTGATCACGAACTGGAGGGTAGACGATGGCTACACTCATAGCGACCATCTGGCGGTCTGTTATAGCGTAGACTGTAAAACGAGACCGCATGTGGCGAGTAGAATTAACACTCTAGCTCCTCGCGGGTGGAGGATATCACACTTCAACGAAGAGGTATTTGCGGAAGCAATTAGACTAGAACACGAGGCAAGCAGAATTCGTAACCCGAGCGCTGATCAACTTGTTGCCATACTTTCGCGGGCGTGCGACGCCACTATGCCTAGGAACCGCCAGCCTAGGCATGGAAGGCCACCAGTCTACTGGTGGACCGACGCGATAGCGGACCTCCGCAGAGCGTGTCTTCAAGCGAGAAGAAGGATTCAACGTGCGCGAACCGACGAAGAAAGGGAAGATCGTCGAGGGGAATTCAGTTCCGCAAGAGCGGCGCTTAAGAGAGCAATAAAAGCTAGTAAACGTGCGTGCTTCGAAAGACTGTGCGCTAGTGCCAACACTAACCCGTGGGGTAACGCCTATAGGATGGTGATGGCCAAAACTAAGGGTGCGATGGCGCCCGCAGAAAAATCACCAGCGATGCTTGAGCGGATCATAGAGGGACTCTTTCCACGCCACGAGCCAAATCCTTGGCCTCCGGCTGGCGAGTCACTTCACCGACGTTCCAGTATCTCAAACTCAGACCAGAGGTGGTCGGCCAACCTGCCGAACACCCAATATATGAGTGACGGCGTTAGCCGTGCCGAGGCAGAGGAGGCGGAAACGGTTACGAATGAGGAACTCATCGCGATCGCCAACTCCCTGAAGGTGAGCAAGGCACCGGGATTGGATGGGATTCCGAATCTGGCTGTGAAGAAGGCCATCAAAGAGGCCCCCAGACTATTTCGGGAAGTCATGCAGAAGTGCCTGGATGACTGTACATTCCCAGACAGATGGAAGCGACAGAAGCTGGTCTTATTGCCGAAGACAGGGAAACCACCTGGTGACCCGTCGGCATACAGACCGATATGTCTGCTCGATACGGCGGGTAAGGTGCTCGAGAAGGTTATTCTCAATAGACTGGTTAGGTACACCGAATGTGCAAACGGTCTGTCGAGTAACCAGTTCGGCTTCCGAAAAGGCAAGTCTACGGTGGATGCTATTCTGTCCGTCACCAAAACAGCAGAGGTAGCACTCCAGCGTAAAAGATGGGGCATTCGCTATTGCGCAATCGTCACGTTGGACGTGAAAAATGCGTTCAATAGTGTTAGCTGGGATTCCATAGCCCACTCGCTTCGGAAACTAGACATTCCGTTGTCTTTGTACAGGATTCTGGAAAATTATTTCCAGAATCGTGTGCTAGTTTACAGCACAGACGAGGGTCAAAAATGTGTCCCAATTACCGCAGGGGTTCCACAAGGTTCCATCCTGGGCCCGGTACTGTGGAATATCATGTACGATGAAGTGCTGAAACAAAAGCTCCCCCAAGGGGTTGTGATCGTTGGATTTGCGGACGACATCACACTTGAGGTCTACGGCGAGTCGATCGAGGAGGTTGAGTTGACGGCTTCGCACTCTATAAGCGTCGTCGAGGACTGGATGCGCTCCAAAAAACTGGAGCTGGCGCATCATAAGACGGAGATTTCAGTTGTCAATAACCGCAAGTCGAAGCAACAGGCGTTGATCAGTGTCGGGAATTGCACCATCGCCTCTAAGCGCTCCCTGAAGCTGCTGGGGGTGATGATCGATGACAAGCTCGCCTTCGGGAGCCATGTCGAATATGCCTGCAAGAAGGCTTCAATGGCTATTGCAGCATTATCTCGCATGATGTCCAATAGCTCAGCAGTGTACGGCAGCAAGCGGAAACTTCTAGCTAGCGTGACTTCGTCCATACTGAGATATGGCGGGCCAGTGTGGTCCAAAGCACTAGGTACTAGTAAACATCGGAGTAAGTTGGAAAGTACCTACAGGCTCATGTGCCTGAGGGTTGCGAGCGCGTATCGAACTGTGTCATACGACGCAATCTGCGTCCTGTCCGGCATGTTGCCTATCAGCATAGCCATTAAGGAGGACGTAGAATGCTTCGATCAACGTGACACAAGGGGCATACGAGGTACCAGAAGATCATTCTCGATGATCAGATGGCAGCAGGAGTGGTCCAATTCCGCGAAGGGTAGATGGACGCATCGACTTATTCCGGATGTATCCGGATGGGTCGGGAGGCGCCATGGAGAAGTGAACTTCCATCTGACACAGATTCTGTCAGGCCATGGTTGCTTTAGGCAGTATCTACACAGATTCGGGCATGCGGGGTCCCCCATGTGTCCCGAGTGCGCGGATGCGGAAGAGACTGCTGAGCATGTCTTCTTCGTGTGCCCTCGTTTTGTGCATGCGCGGAGCGACATGATGGTAGTGAGCGGACCAGACACCACTCCGGACAACCTAGTTCGGAGGATGTGTAAAGACCCAAACATTTGGAGGGCGGTTTGTACAGCCGCCTCTCAAATAGTTTTAGAATTGCAAAACAGGCGACAGGTTGACCACCGACACGCCAGTGTTAGCTAACGGCCAGTCTCCAGGTTAGTTAGCTAAGTTAGCAAAAAGACCTAAAGAACCAAGAGGGTGCACAGAGCACAAAAGCCGCTCCCCGAAGCAATACCTAGCGGTGGTCCCGGGGAGTATTATGGGCTGGAGACTGAAGGGGTTTTAGTGGGTCCGGTCACTGATTCAAACCAACCCCACACTCCCTGAGGTTGGTCACCTCAGGGGTTTGGATGCAAATTTCCCCTTCACCTGAAACAAAAAAAAAAAAAAAAAAACAGTCTCTCCTGAGTCGAGACTCGAACCTACGACGACTGACACGCCAAACGCAAGTTACTAAAACTGACTTCTTTCCTTGCAAACTATGAACCTGAAGTACACCAAAGTTTGTTATTTTTTTATGTGTAGCAACTACAAGTTACCATTGATTGCGTTTTAGTCCTCTACACACCTCCTCTCGCCTGATACAGAACCATTGAAGCGTAAGGAAATCAGAGTGAACTAAGTTTTAACTTTCTTAGGCACACGTGTTATTATTTGCACATGGCTTAATGTTCTGATCCAGTTGCATCCGCAAAAACCGCCAAAAATATAATGCTTCGCTGAAGACACAGGAAGACGATTTCGGGATATAAAAGGAGCGTAGTTTCAAAAACATTCAGCATGTCCCAGAGATTTGAAATTAACCAAACCACTATCAGTTGATTATAAACGTCAATCTATAGTAACATATTGAATTAGTCCTGTAACAACATACAGCTTCATCAAAATTAGGTTGGTAAGTGATGCCATAAGACAGTACCCGACTATGAAAAAGTCAAGTACATCATGGGTTATTTAAAACAAGAGCTCCAACGTAATCCTTTTACTATATTCCGACGTTCAAACTGTACGGTTAAAGCGATAATTCATTTGCCGAAATGTAAAAATATTACCAGTCAATACGTTATTAAATAATAAGATATTATGTCATTACTTTATAAATACAGACACAGTATAAGCTTACACAACTTGTCATTACTTTGTTTTTCTTTTAGATATTTAAAATATCGCCATGTTGTTTTCGATTTTCCTATAATCCAACATAGGTACTGTCCTACAAAAACCAAGCATTTGATTTAATGTTTAAAATAAGAATAAGACCAATTCCAAAATCAACGTGAAAAACCGCTTAAATTCCGAAATTCGCGTAGAAAACTTAATTTGCTAAAGGTTTTTAACCATTTCTGCTAAATACTTTCAAAACAGAATTAACAGCAGTGTTATTCCAACCTACGAACTAAGCTGAACACCAAGGAAAAATGTAAAACGAACGATCCTCTTACATTCTAAATAACCGATTTTGAAATTTTTTAAATTTTTTTTAATGGTATAAAAAAGCCGCGACAAAAATGAATATTCTGAAAAATCTGCGTAGAATCCGAAATGCACATAAAAAACGCGCTAATTTCTGAATCTGCGTAAAAAGACCTTAGTGTATTTCCCGTTGAAAACCTTATACACATTCAAGGCTAATGATTGTTTTATTGAAAATTGTAAATGACGTAGTTTTATACGAACGGATCTGATTGTGTTGTAAAATTTTATTTATATGTTTATATTAAATTGGACTTTTCTAAATTTATAACAACAAAACTACTGTGTTCGTCACGGTGATGGTGATGGATTTTTTTTTCATTTATGTTGTTGTAGCTTCAAAAGTAATAAAAAGTGACTACAGAAGCTTGAGCCTCACGCGTGGTTTTCAGATATAAATGATTTCTTTTAGCAAATTAAAATTGTTATTTGAGTGCTTAGAGAAAATCATGAAATAGTTGTGGTTGGTCTGGCTGAAGGTCATGAAAACCCTGTACTAGTTTTGTGTGCTCTATGAATCAAGTATACAGTTTTTGGAGAAGTTTATATCTGGAGATAAAATCAGTTCGTTTTTTTTTGTTTTGTATAACTGATTAAAATGGTATCACATTAATTATCTATAGATAAATCGTCCAGCTCAAACCTTTGTAGGGGTATGTGGCGGGACCATCATCATCATCATCAAGGCTTACACCACACATTTCGGGTTTAAAACCAGGAACAAGGGAAGGCGGGGGACAGGCTTCCCATGCGCGAAATTGATAATGTGTGAGGTTATACCGGAGTATCACAGAGTGATTTGAACTACCCAATAATGATTAGGAGACGTCAGTACCCAGTTATTCTAGGCTTTGCCATGACTATTATAAAGTACGGAGGCGAACTTTTGCACGAGTGAAAGATTTCTGGAGTAGTTCAGTATTTTATCGTAGGCAACTATTTTTAAATTGTTATGTTTTTCTCAATCACATTTGTTTTTGATTGTTTTGTAAGTTTAACTTGAAATGTAACATCATACGATTGAAAAATTTAACTCTTATTTAAATTATACAACTTAAACGAAAATTAATAAATCAAATAGAATTTTTTTTTCGAAAATGGTTAAATAAGGGAAAAAAAAGTTCTGTGCAGTGGTTTCGTATGGGAGGCAAGATATTCATTCGGCTTCGAATAAACGATCAATCTAAGCATTTTCATGATACACTGAAAGAAGGATGTTTATCTCACAGTTAAGGTTAACATTTGAGTTTCAATTTAGCGTTGATCATCTGCATCGAATTGTCGAATTGTCATAGTTGAATCTTGATTCCAAACTAGATTTTTTGAAGAAGCTTCATCATTTAAGAATAAATGCCAGTATTTGTAGTAAGTCCAAGCAATAGTCCAACTTGCATTTTAAAAGTGGCTAGCCACTACGGGTCAACTAGTTTTTATATAAACTTGTAAACCGCTTTCAGTACTGCAAGATGTATAATAAGAGAATAAATTGAATTGAGCTTGAGCTTGAGATTGAGCTTGATTGATCACCACCGGTTGCCACTTCGTTACTGACCAGGATCGATTGGAGTTGTAAATCGAATTTAGTGATTACTGCTTGGGATTTAGCTTTTCGATGTGCATCTCCAATAATCCCTGCATGCTGATCAGTACCGACGCCTGCCGGTCCAGAACGTAGATCAAAGGAAGGAAGGAAAGGGGTGTTAGTTCGATACTTGTTGTTACTAGAGGCCGGATATACTCCTGCACACTCCACAAGCACCACGGGTATAGGAATTTTGTGTTAGTTGTCTGTCGCGTTTCTTCTCTACATAAGATAAAACTTTTGGCGGTATTTATGGGCACTCGTCCACTAAGATATTTTTCGCGAACCTATCTTTTATGTTTCTAAGACGTTTCATTTCATTGATTAAGGATTTTAGGAGTACGACGGGAATAACGAGTTTTGTACTAATAGAGGAACTGACCGACTCTTCCGATTTTGAACCCGACGTGCACGCACTTCCCCGAGGTAAGTGGCACGATCTTCGATATATGAACTCACGAAAGCGCGCCAGGTGCATGTGCATGTTTGAAACCTTATCATATTTGCAGTGACGGGATACAAGCAAATCTTGGAGGTTAAGTGATTTCGGTTACCTTACGTATCGTACGACTCTACGCGTTTCTGCTCATGAACACCTTAATTTACCCATTCACGAATCAATGAGTAGCTTTATTTCGTAAAACGTTAAACTTTATTCGGAAACTGTAAGCCGACCGCAATTTTAGAGGATATAATATCTACAACGCGTTTTTTCTCTTGTAATATAATTTTTCGAGAGTTGGTGCTAGATAGAAAACAACTCGGACGGAATCTCTAAGACCTCCCGAACATCTCACTGTTACACCGTGCGATCATTGAAAGGTAAAGCCGTCGTACTCGAAGAGCAATACTGTGCACAACCACGAGAGTGCGCGCGAAATCCCCGACAGACCGCCTATTGCGAAAACAAGCTCGACGCGTTCGCTACTGTTATGAACAAGCTATGTCCCTCATCTAATCTGTAAAATGGCAAAGTTGCATGAATTCGAAGCCTGTAAAACTTGTACAAATGGAACATATGCTAGTTCCAAATTTAATCACAAAATGCCGAACTAATCACGATAAAGATAATGTCGTTGAGGTCGTCACTTCGCCATATATGATTTCAGCGCAACTGAATAATATAGTATAGCAATATTTGTCAAAAGCTAGGGAATTTGTTAGAAAAAAATTGAAATAAATAAATTAACGGCATGCCAAATATTACCGATGCCGGAAGTTTTGGTGATGTCATTTCTAAGTATCACATATCATACGCAGAGAAATGGCAAGTCAGTTTGAGCTAACTTTGTGACACGGTAAGTTTCATTTGCTTTCTGTTTTTAAATCGAGCGATCGAATTCGTATGATCTCTGTTTCTACACCAATATTAAAAGATGTGAAAACATTTTAAAATCAACAAACCGATGTAATTTGTCAATGGGCTTCTTTCGTATAATGCCCGAGTATCCGCCAGTAGACGGCGCTCCAAGCGTCCGTTTCTTTGGCGCTTTAAGCTTTGACTCTTTGAACTTTATGTTAGGTGCGTGCCACATGCTAACAATAAATAATTCGATATTTTTCCTTAACCACTAAGTATGAGCATGAGCAAAACCACATTATTTAAAAAAACGACGTGAAAAAAGGAAAAAAAACCGCGGTATTTGAAAACCCGTTGTAAAAACCGTGTAAAAAAAGATCTTACTGTACAAACAAAGTTTATTTAAAAAAAGCCAAACCATTCAAAATCCGAATATATAGTAGAACTCGTGTCAAGTCCACTTATGAATTTCAACATGATCAAATGAAAAAATGTGAATATTTAACAGTTGTTCAAAAGCTAGAGAAATCATGAATTGTAATAATATAGAAAGCGAATATATATATTTCTTTAACTCACGCTAATAAATGTTTGACTATATACTTAAACTTTCTCTATACAAGCGAAACGGCGTATTCTACTAACAGATTTCATTTTGTTCGTATGCATCTCCCCATCTATTTCATGGGCAGCTTTTTTGGTTAGTTTATCTACCCGCCAGCGACCGGCGGTCGCGCTGCGAGCGTGAAAAATTAAACTTCACGGTTGGTGTTTTTTATGTCTGGTTCAGCTGATCCTAAAACTAATAAATAGCTTTAAAAATGTAACGGTACTTATCCTGCTAAGAGCGATCGGTTGATCTCCTTCTTCAGAGTCCATTCAGAGTTAACAGGAGAAACCAAACTTTGCCATTTCACCAATTACACTATTTTATTTCATGGGAGAAAGCAGTACGCGCACAGCACTAAGTTTGCTTTGTTATCAGCTCCACCAACCCTATATGATTTATATTGCAGTGGTGAAAGCAAGTCATATATGAAGCAAACAGTTTGCGTTTAGTGTGCGTAACTGGCATCGTCACTTTTGAGAATACATCACACAAACACCATATGATGCAAAAGAATGAGTAGGAATACTTAGCTGGTGTTGTCTCTTTCACGTTACTTTTTTTTCTCTCGTTTGACCGCGTTGTCCGTGTCAAACCAAAAGAAAGCGTTATTCGCGAGCTTTTTCGATGAACGATAACTTGTGTCATCCTGCTCACACTTTAGACACATTTTACACGACCGAAGATTTTCAATGTTCATTTTAACGATTTTTCACTAAACGATGCACTCAAACCTAATTATTTTTTCACTTCCGTACAAACCGCGCACCAGTTTAACGTTTCTAAGAACTTATGCTGTTTAAGCTTATGGAAAACACTAATAATTTGAAGATTAACATAGAGCAAGCAGAACTGCGTGTTGATTGTTGGCCGTGCTGCCAGTTCTCCAATAAGAGAATAAATTGAAATGATGAGAAAAAAATATATCATCTTTTAAATTTTCAATGACGTTGAAATAGACTACCATACGATCTCATGATTTTTCTTAAAAGAGCTCCAACTTGTCGCGGAAAGATCTTGAATTGGTCAAACGGCTTAGGCGCCGTACACAAATTACGTCACGCTAAAAACCTAGATTTCAGACTCCCTCTATGTAACGATAAGTAACGTTCGATATGACTCCCCCCCCTTAAAATTACGTAACGCTGGACAACCTGCCCCCCCCTCCAAATTTGCAGTTTTGAGCAAACATCACAGTTACGTAACGATCTCAATTACCCCCCCTCCCCCCTATGTAACAATAAGTAACGCAGACTTAACCCCTGTCCCCCACCTTCATGCGTTACGTAATTTGTGTACGACGCCTTAAAAGCTAAAATTTTTTACAGTAAACAAATAAGAGCAATGAGATGAATATAGGTGTTGAGATAAATATAAGAGCAGTTCTTCTATCGAAATTTTAGGCAAGATTGAAGCAAAAACAAAAATTTGATCACGAGAAAGGTCTAACGGCACTTTAGGTGCATGAATTGCTATTTTCAACTTTTTCTGACATCAGGAATGAGTTCACCACTCCAAAATTGTATTAATATGTAATTTTCAATCATATAAAAAAGACTTTTAGGTTTTTTCCGACTTTTGTATCCTGCCACTGTGCGCCGCCGTCGATAATTTGGATTCGGCGCGCCGCCGAGGAAATTTTTACTGCGCCGATAGTGGTTGTGTGTGCTAAATTTTTTCCTGATTATAGAAATACCACAAATCACAGCCGATAAGGGAACCCTTGTATATTATGTAACGCGGAGTTTGGTAAATCTCAATACCCCTTCACCCCTGAGCATTTATTTACGAATGTCAGGGTGGCCACCCAACCGGGAATATCGGGAGAACCGGTAAAAAACCTGGAATCATTTGGAACCGGGAAAAAACCGGGAATTTCACAGAACATTACGAGCCGGGGTGAGATTGCGCAAGTAGGGATGAGATTGTGCCATACAAACCCAATGTTTGTCAGCCATCTCATGGCGATCACAAACCAAAATTCCTTGAATAAGTTTTCTCGAATACTTAACCAAGACAGACTAGTCTTCTGACCCGGAAAAGATGCTGACAAGTCACGGGCTGGATGGCACAATCTTCCCCCCACTGACGGTATATTCAACTCATTTCTTACAGTGCATATATCAGTTTTAGTATTTATTCATCTTCCTCTTGAAAACTTACTTGACCATGGTAAGCTTCCCAGAAGTAGCAGTTAAATGGCTCGAATTTTGCCTAGAGCAAATGGTTCACAAAGATAATCTCGCGAGAACTGTAGCTGATAGATGTCGCCAAGAATACTAACAACAATTGAGTATGCATTCGTCGAAGACATTGCTGACTTCCTACCACCGCAGCGAGAAGATCCTCGATACTTTCTGTAAAGATTTGATAGCTAGTTTAGACAAGAAGCTTCCTAACTTGACCGTGTTTATAAGAAGATTTTGATTCAATTGCCATGCGATGCCACGTTGGAGCAAAAATTCTCCGTGAACTAGAAGTGCGTAGTCATGAATCTAACAGAGGGAAGACTTGTAGCGCAGCACATGGTGCACGATGCAGTACAGAATGTCGGTGGAGGAGACGAAATTGATATCGCCAAGTCGTTGATCCATTACGCTCGCATTTCACATAGACGATATGTTGAATCGTTGAAGGCTAAGAAAATGGAGCAGTCAGATCAAAATGAAAAAGCCCGGAAGAAGAATGCTACGGCCCGTGCTATTAAAACGATAGAAGCCAAAAAGGCAAAACTTCTCGCGGACATCCAGAAAGAGGCAGCAGAAGTAATGTGTTGTGAAAATATGATTGACCTGATTAAAATGAAGTTTGTTTTGCAAGAAATGTGTAACATAATTCTTTAGCATATTGATTCTTATATGGTTGAGGTAAGAACGGTTTCCACGAACTTAATTTGGCCTTGGAGTCCCCGGTAATGAATATTATATGCGTTGTTTATCAGATACTTGTATGCGGGGGCCTAGCGTAGTTGGTAACGTCTCCACCAATCACTCTCGACGCCTGGGTTCGAATAGGTGTCGATGGTTGTCGAGGGGCGTGATCCACTCACAACCAACCCAACTGGTCTAGATTCAATCCTAGCCGACACCGGGAGATTTTCTGTGGCGAAAAATCTCTGGGATCACGCCTTCCATCGCATGAGGAAGTAAAGCCGTTGGCGCCGATCTGTTAGTTAACGGGTCGTAGGTTAGGGTCCTGGATTTAGTCGCCTCCCTGAGCGTCGGTGATGTGCACCAAGGTTGCATATTCAATTTTAGGGTGTCAAATAAATTTAATTTAAACCGACGGAGAATGAGCGAACATAATAAAAAAAATAAGATACTTGTAGACAACATCTCCTCTCGGGAAAGATGACGCCGGTCACATTTTGCGACAATATCTCTTGATTTCAATAAGGCCAAAGATGGCAAGAACGTGTTCTAGTTATCTTCGATAAGGCTGAACACGTTTAAGAAGTGACTTCGAGCATTTTGAGATGTAAATCGAAAGTCACGCTTTTTTGACCCTTAACTGTATGAAAAACTACAGAATTCAGAAATACACTAAGGTCGCTTTTTACGCGCTTATTTTGTACGCGGCTTTTTAACGCGGATTCCAGAATTTACGCGGTATTTTTTTTGCTTCGGTTTACCTTCACTTGGAATGCAGAATTAACGCTGTTTTCTTAACGCGGATTCCGGAGTTTACGCGGTTTTTTATACGCGGCACATATCCCCCGCGTAAGAAGCGACTTTAGTGTACAATTAACCGGGAAAAATATTTGAACGAACCGGGAAAAACCAGGAATTTAATTTTGGGTTTTGAAAAGGCCAGCCTGGAATGTTCCCTAAGTGTAAATTATTTAATTTGTGGAAATTTGATACAATATTTGACATTGTATTCAAGTTCTTTTAGGCAGACAATGTGTGCAGCAGGGGAAGCGAAAAATAAGCGAATTGGAAATATGATACAGATTTGTCAAAATATACCGCATCCAGGCGGGACTTGAACACGCAGGAGTCTCCGGCGTGGTGTTTTGACCAATAAAACTACTTACTTATTCTATTGCTCATCCTTAACTACACACACATTGTATATTTAGACTTAAGTTTTTTTATGCAAACGTATGAGCAGTCCGAAAATGCTCAAAAAATTTAGAAAAAATGACAAAAGCCGCAATAGAAAATGAAAAATCTGTGGAGTTTAACGAAGATCTCGTATGAAAAGAGTTTCCCATTTTTTCAGTTTTTTGGGTAACCTAACAAAATATATGAAAGTTGAAAACGACCCTCTAACGTAAGATTTATCGAATTTTCACAAAGTAGTTAATCAAAACGAACATATCGAAAAATTCTTTCTTTTTTTCCTAAGCTGAACGTCTCTGGGAAGAGTATGCCTTGTATTTTTTTATTGCGGACTCGTTGATGATTTTTTTGGGATTTACAGCTTTTTGTACTTTCTGCGCTTAATTCATTATTTTCTGCTTATTCAATTGTTTGTTTACTTGATTTCTTACCATTTTTATTTCTATTTTTGACATCCTGGCACATATATTTTCATTGAAAAACATTGAAAAAAAAATCCGAACATGAGAGTGCGACGTTTTTGCGCAATATTTTATAAGTGGTAATTAATGTCTCACCAATACACGCCGCCACCGCCGATAAAAACCAACGGCGTCACGCCGATCGCCGCCGAGGTAAAATGTTTTCTACGCCGCCGCCGCCGATGATATGGTCGGCGCTTAGATCTAATTGAATTGGTTCACCAAATTACATGTGATTCATTTTGATGTATATCAGGCATCTTAAACATAATTTTTTTAGGGATGTCCGTTTTCGAGGGATAAAACACAAAAATTTCAATCGTTCTGAGGCACCCCTGAATCATAAGCTGAAATTTTGCACAGGTTATTATTTTAGGCAAATAAACAAAACGTAGATAGTCGGTTTTTTAAATTCCATGATGACTATTTGTTTTCAAACTGGTTATCGGAATATAAATTTTATAAATAATTGGAATATAATTTTTATAATTATCGGAATATATATTTTTATTATTCTTTTTGTATCTCTACATGGGCGTTTTTCGTGTTGCGTTGATTTCTTGCCTTTTTGAGTCTTTGTGCCTATTTCTAGTGTTAATTTATTCTTATTTCTGGCAGCATTTTCCAATTGTTTTCCTTTCTTTGGTCATTTTTATTCGTCTGCAAAGTTTTTTCAATGCCTTTTTGCAGATTTTGTAATTTTCTTTGTTCCTTTTGTTATTATGTTTCATTATTTTGTGTGTTCAACCCTTGAATGTCAGCTGTCTAACAAAATAAGATAGGATATAGAATCGGACTATAAAAGCCATTGTTAGAAACATTATGCTTTGATAGAGACGAAAAGTTTGTTAGAGTTGATTCAGAACAACTTTAACTTAGGATTCAGATTCAATTTTATCATCAGAAGTATACGGGAAAATTCAAAATCGTATCAAAACATGTTATTCGTTTCTCGCGTTGATAAAATTTTGTAATTTCTAAGTTATGCTCTTCTGATCGGGCAGGCACACCCAAATTCATAGGAATGGTTGAATAGCTATAATCTCACTTTTTTTCTGGTTTGAGCTTTTGGAATGCCCTTTTTTGTTATTTTGTCAACCAGTGTTATGAGGACACCTTCTTATCGAATAATATTTTAGAAAATGAAACAACACTAAAGCAACAATTCTTCCGGATATAATTAAAATGTTCTGAACCAAAGAAAGTAAGCTCAAAGCTCGGATTCATCATAGTCAACAGCAACAGCTTGACCAGGGATTCGAAAAGACAGTACCCGAGCGCGACAACTTCACGACGGCGCTTCTGCCCCGGAGGGCGCGCTCTGACAGTGCACACACAGCCGAGGGAGCCTTTTTCTTTAATGGGCTGACGTTGTTGTTCACCTCCAAGCAAGCAAGCAAGCAAGCAACAGCAGATAAAAAGTAGCGTAAAACTGTATATATTTTTGGCGAAATACGGCAGCGTTCGTTTATTTTTTCAGCATTATTTTTATTTTGCAGTGCACACCTTCACTCTCCGGTGGTGCTTTTCCGCGGTAGAAAGGGGGAACCTAAAGAATCCGTACACTCACACGTGGCTCAACCTTCGCCGCAGTCCCGCGTTTTTTTTTCTTCTGTTAAGGTCGTCATGTTTTTAGGAGCGACCAGTTAATGTGTGCAGCCGAAAATTTTCGCCGTTTTTTTGTTGTGTTGTATTTTCCTATTTCGGTTGCGGGCATCCACCAAAATACGATGTGCAGCAGCACACCGGGAGCAAGGGTTACCGGAGTTTATTCACCTCACCTCACCTGGAGGCCCCTGGCGAAATACACCTCCAGCGGGCCACCGAGCCGAACCGGGTGGTGGTGTGTCGTTGCCGGTTCGTTGTCTATAGACCTTTTTTCGAGGGTTTTCCTCCTTGTTGTTTTTTTTCGTACTGTTAACTTTTTTGCAACCTCTGGAAGAGAATATATTCCGCATGAGGGCGTACGTAGAAATGGGCATCCTCTTGAGGCGGCCTCACTTGGCAAAGGTTTTGGCTTTCAAAATGTTGTTGTGTTTCTCCTTGAAAACATTAACCTCAGGCTTGGGAGGGGGACGTGTGGACAGGCGGAGGGAGTATGGTTTGCGAATTTGTCATGCAGAGCAACGCTGGCAATTAGGAGCATCGCGAACAATTGACGTTCGTTCGTCAGAAGCCGAATATTCCTCCAGGTCCTCGAGCAGCCTTTGAAAAAAAAAATGCTTGTGTATGTATGTTTCTTTTCGGTGAAAAGCAAGCATGGAATTCGCTAGTTTCTATTACTCCTGTTTGAATTTATGCTCTGCAACCGAATGCCATAGGACCAGAATGAACTTAAAAAGAAAATGTTCCTCAGTTCAGTTCATAATCGGTCTAGAAGCAGATTATCAACGTTTCTTTATTCACTATTTTTTAAGATTAAAGGAGAAGGAAATAAAAAACTAACTCGAAAAAAGCGTGAAAAAATTTAAGAGAAAGGTGGATTTTTTTAAACATTTTAATCACTTTTTTTTTGACTCATCTTTCCAAAGTGTTGTTCACCGTAAAAGTGTTTGTTTTCAGAAGACCCATTTTTTACGAATAGCTGAAAAAATTTCCCAATGTCGATCACTATTTCTGGTGGACATTGGAGTTGGCCCAATATGTCGGAATTATTCCGTTGATTTGTTCGTTCTTCGATTTACACATCTGTGGTAACCTGAGGGTGGGTTGCAGTGCAATCCACTCGGAAGGGCACCAACGGAACGACGTCGACATTTGATGCGAATCACCAGCAGCAGCAGCACCAGCAGTAGCAGCAAAAAATGCTTAATTGTAATTCCATCCGAACATACCGGAGCGATGCCGTATCATGCATAAAATTTTCCATTTAGAATTCGAATACCTACCTCCAGACATTTGCTGGTGGTGCTTGATTTTTTTCGTGTTCTTCGGATTCGGATCGTGGCCGCCGTCGTCGTCGTCCGCGTCATCGCTGTCATCAGTGACAAGGAACTAAATGGAACCGTTTTTTCTTCCTCCGAACCCAACTAGTAAACCCACTTTGCATACAGGTAAGAGTGATGGGAAATTTTCCGAAACCCTCCCGGGGGCGGTATCGGTACCGGTTGGTTGCCTTGCAGGGTTGGAATCACTTTTTATCGCTTCGATTTTCTGCAGCAGACAATTATACCCGAGTGAACGAGAGTTTTGCGATGATTTTTTCTCCCGGGACATCAGTTGCTACATTTTTACGACATTCTCCACCACCCCTCGCAGCTCTGTCAATCTGTCCAATCTGTCAGGCAGGGGGAAACTATGAATTCATCTCCTGTTTTCAGCCATTCCACCGTGGGTACGTACAAAATGGCACGAAAGTTTTTATCCACTTTTCCAGCCCACGCCTGAAAGTCCTACCCATCACGTACGCCTATTTACTCCGTACGGGTCCCTCTGACGGTGTGCGTGCTGCCTTTTGAAGTGGGTGTCGATGATGTTTAGGACTACTGCAACTACTTTCGAATACTAATGTTCCAGGGCCGAGTTTTCAGGCAATCAAAATAGCAAAAAATAAACTGCGGAGATCAATCCATAGATGAAGTCTCACTCTCTTCCCCGCACGTGGGTGGAGTGATTCTGTTTACGCAGTAAAAAGTTCCATTCAGTGAAGCCAGTCAGATTTACGAGGGACGATTTGAGAAACAGTGAGGGAAGATCTACGATATAAGGTTAAAAACACAGCAAAGAAGTAAAACTAAAAACTATTTGAATGTTAAAAAAATATAGAGAGAGTAAAAATTCAAATTTCATCGCTAATGGTACAGAGAGAATCACATGAGGAATGAAGAACTCAAAGTGAAAGAGAGACAGTTGAAAATATCAAGAAAGAGTTAGTAACAAACTAGTAAAAGAATTAGCATGAGAGTTTTTGAAATGATCGCTGTAGTACCCTGAAAGCATTTTAGAAAAATAGCAGTAAATCGAATTATATCATAATCAAAATGAGTCGAAGAAAAGTAGAAAAAAAGGCTGTCGAAGAAGAAGTAAAAAAAAACAAATGAAAAACTGCCAAAGAAAGAAAAGGTAAGGTAAAGTGTAAATTGTAAAGCGTGAAGTGTAGAGCGTAAAGTGTAATGAATGAAGTGAAGTAAAAAATGTAACGCAAAAAGTAAACAGTGAAAAGTGAAAAATGAAGAGTTAAAAGTGAAAACAGAAAAGTGAAAGGTTACAAACAAAAAGTGACAATTGAAAAGAGAAAAGTGAAAAAAGTGAAAGTAAAAAGTAAAAGGTGAAATGTGAAAAGTGGAAAAGTGAAAGTGAGAAGTGTGAAGTAAAAAGTAAAAAGTGAAAAGTAAAAAGCTAAAAGTAAAAACTGAAAAATAAAAAGTGGGAGATAAAACGTGGAGAGTGAGTAGTAGAGTAAAAAATGGAAAAAGAAAAGTTAAAAGTAAAAAGGCAAAAGTGAAAAGTGAAAAGTGGAAAGTGAAAAATGAAAAAAAAAAAGTGGGAAGTAAAAAGTGAGAAGAGTAAATGTAAAAATTAGAGAGTAAAAAATTTCAAGTCGAATGTTAACAGTAAAAAGTGAAAATTAAAAAGTGAAAAGAGTGACAGTGGAAAGTGAAGAATGAAAAGTAAAAAGTGAAAATCGAAAAGTGAAATGTGAAAAGTGAGAAGTGTAAACAGAAAAGTAAAAAGGTACAAGCAAAAAGTGACTAGTGAAAAGTAAAAAGTGGAAAAGAGTGGAAGTAAAAAGTGATAGGTAAAATGTGAAATGTTAAAAATGAAAAGCGAAAAGTGAGAAGTGTAAAGTGAAAATTAAAAGTGAAAAGTAAAAAATGTAAAGGCAAAAGTGAAAAGTGAAAAATGAAAAAATAAACGTGGGAAATAAAAAGTGAGAAGAGTAAATTTTAAAAGTAAAAAGTGTCAAGTGGAAAGTGAACAGTAAAAAGTGAAAATTAAAAAGTGAAAAGAGTGAAAATGAAGAGTGAAAAGTAAAAAGTGAAAAGCGGAAAGAGAAATGTGAAAAGTGAGAAGTGTAAACAAAATAGTGAAAAGGTACAGGCAGAAAGTGACTAGTGAAAAGTGAAAAGTGGAAGTAGAAAGTGAAAAGTAAAATGTGAAATATGGAAAGTGAAAAATGAAAAATAAAAAGTGAGAAGTATAAAGTGAAAAGTAAAAAGCTAAAAGTAAAAAGTGAAAAATAATAAGTGGAATATAAAAAGTGGAAAGTGAGTAGTAAAAAGTGAAAGAAGCAAAAGTCAAAAGTTAAAAATGAAAAGGGAATAGTGAAAAGTGAAAAATGAAGAGTGAAAAGTAAAAAGTGAAGAGCGAAAAGTGAAATGTGAAAAGTGAGAAGTGAAAACATAAAAATGAAAATTTACAAGCACAAAGCGACAAGTGAAAGTAAAAAGTGGAAAAAATTGAAGTAAAAAGTGAAAGGTAAAATGTGAAATGTGAAAGGGAAATATGAAAAATGAGAAGTATAAAGTGAAAAGCAAATACATAGTGAAAAGTAAAAAACTAAAAGTAAAGAGCAAAAAATTACAAGTGAAACACGAAAAGTGAAAAGTGAGTATTAAAAAGTGAAAGAAGCAAAGTGAAAAGTAAAAAGTAAAAAGTGAATGGCAAAAGTGAAAAGTGAAAAGTAGAAAATGAAAACAGAAAAGTGGGAATTAATAAGTGAGAAGAGTAAAAGTGAAAAGTAAAGAGTAGAAAGTGTTAAGTGAAAACTAAAAAGTGACAAGAGTCAAAGTGAAAAGTGAAGAGTGAAAAGCAAAAAGTGAAATGAGAAAAGTAAGGAGTGAAAATTGAAAACGCGAAAAAGAAAAAGTGAATAGTGAAACGCGAAATGTGAAATGTGAAAAAAAGTGAAAATTGTAAAAATGAAAAGTAAAAAGTGAAAAACGAGAATTAAAAGGTGGAAAGTAAAAAAGTAGAAAGTAAGACGAAAAGTGTAGATTGTAGAGTGAAATGTGGAAACTGAAAAGTGAATAGTGAAAAGTAAAAAAGTGAAAAGTGGCAAGTGAAAGTGAAGAATGAAAAGTGAAAAATGCGAAGGGAAAAATGAAAAATGAAAAGTGTTAAGTGTAAAGTGTAAAGTATGAAGTGTAGAGTGAAAAATGAAAAGTAAAATATAAATTGTGAATAGTGCGAAGTGAGAAATAAAAAGTGAGAAGTTAGAAGGGAAAAAAGAAGTGTAAACTGAAAAGTAAAACATGAGGAGCGAAAAGTATATAATGAAAAATAAAAAGTGTAAATTGAAAAGTGAAAGAGGAATAATACAACGTAAAAGTAGTAAAAGTGCATAAGTGTAAAATTTCAAAAGTGTAAAATTTCAAAGTGTCAAAGTGAAAAATTGTAGAAGTGTAAAAGTGTAAAAGTGTAAAAGTGTAAAAGTGTAAAAGTGTAAAAGTGTAAAAGTGTAAAAGTGTAAGAGTGTAAAAGTGTAAAGGTGTAAAAGTGTAAAAGTGTAAAAGTGTAAAAGTGTAAAAGTGTAAAAGTGTAAAAGTGTAAAAGTGTAAAAGTGTAAAAGTGTAAAAGTGTAAAAGTGTAAAAGTGTAAAAGTGTAAAAGTGTAAAAGTGTAAAAGTGTAAAAGTGTAAATGTGTAAAAGTGTAAAAGTGTAAAAGTGTAAGAGTGTAAGAGTGTAAAAGTGTAAAAGTGTAAAAGTGTATAAGTGTAAAAGTGTAAAAGTGTAAAAGTGTAAAAGTGTAAAAGTGTAAAAGTGTAAAAATGTAAAAGTGTAGAAGTGTAAAAGTGTAAAAGTGTAAAAGTGTAAAAGTGTAAAAGTGTAAAAGTGTAAAAGTGTAAAAGTGTAAAAGTGTAAAAGTGTAAAAGTGTAAAAGTGTAAAAGTGTAAAAGTATAAAAGGTAAAAGGTAAAAGGTAAAAGGTAAAAGGTAAAAGGTAAAAGGTAAAAGGTAAAAGGTAAAAGGTAAAAGGTAAAAAGTAAAAGGTAAAAGGTAAAAGGTAAAAGGTAAAAGGTAAAAGGTAAAAGGTAAAAGGTAAAAGGTAAAAGGTAAAAGGTAAAAGGTAAAAGGTAAAAAGTAAAAGGTAAAAGGTAAAAGGTAAAAGGTAAAAGGTAAAAGGTAAAAGGTAAAAGGTAAAAGGTAAAAGGTAAAAGGTAAAAGGTAAAAGGTGAAGATAAAAGGTAAAAGGTAAAAGGTAAAAGGTAAAAGGTAAAAGGTAAAAGGTAAAAGGTAAAAGGTAAAAGGTAAAAGGTAAAAGGTAAAAGGTAAAAGGTAAAAGGTAAAAGGTAAAAGGTAAAAGGTAAAAGGTAAAAGGTAAAAGGTAAAAGGTAAAAGGTAAAAGGTAAAAGGTAAAAGGTAAAAGGTAAAAGGTAAAAGGTAAAAGGTAAAAGGTAAAAGGTAAAAGGTAAAAGGTAAAAGGTAAAAGGTAAAAGGTAAAAGGTAAAAGGTAAAAGGTAAAAGGTAAAAGGTAAAAGGTAAAAGGTAAAAGGTAAAAGGTAAAAGGTAAAAGGTAAAAGGTAAAAGGTAAAAGGTAAAAGGTAAAAGGTAAAAGGTAAAAGGTAAAAGGTAAAAGGTAAAAGGTAAAATGAATTAGTTGAAAGACGAGAGATGAAGGATATGGGGTGAAAGCTGAAACATAAAGATGATAAATGAAAGATGAAAGCTGAAAGATGAAAGATGAACGATAAAATATAAACAATATTGATTATAAGTTCCAATAAATTGTCAAAAGAAGTTTTGAATGAATGGGGCAATGCAAACTAATATTGGAACAAGGCAAAATCAAAATTTCTGAATACGTTGCAGAAAGAGTTTCGAGAAGATTAAAATACAATAACAGAAGCACTCAAAGAAATAAATTATAATTCAGGCAAATTTGTAAGTTTTGGAAGAAAAACTAGTTGTAAAAAAGTTCTGGAGTCCAGCGCGAAGAAAAACAAGTATGAAAGAGAATAAGTACTACTAAACATAGAAAATATCTACAAAAAACCTGTTTGGAATAGCAAAATAATATTATAGAAAAATATCGAGTTAAAATTTAACAAAATTAAACGAATACAGTAGAAAACAAGTCAAAGAAAACAACGAAAAAAAATCAAGAGAATTTCAAGAAGACCAAATCAAAGTTTTAAGATAACAAAACAACAAGAATAAAGCTCACACCCTGAAGTAGGAGCCAAACAGACCAAACTAGAATTAAAAGTGAAAGGTAAAAGGCATAATGAATTATTTGAAAGAAGAAATATGTAAGAAGAAAGATGAAAGATGAAACATGAAAGATAAAACATGAAAGATGAAAGTTGAAAGATGAAAGAAGAAAGATGAAAGATGAAAGATGAAAGATGAAAGATGAAAGATGAAAGATGAAAGATGAAAGATGAAAGATGAAAGATGAAAGATGGAAGATGAAAGGTGAAAGATGAAAGATGAACGATGAAAGATGAAAGATGAAAGATGAAAGATGAAAGATGAAAGATGAAAGATGAAAGATGAAAGATGAAAGATGAAAGATGAAAGATGAAAGATGAAAGATGAAAGATGGAAGATGAAAGGTGAAAGATGAAAGATGAAAGATGAAAGATGAAAGATGAAAGATGAAAGATGAAAGATGAAAGATGAAAGATGAAAGATGAAAGATGAAAGATGAAAGATGAAAGATGAAAGATGAAAGATAGAAGATGAAAGATGAAAGATGAGAGATGAAAGATGAGAGATGAGAGATGAGAGATGAGAGATGAGAGATGAGAGATGAGAGATGAGAGATGAGAGATGAGAGATGGGAGATGAGAGATGAGAGATGAGAGATGAAAGATGAAAGATGAAAGATGAGAGATGAGAGGTGGGAGATGAGAGATGAGAGATGAGAGATGAGAGATGAGAGATGAGAGATGAGAGATGAGAGATGAGAGATGAGAGATGAGAGATGAGAGATGAGAGATGAGAGATGAGAGATGAAAGATGAAAGATGAAAGATGAGAGATGAGAGGTGGGAGATTAAAGATGAGAGATGAGAGTTGAGAGATGAGAGATTAGAGATGAGAGATGAAAGATGATGAAAGAGATTTCAATTAATTGTCAAGAGAAGTTTTGAATGAATGGGACAGTGCAAACAAATATTGGAATAAGGCAAAATCAAAATTTCTGAATACGTTGCGGAAAGAATTTCAAGAAACTTAAAATATAATAACAGAAGCATTCAAAGAATTAAAATTTAGGCCAATTTGTAAGTTTTGAAATGAAATGAATATTTAAAAAAATTAAACGAATACAGTAGAAAACAAGTCAAAGAAAAGAACCAAAAAGAAAAAAAATCAAGAGAATTTCACTTTTTTGTTTTTTCAAACACTAAAAAAATCTAGTTAATTTAAAAAAGTCTTAATATATAACAAAACAACAAGAATTAAGCTCAAACCCTGAAGTAGGAGCTAAACAGACAAAAAAAGTAATTAACGGCTCAAACAAGAGTTTGAAAAATTGTGGAAGTACATTTCCAGCAAGTTGTCGAAGAAGAAGTTTTGAAACGAATTAATGGAACAGTTCGAGAAAGTATAGAGTATAGGGCAAAATGAGAATTTAGGAAAGACGTCTGAGAATTAGTTAGGGGAATAATTTAGAAGGGATAAAAAAAAATATGTGTTACATCAACACTTGAGGACTATTCAAAAAATTATAATAAAAAGAAGTACGAACATAATAACAAAAATAGAGTTGGAAAGAATTAAAAATAATAAATAAGCATAAATTGGCAAAAAAAAGTTAGCACAGGAAACAGGCCACAGAAAGTGATTTAGAATATCAATATCAATCTTGCATAAAAGTATAAAGCTTTTAGAAAACAAGAAACAAGTTAGAATAGATCTTCGAAAAATGAGGCAAAAATCAAAGTATATATCAAAGAAGTCAAATCGAGTAATAGCAGTTATTGAAATACTCAAGAAGTAAATTAAAATCAATAGAAAACAAATACCAAAATTGCTAGAAAAATGCTACATTGAAAGACTTGAGGTAAAACTGGACGAAAGAACAAAACTACGCAAGAACATTATATGAAGAGAGAAAAAAGTTAGGACAGAGACTGGAACAAGAATAATATTGAGGAAACCTATAAATAAATCGAAAACAAAAATGTAGATAAGTTTTCTATGTAAATGAAACTAAAACTGTGAATAACTAGAGAAACTCTAGAAAATATGTTGCAAAAACAACATTATTGGTGGTTTACGTGGTTTCCGGTTCCGGAAATCTCATGCTTTAACTTGACAAACAAATTGGCAATTCGATTCGTCAAAGATCATCCTCTGTACCTGCATTGATTTATCGCAAATATTCTCTCTCAGTATATTAGAAGTAAATCGGATATCATGCATCGCTGCACCCCGTGAGCTGGCATCCGTGCCCGATTCGCTAAAGCGTTTCCCGTTTCAAAAAGCGAGAAAACTTTTTCTCTCTCCTACACCTTCCCCCCTCTCTGCTTGATATGTTCTGTTCTGTTTCCCACTTTTCTCGCCGAGAAAGGGTAGATGCTTTCGCGCATCAGGGAGTCCGTTTCGTTTAGATCCGGCAAACAACAAACGCAACTCCCCGTTGCACCTGGTCGCAACTCCCAGCAACCGAGCAAGCAAATGTCGAGAATCCTCGCTTTACAATAGTTACCCCCAATCCCCCCCTTTTCCGTTCTTCACGCGTGTTACACCCACCCATCATCGGTTGTTTTTCGGGATCCAGGATTGACACCGACTGTGAAAGGCTGGCTGAACAACCGAGGCTACCTAGCAGAGAGAGAGTTTTTCCCAAAATAATAGCAGAAAAACCCTACGACCTAGCACTGAAACGGACAAGCTTTTTCCAGAACACTTCCCCCCGCTTCGCATTCTTGTATTCCCTTCCGACAAACCACTGGGAAAACCTTACCCGGCAACGCCGCACTGCTGCAGTAGCAGCAAACGTGAGTCCAGTTTTTCGCTGTGTTTGTTCACCTTGCCTCCCCCCCCCCCTTTAACCAGGGGCTGATAAGCCCATGTACGTGATTCGTGTGTGTTTACACACTCCAGAACTTTGAGCTCCCGGCTTCCCGGTACGCAGGCTGGGGTGAGTCCCGCACTGTTACACCTGGTCTCTATCCCATTTCCAACTTTGAGGGAGGCTTTCGGTGAAGACACACCGAACTGAACTCGTCTCTCACCGTTCGTTGGACGGTTGTTCTACCATCGACGCGCCCAATTGGGAAGCTCTCCGGGTGCTTGTGGGTGGGTGGTCTGCCGACGGTAACGGCGACGGCAATGACGACGACGACGACGACGAAAACGACTACGACTACGAATACGACGACGACGACAACAAGGATGGATTGGGAAAAACGGAGCGAAAAAGGGCCAGACGAAATTATTGATTTGTGCGTTTCGGGAATAGGAAAATTCTCGGGGCTAGTGAGTGAGCGAGTGAGTGACGTTGCGAAGTTTCATTTATTTTTGGCTGTAAGATTTCGAAACGGACATCTCAACTTAGTTCAGGAGGGAAGCGCGTTTGACTTTCGCTCCATGTGAAAGTGGTAATCACAGTTTACAGATGCGACCGGGAAAGTTGGTGGAAAAACTTTTCGAACTAATTTTAGTTTAATGGTGAAGAAAAGGGGGAGGGGAGGGGAAAAACTTTTCCGTCCTACTTTACTGACACGTGACACCGCGACATTCGGTGTTCATGTATTCTGAAGATGAAAATATACATTTCCACGTCTGGTTCTGGTTCTGCACTTATTATTTCCTAATTAAATGAAAGGTCGAATTTGTTGTTTCCTGCCTTGACGGCAGTGACAATGCCAGCAAAGTGCTTCGCTGGTTTTTGTTGACACTTGCTAGCCTTTAAAAACTTTCTTCAACTGAATTGAGCTCAATTCAATTATGATTTTTCTTAGGCCGTTTCTGGCCCTCCATTTGGGTTCATTCTTTTTATTATTGCTGTTGTAACCTTTTTAGTTTTAAAATCCAGTCTCGAGCTAACTTTGGTATAATTTTCTCCCTGAACTTGTCTGTAATCATGAGATTTTTTTCGGCCATTTTGACCCTAATTTGGGATGATTCTCTGTTTGAACCTTTTCTATCATTTTTAGAGCGTCGTCTATGCTTGGGATCAATTTTTAATTGGCTTTCAAACAAGTTCATGATCATTTCAAGATGTTGAAGAATCAATTGATTTTCTTCTCTGTTGCCTGACAAAGCATATACATATATTGTGGGTGTAATTCAGAACTATTTTTTTCTCAACAGAAGATTTGTGGTAGTTTCTGGCCTAATTATAATCTATAATTTGACTTTCTGTATCTTCATTTGCAATTTTGAATCTGTTTTGAGCAAAATTTGGGTTTTATCTCAGTTGTGTCTATTTTCGAAATTATTTTGCTCGGACTTTATTAGCGTTTTTGGGTTTCTTGTGTTTCTAGAAATGAATCCAATGCTTCTTAGGTTTAAGTGTAGGTCTTTTATTTTTTTTATCTGTTTTTATCTGTTTTTTATCTGAATTTTTGATCTGTTTTAAATTTTAAGATATTTTTTATTATTTATTTTTATTTTTTGGCCTTCAAAAGAAAATTTATTGAATTTAAGTCTAATTTTGAATATTTTTCTACTGATCTTATTCGATTTTTCTTCCATACTTCATTCAAAAAATTAGGTTTTATAATTAATTTGATTAGGGGTAATTGAGGACTAATTCGAAATCATTTTCGTTTTCGGTTAGTTGTGGCCCTCTTGGGTTCGAGTTTTCTTTTCTGATCAATATTTTATACTTGAGATTCCCAGAGCTTTTGTGGTCTATTGCAAAATTTCTTATTATCTGTTAACTTTCTTTTCTAAACATTGAAAGCGTTTTAAATTATTTTGAGGCTAGAATGAGATAATTCAGTTACATGTTTAGTATCTTCAGTAGCAGTCTCCCTTCTCATTAGGGCCAAAATGATTCCAACCTGAATTAGGATCATTTTATACTCTAACCCTTTGCTGTCCTTTTGGGATTATTGGGGATCTCAGTTTTGGGAGTTTTTCACGAATTGAAGCTTCTTTAATTTGTTGGCATTTTCTTACTTTCAGAGAACTATTTTTTAACTTGAGGCTAATTTTTGAGTCCTTTTTATTCCAAATTTAAAACAATTCAATGGTCTTTGGTATTTTGAGAATGCTTCAGGTTTTTACACATAACTTTTGCTTTTCAGGCGCGAGTTTTTTATATTATTTTGAAACGGATTTTTCATGACTTGTACTGTTTTTTTTGTACTAGTTTATCCGTTTTGGGATCATTTTCTTTTTGTTTTTTTTGCCATAATTCAGAATTATAGTATTCCTGTTAATTTATTTTAGGTTAGAAAATTAACCAGGATCGTTTTCTTTTTCGGTGTTTTCTGGCCTTTTAAAGTCATTGTCCATTCTGTCTTCTCATGTATTTGATATTGCTTTCAAAAGCGAGTTTTCTGCCATAATTTTTATCTCTTTTATCGTTTCCATGCCCAATTGCAATTCAACTTGGAGCTATTTTTATGGTTGACAAATTTTTCTGATTTTTTTCTAATTTTTATTGTTTTTTTTTTTCAAAGATCGATATCTGATTTTAAGATTGTCATATATGAAGTTAGGAGTTTTTGTTTAGTCTCTTTCAGCCATCGAAGACATTTTTTTGTTAAATGCCTTATTGTTTCAAGACTGATTTTTCTTAAGCACATTCTGATCTCACCATCATCTTGGGCCCTGAAAGTTGATCTCGATTTCACGTGTTAGATTTTCTAGCCTTTTTGTGTTCATTTAAAATCATTGTTTTTTTTTTCTTGTAACCTTACATCAAAGAACGAGAGGTTTCTACAATTCGAACCATTGAGGTATTTTACTTCAAGCTAATTGATTTCTAAAAGATGATTTCTAAAAGTGTTCTATCGAACTTCTCTCAAATAAAACTTTCATTTCTTTGCTTTTTTGAATGATAAATTTTTACCTCTCTTTTATCCTTCAAAAACCATTGAAAAAAAATTATCAAAAACTCTCTACTCTACGCGGCAGCAAAAAAACATTCCAGTTTCACAAAAACACGAGCAAATCCAAGCCAGAAGCTAACCAAATTTAGGACCAGATTCAAAATCAGATCTGATGAGGCTTAAATCAATCAAACATTATCAAGGAACGACTCAGATGAGATCCAAACCAAATCCAGGTTAGATGGAACAAAGTTGAAACAAATTCAAACCTAATTCTGACAAAGTCCAGACAAAATTGTGGTTCGATCTAGAATATATTCAGACTAGATTTGAAACCCAGGCCAGCGCTAGTTATACTGCTTAGAGCAGATTTATGACAAGATTCAGGATAAACCTGAATAGATCCAGGCCAAATACTGACTAAACACAGAACAACCGTGTGGCAAGGTCCAGATCGAATCTAGATCAAATGACGAACAAAAGCTAAGCATGTGTAAACTAGATCCATGGTTCTACACTTTTGGAAGTTTCATTCGTCTAAAGCCTCAGTAACTTGCTGGAAACGATGACAAGGTCAATGAAGAAGTTAGGAGAATACAAAGTCAGGTCCTACAACACATAGCAGGTTACTTCTCAATGAATGACACAGCAAAAAGGGAAAAAAGGTGAAGACAGCAAAAATGTTTGAACAATACCACAAAATATCAAAAAGTGTTGATGTTAAGTACTAAACAATATAGTCTCCATCCTGATCAGACTAAAATATAAACCAAATCCTGGATAGATTCACACCAAAACTAGACTAAATCTCAAACTAGATCCAGTCCTAGGACTGACTCCGAATAGATCTAACCTTGATCCAAACTGAATCCACATCAATCTGTGATCAGATCTAGAATCAGACCAGAATAAGACATGATTATAACCATTCACATTATTTTATATTTATATTATTTATATTGTCGTGCAATAGGATGAAATTGAACAGTGGGGTGAGGTTCATCACCCAAAAATTCGTGATAAAATATACTGATATTTTATCCCAGAGTACGTCGGATTTAAACTTCTTAAACAAGGATGACGTAATGAAAGGGATAAAAACAAGAGATATGTTATTTTAGTTTGCTACACATCCCCCCTTTGGGGGATGGGGTAAACATTAGAAAAGGAAAAGTTAAGGAATAAAATGAAAAAATACTAATCTTGCACCACTAGGTAATATTCACGTGTCCTCAAATATGACTTTTACACGATTCGCGTACCTGCCAAGTTACCCTTTGAATGCTCCGGACAATTTTGTACACATTCGAATAATTTCTCTAAGGCAACATCCATAATTTACGTAGCGCAAAGAACCCAATTTTAAGACCCCCACCCTTCATATGTAACAAAACGTAACGCCAACACCAACCCTCCATAAAAAACTAAGTAACGCTGTAGAATAATTTGCTCAATAGAAACGCTCGTTTTTAAAGAGTCTCTCCAGAGATTTTTTGTTACGTAACGCTGATCTTATCTCCCCTCCTCCCTATGTAACAAATCGTAACGCTCAAGGATACCCCATGAGCGTTACGTAATTTATGGATGCCGCCTAATTCCTAAACTCAAACCAATTTGATCGAACAAGTATCAAAACGCCAACAAATCAATAATTAACCTGAAAAAACTGACTTGAGGGTGAAATAAAATTTTCAATAATGTTGTCTAACACTAATAAAGTCTTTCTCTTGGAATAATGTGGTGGCTTTGAAAAGATTCTGATTCAATTTCTGGCCTTTGGATAGCATCCCGGTTTCGGAAAAACTAATATTAGGTGGTATTTGGCCATTTCTGGCTGCTCTCCAATAACCGCGTCTGCGCTTGTTTTCGGACCTCTAGGCATCAATCCGGTTCCAGAAATACTCATACTGGGTAGTATTTGGTCATTTTGTGGATGTTTTTCAGAAACCAGAGGTGACCTTGGATTTCAAAACCGATTACGGAATCATCCATATTGGGTTGTCTTTGTTCATTTTTTTCTGGCAACCGGAAAACACTCTAATGAATTTCAAAATGAAGTAGCGTAAGCGCGGTATATTTCGTAGATTGCAGACTGATGATTATCACTTCCACTCAGATTGTTTGGAGAACAATAATGTTCGGGAGTAACATTTCAACCCATCTAAGCTGAAGTAGACCTGATAGTCATCATTGCTGGCCACGTCCATCTCTACCGTAGCGACACTCTCCTAAGAGTGCTGCGGAATTGAAGGAAGCAAGGAGATTAGATACACTCTGAAAAATAGGCACGTAAATCCACCTGAAAAGTCACCTTAAGAAAATCTGCCATTTTACGTGACCTTAGTAACGTTCACCTGAACTTCACGTACGATTCACTGTCAATTCACGTACAATCGGTCAAATTAAAATGGAAATGGTTTCAACGCGTTGGTATTTGTGTGTTTTGACTTTGTTAGTGTTAGTCCGACAACGGAATTTACGTGTATTTTTAGTATGCAAAAATGTCAATATGGCGTACAAAGAACGCCTAAGCTGCTCCAGCTAATTCAATATTGGAGAAAGAACGCCAATGTAAGTAACCAGAAAAATATTCAGATCAACAAAAGAATTATTTGTTTGGAATTTTCAGCTGGTGAATTCTTTCCGAAGCTCCGGAACGGTTGGAATCGTCTACAGTCAGTTTCAAGAGGAACACCTCCTGCATTAAAACTATGAACGGTTGACTATTGTTCCTGGAGAAAATGTCGATTCTAAGCAAGACATTTTTGATTGATATTTGAAAATTATTTTTTTTTTGAAGTAGAATACTTCTCTCAGGAAGTACGGCTACATAGGGATGTAAAATGAAAATCTAAAAACGAAAAAAGTGAAAAATATGTCCAATTTCAAATGCTAATTTATCGGTTAGTATTCGATGGATTTCCTTCGTTCTTGCAGCAATAGATTGGAAAATCTTCTAAGACTCATCCCAAATGCGGATAATTGTAATTTTATTATTCAAACTATTGTACTATTGAAAATAGTCAAGCCTTGTCAAAACGAAAAATTCGGCCTCTGATTGGTCGTTATATGATTGCTTCCCAAGCACGGTCGACAGAATCATAGACCTTGCCATTTGAAATGGGCAATTTGGCCTATATAAGAGCCTGTTTCACTCGGAGCTGCTCATAATAATTCTAGACTGCAACAGGAGCAGTCCTCCCTTAGCAGCAGCAGTGGATACAGCAGCAGTAGCAGTGCACCGGATAACGGCCACAGCTGTCGTATGGCAACGGATAGCGGAGCGCGGCTCAGCATCGATAGCAGGACCAGGTGATGCAGGGCAGCGGATACCAATGGCAACCGAAGCGTCCACTACTGTGGCAACGGGGATAGCGCAGCGGTTGACGTTGGTCTCAGCGTCTGTATAAGCAGGGCCAGCTGATGAAGTGTGGCATTTTAGTGAAATGCTGTCTCTGAGCGATAGCAGGCACACTAGCAAATGCATCCAATGAAAAGATCGTTCTGGAAAACTTTTCAGTGTTTATTTACCCCAAGGAATACTTTATTCGCACTGCCAGTGATAACGCAAAGATGTGATCGGCATCTTATCAAACATTGAATTAAACAACAAATTGTCCTTTTGAAGTATAATACTTTTCTCGTTCTTGCAGCAATAGATTGGAAAATCTTCTAAGATTCTTCCCAAAATAAGATATTTGTAATTTTATTATTCACACTATTGTACTATTGAAAATAGTCAAGTCTGTCAAAACGAAAGATTCGACCTCTGATTGGTCGCTTTATGATTGCTTCCCAAGCACAGTCGAAAGAATCAAATACCATGCAATTTAAAATATGCTATTTGGCCTATATAAAAGCCTGTTTCAGTCGAAGCCGCTTATAATAGTTCTAGACAGCGACAACAGCAGTCGTCCTCCCTTAGCAGCAGCACTAGCAGTGCAGTGGATACCAGCGATGGCGGAAAGCGGCCACAGCTGTGGCGTAGCAATGGATAGCGCACTAGTTGCAGCGGATCTCAATATCGATTTTTATTTTCCTGTATGGACTTCCTCACTGCGACAAGAATCGTAGATCTGTTGTGAGATATGCCCGGGTGTCTGCTGTATCCCGCACTTCTGTTGATGGCAATACCACTATTGAGAAGTGGCATGCTTATTATTATTGTTCATCAGTGCTTGTGTGTAATGTGATACTCTTCCTTATACGCTTACTGTTCTACTATACCGATACTCGTTCCTCTTGCCAAATATCACCAATTGTAATTCCCTGGAGAAGTTTCGTCGTGCGTCCTTCCGGCCAGTTTTATTGATAAGAGGGACTTATTTTTTGTTAAGAGGAAGTCACGTAAAGGTATTTGTAGATTTCAGCGTAAAGGAAGGGTAACTGGTGGGGTGCCTGAGAATAAACCCATGCTTAAGTCCTTTTTGACATCGGATGGCCTGATTCTACTAAGATTCGAACCCACGACCATCCGCTTGACAAAGCGGACTCTGTAACCTTGCGGCTACGCAGCTCCAGTATTGATAGCGGCTGATGCAGTGAGGCACTTTAGTGAAATGCAGTCTCTGTGCGATAGTGGGCACTAGTAAATGCATTCAATGAAAAGTTGACTCATTTTGACAACACGTGAGCCGTCTAGTTTTGAGTGTTATATCAGCATTTCACTGTTTACTTTATCACAACGAATACTTTGTTCGCACTGTCAGTGATAACGCAAAGATGTAAACTAAATTGAACAACAAATACAATACAAACAAATCATTTTTAGGATGAAATAAAAACCTGATGATTAGAGCGTAATGTTTTCTCTTGAGTTAATTTACATTTTTAAATTTATAAAAGTTATAAATTTTGCTTTATTTCCGTGTCTCAGAACGTACTGAATAATCTTTTTCTTCAGTCATGAGCACGACATCCGAAAAAAATTTATCTCGAAATTTAAAAATTGTCAAGCCCCAACCATGACAGGTGGGAGGTGGGTCGACTTCCTCGGAGGAAACCCCAGCCTTTCTGAGCGTCTGTTTTCCAAGTTAGGGGCGGCTCATTACAGCGTCTGACCCGGAGCAGGCTCGGTAGCGTGGCCTCAGTAAGCAAACCGCTAAATTTTGTGGGCGGACACAGAGTGCTGCTTGAGCAGCTAGAACCCCGCAAGTACGGCCTCGTGGCTCTGCAGGAGATCTGTCGCAAAAGTTAAAAAGTGTGGAACGTCTGTGGAGGCAAGGTCCAATTCTACCATAGCGGGGGAGCAACCAACGAGCTGGGAACGGGTTTTTGTGTTATGGGTTATGAAAGGCGATCAACGCAAGGACGTGTCTGTTGAGGATTAACGGACGTTTCTTCAACTACAGCATCATCAACATGCACTGCTCGATCTGACGACGAGAAGGAATCGTTCTACGCGCAGTTGGAGGCAACATACGACGGCTGCTCGTCACGAGACCTCAAGATTGTCATCGGGGATATGAACGTCCAGGTTGGTAGAAAAGCGATGTATAGACCGGTGATAGGGCCTCACAGCCTACACACCGACATGAACGACAACGGACAACGATGCATCAACTTCGCAGCTTCCCGAGGCCTAGTGATTTGAAGCACCTTCTAATTCTTCTTTCCACGCAAAGATATCCACAAAGCCACCTGAAGATCACCTGACCACTGAGCAACAAGTCAAATTGACCACGTTCTCATTAAGAGGTTATATACCTTTTTATTTAAAAAAACCGAAAAATTTTTTTTTGCATTATCTTCAAATACAACATCTTGAGAACATTTTCACAAATTTTCATGAAGATCTGAGCAATAGGAAGAAAGTTAGGACGATTTACTTCGCCGTGGCGAGGCCGCATAAGCTAAACTTGAAACTTTACACGCAATTATCTCGGAATAGTGTTCCGAAAAATGACTTTGCCGTGATCCTGATTGCGGAAAGCTACTGAACCGATTTCCCTCATTTTTTTTTTTAAATTTTCGTTATCAAATTCGCCGGTCCTTGAACGATCGCGTTTTGAAACATAAATTTACATTTTGCCGCAAAAAAATTTTTAATGCAATTTTTAGCGCTCAAAACGTGCATTTTTTTGGAAAAATGTTCCCGTTTGCACTGAAAACAAAATACTCATAAAAGCGATCGTTCAAGGACACGGCACACTTTTAAACTAATGAAATGATATGAGTTTTTTGATTTCGGTTGAACCGCTGAGTCTCTATCAGGATCACCGCAAGCTTCTGCAAAAAAATGACGTTTCGGGGAAACGATCATTACTCTAGTAATAATTGGTATATCTCAAAATCAAATGTATTTTTTTGTTGTTGATAAACTGTACTTTCAGAAAAATACCACTTTGATGCAATGAAAATGGTTCTATGCACTTAAAAATAAATACAAACTTCGCTCATTTTTCTCGACCAAAAAGGTATATAACCCCTTAATGGCCGATTTTTCTCAAACATTACAAACATACGCTCCCTCCAGGGTGCGGATATCGACTCAGACCACCACCTAAGAGCAGTACATGTGCACTCAAAACTTTCCACGCGTATTTCTCGCAAGTCAGAACTGCCCTCCTCGGCCAAACATCCGGCAGTTGATCAACCCGCAGGCGGCCGAGAACTACGCGCGCCTACTTGATGAGTCACTACCTCCCACGGTAGAGTTATGTGCTTCGACACTCGACGATGGATGGGGGAAGTTACGCTCGCTCATTGAAGAGGCCGCAAACGCGGCACTAGGTGTGGTAAAGTCGAGCCGACAAATTGGTTTGACGAGCTCGAAATGAGTTGCCAACGATTCTGAGAAGGAAGAAGCGCCAGTAGGAGGACAGAGATCGTGAAGGGCTGGAGCAACTATCTCAAGCTAACGATACGCGCAAGTTTTTCAAGAAGGTGAACCTGATCACAAGCGTGCACAAAGTGGTTGGCAGGTGGCAGTAGTTCTTCGATGAGCACCTCAATAGCGGAGCAATGGAAGGAGGCGGAAGGGAAGCTATCCTTGGAGTGCCTACAAACGACAGTAGTGTCCCAGTTCCCAGTGGGTCACTCAAGAACAACAGAGCCGCCGGCAAGGACAGGTTACCGGCAGAGCCCTATAAACATGGAAAAGAGGCACTAGCAACGGCACTCCACTGGGTAATCTCTAGGATTTGGGAGGGAGAGAGACTACGGGAGGAATGGATGGAAGAAGTTGTATGTCCCATCTATTAAAAGGGCGATCGGCTACAATGCAGCAACTGCCGTGGCATAACGCTGATCAACGCTGCCTACAAAGTTCTCTCTCAGATCTTACTTCCTCGTCTATCTCCTTTAGCGACACAATTGGTAGGGCAGTATCAATCGGGGTTAAAACAAGCACGCGCTACTACGGATCGAATTTTCACTCTCCGGCAGATCCTTCAGAAATGCTGGGAGTACAACGTGCCCACGCATCATGTTTGTGTGGACTTCAAGGCAGCGTATGATACAGACGATCGAGACCACAGGCAAAAAATGCACGACTACGCTTTTCCGGATAAACCGACACGACTTATCAAAGCTACCTTAGACCGAGTAATGTGTTGCGTGTGCGTGTCGGGGACACTTCCGAATCTCCTCGAAGCGTGCAGAGGGTTAAGACAAGGAGATGGATTATCCTGCACGTTGTTCAACATTGCCCTTGAGGGTGTAATCCGACGAGCGGGTATCGAAACGAAAGGCACGATTTTCAGCGAAGGTGGTCAACTCTTAAGCTTTGTAGACGACCTAGACATTATGACGAGAAACTCAGCGACATCGGAGGCAATCTACGCCAGACTACAAGAAGAAGCTAGAAGAGTTGGAATCAAGTATATGAAAGGGAGAGGCTCGAAAGAAACCTACATTTGCCTCCCACGGAGGGTGATCATGCGCCGTCCATGATCGCCGTCCGTGGGACGCAGATGTAAGTTTCTTTCAAGCCTCTCCCTTTTATATACTTGATTTTCGATGCGTATACTTGGGATCTCTGGTAATAGCCGACAATAACACAAGTAAGAAGCTCCGACGACGAATTCAAGCTGGAAATCGAGCCTACTTTGCCCTTCGCAGGAAACTTTGATCCAGGAACATACGCCGCCGCACGAAATTGACGATGTACAAAACCCTAGTTAGACCCGTTGTTCTCTATGGACTCGAAACCCTGACGCTGCTCACGGAGGACATACGCGCACTGGCCGTATTTGAACGGAAGGTGTTGCGGACGATATTTGGTGGAGTAAAAACCAAAAGCGGAGAGTGGCGTGGGCGTAGCAACCACGAGCTGCAGGCACTACTTGGAGTGATTCCCATTGTGTACCCGACGAAGGTCGGGAGGCTTCTATGGGCCAGGCATTTCGCGAGGATGTTGGACGACTTTGCGGTAAAATCGGTTCTCTTCTAGAACCCTACCGGCACTAGGAATAGAGGGGCCCAACGTGCTTGACCAGGGTTGAAACGGATCTGCAAGTATCGAGACGTCTAGGAAATTGGCGACAAGTAGCCCAGGACCGAGTAGAATGAAGGAAAATTCTTGATACGGCACGAGCCACTACGGCTCTAGGCTACTGAAGTAAGTAAGTTTGATGTGTTAAATTGTTTGATTCAATGATCTAATGATTTAATGATCACTTTTCACAAAAAAATAAGAACAATAGGTTTGACTGTTCGAAATATGTATCAGTGCCTAAATTGTGATTCAAATCCCGAACACATATTTCTTCCATTTTCACAAACGAGCATGAATCGCTGTAAGGTAATAAATCAAGATCGGAACAATTTAGAAAATTTTCAGGGTACATAATTATTCATGTCACAGTGCATTAAATTATGAATAAATTGCGTTAATCGAAGCAATCTATCTGTCTAGTTTACAGAAACAATAATTTATAGCCAATTCAACGTAAATTCATTCAAATATACCATTTTATTCAATTATAGAATATATATCATGATCGGAGCAGGGTGAATCATGAAATATGTATCATTGATTTAATTTGCCACTGACAATTTATTTCAGATTCATTTGAATTCAAATAGTTTTGGGTAGGCAATTTATTAGTTTAAAACTATTCTTCAGATTCCAAAATGGGAACTCTTAAAAAAAGTTTTTCTAACACAAACTCTTTCAAGAATTGTTTCTACGTGAAATCCATCTCTATATTGATCACAGGCAAAGTGGAGCGGTGAAGTCTCAGAAGTAAGCTGTTATGATACAAAGGAGGCCTTCACATTTCACCAATAATTCCAACTTTAAAGCAAATATTTTGTACAAAAAGTGTTTCTACATAAAAGGAAAATGTTATAAAAGTATTCTACGAAAAAATATACTGTAATCCATAAATATTTGATTCCATTGTGACTGCTTGCACACAAGGCAGGAAAAATGTGTTGGAAATGAATCATTTTTTGAATCTTTTTTTAATCATAGTAATCCTTAAACAATCCTAATAAAATTTTCAAAACAGCATCAGGAGAAGTTGCTTGTTGTTTTTGCCTAAATTTTGCAAATAAAAATTCTTCCGATTTTTTAATTTAGTAAATACACATCTCAATATAAACAATAGAAATAAGTGACTCGAAGTTGTTGAAATAACCAAATCAAAAAAGCACATTTTAACGCGTCGGTACCTACGCGTAAGAGAGAGAGAGAGTCAATGCCTACTGGATACCTGCAAGTAAAGAGCTAAAAATCACTTAATAAAGAACATTCCAATGAACGAAATGATTGGAATCATTATATTTATATGTCTGTTTTGGCATTTGGAACTCTTTTTTGTCTTTTCGGGTTCAATTTTTTTTTGTTTCACTGTTCTTTGTCGGCTATTTCTGGCGTTTATTTTTCAATATCAGTCTAATTCTGGAGCACTAGTTTAATGGCCAATTCGGATCTCTAGAAGTCGATTTTGGTAAGTTCAAGCCTATACCAAATAATACTATTATCGCCTCAACAATCGTTTTATTATAAAATCTCTTTTGGTGATTTTTTTATTTGCCTTGTTTTCCTCTCATATTCCCGCGTTAATCTTATTCAGCTTTTCTGTCATTTAGGAGCGTTTTTATAACCCACTTTTTTGAAGTAGAATACTTCTCTCAGGAAGTTCGGCTACATAGGGATGTGAAATAAAAATCTAAAACCGAAAAAAGTGAAAAATATGTCCAATTTCAAATGCTAATAAATCGGTTAGTATTCGATGGATTTCCTTCGTTCTTGCAGCAATAGATTGGAAAATCTTCTAAGATTCTTCCCAAAATAAGATATTTGTAATTTTATTATTCACACTATTGTACTATTGAAAATAGTCAAGCCTTGTCAAAACGAAAAATTCGACCTCTGATTGGTCGTTATATGATTGCTTCCCAAGCACGGTCGACAGAATCATATACCTTGCAGTTGAAAACATGCTATTTGGCCTATATAAGAGCCTGTTTCAGCCGAAGCCGCTCATAATAGTTCTAGACAGCGACAACAGCAGTCGTCCTTCCTTAGCAGCAGCACTAGCCCTGTGGTCGGTCACCACGTCTCAGGAGCAGCGCAGTTCTTCTCAGCGTGTGTCGCCAGACTGCCATTATTCCCCCCGTGTTGGGGCAGCATGAAGATTGCCATCAGGAAATCCAATTCTGAAAATCAAAATGCTTTTTTCAAGGCAAATAAACAAGTCATTGAAAGTTAATAATTTTTGACAACGCAAGCAAGCATTCTGTGTTGGATCCTAGCAATTTAAATCTGTCACACCCGTCTAATTTACTGAATGTGAAATAGCTGCCACAGTGCATGCTGTCAGTGTATGTGCATGTTGTCCGTGTATGTGTACTGTTAGGGCAGCTCAAAGGTTGCGATTGGTGGTGGCGGGCGACTTCAACGCTTGGGCTGTTGAGTGGGGAAGTCGCTTCACGAACCAGAGGGGCCAGATCCTGTTGGGGGCTTTTGCAAAGCTCAACCTAGTTGGGAACAAAAGTACATTTAGCAGAAATGGTGCGGAGTCGATCATCGACGTGACGTTCTCCAGCCCAGGACTGATCAAGAACTGGAGGGTAGACGATGGCTACACTAATAGTGACCACCAGGCGGTCTGTTATAGTGTAGACAACAACGAGAGGCGGCAAGCGACGGGTAGAGCCAACACTCCGACCGTTTGCGGGTGGAAGACATCGCACTTTGATGCCGAGGTATTCGAAGAGGCAATGAGAAGGGAGCGCGAGGGGGGCAGTTGGCTCCGCCCGACTGCTGACCAACTAGTTGCTATGCTATCGCGGGCGTGCGACGCCACCATGCCTAGGACTCGCCAACCTAGCAATGGAAAGCCACCGGTTTACTGGTGGACGGACGCGATAGCCGACCTTCGCAGTGCGTGCCTCCTTGCAAGACGGAGGATGCAGCGTGCGCGAAACGAAGAAGAGAGGACAGAGCGCCGCACAGCATTCAGTTCGGCAAGATCGATGCTAAAGAGTGCGATAAAGGCCAGCAAGAGGGCCTGCTTCGATAGGCTATGTGCGAGTGCCAATACAAATCCGTGGGGTGACGCCTACAGGATCGTAATGGCCAAGACTAAAGGCGCGCTGGCGCCTGCAGAGCGATCACCAGCGATGCTGGAGCGTATAATCGAGGGACTCTTTCCACGCCACGTGCCAAGTCCTTGGCCTCCGGCAGTCGAGTCTCACGTCCGACGTTCCAGTATCTCAGGCATAGACCAGAGATGGTCGGCCAACCTGCCGAGCATCCAATCCGTGAGCGACGACAGCCGTATCGAGGCAGGGGAGGAGGCAAGGGTTACGAATGAGGAACTCATCGTGAGCGCCAAATCCCTAAAGGTGAGCAAGGCACCGGGACCGGATGGTATCCCTAACCTGGCGATCAGGCTGGCGATAAAAACGGCCCCCGGGCTGTTCAGGGCAGTCATGCAGAGGTGCCTGGATGACTGTCTCTTTCCGGACAGGTGGAAGCGGCAGAGACTGGTCTTATTGCCGAAGGCTGGGAAACCGCCAGGGGACCCATCGGCATATAGGCCTATCTGTCTGCTTGACACCGCGGGCAAGGTGCTTGAGAGGATCATCCTCAACAGACTGGTGAGGTACACGGAGGGTGTACACGCGTCTGGCAAGTAACCAGTTCGGCTTCCGGAAGGGCAGGTCCACGCTGGACGCAATCTCTTCCGTCATCAAGACGGCGAAGGTAGCAATCCAGCGCAAGAGAAGGGGAATACGCTACTGCGCAATCGTCACGCTCGACGTGAAGAATGCGTTCAATAGTGCCAGTTGGGACTCCATAGCGCTCGCGCTCAGGAGCATCCATGTACCGGTGTCGCTGTACAAGATTCTGGAAAATTATTTCCAGAATCGAGTACTTGTTTACGACACGGAGGAGGGTCAGAAGTGCGTCCCAATTACCGCAGGAGTTCCGCAAGGTTCTATCCTGGGCCCGGTGTTGTGGAATGTCATGTATGACGGAGTGTTGAAACTCAAGTTCCCTGTAGGGGTTGTGATCGTCGGCTTTGCAGACGACATAACGCTGGAGGTTTACGGCGAGTCTATCGAGGAGGTCGAGTTGACGGCCGCGCACTGTATACGCAAGGTCGAGGACTGGATGCGCTCCAGGAAACTGGAGCTCGCGCATCATAAGACGGAGGTCACGGTTGTGAACAACCGTAAATCGGAGCAACAGGCGGTGGTCAGAGTCGGAGACTGCACCATCACCTCGAAGCGATCCCTGAAGCTCTTGGGGGTTATGGTGGACGACAAGCTCACGTTCGGGAGTCACGTCGACTATGCCTGTAAGAGGGCTTCATCGGCTATTGCAGCACTATCTCGTATGATGTCCAATAGCTCAGCGGTTTATGGCAGCAAGCGAAGACTTCTTGCCAGCGTGGTTTCGTCCATACTTAGGTATGGTGGGCCAGTGTGGTCCAGAGCGCTAGGTACTAACAGTTACCGTGGTAAACTGGAAAGCACCTACAGGCTCATGTGCCTGAGAGTTGCGAGTGCGTATCGTACGGTGTCATACGATGCAATCTGTGTCTTGTCCGGCATGATGCCTATCAGCATCGCCATCAAGGACGACAGAGAGTGTTTCGACCAACGTGACAAGAGGGGCATACGAGGTACCAGAAGGTCATTCTCGATGCTCCGCTGGCAGCGGGAATGGTCCAACTCCACAAAGGGCAGATGGACGCACCGACTCATACCGGAGATATCCGGCTGGGTCGGGAGACGACATGGTGAAGTGAACTTCCACCTGACACAAATCCTGTCAGGCCATGTTTGTTTCAGGCAATATCTGCACAGGTTCGGACACGCGGTGTCCCCCATGTGTCCCGAGTGCGTGGAGGAGGAGGAGACTGCTGAGCATGTCTTCTTCGTATGCCCCCGTTTCGCAAGAGCGAGGAGCAACATGATGGCTGTGAGCGGGTTGGCACTACTCCGGACAATCTAGTCCGGAGGATGTGCGACGACCCGGACATCTGGAACGCGGTCTTTGCGGCCGCCTCTCAGATTGTTCTGGAGCTGCAACGTGTGCGGCGGGTCAACCACCAACACGCCAGTGGTAGCTAATTACCAGTCTCCAGGTAGTTAGCTAGGAGGTTATAAGAGTAAAGAGGGTGCATCACGCACAAAAGCCACTCCCCGACGTAATACTTAACCGTCGTTCCGGGAAGACCAGGACTGGAGACTGGAGGGGTTTTAGTGGGTCGGGACAGGGATCAGTAGGTGTCTGGGCGAGTGTAACTACCCCAGCATCTCTCCCCTAGTCTCATCCCCACACCCTGAGTTCTCTTCTCAGGTGTCTGTTTGCAGATTTCCCCGCCACCTTTAAAAAAAAAAAAATAAAAAAAAAAAAAAAAGTTCGCGATCAGCAGCCGATTTTGAACCGCAAAATGCCTTTTTCAAAGCAAATAAACAAGTAATTAAAGGTTAATAATTTTCTGCCATCAACACAAGCAGACATTCTGTGCGGGATACAACAAAATTCTGTTGTAGTTGCCTAATTCTTGCTTTATTTAGTAAACCCCCCACTGTAAGGGCAGCTCAAAGGTTGCGATCAGCATAACCGACTTTGAATAACAAACTGCCCTGTTAGAACGCATTTACAAAGACAGTTAGGCTTCTGCCATGGTGAACGCGAACGGGTGAGAATCTTGCCGTAGGTAAATAAACAGCTCTCTTCACGGCTGTCCGGCATTCTGGATTTTGGCAATCAAAACTTCTGCTGGCTATCTGATTTTCAGTGTGGAAACAGCCTTCAACTTTGTTGTCAGAGTGCCTGACTACGATTTGGTAATATTGTTTGAGTTAAATGTTTACACAATTTCACAATATTCCTCTTTCTCCCATTCAATGAAACAGGTAATACGATGCCTTCGTCACGACGCAAGTTCACCATAACTCCCGCTATCGGCGTAACACAGAGATGCAATCAGCGTCATAATCATATCATATTTTAAATTCAACAACAAACTGTCTTTTTTAGGACAACCAAACAAATGAATTGAAGATTTAATGTTTTCTCGTTCTTAGCTTTAACCAAAAGTTAATAATCTTAATTTGAATTCACATGTACATATACTCTGACTGTTGAAACTTGTTTGCGCCGCAAAGAGTTTGTTCTTTTCCTGTTCAGTGAGGTCGTTTTTATATGTGCAAACTGAAATTTAGTAGTACTTCAACTAAATTTGCACAAAATTTTCAATACTGCCAATGAGCGGTCAACATTTATTTGCTAGGAAAAATGACTGACACCGGGTTATCTTTCTTGTAAAAGTATTCTACTTCAACCTTGCGGTCGTGGCTTTGCACACAACCCTCCTGTGATTTTTAATCGTCATCACAGCATGCTGCAGCGACTTTCGGCCTTGTTGAACCTAGTTCAACTTTCTGGTCTTCTTTTGGACGTTTTCGCACCATTTAACAATAAATAAACAATAAATTATTTTGAAATCCCAAAACCGTCTTTCTTGAAAGTTTTTGAACTTTATTTTTATCGATAATAGTTTTGGAAAGTGTTAGTTTAATCTTCCAAAATGAATTTTTGCTAAGTTTCAGCCTTATCTAGAATAACTTTATCATTTTGCCTTGTATGGCCCTAGTACGTATTTTCCGTTCATGGATGGTTTGATATTTCTAGTTTTTCCAGATCTTTTAGAAGGATTTCCAGGTAACCTTTTCTGGTGTTTACAACCACATTTCAATCTTCTCCAGTCGTCATACGAAGTTTGTGTAGATTTGCTGTTTATTTCGGTATATTATTGATTAGCTTGTTCGAGTCTTTGGAAACGGTTTCGAATTGTTTTGGGTCAATCTGGGTTCATATTGTTTCTTGATTGATTTTTCTTTGAGGAGGGAGTCATTATCTCATGCCATACCAATTCACCCGATTAGACCCAAACTTTACCCACGCCTCGTCCTTGCAGGTGGGTGAACCTCTTTTCCGGGTGGAGGAGAGGGTAAAAGTGACTTCAAACCAAACAGAACTTGTTTTTCTTCTATTCGCCGCTCCTGTCATTCCCGGAGTGCAGCAAAACCGTCAGCGCGAGACGGTTGCATACATTATGAACTCCGTTCCGTCGTGGGTGGGCTTTTGAAGGGGGAAGGGAACTGGGGGCGTCGAGTGTGCATAGAAAATCAACTGCCCAAAAATTGCAATGAGAAATTTGACTTGGCTTGGTAGGTTTTTCGGTACATTTTCCAGACGAGAAAATTTGGTAACACGTCACCGGCAACTGCGGCACAGCTACAAGCGTCCTGACGGGGGAGGGGGTCCTTCTGTTTTCGGCAAACACTCCTTTCAATGGAACAGCGGCAGTTTTCGTGGGGGCTGCCGTGGATGGATTCGAGACGCAAGTGTAGTGAAAGGTTCGTGCATGAACCGAAATGAGCGGACCGAGTTATCAGATAGAAAAACCCGGGGTGGAAATTTGTTGGCGAGTTTTTTCGGCTATTTTTGTGGAAATGAATTTTTTAAAACTGCAAACTCGTGCATTTAACATTTCCTGGCTGGCTGATTAACTGGCTGGACGATGGACGGATGGACGATGCGGAGGAACAACACCCGAAACGAACCTACTCTCAGTAATGGAAAAGTTTAATTGATGGAAGTGTGACGTATTTAAATGCGGGAAATGGCGCTGAAATGAGTTGTTTTGTAAAGGAGAGGATGATTACGAGTTTCACTTTGTGAGGCGAGGAATTGTTCGAGCTAAAATCCGGACGCTCTGATGATGGTGGAATTTAACGATTGGAAATTGTTGCGTACGCCGCAGGAAAATTCAGACAGAGCAAAAGGTCATCAGCCAGACGAAATCCATTACCTAACATTTCACCCGGCACAGCCTGCGTTATTGACCCTGCTTCAGAGGGAGCGAGAAAGACACACACAAACACACACACACAAAGTGTAGAAACAACCAAAAACCAAGCTAAAAGCCTTCGTCCATATCCCGAACCGACAGCGCGCGTTCCGATTCCGTTTTGGGGCTACAACTTGAAAGGCACATCGTCGTAGTCGTCGTCGTCGTCGTCGTCATCATCATCCCCGAAAAAATGGAGAGGAAAAAAAACAAACTTATACGGGTCGACGTTCGCTTCAAAGTCCTGTCGCTGTTGCTTCTGAAGTTTTTTTTCCTTCCCCCACCCCCGAGGGCGAAAATTCGCCCAACACCAAACCTCGTTTCTCAGCGTTTAACAACGACGACGACGAAGGCGACGACGATGGGTTCAATGAATTTCTCAGCCTCAAACCGTGTAGGTTGTGTGTATATTCGTCTTGCCTTTTTTTGCCTTTTATTTTGGAACAGGACCATTTCTCAAGATTCCCACCGCATATTATTGTTATTATTATTTACCAGGCTTCTATCACAGCCGAGGTCGAAGATTTCCCAGCCCAGGTCTGGTGTGTGCGTGAGCAGTTCGTTGTACATCGTTAACATGCTCGCTCCCTTCTTCTTTTATTTTGAGGGGTTGGTTTGGGTGGGTTTTATTTTTATTTTTTTTTTTTGCGAATTACAGCCCATACCGAGAGAGACCGGGCCAGACAGTCTCGGACCGGACCTACCCCAACGGGTGGATGGCCTCCAAGCCGTCGTTCGATATCTTTATAGATTGAGCTAGAGATAGAGAGAGAGAGAGAGAGAGAGAGAGAGCGAGGGCGCAAAAAGCGATGGGTAAAAATTCCGAAGAAACTTTTGGAACACTCGAGCGAGACTCTGAAGCGCGGGTTGAAGGGTGAAAATCTGGAGCCGTACAACAAGATAACGAGGGAAGCTTATGTTCTTCTTCATCCGGTTGAGAAGGATGACGGCTTCTCAGAGGTGGTTTTCAGTTTTTTTTTCGTCTTTTCGCTTTGCTGCGGTCGTAAAGATTGCTGGGACGGCGCGTATTTCGGTCTCCAGACAAAGGATTGCTAATCAGTTTGCGTGCTGGAGGTTTAGGCGAGTCACTTCTAATTTCCTTTAGAAGTGGGCTAGGTTCTAACTGTTATATTCTAGGAAATTAGTGAGTGTTTAGGAAATTAATTATGATCCAACCAGAGAATAAACATTGTCTACTTACGGCATTCCGAGAAACCTATTATTTTCTTAAATTGTAACAAACTTACTGAAAAACGTTCTGACGTCGTTTCCGAAAGAGGGAAATAACCTTAAATTGGGCAACCAAATTGCCAGAAAATCTCGGAAAGCCTAATAAAACTCATATTCTTAAGTAGGCTGAAGTGAAAAGGCCCTATAATAATCCCGACGAAGAAAAGTTGCTAGTACCTCTCTGAAGTGTTAATAGTGTTTTTGAGTTTGGTCTTGTATCAAATATTTTATTATCTTGAGACTATATTCGAGGTTTTTGTTGCGATTTCGAAGGGATCAGTGGGATCAGTTGCTTGTTCGGTCTTCGTTCATTGTTAGAAGCGGTCATTCATGGACTGGTTAAGAATAATTTTTGTTATGTCATTTCATAGCTTTATTTGTTTATTTTTTTTTTCGGGAATTAAAAGAGGTATTTCAACCCAATTTGAGATCTTATGTTTTCCTGCCATTTTTCTGCTTTGAAAGTGTTTTCAAGGCTTAGGGTTTCTGGCTTTTGACCGAGTCTTTTTTTATGGTTTAATTTGGGATCATTCTGTCATTGTTTTCTCTCCCTTGGTCGTAGTTTTTTATCATTTCAAAAGCGTTTGTAGTCTTCAGTTCCTTCGATATCATTTTCTTCTATAATCAATGGGAGCGCTACTTGGCTTGCTTTTCAAAGTGTGGGTGTGATACGGAATGATTCTTGGCCGCTTCCAGCTTTTTAATCGTTTTCTGTTTTTCCCAATCTGAAATGTTGCCATTTCAAGGCTACATATGTGGTTTTTATGCTGAACGTATCTACCGTTTTAGTCTGATTTAGTCTGGCCCACATCTACCACAGAAATATTTTCTTGACCATAAATCATCATTGGTTGAATTAATCTAGAGTTATACAGCTATTTGTGTTACGTTTGTATGGGAGGAGTGTCAAATTACCACAAAAATATTTCTTGCTTCTCAGAACAGACACATGCCAAATTTGGTTACATTTGTATGGGAACCCTTCCTTCCAGAGGAGGGAGGGGTCTCAAACTATCACAAGAACCTTACCTGGCCTTAAAACCCCCGCAAACAAATTTTCACGCCGATCGTTTCTGTCTTTTCCAAGTCTTTATGGATCAGACAAAATTTTCGTTATGTTTAAACCGAGTGCCAGTTTATTTTTCTATGTTTGCACAGAAATGAATAATTTTGGGTTATTTGTATTTGGTCTTTATTTATTTATTTTTCCTCTAGAAGTATTTTTCAATTATTCTAGAAACTTATATGAAAACATTCGTATGTTATATAAGACATGCATTTGTTTCTAAACTTTTCAAAACTTAAATTGGGAACAAAATTGCAACTTTTCTGTTTGTTAGAAGCAGTGTATTAAGCCTTTTGCGACTGAATGGGATGATTCTCGAGCAGTTTCTTTTCGGTTCTGATTGGTTCCAAGAAACGTATTATTTTAAAATTTCAGATCGTTTTTTTGTCACTTTAAGCCTAATCTAGAAAGCTTATTCTAATTTTGCATAATGTTTTTTGGTCGTTTATGGCCATTTGATGCGCTGTCTCACAATTTTACGACTGACTCGTCACAATTTTTGGGATTTCCTGATGATGCGTTGCAATGAAAGCGTTTTATTTAGATTTGTCTTCCTTCTAGCCTATTACGGAATTCTTTTTTCGTCATAGATATATTTCTTTAGGGCCTTAACAAGAAAATTTTAGATTTTTTTGTTTAGCATAATTTGAGATCATTTTCTCTACGGGTCAAGATTCATTTCAATTTTAAACTATTCCGTTGGCGTTTTCTAATCTTTGGGCACGCTTTTTACCACTGTTGAACTAATTCAGAATAAGGTCTCACCTTGTCTTTAATGACGCTCAGACACAATTGACAGTCTGTTAGTCTTTAAGCTGATTTATTTTCTACAACCTTCAAAGCTGAAATCCATCATCTATTTCTGTCGTTATTGGGCTTGAGAAATGTTTAAAAAGCATTGTTCTGCCATGTTGTGTCTTTCCTGCACCATTTTATAGACTTCTCTAGTGATCGTTTAGTTAGTTGGAATAATTTATTAGAATTTTTCTTGATTTTCATCTATTTTCTAAGTAGTTCGGGAGATTTTTTGACGTAGAACTACGTCTCTCAGGAAGTTCGGCTACATGGGAATCTAAACGTATAAAAATGGAGTTCTGTCTGTCTGTCTGTCTGTCTGTCTGATCCATATAGACTTGAAAACAACTGAGCTGTTCGACATGAAAATTGGATTGTAGAGGCTTTTGGGGCCGGAGAATGTTCTTATGATAGTTTGAAACCCCCCCCCCCTCCTCTGGAAGGGAGGGGGCCCCAAATAAATGAAACACAAATTTTTGCATAATATGAGAACTCATTGAGCAAATGAAGCTCTTTAATGTAGAAGCAAAAAACATACATGTGGTAGTTTAACACCCCTTCCTGCTCTGGAAGGGAGGGCTCCCATACGAACGAAATACAAATATCTGTGTAACTGGAGATTAATTCAAGCAGATAGAATTAAATTTAGCGTGTGGTACAAGAGCAATAAATATTTCTGTGGTAGATCGACGTTTCGTCCTTTACTAGAAGATCGGAGGGGGGGAGGGGGTGGCTCCCATACAAATTAGACACAATCTTCTGCATAACTCATAAATTAGAAGTAGTAGTATTAGTAGTAGTAGTAGTAGTAGTAGTAGTAGTAGTAGTAGTAGTAGTAGTAGTAGTAGTAGTAGTAGTAGTAGTAGTAGTAGTAGTAGTAGTAGTAGTAGTAGTAGTAGTAGTAGTAGTAGTAGTAGTAGTAGTAGTAGTAGTAGTAGTAGTAGTAGTAGTAGTAGTAGTAGTAGTAGTAGTAGTAGTAGTAGTAGTAGTAGTAGTAGTAGTAGTAGTAGTAGTAGTAGTAGTAGTAGTAGTAGTAGTAGTAGTAGTAGTAGTAGTAGTAGTAGTAGTAGTAGTAGTAGTAGTAGTAGTAGTAGTAGTAGTAGTAGTAGTAGTAGTAGTAGTAGTAGTAGTAGTAGTAGTAGTAGTAGTAGTAGTAGTAGTAGTAGTAGTAGTAGTAGTAGTAGTAGTAGTAGTAGTAGTAGTAGTAGTAGTAGTAGTAGTAGTAGTAGTAGTAGTAGTAGTAGTAGTAGTAGTAGTAGTAGTAGTAGTAGTAGTAGTAGTAGTAGTAGTAGTAGTAGTAGTAGTAGTAGTAGTAGTAGTAGTAGTAGTAGTAGTAGTAGTAGTAGTAGTAGTAGTAGTAGTAGTAGTAGTAGTAGTAGTAGTAGTAGTAGTAGTAGTAGTAGTAGTAGTAGTAGTAGTAGTAGTAGTAGTAGTAGTAGTAGTAGTAGTAGTAGTAGTAGTAGTAGTAGTAGTAGTAGTAGTAGTAGTAGTAGTAGTAGTAGTAGTGGCTCACGGTTTCCCAAAACCGGTCCAAAAAGACCGATTACTACCCAAAATGGTTATTTTTGGAACCCGAATGACGCTCAGGGGCCGGAAATGACCTATAAACAAATCGATAGTTAAATCTTTGGATGTAGGTGAGATCAACTTATAGTGTTTGAAATCATTTAAATAGAAAAAAAATGGGCGGAACGAAGTTTGCCGGAACATCTAGTCAAAAAACGCAAAAAAAACGTAAAAATATGTCCAGTTTCAAATGCTGATAAGTTGCTTAATTTTCAATAGATTTCCATTGGAAAATCAACTAGGCATGCATCCGCCCAAATGCATAAAAATCTAATTTGATTATTAGTACTAGTGTACTATTGAAAATTGTCAAACATTGTTGAAAAGCAGATTTCAACGTCTGATTGGTCGCATAATACCTGCTTTCCCCAGCACGGTCGCCTGAATTATATACCTAGCAGGGCTCTAAATTTTCGAAACAAAACAATGAAACTGGATATTTCGCGCTGTCAGTTCGATTCGAACCGTTTCATTTTCACTTGATTCCTTTCGGCTACTGCCATAGAATCACTTCTTTCTCTCTTTCCCGTCTGTTGTTCATCGGATCATTTCAAATGAAACATTTCAAATTGACAGAAAGGGTGACGGAGCGAGAGACTCTTCTCTTTCCTTCAGCGTCTCAATTGAAACTAGCACCGCATCGTGTCGTTTGATGATAGTTTTCTAATACCGCAAGCCGCAGTTAAAACGACAATGGCATTGAATAAATACGTCACGCAAGTTCCGATCAATATTTCGGATTTTTTTTTTTTGCTGTTGATGACTGCCGTTGCGTAACCACTTCGAAACTGGTGTTGGTGTCCTCCGTTTCATATTGTCCGCCCTACTTATGTGTGAAGTACTGTATGGAAGCACCCTGTCTCCGACAGCGTTCATTGTCATTTTTAATTGAGAATCGTGATGTGAGAGTGACGGTGATAATCTCCGATTTCAATTGAAAAGCATTTGTATCATTTAGCTCTTCGGTTGTCAAAATCAAAGCAAGAGCTTCGATTAGTTTTCATGTGACTTACGAAGTACTTGAGAATGATACAAAAGATTTGCAATTGAAAGCGATGGGTCAAAGTGTCACTATAACCCGATAGTTGTCAATTGAAAATGACTTTGTCAGGCTCTGATATCTAGTATACTGGGTATGCGCTTTTTGGGCTATATTAGAGCCTATCTCTGCTCATATCAATCACTTTACTAGTAAATGACGACTATGATGGTCCTAACTAAGTAGCAGCAGAAAGCAACAGCGGCAGCAAACCTTATTTCCACGGTTGAGGATAGCAGGTTGAGTGGGCCGTAAGATGCCATTATTATCAACGCTTTCGACACTAAAATAGTCATGCCTAGTTGAAGCGCTTAATGATTGCTTTTCCTAACACAATCGACAGAACTATATACCTAGTAAATCGGGAATTTGGGCTATATAAGACTCTGCTTCTGCTGAAACTAATCATTTTACTAGTCGATGGCGACTAGGACGGTCCTATCTAAGCAGCGGATGTCTAGGCATCTAGGAAACGGATAGCAGCAGTGGCATCAGGTAGCAAAAACGGCAGCCCCTGCTGGAACGCTAGTGGTAGCAGCGTCAATGGTAGGTTCAGCGTCATTTTTTTTAGTAAAACACTGACTCTGTGCGGTAGCGGTAGCATCCAGAATAGCTACATCCGACGGCACTAACTCCAGGGAAAAACTGCCGTATTTTGGCAACTCACAAATGCTTAGGATGCTGGCAATCAAAGCCTGTCAGTCGGCAGATTATCAGCGTGAAAACAGTTTTCCACTGCATTATCAGAAGTATACTTTACTCGTTCTGTCAGAGATAGCACAGAGATAGACATAAATGTTTGGGATAGTTCACTTTTGAATTAATGCAGCTGATGTAACAAACAATTTTTCTGGTTCTACGTCAACCTTGCGGTCGTGGTTTTGCGTAGCACTCTTCTGTTATTTTAATTTTATTTGTTGGTCTTTTCCAGCCTGTTTTAGCCATATTTTTGGTTGTTAGATCCGTTTCTAAGACACAATGAGATAATTTTTTTTGACATTTGAACGCGTTTTGATTAGTTCTGGTACCATTAAGATTTTTTTCCTTTAAAGCGCCCCAAAACTGATCGTTCGCCCGAGACCGTAGTTTACCGAAACATCAAGATTTTTGTGTGTATAATATAAACATCTGTTGCGTTATGCATTTCATAATATTTTTGTGCGAAATCAGAGCAATTATTGTGCGGTTTGAAGAACACATTGTAAACTTTTTGCCTCTCTCCTATTTTTAGTTATTTTCTTGCTGTTTTCAGACTTTTTGGGCCTTTTTTAAGATCGTTTACTTACTCGGCCTTTTTCGGTCTGCGGAAGCATTTGTGATTATTTTTTTTATTAAGCAATGTTTTTTTGCATTTCTTTCCATATTCGAAATGATAAAAGTTACTAGTTTTTTTTAAGCTTCCACAGTCTTTTGAAATAGATCTTGCATAAAAGGTTTTTATTTTATCAACTATGTTTGGGGGCTTTTTAAGTAGCCGTTAGTTGCTTTTTTCACCCCTTTGGGCTCCAACATGGATCATTTTCTTATTTAATTTTGGTTGTTTCTACTATAGGATTGTTGTTTATTCTCTTTCGCTTTTCGCATTTTTCGTAAAATTCCTAACTGATTTTGAATCATTGCTTTGGAAGTGCTTTTGTATTATTAATTTCGGCTTTTGGTCGTTGGAAGCGTTTGCCAGGTTTGAATTAGATAATTTTTTGTCGGGATCAATTTTTGTTTACGCTTTTTTACTGCACTGCATACGTTTATTCTCGACTCGGGATAAACCAAAACAATAACGTACAATGATTCCCAGCACTGAGTTGGCAATCGCCAAAACACAGGAACTCTCACAGTCGTCCCAGGCGTCTCCTTTAATAATACGTACAATTAGTATTGATCAGCTAAAATGCAAACGTTGCATTTATGACCATATATAAAGAGCTCAGATGATCCCGAATAAATCAGTCTTGAAGTGCATTCAGACCCTTTTTGATTTCGCTGAGCTCCTTCGGGATACCTCTAATCGAAGTCCCTGCTAAGTGAACTCTGTAGTAAAATCCAGACACTGCACCAACTGGTTGAATGTCCACTTCCGTTTAGATCCTCCGACGGTTTACAAAATATTATAAATACTTTTTTTTGCAGGCCTTCCTTGGTCTTGAAAAGCAGTTTTCTTGTATTTTAAACCTGGTTTTTGGAGTTTTTCATTCAATTTTCAGTACCCTATTGAGGCCTTTTTATCCGAACTTATAGTCATTCTTTATTTTATTTCGCATTTGGGCAAGGTTCTTTGGTTCTTGTTAACTATTTTGGCATATAATCAAATTGAGATTTATTTTTTTCCTATTTGAGCAATTTTCGCTGAAACTAGGCCACTAGGTACACAAGGTCTTTCAAATTTGATACTATTGCACATAGTTATTAGAAATAGAGAAATAATGATAATTTCATTTTTGTTTGATCGAATTTGTTGAACCCTCGGTCACCAAGGGGTGGAAGAGTTTTCAGAAAAGTTGAACTTCTAGCAATTCTTGATGTTTGATTTGAGCTATAGCTCTGAAATTCGTTATGTAAACTACTACAAGTAGCACTTTTATGTAAAGAGGAATGAAGTGATCAGAACTTTGGCCGCCATCTTGGATTATATCAGAAAACTGCAGTTTTGACCGTGTATGCAACTACCGATTTTCAATCTGAGACAAGCATTGGAAAGCTGAGAAAAAAAAGCTATAAGATGCAAGAAAAAATTAGGTGAGCATCAGTGTTAACCCATCAATTGAGCCTATTTCCCAAAATCAGTTTCAACAAATTTAACGTACATCGCGTACTATCATTTTACGAGTGGGCGGTAGTGTATCAAAGAAGAACAATGGGATTTGGGTTCATAGATAAAACAGATTATAAAACAGCTGAGACAAAACTGAAAATAAGAACGGAAGATGTGATAATAATTAAAGGTACGTATTTTTATCATTGTTTTTTTGCCGCAACGAAAGTACGTAATCAATGTTGAACAATATTCAAATTGTTCTGATAGTCACACAAAATATCTTACAAATTACCAAAAATGAATAGTATTAAAAAACCTATCGCTTTATTAGTATCAAACATGCTAGTGTTGTTCGTTATTCTCACTAAACTCAATAAGATAGATGGAGCTATAAGGGTAATAACATGTGCATACAATTGGTCTCAGTAGACAGGTTACTACGTTGATCACGCGGTGTACGTTGAATATTTTGAAACTCAGCTTGGAAAATATGTTTAATTGATAGGTTAACACTGATGCTCACCTAATTTTTTTGAAGTAGAATACTTCTCTCAGAAAGCTCGGCTACATAGGGATGTGAACTGAAAATCTAAAACCGAAAAAAGTGAAAAATATGTCCAATTTCAAATGCTATTAAATCGGTTAGTATTCGATGGATTTTCTTCGTTCTTGCAGCAATAGATTGGAACATCTTCTATGATTCTTCCCAAAAGAAGATAATTGTAATTTTATCATTCACACTATTGAAAATAGTCAAGCCTTGTCAAAACGAAAAATTCGACCTCTGATTGGGCGTTATATGATTGCTTCCCAAACACGGTCGACAGAATCATATACCTTGCAATTTAAAACATTCTATTTGGCCTATATAAGAGCCTGTTTCAACCGAAGCCGCTCATAATAGTTCTAGACAGCGACGACAGCAGTCGTCCTCCCTTAGGGACCATCCATTAATGATGTCACACATTTAGAGGGGGAGGGGGTTTCAATTATTGTGACATTTCGTGACATATGGGGGAGGGGGGGGGGGGGGTTAGCCTGAGTGTGACATCACATTTCAACTCCAAAAAAAAATAAATAAATGAAAACGTCACATACCTAATATCTAATTTTTTTTCTCGTTGAAAAGCATAATGTTCGTTAATTCTGTTTTACCGTGCATGTTCGTTTATGAATGACAGCGCAATTTGACTAATTTTTAGTGTCTCTTAATCCAATTAATATAAAAATTGTGACAAAACGTAAAAAAAATGCTTGGCTATTGTAACATGTGGAGAAGACTTGGATTGCGAATTGATTGAAGAAGAGGAACTAAATATTTATGGTCTTTCAAAAATCAGCAATGATGCTGTAGTTACTGTCTCGGCTTTCTATGTCGTCGGTATGCGACTCCATCAGCAGCATCCTTGGACTAAGAGTGGTGGGCACCGCTAATCGAAACCTGAGCGACGCTAATCGCTAAGTCGCTAACCGGAAAATTTAGCTCGATAATCGCTAAACGCTTAACGCTAAACCCACATTAGCGGAACTTTCGCTAATCGCTAACTTTTTAATATGTAAATTCACAGTTTTTCTAAATAGTTCTATTGTCGCTTTTCCACAAAATTTAGCAAATTAGCGATTAGCGTTTCGAAGGCCAAAATTTTAGCGACGCTAACAGTTTCGCTAACCAGTTCAAAAATTAGCGAAATCGCTAACTGAATTTTAGCGTCGCTGATTAGCGAATTAGCGGAATGGTGCCCACCACTGGCCTTTTCTAGTTATCTTCTATAATCTTCGTTTCCTTTTAGTTTCAGTTTTTCTGTCAGTAAAATCGTTCTTATTAAGAAAAAAAGCATTCCTAAAAAATTTCTCGATTTTTAATCAATTATTACCAAAGAAGGGAGAGGGGAATATAAAACGTGATGTAACTAAGGGAGGGGGGTCAAGAAAGTTGTGACAGCTGGTGACAAGGGGAAGGGGGGGAGTTTATTTTTTCCAAACTGCGTGACATCATTAATGGATCGTCCCTTAGCAGCAGCACTAGCAGTGCAGTGGATACCAGCGATGGGGGAAAGCGGCCACAGCTGTGGTGTAGCAATGGATAGCGTACTAGTTGCAGCGGATTCCAGCAACGATAGCAGCTGGGCCAACTGATGCAGGGACAGTGGATACCAATGGCAGCGTATAGCGGCCACAACTTTGGCATAGATATGGATATCGCACTAGTTGCAGCGGATCTCAGCATCGATAGCGGCTGATGCAGTGAGACACTTTAGTGAAATGCAGTCTCTGTGCGATAGTGGGCACTAGTAAATGCATTCAATGACAAGTTGACTCATTTTGACAACACGTGAGCCGTCTAGTTTTGAGTGTTATATCATTATTTCATTGTTTATTTTATCACAAGGAATACTTTATTCGCCCTGTCAGTGATAACGCAAAGATGTGATCGGCATCTTATGCGATACTAAAATGAACAACGAATTGTCCTTTTCAGGATGAAAGAAAACTCGACTGAAGAGTTAATATTTTCTAATGAGATATTTCACATTTTTAAATTTGTAAAAGTTATAAATTTTACTTCATCTCCGTGTCTCAAAACGTTCTGAATTATTTTTTCCTTCAGTCATGAGCACGACATCCGAAAAAATTTCATCTCAAAATTTAAAAATTGTCAAGCCCCAACCATGACAAGCAACTTGCTATGTTATTGAAAATGGTCAATTTTTGTTGAAGCGCAAAATTCGATTGATCTGATTAGTCAACGTTAATTTACTAGAAAAAATGACTGACACGCAAGCAGCCGAGTTAGCTTTCTTGTAAAAGTATTCTACTTCAACCTTGCGGTCGTGGCTTTGCACACAACACTCTTGTTATTTTTTCCTACATCTTACAGCACTTTTCTCAGCTTTCCAATGCTGGTCTCGGATTGAAAATCGGTAGTTGCATACACTGTAAAAATTAAATTTTTCTGATATAATCCAAGATGGCGGCCAAATTCTGATAACTTCAAATGAAAGCCCTATCATTCCTTTTCACAAAGAAGTGCTACTTGTAGTAGGTTACATAACGAATTTCAGAGATATAGCTCAAATTGCTAAAATCTCCACTTTTCCGAAAACTGTTCCACCCCTTGGTGACCGAGGGGTCAACAAATTCGATCAAACAAAAATGGCATTATCATTTTTTTCTCTATTTCTAATAACTATGTGCATTTATATTAAAATGTGGCCTAGTTTCAGCGAGAATCGCTCATTTGTTTTTCATTTTGGACGCGATTTTTGTCACTAATGTTGGACTGATCTGGGATTAATCACTGATTTGCAGTGATGGCATGAACTCGTGCAAAGTTGAACTGAGTAACACTATTCCAAATTTGAATCCAACTTGAATCTGCTTCCTCTCGATAGTTTGAGTTTTTTTGCACCGCACACTCTGATCGATTGAGTTTAAATGCGTGCAATGCATGCAGTGCACGATGTATCCAGCGATGCAGGCGATGATGTAACGCGATGAGTTTTGTTTTTAGAGCGAATTTATGCTTTCAAAGGACAATGCAATAAACTGTTGCAGCAGACGCGGCGCGAATTTCATCGCATTTCGATTTTTATGCAATTGTTGTTATGCAGGATTAAAACTCAAATCCAACTTAAGTGTAATGCACTGTTAGTAGTGCAAACGAACGTGCAAACCGAAAATAAATGTGCAAGCAAGTTTCAAAACTCACTTGGATACGAGGGCAAAGTCACACTGCCTACTCTGCTGATTTGGGATAATTTGAAAGCGTCTTCCGGTAAGTCTGAATATAATTTTTGCTTTACCTGGGTTAACAGCAAAAAGTATTGAGTCACTAAAGCTTGTACAACAAGAATGATCGATTGCTCCCAGCCCCGTACAGTTGATTCATTGTGCAATTTTACTGATTCTGATACTGAGCAGCAACCATTGATATGTGCAGTCAGGCTTCGAAATGGTCACGGTAGAACCACTTTTCACTGCGATAATCGTCTTCTTCTTCCTCTGACGCTACCAACGCTCGCTGTCTGAATACATTCTTAAACAAACATGTCAAATGAGTATCGTCATCACGACGTTATTTTTCTCAAACGTATTTTGACATTTTTTCTAGAAATGAGAATTGCGCACGTTGAGTGCGTGTATTCTGGAAATTATTTATATCATTGATCTTGTAATAATATTTCTCAACATAAATGAACGAAGTAGACAGAAATAGGCCGAAATAACATCGCTAAACGATTGTCACTGTGTATCTGTTTGATACGCGAGTGTCGTTTGACTATCCTTTTCTTTCTGTGAGCTGAGCGGCGATGGTTTGGTTGCTTTACATTCACGAGCGAAAGCCGACTGTGACGCACGCTAAGGAAGCGAGATCAAATCAAAATGGTGACCGTTTACAAGCCTGGCAGTCAGTCAAGCTAAGCCGGGCTAAGCTAAGCTAATTTTTGCTTTTTTTGGGCTACTTCACGGTCTTTATATCAAATAGGCTACCATTTCATGTTTACTATGTTAAACGTTTTTTTCCTTGGCCTGAATTTGGGAATTTTTAGGTGATACTGAAACTAATTTGAAGTAACATCGTTTTCCTGGAATTTTGAATCATTTTGAACGAAATTTTCTGTTGGTACTGTTTATCCAGAATTGAATTCCTTTTTACGCTTCCGGTTTTGGAACTTTTGGCGACAATTTTGGGATCCTATTTTTGGTCTTTTTGTTCTTTAGTAGCTTTTGGGATAGCTTGTTTACAACTTTCTTGTCGCTTGGTGCAAATTTCGGCCCAAATCGGGATAATTTGTTTATTTATGTAATAGGAAACATGATTCGTCATTATTCTGAAAAATGCCGAGATCTTTAAAAACAAACTGAATAAGCTGATTAAGAAAGTGATAACCAATTTTGCATGAAAACATCGAATTTGCCTTTCAAAGGCTGAAGAAATGCTGAATTCAAGGGTCATAACCTAGTTTTCTAACGTCTTTTTTTGAAGCAGGTAACAACGCACAGTATTTTGAATTAAAATGAGGCTAACAATAAAATACAATGCAATTATTCGGTACTCATCCTAGCTTTGAACCCGAAATTAACAACTTCATCCTCAAGCTAGTTAACGTGAAATAAATTCCCCAATATCATTAATCGTACTGAGTAGAACTGCACACTTCAAAGGGTTTTATTTTTATCTTCTCGGGTGGCCACTGTATCCGTTGTCGAATATGTACACCGAAAGTCACCCCGGAGCTGATAGCAGCCACCTTTCGCATACCACCCCAAGCACACAGAGCTCCGAGCGGTACAACGATAAATTTCGATTTTGAAACCGGGAAACCGAAGTAGAAAAAAAACCCTTATTGCTCCAAAGATAGCCTGACTGACCGGCATCGGATCCAGCGGGACCATCCAGAAAGGATCCTTCATTCTGCGAACCTATTCATCATCATAGCGAATCCTCACCCCCGCCCACCCACAAAAAACCGGTGCTGCTTGTTTAAGAGAAAAGAACCGGGGTGGAGCGGTGGTGGCTGAAACCGTGTTCATCAATATCGGTCTGAGTGCGCTTTGGTGTTCTTTCCCTTCGTGGATTCGTCTATTTTTTTTTGTTTGCGCAAAACTGGACCCAACCCAACTCCCCACGCGCGCTCTGGAAACATCGGGGGACGAACGCGGGGAAAGCTTGTCAAAACAGGATGAATCTTCCTTGCATCTACGGCAATCTGCTGCAGCAGCTCAGTATTGAAGCTTTTCCTTCGTTTTGCTTCATTTCCGAACTTGGCATGTGTGTTGCTGTGCAGTGGGATTCTCCTCCGGCCGGAGCTTCGTACGGTCCTTCGCGTTTGATGTATTAATTATGAGTAGTCCTGCTGTTGCTGCTACTCGGTGCTCCATCTCTTTTCGTCCGCTAGCGCGGTCTCGCGTTCGATATGTATCGGAACCCGGCCGGATGTGACGACCGTCGTCGCCGTCGTCGTCGTCGTCCTCACGGTTGTGAAAGATTGGGAAATGGAGTTTTGTTTTTTCTGTGCACTGAATGATGGATCATCCGATGTACGAAACGAAATCAAGCAGAGCTGCATCGAAGCTTTCGAGAGTTTAGTTTGGCGCTTGAAGTTCGTCCCTGTATCGAACTACTTTCAACCTCACCCCTCGCACTCGAAGGCCGCGCAGCAAATGCACACAACCCACACCCTGGACCCGGTCTGGCAGGCCACGTCCTGTGCATTTTGCGCCGCTTCGTCCCTTCGTTTGTTCACGACGACGATGACGACCAGGACGACGGAATAGCATGTCCGAATCGAACGTCCACCACCCACTGAAAACCCACCCAGCGCCGAAAATAGCAACGAAAAACAAAAAACCGGAAGGACGACGACGGAGGAACGGCTCTTGTGCATCGCATCGCATCGCATATGTACACACCAAGTCCAGGGCGCCAGGACGCGTATGTGGGTGCGCTTCATTGTTAGAGCAGAGCAGAGCAGAGCTGTGCTGTACTGCAGCCGGCTTTCCTGTATGCGATTGTGATTTGATTATTCGGTGTCCTCTCATACCAATCCGACCGCGTGACGAGGAGTATATGTGTGCTGCTGCTGCATGACACGGCTTTGGTTGGCCGCGAGGATGCAACGTTTGGTCCAATTTGGCGAATGCGCTTTCTCTTCTCGGGGCCGGCAGGCCGGCCAGAAGACGCCATTTTGCTTGATGCTTCACACACATGTGTCACAGAAGAAGGAGGAGGAGGGGGTGCCGTAGATGTCCTCGTGTGCCTGCAGGGTTTTCAGGAGGCTCTTTTTGGCTCATGTGAAAAAGAAGAAACGCAGTGCAGTGCGGGAAAAGGGAACGGAGGGGGGGATGGGTCCGGGTATCCAATTTCGGACCTGGTGGAGTGGAGTGAAGCACGTTGTGTGCACATTTTTCCCACCGGGGGTGAGCCATCGGGCGACGGACTAAGATTGGGATTGGCATTCGCCTGGCTGACTGGTTTCTAATTAAGATAATTGGAAACGAAATGGATGTGTCTTGTTCGATGATTTAAATTTTTGCATGCAGCCTGGATTCGCTGTCGCCTGTTTTCCGACTGGGAAGGGGGTTGAGGAAGGCAAAAAATTGATAGAAAGCGCAGCGCAGCGAAGAGGAATGGGGGACCTTGTGTGTGCGCAACGAGAGAAAAAAGATAAAAAAAAAACTAAAAAACTATCGAAGCGAATGCCGTACCGGACTGTTATAAGATAGATGCACGTACGAAAGCCGAGGCCGGGCCCAAACCGGCTTCAGATTGGCATAGAAGAAGCGGGGAACAGTGGGTAGGGGAAAGAGGGGAGGGACTTTCCTTTTGATGGTTTTCTAATTTGTGCTTCGGAAAGCAATTTTTCCAGCAACGCTCGAACGGATGTTTGATACGGTGACGTCCGGAGATGCTTTTTCCGATTCGATGCATTAATTAGAAAATGGCCTTTTTTGCAGTCAGCAGTGACTAAACTGATTGGATTGGTGCTTTCTTTGGAAATTGCTCGGAAAATTCAGCGTGTTTTGTTTGGTTAGATAGGCAGCAGCTTCCCCCCTTTTTTTTGCTAGTGAATAATCGAGGATGAGAGACAAAAAGCACACTAGCATTGCACTGAAGTCAAGGATGAAACTCAATTCCGTTTCGAGATATTCTATCGATTTTAGCAGAACGTGTTACGCTGGTTTCGAATTGATGTCTCACTTTTTTAAAAATCTTCAGCTATTCTGTTTAATTTCCCCAACAAAAAAACCTCGACTAATATCAAACTCATATTAGTATTTGCAATTGACTTTTTCAAAGCAGTTGTTCGAGGATTCCATGATAGCCAAAAAAATCACAAATCGATTACATTTTTTAGATTCAACCGTTGGATATCAAATTCTTAAAAGTTGTGAAAGAGGTAGCGCAAAAAAATCCAAACAGAAAAAAATTGAATTTCTTAACTAACTTACGAAAAATACAAAATACATGTTTGCACGTTTGAGATGGAATGACCCATATGTATCATACACACATCATCATGATGTTTCGGTAATCTTCGATTTCAGCCTATCGATCAGCTTTGGGACGCTGAAAAAAACGTTATTTACTTTCGCGAGCCGGGGCTCATCAAAGGCTCGTGTATCCTTAATCACCGTCAACAACCGAAACAGCCAATAGTGAGCCTTGTTGCAACATGATTCACTGACGTTGGTGCCAGTTACGTAGAACTAAACGCATATGAATAGAACCAAAATCATGGCAAAATGTTTTGAACAAACATTACGTCTTTTTAACTCTCTAGTGCCCAGTGCCGCCTTTAGACAGTCTTCAGTCAAACCTCTAAAAAGCTTCAATAAGGACTTAAACATGTTTATAAGGCTTTGTAATGATTTTTTCGAAGTCCGTTTTAAAATAATTTGGGCACTAGAGGGTTAATTGTTATTGATTCGATGATGTTTTTGAATAATGGATTCACTAACATTAGAATAAGTTAGGTTAAGTTTCCTTTTCCCTTCTAATATTAAGGGTGAGTGAGAACTGAACGTATGAAAAAGACTAAAGACTGCATGGTTGCGTGAGTGGACATTTATGAACGTGTCACTAATCCCGAGTAACGCCGCGGGTAATCGGCTCCCTAAGCTTAATTGGTAGAATTAAGTTAGGTTAAGGATGGCAAATGCAAAACGAAACAGTGTAATGAAAAAAAAAATAACCGGATTTTTTTTTTTATAAGGGGGGATTTGTTAGTAGCTTAAGTATTTATGATAAATATTAGCAAATAATGAGTATGTGTGTCCAATCACAAATGGTGACTTCTCAACACTGTTAGAAATTTGTAATTTTAATTGTTAGGATTTGTTTGCTTTCGCAATTAGGACTTATCATTCGTAGGGATTTAAACCTACTTGTCAGAAAAGGGGAAGTAAACTTACAACTAACTTAATTGCTAACTTATTGGCTATAAAGAGAGCTTATCGTAGCAATTGAGGATTGCAACGATTTTTGTCGAAAATTGTTAATAATTTTATTTGACATAGCTTCTAATGGTTCAACACCAGTAAGTCATAATTACATAATTCGAGTGTACCAAACCAAGGAGGACGCTTCAAAATCATTTTCAGAATTTTATTCTGAATCCTTTGGAGCGTTTTCTTCCTTGTTGAACAGCAACTTGACCAGATCGGTACAGCATAAAGCATTGCTGGTCTAAAATTTTGTTTGTAAATCAAAAGTTTGTTCTTTAAACAAAGTTTAGAATTCCTGTTAATGAGAGGATATAAACATCTCGTATATTTGATGCACTTGGCTTGTATACTCTCAATGTGCTCTTTGAAAATAAGTTTTTTATCATAAATTAGTCCCAAGTACTTAACCTTGTCGGACCAACTTAAAATAACCCCATTCATCTTGACAACGTGATTATTGTTTGGCTTGAGGAAAGAAGCCCTAGGCTTATGCGGAAAAATTATCATTTGAGTTTTAGAAGCATTGGGAGAGATTTTCCACTTTTGCAAGTAGGAAGAAAAAATACCTAAACTTTTCTGCAATCGACTGCATATGACACGAAGACTTTTTCCTTTTACGGAAATGCTTGTGTCATCGCAGAACAATGACTTTGTGCATCCTGGAGGCAAATCAGGAAGATCTGAAGTGAATATGTTGTACAGGACTGGACCCAAGACTGAACCTTGAGGCACACCTGCTCTGACAGGAAATCTATCAGATTTTGAATTCTGATAGACAACCTGCAGAGTTCGATCAGTAAGATAATTTTTTAAAATTTTGATTAGGAAAATTGGAAAATCAAAAGTTTGCAATTTCGCAATCAAACCTTTATGCCAAACACTGTCGAATGCTTTTTCTATGTCTAAAAGAGCAGCTCCAGTGGAATAACCTTCAGATTTGTTAGCTCGTATCATATTAGTAACTCTGAGCAATTGATGAGTTGTGGAATGCCCATGGCGAAATCCAAACTGTTCATTTGCAAAAATTGAATTTTCGTTGATGTGTGACATCATTCTGTTAAGAATAACTCTCTCAAACAGTTTACTTATTGAAGAAAGCAAACTGATTGGTCGATAACTTGAAACTTCAGTTGGGTTCTTATCCGGTTTTAAAATGGGAGTAATTTTTGCATTTTTCCATAATTTGGGAAAATATGCAATTTTGAAGCAGCAATTGAAAATTTTCACCAAAAAATCCATTGTGCTCTCAGGGAGATGTTTGATTAGTATATTAAAGATTCCATCGTCACCAGGTGCTTTCATATTTTTGAAATTTTTAATAATTGATTTAATCTCATTCAAGTTAGTTTCAATTATTTCTGCAGGTAAAAAATTCTGGGAAGAAATTAAATCAAATTGACGTGTGACTTCATTTTCAATTGGACTCACAAAATTCAAATTTGAGTTATGAACACTCTCAAACTGCTGAGCAAGTCTTTGAGCCTTTTGTTCATTGGATACAAGAAAACGTTCACCATCTTTTAAAACTGGAATAGGCTTTGAAGGTTTCTTAAGAATCTTCGACAGCTTCCAAAATGGTTTTGAATATGGTTTCAATTTTTCAACTTTAGTCTCAAAATTTTGATTTCTCAGAAGAGTAAATCTATGCCTAATCTCTTTCTGTAAATCTTTAGAAATAGTTTTAAAAACAGGGTCACGAGAACGTTGATATTGACGTCTGCGGACATTTTTCAAACGAATTAGAAGTTGAAGATTTTCGTCAATTATTGGTGAATCAAATTTCACTTGAGCCTTTGGAACAGAATAATTCCTGGCATCAACAATTGCACATTTTAATGCTTCCAAAGCGGAATCAATATTCACCTCGTTTTGCAAATCAAGCTCATTATTGAAATTTCTCTCAATATAATTTTTGTATCTTTCCCAATTAGCTTTGTTATAATTAAAAACAGAGCTCATAGGGTTTAAAACTGATTCATGTGATAAAGAAAAAGTTATTGGAAGATGGTCAGAATCAAAGTCAGCATGTGTGATCAAATCACTACATACATGACTTTGATCTGTCAGCACCAAATCAATTGTTGAAGGGTTTCTTACAGAAGAAAAGCATGTAGGACTATTCGGAGACAAAATAGAATAGTATCCTGAAGAACAATAATTGAATAAAATTTTGCCATTGGAATTACTTTGAGAATTATTCCATGAACGATGTTTAGCGTTAAAATCGCCGATTATAAAAAAATTCGAACGATTTCTGGTGAGTTTTTGTAAATCACCTTTAAAATAATTTTTGTGCTCGCGTGTGCATTGAAATGGTAAATATGCTGCGGCAATAAATAAAATCCCAAGTTCAGTTTGAACTTCAATTCCCAAAGTTTCAATAACTTTCGTCTCAAGATGGGGAAGAGCACGATGTTTGATTCGGCGATGAATAACAATTGCAACTCCACCGCCGGAACCCTGAATCCTATCATATCTATGAACCACGTAATTGGGATCATATTTTAATTTTATGTTAGGTTTCAAAAATGTTTCAGTAATAATTGCAATATGCACATTATTTACTGTTAAAAAATTAAAAAGCTCATTCTCATTGGCCTTCAATGAGCGAGCATTCCAATTTAATATTTTAATTGTTTTATTTAAAATCATTGCTAAATTTTAAATTAGAAACAATTTTAATAGTAAAATTTGTGCCTATTTGAATGGCTTCAAACATTGATTTTGCCTGCAACATGGCGTTCATAAGATTGAACATTGCCTGTTGCAAAAAAGAAAGTTTACCTGCCGTAATAGGCCCCAGGCAGTTGACATTAGAAAAAATATTTTCGGCAGCAATATTAGCTGGAGTAATAGGTGTACAATTATTTTCTAGCGTGTTTTGCTTACCCATATTAACAGTCATTTTCGAACTACCAACACTAGGCGGTATAATGTTCGAACTACCTGTAACCTGTGCATAAGTTAAACGGGTATGCAAAGGAGTAGGTAAACTATGCGTCAATGGTACGCTTGGAGAATTTTGTTTTGAAGTTGGTTTTAATTGAGAAATTGAATTTTGTTTACCTTGCCTTGCCTTAACAATTGCTAAACGGACTGGGCATTGATAAAAATTTGACATATGGTTGCCGTTACAATTCGCACAGCGAAAATTTTTACTCTCTTTCACAGGACATGTGTCCTTTGTGTGAGAAGAGTCTCCACAAATGAGGCATTTTTGGTCCATGTTACAGAACTTTGAACCATGGCCATAACGTTGGCAAATACGGCATTGGGTGATATGCTTTTCACCTCCGCCAAACTTTCGATATAATTCCCATTTTACACGCACGTTATATAAAGCATGTGCTTTTTCAAAAAATTTTAAGGTATTAACCTCACTGCGGTTAAAATGAATTAAATAATTTACAAGGGAAATTCCAGTTCGCTGACTGTTTTCGCCTCGTGATTTTTGTTTCATTAGAATTACTTGGGTAGGGGCTATGCCAAGTAATTCTGTTAAAGTAAGTTTGATCTCATCAACGGTTTGATCGTTGGTGAGACCTTTCAAGACAACCTTGAACGGCTTGGCGTTCTTGGTGTCGTATGTAAAAAATTTGTACATCTTGTCAGTTAAATACTGAACAAGACGATCACGACCCTTTACTGAGTCGGCTAATAAGCGGCATTCACCTCTACGGCCAATTTGATAGGTAACTTTAACGTCAGAAACAAACGTTGAAAGTTCCTTTTTGAATATATTAAATTCAGAAGAAATAGTTACCACAATAGGTGGAACTTTCTCCTTTTTTAAAGATTTTATATTTTGTATAGTCTCATTATTGGTAACTTCCATTTCACCAGCTTCTTGCTCAGGCAAAATATCAAAAGGATTGTCACTACAGATACTCGAAGTGTCAGAAAGAGATGCCTCTCTTTTCCTCCCCGCAGCGATGCGAGGGTTCTTTTTCCGTCCAGCCATTTCAGGTGATACGAAAAAAGTTAAAACAAATGTTAAATTCAAAAGTAGGTAGTCTTGAGAAAGACTGATGGGAAATAACTTTCAGGTAGCCTTTAAAAGACACACTGACAAAACACAAACTTTGAAGCTATAGGCAGTCAAAGACCAGTCCACAAGCAACCGAAAAAACGTCTGATCTGTAGGACAGTTCAAGACGCACTGTCCCTTAGCTTAATTGGTAGAATTGAGTTAGGTTAAGGATGGCAAATGCAAAACGAAACAGTGTAATGAAAGAAAAAAAAAATAACCGGATTAATGATTTTTTTTTCCTGTGTGGACTCATTACTGCGATCAGAGATTAGATCTATTGTGATATTGCCCAAGTATTTTCTGTATTCCGTACTTCATATTATTGGCAGTATCACTATTGAAGTAAGTAATACGCTTATGATTCACGCTTGTGTGTAAGTTTTACCTCTCCGTTTCAAGCTTACTGCTCTACTATACGGAGCCTCTGTCCATCCTAACAATATCGCCTCATTACAACTCCCTGGAGAGAACTTTCATACGTTACTCACATTAGTTTTATTATTTGTTTTTTTTTTTTGTATGCCTGAAGGGCATTGGGTAGAAAGCGCCACTGCGACAGGAATGTTTGTCTTTTGTGGCTGGTCCCGATTACTTTACACAGATTACAAGATGCTCGAACTCATTGATGGAGTTGAGCTAGTTGGTTGTAAGCCTGTGCCCCAATCCGGAACTACATGGTTGATGAAACCTGTGACCGTTTTGGGATTGGTGCTCCATACCTGGTATGGAGTTGAGAGGTAACTTCCAAAGAAGTTAAACCTCGATGAAGCAAGAGCCCCGCAAAAGCAAAGCAAATGCGCTGAGCTCTCAGGTTCAGCGTTGCAAAAGCGACAATAGTCGGTTAGGACTTTGCCGATTTTCTTTAAATGATAAAGAGCAGGACAGTGTCCAGTGAGAAGTCCCGTGATGATGCGTAGTTCACTACGAGTTAAACTAAGTAGCCGTTTGGTAACCGTAGGGTTAGGGTAGTTAAACTGTTTAGCTTGCCTGCAACCCTGCGCATGTTGCCATTGAGATGCTATCTTTAGCTTTTCCCATGTACTTAGTTCGCCTTTAATGGCGGATGTGGAAGTACCCAAAAACGGTTCCGGTCCAATGAATTGCTGAGCAGATCCTTGTCTTGCGAGGCTGTCGGCATGTTCTTTTCCCTCGATTCCGCAGTGACCGGGTACCCAAAGTAGCATAACTTTGTTGAGGCGGGAGAGTTCCCTGAGTGTTGCGATGCACTCCCAGACTAGTCTGGAGACACATGTAGCAGACTTTAATGCCTTTAGTGCCGCCTGACTGTTTGAAAAGATTCCGATTTTCGCATGTCTATATTTGCGATGTAGACATGTTATAGCACAGATATATATTGCGTATACCTCCGCCTGAAAGACGGTTGGCCACTTACCCATTGAGATAGTGGCCTTTAGACCTGGTCCGTAGATCCCTGAACCAGTCTGGGGTCCGATTTTTGAGCCATCCGTGTAGAAGGGGATTGTGCCCGATGGAAGACTCGGCCCTCCATTGTTCCACATGGAGCGATCTGTGTCGATCACTATATATGGAACGTCCATGTTTGGCTTCGCTTCCATCCAGTCCGAGACTGTTGTTACTAAAGGTGTCAGCTTAAACTCCTTTAGGATGCTTAGGTGACCCGTTAGGTCACCTTCGAGCATCGTTGTATTTCTTTGCAGCCTTAGTGCGCCTAGCTCTGCTTCCTTCTTCACATGGAGATGTAGAGGAAGTAAGCAAAGCAAGGCCTCCAAGGCTGCTGTCGGTGTTGTGCGCAGGGCACTGGTAACTGAGAGACAGGCCAATCGTTGGACTTTGGTAAGTTTCGCCTGAGCTGTCTTTTCATTTACTTTAGGCCACCATGCAAGAGCTGCGTAGGTTATACGTGGCCGAGCAATGGTGATGTAAGACCAGAGCGCTAATTGTGGTTTTAGCCCCCAGGTCTTGCCAAACAGTGTACTGCAAGCCCAGATAGCTGAAGTTGCCTTCTTGATAGCGTAGTCTAGGTGAGCAGTCCAGTTCAGCTTCTTATCCAGAATGATTCCAAGATATTTGGTCTCGTTACTGAAACATAGTCTTACCCCATTCAGTAGCGGAGGAATGATTGTGTGCATTCTTCGCTTGGTAAATGGTATAATGACCGTTTTAGCGGGGTTAATGTTCAGCCCTTCTTCTGAGCACCACTGAGAGGTGGTGTTAAGTGCCGTTTGCATACGACTAGATAGAGTTGCATCACATTTTCCCCGAACAATAAGGACTATATCATCAGCATATCCAATGACTTCGAAGCCCAGCTGTGATAGCTTGGTTAGGAGAACGTCTACCACCAGTGACCATAGCAGTGGAGAGAGAACTCCTCCTTGAAGACACCCTTTCACTGCCCCTACTGTGACAGACGTATCCCCCAATGCAGCTGTGATCTTCCTGCTCGAAAGCATTGCTTGGATCCAGCTCATTGTACTATCGTCGACTCTTTTATTTTGTAGAGCCGTGTAAATTGATGCAAAGGACGTGTTATCGAAAGCTCCCTCAATATCAAGAAAAGCGCAGACCGCTGTCTCTTTATATTTCAAGGACTTCTCGATCTTCGTCACTAGGCAATGCAAAGCGGTTTCAGTAGATTTACCCTGTTGATGAGCATATTGATGCTTGTGTAAGGGTAACTCCTTCAGAAACTCACTGCGGATGTAGTTGTCCGTAATTTTCTCCATCAACTTGAGAAGAGTTTACGTCAGACTTATAGGTCTGAAAGCTTTGGGCAATGTTTTGTCTTTTTTGCCCGGCTTTGGTATAAACACCACCTTAACGTTCCGCCAGTTGACCGGGATATGTCCCATAGTAAAGCTGGCTCGAAAGAGGCTGATGAGTTCGGACATAACGACTCCGTCCGATTTTTGTAGAAAGATTGGTAGAATGCCATCCGGTCCTGGTGACTTCATAGGCTCAAAAGAGCTTAGTGCCCAGTTGATAGAAGTCTCCGTGAAAATTCTACGAGCGAGCGCTGCGGAGTCACGTGACGTTATGCGTCTGGATTCGAGGCTCTGTAACTCTTCGACGTTCGAACCGGAGATTGCTGTCGATCCAGGAAAGTGAATGTTCATAAGAACATCCAGCGTTTCCTTGGTGGTGACAGTCAGACTACCATCTTCCTTTTTCAACTGCCCAAGACCATTCGTGTGATCTTTGGACATCGCTTTTTGCAGTCGCGTTGCCTCAGGTAGAGTCTGAATGTCTTCACAGAATCGAATTCTAGACCTCCTTTTGGCTTTGCGTAGCTCAGCGTTGTATTTTGTAAGGGATGCTCTATAGGCTTCCCAGTTGGACGTGATTTTAGCCCTGTTGAACAAGCGTCTAGCTTCCCGACGAAGGTTGCTGAGAGTTTCATTCCACCAGGGCACATCACGGCAGACTGTTCGATTTGTTAACGGACAGTTTGACATAAAAGCTTCCGTGATCCTGTGCTGTAGGTCACTTGCTGCGATGTCCAGTTCACCTGGAGTTCGAATATTTTGGTGGCAGGATGTTCTCGAATTGACCAAATGTTCCTTAAAAGAGTTCCAGTTGGTTTTCTTAGGATTCCTGAAATGTTCTCTTCTCAGAGGAGTAGCCTCGACGTCAAATCTGATGTGTCTATGGTCTGATAAACTGGGTTCATCAGAGACATGCCAGTTCTTGACTTTCTCCGTTATCGAGGCGCTACATAGAGTGAGATCTAGGACCTCTTGTCTAATAGCATTACTGAAAGTTGGCTCGTTTCCCACATTGCATACATTAACATTGTTAGAAGTACGGTATTCAAGTAGGTACTCACCTCGAGTGTTGACATCCGAGCTGCCCCAGACTGTGTGATGCGCGTGGCATCGCAGCCGACGATGAGTGGCTTGTTGATGCTTCGGCAGTATCGCACAAGTACTGCGACTTCGGATGGCGGTATATCGTCCTCGTCCCCCGGGAAGTAAGCGGAGGCAACAACCACTTCTTGAGTGCCGTTGGTTGTCGGGACTTCCACCGCAATGGCAACCAAATCCCGTTGGATGAACTCTGTAATGGGAACAAATTTTATGTTTCTGTTCAGCAGAATTGCAGTCCTGGGATTTGACTGTTGATTACAATAGACCAACTTACTGTTTGTGTTGGCTTAGCCAAGGATCCTGGTGTCGTGGACCCATGGTTCCTGGATCAGCGCCACGGATAGCTGATCCTTGGTGAACCTCCGGCAAAGAACAGCAGAGGCGCGCTTTGCGTGATGGAGGTTCACCTGAACGCAGCGTATGCTGCTCATTTTGTTGGCAGCGCGTCCTTCGTCGGATCTAGTTGAGATCCGATTGGCGGACGGTTGCCATCAGCGGTGACGCTGGGATGGGTAGTCTGCATACCCTCAGCAACAGGCTCCCGTTGCAGCAGACAGTAGGCGACAGAAGTGCTACTCTCACGTTTAGGCGGCGGAATTTGGCTCTGAGGGTCGCGACTGTTCAGATGCTCACGCTTACTCCTCTTTCGATTTTTCGGCGGAACCTTCTTCGCTATCGCGGGAGTGCGTCGAGCAGGTGGTAGGGGTACACTCCCTGAGGGAGTCTCCGAACGTACCGTTCCTGCCTTCGCACCAGAACCTTTCGCGCCTGTGTTTGAGGACTTTCTGCCAACCTGCCGCATGCGTGCTTTGCCGTACTTGTAGTTCAGCAGGAAGCTCTGTGCCGCTATGAGGTTAGCAGACTGTTGGTCCAGCTCCACCATCAATTCGACAGTCTTTCCAGTAACGTTGCGATGACATACTCGCCATGCACGTGTGGAGAAACCGTCGTTCTGATTTTGGAGAAGACGGAGAATTCTCTCATTTGTGGTGTCCACACTGTCCTGGAAGTACCCTACAAATTTCAGGGCCTTCGGCAGGTCCTTCGTGCGAAAGACACTAAGGTGTGCTCCCTCCCACGGTATGAGAGAAGACGCCGTGGTCTCCAGCCATCTAACTGTGTCGTTGTCGGCACAGTCAAGTTGTAGGGTACCGTTTTTTAGGCGACAGCTCCTAAACTTGGGCCTGATGGCCGGTGACACCTGGTCCGCAATGCAGTCCAGAATGGCATCTCGAACAGTTTTTAACTGTTCAGGGGTAAGTAGGGAGGCTGGATAGTCTATCGTTATGATAGACAGGCTCGTGGCCTCCAGCATCTCCCTATATGTTACCCCTGACGTTTGTCGCGGTGCAGGGGGCTCCGCGCAAGCCAAGTCCCGGGGCTTTTTGCTGCTCGGGCCCTTAGCGCTTGTGTTTGGCGACACTGTCTCAGTCGACCGCTGCCGCTTGGTTGCGACCTGACCTGAGCGGTCAGCTTGGTCGATTGGTTGACGAACTTTGCCTATGGCCTCCTCGCGTGAGTGACCCAGGCTTAGCAGTCTTTTAAGACGCCGCCGTGGTGATTGGGAGAGCCGTTTGACATCAGCACGAGGTGACTTAGGTTTCCCCTTGTCAATCGGCTGTGTCTCCAGATCGGGAAGACTGTCCGTCGGGCTCTCTTCTTTCCCGCTTGGCGAACCGAGGATTAGTGATGAAACTGAAGGTCCTCCGTCCAGCGATTCGCTGTCGAGGTTGAAATCCATCTCCAGTTCCATCTCCTCGGTTCTGCCTGTAGCGTGCAGCCTTGTGGGGCTGCACGCCATGGAGTGTGTTGGCTCCATTTGTTCCGACAGGTTGAGGTTGCCGGGGCCCTTTTTTGAAAATTTGTTAAACTCCAGTTTTTAGTCCCACGAGTTTGCCACGAAAGAACGGGTTATCTGCGTGTCACGATAGCCTAACGCAGAAGGCTAGGTTACTGTGGAAGGGCGCCAGGTATTCCACAGGCTCCGTTAGCGGCAGGGAATTTATTAAACCCCCCCCACCATTCATCTCTCGGCACGGGTCGCGTCACACCTTAGCTTAGGGGTTTAACCATTATTTCACGTAACAGCCATGGTTAAGAGCTGTTACAACCATCCTCCTTTCCAGGGGCTTTGGACCCTCTGCGCCAGTTCTCAATAATTTAAGTCTATTCGTACAGGCTACACTAAACTAAAGAGAACCGCCACAGGCGGAGTTAAAGTTTATTAGTTAGTTTTATTATAATAGGGACTTATTTTTGTTGGAAGAAGAGCCAACGGGGTTCTGTAGAATTCAGATTGAAGGAAAGGTACTTGGTGGAAAGGCTGAGAATAAACCCATGCGAAAGTCCTTTGACAACCAAATGGTCTGATTCTACTAAAATTTGAACCCATGATAGTGAATTGATCAGTTGAAATTTTCATTGATCTAGTCAGCATCTAGTACCAGTTGATCTAAACATATGAAAATACAGCTCCATATTGACTTGGAAACTACAAAACTGACTGACGTGATATTTTGTATTTGAGGGTTTGAGGGGCCGGAAAAGGTGATAAAGATAGTTCAAGACCCGTTCCTATTCTGGAAGGAAGGGGTCCCGTACAAATCAAACTCAAATTTCTGGACATCTCGAGAACTAATCAAGCAAATGGAACCAAAATTGGTATTTAAAGGTTTTTGGGGGTAAGAAATGTTTCTATGATAGTTTGACACTCTCAATACTCTGGAAGGGGGAAAGGGGGTCTCCCATACAAATGTAGTAGATGTTTCAACCATTTTTTTTTCAGAAAACAGCCTAAAATGATGGGGATGATGTACAGGAGCTAAAAATGGACTTCAGACGCCACTTTAAAATTCTAGATGGCAACTTCCGGTTTTTGGAAAACAACCTTAAATGACTACTCGATATGGGTATATTAAGCATCGAGGTGATGTATATTTATTTATTTGTAAAGTCATCTGACACAGGTATGGTCTTAATGATAAAATAAATCTAAGTTACAAACACAATTACACTAAACATCTTAAAAGCATTGAATTGGGCGGCCATAAATCGAGTTGGATTAAACAGCCCATAGTTAACTCTGCTTGGCTCGAGGTACAGGAAGTCTCTTGTACGGAGTGGTCTCTCAGGTGCGTAAAGGTTCATCTGTTGTAGTATTACAGGGCAGTCAATTTGTCCGGAAAGGATTTTAGCAACAAAAACGGCTTGAGCAGTAGCTCATCACTGCTCGAGCGTTTCAAGTCCCAGTGGCTTACATCGAGCTTCATACGAGGGTAAGTCAAACGGGTTATTCCAGGGTGGCATGCGAAATGCGTATCGAAGAAATTCTGGACAGACTCGATCCTGGCGATCCAGTTAGCTAGTGATGGGCACCAGACTACCGAACAAGACTCGAGGATAGAGCGCACTAGCGAACAGTAGAGCGATCGAAGACAGTAAGGATCCAGAATCCCAGCTGACGATTAGCCTTCGAGATCACTTCATCAAAATGTGGACGAAATGTGAGCGTACAATCAAGTTTTACACCAAGATCACTAATGTGAGCTACCCATTGCTATGTATGATTAAGTAAGGTGTAATCAAATAAGACTGGAATCAGCTTGCGGTAAAATGTTATTACGTTGCACTTTTGAACGCTTTGTGTCAACAGATTCTTCGTGCACCATGCCTAAAATTCGTTGATCAAACGTTGTAGTTCCAGGCAGTCGGATAAGGCTTTGATTACCGCGAACATTTTTACATCAATAGCGTAAAATAGGCGACAATCAGGTGGCAGTAAAGAGGAGACTTCGTTGATAAAAAAAGAGTGGAAAGCAGGGGATCTAAATTGCTTCCTTGTGGGACGCCGGAAAGATTCGTGAAATATTCTAACTCTTCCAAACAAATTTTCACGCAGAGATCTCGGTCCGTCAGGTATGATTTCATCCATTTGATGAGATCACCAGAAACCCCAATTTTCTCGTTCCTATTCAGTAGTATTCCGTGGTCGACTCGATCGAAAGCAGCTTTCAGGTTTGTGTAAACAGTGTCTACTTGTTCCCTGTCATCCAGACGGCTTAAACAAAAAGAGACAAATTGAGTCAAATTCGTTGCTACAGATCTTTTGGGAAAAGAGCCGTGCTGATCCACGGAAATGTATTGAGAGCTACAAACAAACAACGCTTCATGGACGATGATTTCAAATACCTTCGAACAAGCACAAAGTGACGTGATTCCGCGATAGTTCTCGATGTTTCGTTTGTCTCTTTTTTTGGAAACATTATCGATTTCTTCCACATCGTTGGAAATGTTTTCTGCTGAAGGGAAAGATTCAGCATAATAACTAGAGGTCTAATGAGCGCAGCCATGCATTTTTTGAGACCGCAAGAGGGAATCCCGTCAGGTCCAGCAGAACACGAATATTTCAGTTTTTTGTAGCTTTCTCAACTAGATGATCGGTCACGTGGAAGATATTCAACTGAAGGAGATCACGTGGAGTGTTTTCGATAGCAGCGTTTATCTGTGCGTCCGAAGCAATGACCGAATTAAACGTATTTTTTAAATGCGCAGCAAAAAGTTCGTTGGCCTTTTCGTCTTTTAAGAACATGCATACTGGTAAACCTTCCTCTTTTCTTTGAAGTTTCAAATGACCAAAACAATTCGGGTTTTTACGAAGGCTTGCTTGCTTGTGCAATGTCAATCGTCGGTACAAGAAACGATTGTAGGAGCGGTAATTACTACTGGCCAAGCTGAACTGCTGTCTAGTGAGTGGGCAGCGCAGTCTACTGTAAGCACGTAAAGTAGAAGATCTGAGACGTTTCAAACGTCGCAAAAGTGCATTGCCCCAAGGTGGCTTTCGGGGAAGTTGGCGGACAGGTACCGAGTCTGATATCAGTTGTTTCAAAATATGTGTGAAGTTATTGACCGCATCGTCAACATTTTCGAACAACTCTGAGCGACGCCAACGAAGTCAACGAATTTAATGGGTGCGGAGGGCTGAACAGTAATTTCAATTGCGGGATGGTCAACGTCGAGTGAAGTCAATAGCTCAGCAGCTTCCCGAACGCAGCAAACCGGGAACGTACATTCATTGACCAAGACTAAGTCAAGTAGGCGAGAATCTGCACGAAGCCCTGCTCACTAAAACCATCCAGAAGAGATGCTTCTTCTACCGAACGTATGTGGTCCCTGATGCAAATTTATGAGTGCAATGATTCGGAGTCGTCTATTACATTGAAAACACGTTAGAGCTTCAAATGTATCATGTCCCGCACACAATTGTTTGTACAGGTTTCAATTTTGATCAACAGTTGTGCTAATTTCGCGCAATATTGTTAAGGTTTCGCATTATTCAACTTTTTGCGTGTATAGGCCAGAAAAAAAAACAAAATCATTCCGAAATGACCGAAAAACGTACTCCGAGACTGGAAGAGCCTCAAAACTATCCCAAATCAGACGCAAGAGACCCAGATGGTAAAATGACAACCGAAACATAGACTAGACATAAACAGACTGCAAACGCTTCGAAAAATAATAAATGAAAAATGTTCAAATCAGATCAAAAAAGGCAAAAAAGGAAAAAAAAGCTAAAATTAGGATCGAACTGATTGAAAACCTTTTTGTAAAAAACCTAGGTAAATCATTCATGTCAGAAAATAATCGAAAATTAGTTTCAAAATGAGTAAGAAAAGTTTAAACCCTTAAAACGTTGATAAATATTTTCTAAAATTAATCCCTTTAATCCCAAAAACGAACCTATAATGTCCGGTTCATGCTGAATTTCGGCTTGGAAAGTGTACAGTAACTCGATAGTTATAATAATGATTGACTCAGTAATTATGAAATTTCACATACAAGTATAGAAGTATTTCATTTCTTTTTTTTAGATACAAGTATAAAATTAATGACCTATAAGAAGACTGAAAAATTGGTAATAATATTGAAGAGATTTCCATGGAGAGTCAAGAAAAAAATATTAGACGCAAAACAACTGGAAGCAATGGTCGGAAACAAGAAAAAATATTCGAAATTAGGCCCACACGCCTCCAGATACCAACCTGACCTTAAAATAAATTCAATTTGGTAGAACACGTTCCTGAAGAACCACAGAAATAAATGTACTGCAATGTTCCGAATGACTGAAAAATGCCAAAGACCAGAATGAAAATGATCCCGAATTAACCTCGAAAGGGTAAAAAACATCGAAATAATGATCGTAAAAGGTTCTCAAAGGTTTTTTTTTTCCTGTATGGACTTCCTCACTGCGACCAGAACCGTAGATCTATTGTGAAATATGCCCGGGTGCCTGCTGTATCCCGCACTTCTATAATTAACAATACCGCTGTTGAGAAGTAGCATGCTTATTATTATTGTTTATTTGTGCTTGTGTGTAATGCTCGTTCCTCTTGCCAAATATCACCAATTATAAGTCCCTGGAGAAGTTTCGTCGTGCGTCCTTCCGGCCAGTTTTATCAATGAGAGGGGCTATTTAGTTTTGGCGGCTCTCTCTAGTCAGGCATTTTGGCTACATGTCCAGCCCACTGAAGCCTGCCCCGCTGTATTACTTTCACTATATCAGCATGTTGGTTTACCTGGTACAACTCGTGATTCATGCGTCTGCGCCACACTCCATCTTCCAGTTTACCACCAAGTATCGATCGCAGAGCTTTACGCTCAAAAACTCCGAGCACTCGTCGATCAGCTTCCTTCAGCGTCTATGCTTCATGCCCGTAAAGGGGCTACCGGGAGTATCAGCGTCCTATACAGCGCTAGTTTTGTGCGAATTTGCAAACTACGGGACCTTAGCTGGTTACGTAGTCCGTAGAACTCGTCGTTTCACTTCACGGCTCATATCGTTGTCTCATGTCACAAGCGTACCAAGATAAACGAATTCGTCAACCACTTCAAATCGTTCCCCATCTATATCCACCTCAGCACCAACACCACTGGGACTCCATTCAGCAATTACGCTGTCTTCCACTTTCATTTCACATCCCTATGTAGCCGAACTTTCTGAGAGACGTAGTTCTACGTCAAAAACTGTCTCTTTTTAAGCTCTGAAAACGCTTCCAATGGGCGAAAATATTTTTGAAAACAGGTTTTCAAAACTTGGATAAGAGAGAAAGTGAAGGGTGTTATCTACGGCACAACCGTATGGTTGACGTAGGACTACGTAAATTATAATTCATCAAATTCTGCTTTTAAAAGCGATGGTCACTCACTGTAAAAAATGTTTTGGAAAACTCATTATATTTATACGAAATATTGAAGCGTCTTACGAAAGACGATTATAGTTTGACTTAATAGCAGCTTAGTACACAACAGTCTGATATACTGTTGCGGGGTAGAGAGTGCTACAATTTTGCAGTTTGCTTCCATGCGGTACGCGAAGAATTTGGTTTGTTTTCCTTCCAAGCCCTAACACGACACAACGTGTCATGTTGTTGCGTTGTTGAGAGCTCCTTCGGTCCAGTTTCACTGCTTACCAATACGAAAAAAAAAATTCATTTTTCTTACGCTCATATTACATACAGAAAATTTTTTTGCGTCTTGTGGAACTGTGGAAATGACATTACTTGAAAAAAGGCGGAGCCACTTACGACATAGGCCTAGAATAAACATCGTGAACAGAAGGTAAGCTCATTCGTTGTTTTGCTTTCGTCTCGATTAGACGCAAATTGTTTATCTCCGTTTGAGTTCGCAAAATAACAATACACGAGTTATCGTACGGGTGTTTTTTGTCGATTAGTTCTTGTGTTGTGCGATAACAATAGCCTGTTGTATATCGGCAGAAACATCTGCACACTGGTAGGGGCGGGCTACCCCGCCAGTGATTCGATACGGAGCTGATATATCAGCAAGAATAATTCTCCCGCACCGCTGTTACCCCGCTAGCAGCACGGACCACCATACGATCGAGCGAGTGGAAGTCAACTACAAGTGGCATCTACAAGGTCGCGTGTAAGATACGGCCACTGTGTCACAACACGAAGCTGGATCGTCATTGTTTGTTCTGCGGAGACACTCGATTAATCCAACTATCAGCCGTGAGGTCGTGACTTAGACGTTCGGTGAAGTATTTTAGAATTTTTACTATAATTATCAATATTATTACTATGTTATAATATTATTATTAATATTATTATTGATATTATTATTATTGTTATTATTATTTTTATTACTACAGTTATTATTATTATTATTATTATCATTATTATTACTATTGTTATTAGTATTAGTATTACTGTCATTTTTTTATTTTGATCCCTTGTAGTTTGAAAAATTGTTTTTAAAATTTAATATCAACTACTTGATCCCCCCACCCCCCCACATTCGAATATTTATTTTTTGTGTGCGGTAGAGCGTAACGCTCCCGCAAAATGGACGACATGCAGGTGCAACTATTCCTGGATGTGGAAACAAATGGGGAAGAGATTGAGATCTCCCCCATCAATTCCACTCTACCTTCCCCGCTACCTAGCCCCGTACCAAGGGTACCGGCAACACGGGTGAAAGCTTACCCAGATGCTTCGAAAGGTCCGTTCGTAGTTTTCTTTAGGCCCATAAAGAAGCATCTTAACATTATACAAATAGGCAAGGACCTGGCAAAACAGTTTTCGGACGTAACCGAGATTACGAAGGTGAGGCCGAACAAACTGCGAGTTGTCGTGAGTAGCTTGAAGCAAGCAAACGAAATTGCTGGCTACGAGCTCTTCACGAGAGAGTATCGCGTGTACATCCCTGCCAAGGATGTAGAAATCGACGGTGTGGTTACCGAGGGGAATCTCACTGTCGATGACATTTTGCGTCATGGAGTTGGCTGTTTTAAGAACCCCTTGATGCAAAGTGTAAAGATACTGGATTGCAAGCAATTGCATTCAGTATCCATCGAAGAAGGGAAGAAGAAATTCCTCCCTTCGGATTCCTTCCGAGTAACATTCGCCGGATCCGCGCTGCCGAACTACGTCCGCTTGGACAGGGTACGTCTACCTGTACGCCTGTTCGTACCGCGGGTCATGCATTGCCAAAACTGTAAGCAGTTAGGTCACACAGCCACCTACTGCTGCAACAAGGCACGCTGTAGCAAGTGCGGGACAATCATGCTGAGAACGCTTGCAGTGGGGATACTGAAAAAAGTCTTTATTGCGAGGGAACTCGGCATGACCTTCCGGCATGTCCCGCGTACAAACAGCGCGAGGAAAAAATTAAGCGTTCCCTCAAGGAACGATCAAAGCGCTCTTCTGCAGAAATGCTTAAGAGGGCTGAGCCACCCTCGACAGGAAACATCTTTTCTTTTCTGCCAACTGATGAGGGTACATCTGACGATCCCGTCGAAGGGTGTTCTTATGCCATGCCAGAAGGATCTAGGAAGAGGAGAATGATCAACTCTCCTAATCTTTCTCGCAAAGGTCGCAAGATAACCCCTAGCGGAATGACCAATAAGACAACACAAAAAGTAAGCGGTGAAGAAAAACCGAAGCAAGTACCCCCCGGTTTTAATTTCAAATCAAACCATTTTATGATTTTGGGAGATTTTAACTCTCACTGTTCGCTATGGGGGTCGCTGTACGACGACAACCGATCTTCTTTAATTTGTAACTTGATCGACGACTTCAATATGACACTTTTGAATACTGGGGAAGCGACAATCGTTATATCAATTGCTAATGGTTCAACTCCTCCGAACCCAATCAATATTTCCTACGACCTTACACGTAATATTGATTGGAAGCGTTATGAGTCTATTATAGCGGAATCTATCGAGACTCACGAGGAACTTCCTCCGGAGGAAGAATACGCGTTCTTAGCTGGCTTGATAATCGACGCCGCGACTCAAGCTCAGACGAAACCGATACCCGGGGTAACGATTAGACAGCGCCCTCCCAACAAATGGTGGAACAAAGAGTGCTCTGAGCTGTACGTGCGAAGGTCCGCGGCGTATAAGGACTACCGGGAGTACGGCACTGTCAACCTGCTTCGAAAGTACGAGGCACTGGGCGGGCAGATGAAGAGCTTAGTAAAGGCGAAAAAACGCGGGTACTGGCGGCAGAAAAGCATATGTATTTCTCACATGGCGATTCGACAACTTCCCGAATTAGTTACATGGGCCTTCCCCAGGGCTCATGTTTAAGTCCTCTCTTATATAATTTTTCCGTCAATGACATCGATGAATGTCTTGCAAATTCATGCACGCTAAGGCAACTTGCAGACGATAGCGTTGTATCCATTACTGGTAGCGAGGCTAGCGATCTGCAAGGACCATTGCAAGATACCTTAGACAATTTGTCTGAATGGGCTCTTAAGCTGGGTATCGAATTCTCTCCGGAGAAAACTGAGTTGGTCGTTTTTTCTAGGAAGCATAACCCAGCTCAGCTGCAGCTCGTACTAACGGGTAAAACGATCTCTCAGGTTTTAGTCGCTGAATATCTCGGGGTCTGGTTCGACTCTAAATGCACCTGGGCTTGTCATATCAGGTATCTGACACGAAAATGCCAACAGAGGATTAATTTTCTTCGTACGCTTACCGGAACTTGGTGGGGAGCCCACCCAGGAGACCTTCTGAGGTTATACCAAACAACAATACTGTCAGTTCTTGAGTACGGTTGTTTCTGCTTTCGCTCCGCTGCGAACACGCATATTTTGAAACTAGAAAGAATACAATATCGTTGTTTGCGTATTGCCTTGGGTTGCATGCAGTCGACCCATACGATGAGTCTTGAAGTGTTAGCGGGTATTCTTCCGTTGAAACATCGTTTTTGGAATCTCTCTTACCGGTTGCTAATTCGATGCACAGTTATGAACCCATTAGTAATTGAAAATTTCGAGAGGTTGGTCGACCTTCAATCTCAATCCAGATTTATGACTTTATATTTTGACTATATGGCTCAAGATATTAATCCTTCTTCATACGATTCCTCCAATGTCGCACTTTTAGATACTTCTAATAATGCTATATTCTTCGACACCACCATGAAACAAGACATTTCTGGTATCCCGGATCAATTGCGACCCCAAGAGATCCCTAAGATTTTTTCCAATAAGTTTGAACATGTTAGTTGGGATAAAAGGTTTTACACTGACGGATCTAATCTAGATGAGTCCACTGGCTTCGGTGTTTTCCACGAAAATTTTACGGCAATCATCATGGAACTCAGATGAACTGGGACGGTGGCTACATTCCATTTTTCCTAAGGTATCGACGAAAGCATGGTTCAAGGGGTTGGATGTAGGTCGGGACTTCATTCGCGTGATGACCAGACTTATGTCCAATCACTACACGTTAAACACGCATCTCTTTCGTATAGGGCTTGTAGACAGTAATCACTGCGTTTGTGGCGATGGCTACCATGACATCGAGCATGTTGTTTGGACGTGTGCCGAATTCTGTGATGTTAGGTCCGAGCTTATAGATTCCCTCCGGGCCCGAGGAAAACAACCGAACGTACCCGTTAGAGACATTCTGGGAAGCGGTGATCTACAGTACATGACACAACTGTACTGTTATTTGAAAAAGACTGACATTAAAATTTCATATTCTTTTGTCTATTTGTCAGAATACCCGTATACGACGCTGGAGACACGAACACGAAGAGCCTAAATCTATGTTTGAAAAACAAAAAAGAACACCAGTCGAAACACAAATAGATCGTATATCTTAATTAGTTTAGGGCAAGAATTGTATCTCCCTCCTCACCTTAAATCCCCACTAGCTCGTAGTCGGCCGCGAGAATAAATAAAAGGCCTCCCTCTTTTCCCTGCTAACGTAGAATTAATACGAATTGTACTTGGCTCAGTAAAACAGAAAATGTATCGTGCCGTGTCAAATAAACAAATTTTAAACCTAAGAAGGTAAGCTCATGATTGGTTAGTTGCTGCTTTACCAGTTGAATTTCAGCTAATTTTTTTACTAGTTTACAATTGAAAAGACACACAAGCGGGTGATTGGATGAAGGGCACGAAACTAAACCAGAAATGATTGATTCCCAAATCAAATTTTTATTTATTTAGTATTAAAAGTTGTTTTTTGAACTATATTTCTATTTTTAACAACGGCTTCTGCCCGTTAACACACATTAAGCAGACAATGTGTGCAGTAGAGAAAGCGAAAAATAAGCGAACTGGAAATATGATCTCAACGGGACTTGAGCCCGCAATCCTGTCTCCCTGTATGTTTTGGTCAAAACACCATGCCGGAGACAGGGAGATTGCGGGCTCAAGTGCCGTCGAGATGCGGTATATTTTTCCAAATCTCTATCATATTTCCAGTTCGCTTAATTTTTGCTTTCCCTACTGCACACATTGTCTGCTTAAAAAATTGTGTCAACTATTATAACACAACACCCTTAAACACCCTTTGATCAACATATTGGCGTTCGAAATTCGTTCTGTGGTGATAAATTAATATGTATTTTAAAAGGGGAACATTTTCGTAACACTTCCCACAGCTTGCTATTCTACTAAAGTAAGGCGTAGTCCTACGTCAAAAAAGTTGAATAAATTATCACAAACTGAACGCTCCCATAGACCAGGAAAAAACTAAATGCTTAAAAATAGCATCAAAGGGCAGAAAAGACCAAAAGAGGTAATGATTTCGAATGAAAACCAAGAAGAGAAAATCTTCTCAAATTAGTCTAGTCTCAGGCGAAACAAACATAATAACTTCAAATTCCAAAGAGACCAATTATTTATTGTTTTTTTTTATATTTTTAATTGATTCCCAACTAGGTTCAAAGTTATAAAAAACGCGTCCGAAATTCGCCTTAAAAGTAAAGAAAGAAGTCTTTATTTAGTCCCAGAACGACAAAAAAAAACAATCAAAAAAGAAGAAAAAATCTCTCAAACTAGACCCAAAATGGCTGCTAAACTCTATTCTCTGATTTAGCAATTAGAATACTTCAAAGCTTTTGATTCGACGGTTGACATTATGTTTTGTCACAATTGTTTGGTTGTTTCTAATTATTATTTCATTTGAAGTGAGTTGCTTTATCACACCCCTCTACGAAAGAGCTCGCACAGAGAGCCTCCTGGTATAGTCTCCTCACATATGACTGATAGAAAACACAAGAAACAAGAAAGAGAAAAAGAAACGATAAAATTCAGTGTTAATGTTCAGGTGTGTGTGATGAGTTATTCTACAAAAAGTAGGGATTGCCCAGTGGAATGAGGTGTTCTTTTGAAGGGCTCCTTGAAATGCAATAAGGATAATTCAGTTAATTTTATAATAACTGTCTATTCAAACAGAAGAGGTCCAATACTGCTCCCTTGAGGAACTCTCACATTTATAAAACGGAGAGTACTCTGCGTATCTTTTATCGCCACAAACTGTTGTCTTCCACTCAGGTAGCTGCGTATGATATCATTAGCCTTCCCATGTTATTAGAAAAAATGAACATTGTCTGCTACACATATGATGAAAATTGAACAGAATAATTAGCAAAGGTCCTGTATCGCGCTTATAAAGACCAAGCTTAAACCTCAGCTATTTGGAATGATTTTAAACTCGCCCGTTCCACGCTCAGAGTATATTTTTATTCACCAGATTTTATCCCACAACAGCTGCAGTGCGGTGACGGCTCATCAAACCTAGGCAGTGAAATCGGGTTCGTTGGCGTCCTCTCGGTGGTGTGCGTCTGCTTATCGTGAAGTACCACTCCAGAAAATCACTGAGCCTGAGGTTAGCTCTTTGCTTCCCAGCCACAGCAGGACGCGTTTTGTTTTCTCGTCTTCAGCGCTGCCAAAAGCAGCGACGGTGATGGACGACTGGGCCCTCGAAAAACACCCAAAAAACGAGACGAAAAAAAAGCATTTTTCGTAAAGGAAACAAATTCTTTCCAAACATCGTTTTGTGTTTGGTTGCACATTGTCCGAACGAGGTAAATAAAGAAACCCGGTGAACTCCGGTGGAAAATTCGTTCATGCATCCCCGCATGCAGACCAACAACCGAACGGCAGCGCATGTTTTTTCCTTGTTGATGGCTGCCCCCATCTTTTCTCCTTCATCGTTCCCTCGCGCGTTCGTCCTGCTTTGTTTTTCGGGGGTGAAAATGGATGGATGCGCGCATCGTATCCTACATCCGATACGTTCCCAGCCTTCCTTTCCGGCACTATATGCGAGGACTAGCTGGGAACGAAAAAAGGACCTAAAAACAAAGAAAAAGAAAGGAAAAACTATAGCCGATCCTTTGCATCGATAGCCGGCCTTTCTCGGATGGATGCCACAGCGGTTCCCGTGTGCAGCGCGGCAGAATTTCTCCCACAGCTCTGCACTGTGGAAAATGAGAAGAAAGCAGCAAACAAAAAAAGAACCAAAAGCAAACGACTCCAATGATTGCGATATGGTGCGCTGATGCATCGAACGGTCCTTCAGGGCCGGTGACTAGGAAGGAGGATTTTTTTAGAGGGAATCAATCCAACTAGCGGTGTGAGCAGGCTCTGGTTCAATTCAGTAAAAAAGTCAGTGAGATTCTCATACCATTCACAAAGAACGACAAATGCCGATCGAATTTCGAAAGGATTTTAGATGAAATGTTCACACTTTCCCACACCGCCTGCAAAACGATTTCGAAAGTCCAGCCCCGGAATTGCACCGAAGCCGAAGCTGATGCGTCGTCCTCTCGTCAGTCGCAGAAATCCTGTGTGCGTGTCTGTGTACGTACGTGTGTGCGTGCATATGTGTGTGTTTGTGTGTCTCTATGTGCTCAGGCCTGCTGTGGCCAGTGGCCAGAACCGGCGTCTATGTGCAATGCATCCACGTCTAAACGAACGAACGAACAGTGGTCCAACAACAGTATCCGTGCACTGCGTTTTGCCGCTGCGGTGGGCGCATCCAAACCACCCTCTCACCGCCCACCCACTCAGCATCGGCGCCTTTTTCGCCATCAATATCCTTCAGCCTAGCCTAGCGTGCAGAAGAGGAAGGATTTTGTTTTAGTCTTGTAGGCAACCGGGCGATCCTGTTGTAGTCTTTTTTTTTTTTTGTTGCTCTTCTTTTCCGATGGAATCTTTTTGTGCTGATGCGCTTTCCAGCCCCTGCGAGTTATGCAGCAGCACCAGCACCGGGCCAAAGGAACCGATAGCATCATTGCTGGCGCAGCAGGCGCAGTAGCACACATATGCGGGAGAGTAAACAGTAAGAAAAAAAAAACAAGAACCTACACTGGAATAATCAACGACAAACTTTTTGGACCTAAGCCATTTGCAGTGTAAACCAATCAACTGGAAGAGGTGTGGTTTTGGTCACGATGACGATGCTGACAATGAGAGAGGAGGGGGTGGGGGACTAGTTCGTATATGTTTTCTCACCTTTTCGAAAAACAAAAAAATAAAATGTTAACCTTTCCCTGGGATGCGTTGCAGATGCGATAGTTTTTGCTTGTTGTCCGTTCAATCCAGCCTCGGTATGCAATTTTCATGGAAATTTCTTGCGCCACAGCCTTCGTCGTACCGGTGGAAAAGTACATACCAGAATGTTTCGTTCGAGGCACGATTTTTGCTGCATCCTTCGCTCCGCGGCAAACGGTGATTGCGTTGCTGCTGGGAAATTAATCAGTAGCTTTCTCTGTGAAGGGAGGGGGGAATGTGCGGTGCATCATGTGAAGTACCCTTCTTCCTCGCGCTGCTGTAGTAAATCATCCGCGAGAAAAGCCGTCCTGACAGGTGCCCAAAATGCGGATATCAGCTCGACAGCCCGGACTCAAGGACGGTGAAATTTCCGCAGCAACAGCAGCAGCAGGGCTGTGATAAGTTATTTCGTGAGTGCAGCTCGAAAGTCTGACTGTCCGTCCATCCGTCTATCTGTCTGTCGGTCTGTCTATTCTACAATATGGCAAGCTGATAGCTGACATTAAATTTCGAGGCGCAGTTTGTCAAATGCTGAGAGCAGACTTTACCTGACGTGGATTTTGACTTACATTGTTGGGATTTGTTTCAGCTAACCAAAATCAAGCTTCTTTAGATATCACTCGTTACCAGCGATGGAAACGAAACGATTATGACCCGATTGTCGTTTTGTCCCAAACTGTACAGATTGCGATGTGTTCAAGTAATGAATAAACTTGAATCCTCTCAGTACGTAACAAAATGTTGATGCATTGCTCACTCGGAAATAATAAATACATAACTAGACTATATACAGCTCTTAGAAGAGAATGATTCGCGCAACTCGTTGTGTTTTTTTCCCCGTACGTGGCTCGTCGCACGAGGAAAAACGATAGCAAAAGAGAATAATAAACTTGACTTGTCCCCTTCGCATCACAGTGACGCAGTAGCAATGATGTGGTATGGTGACGGCGGGAGGGAGAGTTATTTTAGGCTATCGGACTACTTGGGCAACGATTGTTTTCAGCAGGTTTGCCACCAATTAATGAAAAACTGCGGGAATAGTGTGAAACATGATATTATATAATATTTTTGAAGTAGAATACTTCTCTCAGGAAGTTCGGCTATAAAGGGATGTGAAATGAAAATCTAAAACCGAAAAAAGTGAAAAATATGTCCAATTTCAAATGCTAATAAATCAGTTAGTATTCGATGGATTTCCTTCGTTCTTGCAGCAATAGATAGGAAAATCTTCTAAGATTCTTCCCAAATGAAGATAATTGTAATTTTATTTTTCAAACTATTGGACTATTGAAAATAGTCAAGCCATGTCAAAACGAAAAATTCGACCTCTGATTGGTCGTTATATGATTGCTTCCCAAGCACGGTCAACAAAATCATATACCTTGCAATTTGAAATATGCTATTTGGCCTATGTAAGAGTCCGTTTCAGCCGAAGCCGCTCATAATAGTTCTAGACAGCGCTCAACAGCAGTCCTCCCTAACAGCAGCAGTAGCAGTGCAGTGGATACCAGCGATAGCGGATAGCTGCCACAGCTGAGGCATAGCAATGGATAGCGCACTAGTTGCAGTGGATCTCAGCATCGATAGCAGCTGAGCCAGCTGATGCAGAGAGAGCGGATACCAATGGCAGCGTATAGCGGCCACAACTGTGGCATGGCTACGGATAGCGTAGCAGTTGCAGCGGGTATCAGCATCGATAGCAGCTGATGTAGTGAGGCACTTTAGTGAAATGCAGTCTCTGTGCGATAGCGGGCACGAGTAAATGCATTCAATGAGAAGTTGACTCATTTTGACAACACATGAGCCGTCTAGTTTTGAGTGTTAAATCAGCTTTTCATTTTTCTTCAGCTTTTCATTTTTATTTTATTAATTTATTTTTAGAAATACTTTATTCGCACTGTCAGTGATAACCTCAAGATGTGATCGGTATCTTATCCGATATTGAATTGAACAACAAATTGGCCTTTTCAGGATGAAATAAAAACCTGATGATTGAAGAGTTGATATTTTCTCTTGAGTTATTTACATTTTTAAATAATATGCATAAACATTATTTTTTCGCATAACTAAAATTTAAAAATTGTTAAGCCCCAATCATGACAAGCGACTTACTATATTATTGAAAATGGTCAAAAAATTATTGAAAATGGTTGTTGAAGCGCAAAATTGAATTGATCTGATTAGTCAACGTTTATTTACTAGGAAAAATGACTGACACGCAAGCAACCGGGTTATCTTTCTTGTAAAAGTGTTCTACTTCAACCTTGCGGTCGTGGCTTTGCACACAACCCTCCTGTGATTTTTTGTTTTATTAATTTAAAAAAAAAGCTGCTTAAGCAGGTAATACAGAAATTAATAGGTACCAAACTTTGCTATCATTCAATTAACCGAATTATCCTACGTTAACTTGCGGTTATGCCGAAGAATTTATCTACCTCTCGTTTTGGTTATGGCTTGGTGAATGGAACATTTTCCTCATATTAATTTCAGAGGTAGTGCTAAGAGGAGAGAGAGAGAGAAGGTGGCTACCTGATATAAATAAATTTAAAAAACGCAAGCTTGGCATAGTTTGCGTGATTGATAGTAGACATTCAAATGCTTGAACCTATCTCCTAAAACTAAGTTCTTTTTAGTCGTATTGAACTAAGATTTTTAGTAAACATAGCAATAATTTTGACGTAGGACTACGTCTAACCGCACTATATCGAGATACATTCCGCGAAAACTAAAACCAAGATGTAACGACGGAATGAAAGATTTCAAACGGTTATACTGATGTAACCACATGATGGACCACAATAATCGATATGTCGTTGGATTGATAAAATGATGGACAATTTTGTGATTCTTCAATTTTCATAATCACTTCATTGTTAAACAGTGAAAATTGAATAAAAGTTTCAAGGTCGAATTTTCACCAACAATGTACCAATCATATGCGAGCACGCCTAGCACAGACTTCATGAATAGACACCAACTGCCTGCATTGATATCCTGTATAGCAGTGGCAAAAAAAAATTTGACAGAATCTCCCCGTCCCAATAGGTCAACTAATGTTAGCTTCCATGAGCCTAGACTATTTTGATGTCTTGAAGGTGAAGCTTTTTCGGAAAGTTCGTAACAACCTCTACTATCAGACAGTATTACGTTCTGCTGTTAACAAATATGTTAATGTTAATAAAACTGATGTCTTGAAGGAGAATATGATGGCACAGGCAAAAGTACTGCACCGAGCAATGTATGAACAGAGCGCTGGTTACTCGTCGTCTATCTGTGCAAAAAAGCTTGATATTTATTTTTGTGCCGTCAAGCCAAGTGAAAACTACATTGCCACTGTTGACGCACAGTAGGGCGTAAAACACAATCGAATTACCGTTTGAATTGTCTTCTTCTTCTTCTTCTTTTTCATGTTTCGTATAGCAGCAAATATCAGAATTCAATATGATTTTTCAGGTGCCGCAAAATACGCTGCGCCGCCGGAGACAACAATATGCGTTGTTTATTTTTGAACTCTACACTCTGCTTCTCTCAGATTTATTTAAATAACTGAATATGGGGTATTTAAAAGACAATAGAAAACCAAAATGCTCCGTACAGATCTTTGAATAGGTAGGTAAACGAGCTGTACTGATGATTATATTTTACTAGCTAAATGAATTTAGTCCAATATGACAATACTAGTTGCATCCCGCGGTGGCAGTATAGAGGAAAACCAAATTCATTTCATCTTGATATTAGAGTTCCAATATTAGTATTTGTATTTTTCAATTGAAAATTTTTTTTAATTGAAATTGTCCTTTGGTATCTAGAAACTGATCAATTTTTTTCTGATGGATTCTGTATACTGATAAAATGTTTAAATTGACCTGAATTGAATGTTATCATGTTCATGTTATCATGTTATCATGTTAATTTTCAAATTTTCTGTGAATATACATTTTCTACTAAAACTGTAATTCGTTATCAATATTTTTTCCACGAGCTTGTAATTACAGGAAAAAAATTTATGTGACATCTTTGCCGCTTTGTGATCGGTGAGTGAGCCAACTTCAACAAGACAAATAGATATAGAAGGAAGTTCAATTTCTACTAAATCGTACTCAATTGAATATTTTATAGAAGGTTGCCTTTTCGCGTATTAAAGAAAATTCGCTGTATTAGAATGAAAGGTATTCATCAATGGTCCAGAAGCCTAATTTAGGGGGAAATTTGGGTCTAGAGCTCTATAGAAATATTTTAGAGAAAAACTTTCTTCTACAAAATTGTTACATATGATAAAGCGCTTATTGAAAAAGTATCAAAAATTGGGGTGACCAAAATTTTCGATGCTATCGAGTATCTAACTTTTTAATTTTTGTAGATAGAAAACCACAATTTTATAGCTCCAATAATTTTAAGTAACTTTGTAGAAAAAGTTTTTCTCTAAAACATTGCTATCGAGCTCTAGGCCCAAATTTTCCCGTAAATTTGGTTTCTGGACCACTGTGAATGTTAAAGAGAATATTTTTTCATCTAAGATAGAGTGCTACAGACCCCGTTCGATTTCGGCAACACGCCAGAATTTTTTCTGTTAGCAACAGACAATCAAACCATGCCAATAATGAACGGTTCTTTTTTCATGACTTTTTTGACTTTTTAAATGGTCAAAGACGATCTTAGAAATGGCCACCAAAGAACTAGTTTTAGTTCCAAGTCGTTTTAAGTGTCCCTTGATGAATTTGGGCTGACGACCTAGATACTTGATATTACCACCCGAACCAAAATACCTTCCTTTGGAAGATGTTGAGCTTAAATTGGTTAAAATAAATCAAGCAAACTACAAAAGTAAAACGAGCTCAAATCAAACATAGCTTCAAACAAAAATATAAAATTATTGTAGTCCTACGTCAACGCGGTCGTGTCTTGAATACCACCCTCCTACTATTTTTCAAGCAACAATAAGTTTCAGGGTACCTACGTGTAATATTTTATTTTTTTATCGTTTCCTTCCGGATTGACTTTTTACAAAGAATCACTGCGTTACTTATTGTTACGTAGGAGGGAGGGAGGGAGGGAGGGGGGGGTAGTAGAGACAGTTACGTAACTATCATGTTTGCTCGAACTTGAAAATTTCGGAGAGGAGTCAGACTGATTAGTGGTAAGTAATTTTAGGGGGGGGGGGGAGTCATGTCGAACGCTACCTATCGTTACATAGGAGGGGGGGGTCTGAAATCTAGATTTTCAGCGTTACGTAATTTGTAATATAACACGTCGATGTTGCACCATCATGTTCCATATCAGAGCAATTCCATCACAAAACCGGGCAATCAATTTAGTCGACCATTGCAAATACAGTGATCACCCGATTATATCACCCTCTTGATGATGTTTGGAGTGATAAAATAGGGAAAGTGGTAAAATCGGGAACTTTTTTTTATTATTATTTTGTTATAAAAGATGGTAAACCAATAATTTAACACGTAAAATCAGCGATTTTGATTACTACAAGAAATCAAATCATATGAAAAAGCAGTTCTATCCGTCTGTCTGCTTCTCTGATCCTTATAGACGTGGGAACTACTGTACTAATCGGCGTGAAAATTTTTATGTAGGGGTTTTTGAGGCCGGAAAAAGTTATTAGAGTAGCTCGAGACCCTTTCCTCTTCTTAAAGGGAGGGCTTCCATACAAATATAACACAAACTTCTACGTAACTTAAAAACTAATCAAGCAAATGGAACCAAATTTGACATGATGAGGTTATTAGGAGTAAGAAATATGTCAATGGTCACTTGACACCCCTCCCTCCTCTGGAAGAGGGAGGGCTCTCATATAAGTAAAACATAAATTTCACAACTAGTTCGTAGGATAGGTACTAGTGTTTGCATAAAGCTGTGAAGTTGTTCTCTTAGTGTCATACATATCTCAAGCAGCTCAAGAAATTAGTTTCAGCTATTTTCTAAGGTTACGGAAGAGGGATCAGAAATGACCCAAAATGTGTTTATGTGGTTTACTGATAGCCCTTTCACAAAATATCTCTTCAATACATTTCAAAACACATGAAAATTGAGACTTTTTGTACTTTTTCTTCATTCACCCAGAAGCAGAAACAAATCGATGACGTACGTAACGTATCTAACAGTCACAATCCCTGGCTTTTTGGACCGATAGGCCTGAGCAAAACTAGAGAGGGAAAAAAATCGATGAAGTAGTTGAAACAACACCAATGATTTTAAAAATAAAAATTAATCGAGGATACTGTCTACAGACATTAAAAGACGAAAGCTTGTATCTTAAATGACAGTGGAACTGGCACTAGTAAATAATTGCGAGATTCGGAGATGGTGGACATACAATGTTATATGATGATAAAATTGGGTGGAAAAGGTGATAAAATCGGGGGCAGATAAAATCGGGTACTGATATAATCGGGTGATCACTGTATTTTCATAGCCAAAAAAAAATCGGTTTTCGATGGTTTTGATGCCAAATGACTTAGAAACGCATGAAACGTCGAGAATTGGTGTCATCTGAAAAAACAAATTGCAAAAATCGACTCTCTGGGACTTAATCGTTTTTTCGATTGTGGAAGGCGGAGTTTAAAACATTTAGAATTTATTTAATGAAATTGATTGCTAATATATCATAATATAGTGAAAAATGAGTATAAAATAAAAAAGCACTTCGGTTCGTTTGATTGGTGTGACGTCTTCGACAAAGTTGTAGATAATAATTCTGTCTTTCCAAAAAATACATTTAAAAAAATCATTTATTGAAAAATAAAATGAGACGAAAAATTAAAAAAAAAAACAATTATGTATTCAAATGAGTTTTTTTTTTTTTAAATCTGATTTTTTAATAAAACCTACAAAAGATTGCCAAAACAATGAAACCAGTCCGACCGTTTAGAAGTTAAGAAAAAAAAGTTATCGTTTTTCGAAAAAAAATTTTTTTTTTGAAAAAACAAATTGTTTGAATCGTCTTTCAAAAGGAATATTTTTCTTTTGAAAGGACAAAATATTATCTAAAACTTTGCCGAAGATACTATGTCAATCAAACAAACCGTTTCGACTGTAGACATATTTTTAATTTCCAATAGAGCACTGTATGAGGAATTAAGAATATTTTTACGGTCAAAAAGGTTTATTTGATTGTCATAGTGTACCTGGCAAAGTTGTAAATAATAACTTTGTACTTCCAAGAAAGATGTACCCCGTGAAAAGAAATAGCTTTTTTTCTGATTCCTCCATGACCGGTTTCGTTGTTCAGGTAATCTTTCGAAGTTTTTATAAAAAAAATCGATTTTTTTCAAATGGGCTGTTTTGGATAATTAATTTTTAATTTTCTTTCAATTTGTTTTCAAAAAATCAATAATATGTTTTTACAGTCTATATATTTTTGGAAGACAAAACTCTGAGTTACAACTTTGCCGAAGACGTCACACCGCTCAAACGAACCGTGTTGGCTCTAAAAGTATTGGTAATCATCAATACCATCATAATAGCATTTTTCAATAGCTTTTCAATATGAGTTGTGTTTCAAAAAATTGAACCTATAGCACAAAAGGGCATTTTTTGCCTATGAAAACGACTATGCAAAGTTTCAGCCAATGGGCACGTTCACGTTCTGATGATGTAAACTTGACAGAAAATGTATGGTTGAACTGTCAAAACGACGCAAACTCAGAAACAACGAGTCAATTGTGTTGCTTATTGATTGAGATCCCTATCCCTGGCGAAGGACATTATTGTGGTAAGGGCCTGTCCACATACCACGTGGACAGCATGGGGGGGGGGGGGTTGTGTGATGTCCACGGTCCTTAAAAAAAATTTATAATTCATATGGGCATTTGTCCACGGGGGGAGGGGGGGGTCAAAATCGTTAAAAATCTGTCCACGTGGTATGTGGACGGCCCCTAAATTAAACGAATAAATTGTCTGGTACAGCATTCGCATAAACAAGTACAAGTGTCCTAGAGAGTATATTTTTCAAACAAAATCAAAAAAACATATTCCATCAGTATCCACCGTTTCATGTACTTTCAAGACACTTGGAATAGAAAACATTATACAAATTCCATGCACCTCCCGTGTGTGATTTTGTAAATGACATGGAAGCATTCAACATTTTCCGCGAGACATAATCTTAATTTTGGTTGATTTTTTTTTTTTTTCACAGAGTAGTTTTTTGAAACATTTTGTAAATTTGTTTTGAAATATCTTGCCATTTTACATGGTATTTTTTGAAGTAGAATACTTCTCTCAGGAAGTTCGGCTACATAGGGATGTGAAATGAAAATCTAAAACCGAAAAAAGTGAAAAATATGTCCAATTTCAAATGCTAATAAATCGGTTAGTATTCGATGGATTTCCTTCGTTCTTGCAGCAATAGATTGGAAAATCTTCTAAGATTCTTCCAAAATAAGATAATTGTAATTTTATTATTCACACTATTGTACTATTGAAAATAGTCAAGCCTTGTCAAAACGAAAAATTCGACCTCTGATTGGTCGTTATATGCTTGCTTCCCAAGCACGGCCGACTGGATCATATACCTTGCAATTGAAAACATGCTATTTGGCCTATATAAGAGCCTGTTTCAGCCGGAGCCGCTCATAATAGTTCTAGACAGCGTCAACAGCAGTCGTCCCTCCTTAGCAGCAGCACTAGCCCTGTGGTTGGTCACCACGTCTCAGGATCAGCGCGGTTTTTCTCAGCGTGTGTCGCCAGACAGCCATTATTCCCCCCGTGTTGGGGCAGCATGAAGATTGCCATCAGGAAATCCAATTTTGGAAATCAAAATGCCTTTTTCAAATCAAAAACAAGTCATTGAAAGTTAATAATTTTTGTCAACGCAAGCAAGTATTCTGTGTTGCATCCTAGCAATTTAAATTTGTCGCACCCGTCTTATTTACTGAATGTGAAATAGCTTCCACAGTGCATGTTGTCCGTGTATCTTAATTCCCCCAATGTTAGGGCAGCTCAAAGGTTGTAATAAGCAACCGATTTTGAACCGCAACATGCTTTTTTTAAGGCAAATAAAAATATAATTGAAGGTTAATAGTTTTCTGGCATCAACACAAGCAGACATTCTGTGCGGGATGCAATCAAATTCTGTTGTAGTTGTCTAATTTTTACTTTATTTAGTAAACTCCCCACTGTAGGGGCAGCACAAAGGCTGCGATCAGCATAACCGACATTGAATAATAAATTGCCCTGTTAGAACGCATTCACAAAAGCAGTTAGTTCGACTATGCAGAGCTAATGTGAAGTCGATTCAATCAATCAGCATTAACAGAATTTTGTCGTCTCCCAGCTGCCAAGTTGCAACATGATGCAACACGCAACAGCGAGCAAACGAAATCGCTTGATGTTACAAACCGCAATAAGATACGGGTTAAAACCGTTGCGTGTGTGAGAGCACCATCGATGTTTATTCACTGGATACACTATCTACTGTCTACTGAACGCAATAATCTGTTTACATGCGACACGGGGACGGGAACATTTTCTTCAACGAAGCTGCGCAACACGACACAAAACATGTTATTTTGTTGCTTCAATGAGAGTGCTATCGGTCCGGTTCGATAAGAAATCATTTTTGTGCATCCGTGCTACGAAACTGAGGAAAACTTTAGAAACTGAAAAAAGAGGTGGAGCTTATCAAATGATCGCTCTGAACCAGAATGAAGTCACACATATTTTTCAAGTTATATCATTCCACCACGTACGTAAAATAATTCATTCCTATTTTCATCCCTATATAAGAGCCAGTTTTAGTCGAAGCCGCTCATAGTAGTTCTGAACAGCGACGACAGCAGTCCTCCCTTAACAGCAGCGGGAGCGAGCAGTGGGTACCATCGATAGCGGATAGCAGCCACAACTGTGGCATGGCTGCGAATAAGCGTAGCAGTTTCAGCGGATCTCACCATCGATAGCAGCAGGGCCAGCAGATGCAGGTACAGCGGATATCAATGGCGGCCACAACTGTGGCATGGCTACGGATAGCGTTGCAGGTGCTCAGCAGTTGGGCCAGCGTATAGCGGCCACAACTGTGGCATGGCTATGCATAGCGTAGCTGTTGCAGCGGGTATATCAGCATCGATAGTAGCAGGGTCAGCTGATGCAACGACACTCCCTTTACTAAAATGCTGTTTCAGTGTGGTAGCGGGCAGCATCAGCAGCAGGCTTGCATGAAGTGAATACATCAGCCAGCAACTTTCTCTAAGGCCTCTGCCATAGTAGACGCGAAAAGCGGCGCGAACCGTTTCGCTCGGCCGTAGGTTGATGTACAGCTCTACTGATGGCTGTACATTAACCTACAGCTGAGCGAATCGGTTCGCGTCGCTTTTCGCATCTATTATGGCAGAGGCCTAATGGGAAAGTTGTATCAGTTTGTTCAGAAGAATATTATTGTCGGTAATGTTACAGAGATGCGATTGCGTAAATCCGATTTTGAATTGAACAATTGTTCTTTTGAGAACAAATGACACACTTATTTGAAGAGTTAATAGCTTTTGGTACCAACAGCAGTATAGTGACAGCCTCAGCGGTAGATGCAGATGCAGCCGGTACTTCCCTGAGGCCGATGTAAAGGTAAATGGGAGCAGCACGGCGAAACAGTTCGGGTTATGCTTAGACGCGCGTCATTTTTCGTTGTTGATATTCCCCACATGAAACGACGCGCTTTCGTATGATAGCGGTGGTATTAGCGGTAGATGCATTTGCCAACACTTCCTCCAGTAAAGCCGTGTCTAGTTTTCAATGTGAAAACACCTTTCTCATTGTGTTGACCGTGCGCCTTAGTCCTCACTATCAATGATAAATTGAACAATTGTCCTTATAAGGACAACAAATGAATTAATGAAGATTTAATTTTGAATTAGAATACTTCTCTCAGGAAGTTCGGCTACATAGGGATGTAAAATGAAAATCTTAAACTGAAAATAGTGAGAAAAATTTCAAATGCTAATAAATCGGTTAGTTTTCGATGGATTTCCTTAGTTTTTGCAGCAATCGATTAGAAAATCTTCTAAGATTCCTACCAAATGCATGAAATTGCAATTTTATCATTCGAACTATTGTAATATTGAAAACTCTTAAGCCTTGTCAAAACACAAAATTCGACCTCTGATTGGTCGTTATACCGCGCTTTCCCAAGCACGGTCGGCAGAGTTATGGACCTAGTAAATTGGGAATGCATCATTTGGCCTATATAAGAGCTTCATCAGATAATAAACAAATATTTCATCGGATATTAAATTGAACAACTGAAATTTGAAGAACACAAATGATTATTTGAAGAATTAATATTTTCTCGTTTTGCGCTATAATCCAAAGTTAATTATCTTCATCTACATGCATACTCTGACTATTATTACGTGTTTGCGTCGCTTAGTGTTTGGCTACGGTCATGCAGAACGCAAATAACGGCGCGATGCGATTCGGCAAGACGAAATCTGTTGAAATGTATAGCTCTACTTCGCCTTAAAAAGAGCTGTACATTTCACCACGGTAAGGCGAATCGCATCGCGCCGGCATTCGCGTTCTGCATAACCGTAGCCTTTGTTCCGTTCCCGTTTAATGATGTCGTATTAAATGTGCATATTACAATTCGGCAGCACTTCAACTTCTCATTTGCACAAAATTTAAAAATATTCAATGAACTGCATTCAAAATATCAGACAAAAAGAAATTACAATACTGCCAATGAACGGTCAACAAGCCGCAAGCGCAAGCAGCCGAGTTATCTTTCTTGTAAAAGTATTCTACTTCAACCTTGCGGTCGTGGCTTTGCATACAACCTTCTTGTGATTTTTCCAATTCAACATTGCCACCCTAACGACAATGATGTACAAATATTATATTTTCAGGAATTTTTCTATTGGTACTGAGTGAAAAGTGATTTTTCTCTTTTTATACTCATTTTTACACAATATTATAAACCACTCTATGTCAAATAAATGAACCACCCTAATGAAACATAATGTATTCGATACTAGTTATAGTGTATATCATTATACAGGTTATTTCGAAAGACTAGCGATCAATTTCATTAAATAATTTCTTAATATTTTGAACTCCGCCTTCCGCATCTGAAACCGCCATTCTCTACTGCGAAAACTTGCCGAACTTTTTGCGGATATGTTAACCTTTTCTACCTTTTTGTCCATCCTGACACACGTTTTATACAAGCAAGATCTCTAAACTAACTGGGAACTTGAACCTGCCACCAAAACAATCTCATTATGGGAGTAGGAAACAACACACTTTTTTTTCACTCTCTTTTTGACAAAAATCTCAATCATTGGCTGAATGATCATGAATGATCTTTGTTCATCATATGTACATATTGCGACTAACCCATATACTCAGCTGTGCACATTTAGATACAGATGTTGTTGTTAGCAGTCACGACAAGAGGCGAATAGTGCGAAGGAAGAGAAAGAGAGTACGCCAGCAGTGGTACTATATACCTGGTGCTCCTTTGCAATCCTCATAACTCGTCTTACACATAGATCTGCTTGCAAATGTGAGAAGAGTAAATGTATATCGCACACTGACAGAGATGTTAATGCATCACAAAGAAGATTTATATGTATTCAAAAATCGCTAGAAACGATTTTCTTCCATCGCTCGTTACTCACGAACATACTGACAAACTTGGAGGCTTAGTCTTTTGACTTTTCAGTTTTTTCCTTAGACCTTAGACATTTTGCTTTTACTTTTAGAATCATAAGAAAGAGTTAAGGATCACTCATATTATATTTCTGATCGGGTTTCGACTTGGTTTTGGATTTGAAGTTGGAATCATGTTCGGACTGTTATGACCTGCATTCGAATTAGGATTTGAGATAGAATTGGATTTGGATTTAAACTCGGATTTAGCTCAAATTTGAGCTCGGATTTGGGTTCTGATTTGTACTCCAGTTCGGAGTTCTACTAGGGCTCTGGTTACGGCTCGCGTTTAGATCGGGATTCGGACTGAGATTAAAACTCGTGTGTGAACTCATAGCTATACAGGTCATTCCACACGAAGTGACCACGGAAAAGCATGAGTTTGGCATCGACCATCACGGCTTTGGGTCAAAGTTGGAGGAATAATTCGTCTAGGTCCACTTTGAAAAAAAACCTAATTACGGTGTCGATTGGAATATCCCCCGCTCTCCTCCTTGTTGCAAAATAATGCATTTTTTGGGCTTTTTTTCTTTTTCTTACAATTTGTAGATCCGAAAAATACTGATAGATGATAGATAGATGATTTATAAAGGAAATTACCCAGGAATCTATAAAATAAAGTTTTTAACCGGTAGTGTTGCCAAATCAATTATACTTTTTTTTTTAATTTATATTTTTTGGCTTTTATTTTTAATTTTATTATTTCATCGTTTTTATCGAAAAGTGTCACGTAAGAAACAACTCTCACCCCGAGGTAATATGAGTCAATTTCGAGATAGACCATTTTTAATGGAACTACCCATATGGTTTTAGATATTGAATTTGGACTCGGATTATAATTTCAATCAGCGTCATACTGCTGTTCAGAGTTTTGTTCACACTTGGATTCGGACTCAGATGAGAATTAAGCTTTTATTGGATTTGGACTGAACTTGGATTTAGAGTTGACCTTTCACTTGAATTTGATTCGCAGCCCTGGACACAAAAATCATATAGTTTTTGTACTTTATTCTACAATAATTATTCTATTCACTTCTGAGTTAGCCATTATAAATTTTGAAAACACTGACTTGCATTTCAACTTTAAATTAGACTTGGCTTTGGACTTGAGTGCGGATTTTAATTCGGACTTGTATTGGAACATGGATTGGAGTTAAAGGTAGACTAGGATTTCAATGCTTAGATGGACTCTTATATAAGTTTAAATTTTGATTTGGATTTAGATTTTAGTCGAGAATCTGATTAAGGATCGAATTTGGACACGGATTTAAACGTTGGTTTTGACTTGAACTTGGATTTTGACTCGGATATGGACTCAGCTTTAAACACGGGCTTGAACTAGAATTTGGATTCCTATATAGGAGGACTTTGATTAGGATCTGGATTTGAACTCGGATAGACTTCTATTCAGACTTGGATTAAATTTCTCAGATTTAGATGCGTATTTTGACTCGAGCTGAACTTGGATTTGAAGCCCGATTTGGACTCGGGATTTGAACTCGGATTTAAATTCTGATTTTGACAAAGATTTCGACTACCATTTATACTTGAATACCGACTTCCGAAGGAATCCGAGAAGTTTTTGAAGCGTCGGCAACTCCAAATGAAAGTGCTCTTCCTTACCTGCGAATATACTTCCGATAGAGATAAGTCAACATCGAAGCCCGAATCGTGTGACCTTTTTTGAAATTTTTTGCTCCCTGATATTCCCTCCCGTTTAGTTGACTCAAGCATCTTTGCAATTACGACCAATATGCTGCCCATAAAAGCATAAGAGTCCCTTATGACTTTTAGGCAAATTTAAGTTATTCTATCAATGTATCTAATTTTGTTCAAATTTTCATAGGGCTTGATAAAATTCTGAAGTTTGTTCTGAAAATAACTGGAAAATACCAAACCTTGCCTGTCCCATATTGAAAATAATGGCATACGAGTCCGATCCTATGTATATATTAAATTGATTTTAAAAACAACATTTCACATTTGTTATCAGTTAAATGAAAAGTGTTCACATCAAAATATCAATGACTTGAATAAATTAAAACACAGTTCATGTTTGCAAAGTTGTTCAATTAAATATAAGCTAGAGACATAAGAACTGATTAAAACTTATGTCTATTTTCGAAAAAAAAACCGATAAAGTGACATTTTTCTGGAAACTGTTTCCAGACATGCTTCTTAGAAACTGGGATGGGTGTAATTAAAGTGTTCAGGAGTGTGACCTTACAGTCTGCATCAATTTCTCGTGGGCTTTCGTCTATCAGCTGTGGTTACTCTTCCTTTGCACTGATTCATGTTGAAATCCGTTGAAACCAAATCGCTATATTGCAATTCGTATGATTCGGAAATGTTGGAGTGAAATAAGCTGTTCACTTGACAAGATATAATAAGGAATAATGATAAATACCTTGGCCGTCTTAGAATGCGTGGAGACTGATATGCTTTTATTTTTTGTGTATAGAGAGAAAATAAAGGCAAACAAGTCCCATCATTTATTTCCAAGCCTGGAGAACATACAAAAGTTCTTAGAACTTATGTTAAATATACAATGTTCCCCTTCATAAACATACAGTTGAATAAAACATACTTTTAGTTAAATCATAGTTATTTACCTTAAATTCAAAGTTAGAACTTCATCTGCAATTTTCTCAATTGTGAGCATTTCCATATGGGACTCCTATGCTTTTATAGGCAGTATGGTATTGACTACAGCTAAAAATTTAAACGGTCATTTTCGCTAAGTCCTGATGGAATTTCTGCTGTTGTTTTTAGTCGTTTAGCCCCCGCTCTTACAGTTCCGTAATGCTACATTTTCAACAAGGCTTTTACGCAAGGAAAGTTTCCTGCAGTCTGGAAGCAGTCGCAGATGTTTCTCGTCCTGAAATACGGTGACCGGCAAAACATTAGAAATTATCGTGGCATTACTAGCCGCCTTTAACATACACTTTTCCTACACTATATTTCTACCACTCAACACGGATCTATGCCGGGCCACTCTGTTCGTACCAACTGATTGGAATTCACCTCTTCGATTATTTGACAAATGGAACAGAAAGCTCAAGTGGACGCGATTTAGAAAACTTGGGTCAAGTATTTCATCGCAATTCACTAACTAGTCAGAAGTGCCCCAAGGGTGCAACATGGGGCCCTTGTTCTTTGCGCAGTTTTTCCGCGAACTGCAGACCTTTTACTATGGTACATTCCGTGGTTCAAATGAGCTCGTCACCGCCTGTATTATAACTTTGGCTGTTGAAATTAACGAACATTTTATAAACCTGACTCTCAAACCTTGTTGTATTTATGAAGACTTCGGTCAAAGAAATCATAGAGGATAAATTAATAAATAAATAAACTTGGATTTTAATTTGTATCTGGACTCCAATTTAGACTCGAATGAGTACTTCAATTTAGATTCAAAGTCGTATACGGATTCGGATGTTATATTCGATGTTTTTCTACTGTTTGCTTTAAAAGTAGGGCAGCGAATGGCTTCGGCGGTAGTTTTCTTCGGCAGGTTTCTCCATAAGACTGCTGCAGAAAATCTGCCGAAGAAGCCGTTCGCTATCCTATTATATTATTTTAGCGCTGTCGATTACACTGGTCAGCAAAAGCGAAAAAATAAGGGCAACCCTGAAAAGATTATACCTTTTAAGGCATTTAATCTTTTCTTGAACTATAATGGTAGTTCTCGGATTTTCATTTTCTTTTCAAATGTTCAGAATTGGACTACGACACTTTGTTTTTGAGATTAAGACATTAGCAAAATTCCAAACATTTTATGAATCCATGATTTTACGATCGGCGATTCAATTTGGTTTCAGTCTCTCAGGATGTTTTGTCACAAATTGGGAATAAATTTCTTCTTCTTCTTCTTGGTGGTGCTACATTTCGTCTTGGAACTTGATCTTTTGTTTTATTGTACACAGACTTCGCGGCCAACTGTTACCCTTTATCATTGTTTTTAAAAAAACCTTTTTTTCTGGTTCCGCCATGATTGAGTCGATTTCATAGTTTCTAATCTTTTGTAGTTTTCATGTAAAAAAAAAATAAATTTTCAAAAAATGAGCTTCCTTAGATTAGTATTTTCAATGTTTCTTTTAACTTTTTTTCAAAAAAAATTTTTTTTTGGTCTGTACATTTATTTTTGGAAAGATAAAGGTGTGTTCTACAACTTTGCCGAAGACGTCGTACCGATCAAACAAACCGTCTTGGCTTTAAAAATATTTGTATTAATCAATACCTTTCCGAAATACCATTTTTCAATAGATTCTCAAAAATGAGTCGTGTTCCAAGATATTAAACCAATAGCACAAAATGGCATTTTTTGCTCATAGAAATATCTACACAAAGTTTCAGCCAAATCGAAAATAGTCGATTGAATTGGTTGGCGAGGGGCAGAAATTTTTTAACTACTTCACAATCAAATAAATTTTGGGCGCTATGAAGTGCTATTCTGGTGTCAAAAGGACAAATTTTTCGTCATTGAAGATTGCCATTTGCATGTGACGTGAGATGATTTTCGTTCTGTTGTTATGTAGGTTTACCTACAAACGGCCGAATTTCAATCGGTCGAAATAACAAACGGCCGAATCTATCAAACGGCTGAATTACAAAAGGCCGAATCATTCGAAAGGCCGAACAATTATTAGAAATTGATGATGATATGAATAAAACCCGAATTAATGCACCTAGCGGTGAGACTCAACCTTTCTCATTCGAACTTATTATTTGTTAAAATAGATTTACACGAAAATTCAAATTTTCAGTAAAAAGCACCTTATTAATTTCTTGAATATTTCTTTTTGACGTGGGACTACGTCTTTGTTTTCTATACTGGGATGCATTCTGTAAAACTGGAAATTAAACTGGCAAATCTTGCGTCAGATTTCAAACGTTAATAACAATAACCAACATGTTGTTGGATAGATAAAATGTAGAACAATTTTGTAATATGCTAGTTATCAGTTATCATATTAAAATTTCATTTAATCATAGTTGAATAAGACCAAACCATACATTATAATAACATATGTATTATTGGAGTTGGTTTTTGAGGATATAGAATTAGTTCTGACTTTGACGCATTACGAGAAATTCTTGGTGCTACTTCAACAAGAATGATAAGTGTGTGCTTTGTCAAATACATGTTGTTTGTACACAAAATACTACAGAGCAGAATCATTTCAAAGCGCCTGTAAATACGCGAAAATTTAATCGACCATTTTTGATTTGAATGAAACTTTGCACACGTATTTGGCTTAGCAAACTGAGCATTTTTCACAGGTGCAGAGATTTTTTACACCCATGAGTTACATTCTAAAAGGGCGTATGCCTTTTGGCATAGGTTTTATTCGAAGCATTGTAGCCCAGAAACAGTTGGTTGTATAGAAAAACTGTCTGAGAATGAGTTGTAGGGAATTGAAAATGCACCATAAAAAAACACACTGTACAAAAAAAAATTTTTTTTACCAAAAAAAATTAAAAATAAACTTTAAATTTCAATTTAAAAAAACATGTGTTGAATTTTTTTCTTATTTTTTTTTAAAGAAACTTGACGTTAATACGCAATTTTTAAATAAAAGTCCAGGATTGAGAAATGAAAATTAATTTTTTTATGGTAGATTAATTTTTTTATGAAAATTCAAATTTAAACATTTTTCAAAATATTTGTATTCTGATGATTTTAAAAGATGCAGAGAGTCATTTCAAGACAAAAAGCTCTTGGTAGTTAACATTCTAAATGCATTGGTTTTCGAGTTATTTCTAATTTAAGCTCGAAAAATTATAATTATTTAGGAAAATACACGTTTTTCTTAATTTGTCCATGGTTCTCCAGCAAAAACCATACGTTCATTGGAATGCTTGATCAAAAATATACAATTCATTCTTTGACAACAAAACGATTGGGCGAACGGTTCTCAAGAAAAGAGTTAAATGTTCTAAGTGATATAAATATATATAAGAATCAAATATTTATTTTCGAGTTTCATTATCTTAGGAACATATTTTTTTTATGACATAGATACTAGTTTCACCTTATATTTTATATGCATCATAAGTAAATGATTCATCATCTTTTGAAAACAGCTTCGTTTGTATCTTATTTTCTGAAATCGAAACAAAAGAGTAATACTTTTGTGTGGCAGCTATTATTATAGATTTTTTGAAAATATTGCTCCATTCTGTTACTCCTTGTTCATATTCTTCATATTATACCCAACTAAATGACATTTTTGATGAATTTTTATTACTTTTCTGATTAGCCCAATCATACAATTCTTTTGCGCTTGTAATGGGATGTTCATGTTCTTTAGCTAAGCTTGCATTTCCTGCCATTCGTTTTAATATGCCACCAATTGCATCGCATGGGCCTTTAACATGAGAAGTCGCAAAAAAATGCCACTCTGCATCGACGTTATATTTTGTTTTGAACTTGCAAAGTTTTTTCTATTTTTATATTGTGAGGCAGCTCCATCAGACATTAATATCGCTTTTTTTAACTCAATTGTTGTTTTCAAAAGACTCATTAATTTGGCAATGAACACCTGAACCGCAACAGTATCATGATGGAGTACTTCCGATATTATGATGAAGCTGGTATTCTTAAGTGTTCCAGATTCTGAATAGTAAACAACGAAGGGATGAATGGTGGCTTGACTATCATTCAAATAACTACACGAATCACAAATCGATAAAGACGTATTAAAATGAGCTTGACTGTTCAATGTTTTTAATTTTGCAATAACGTTTTCGTTTAATTCGCGTAAGCTTGATGAGCACCGATGACCAGGAAAGGGTTTACAGCATTTGGGCTTGGTGTATTCCATTTTCACTTTATTCATCTTCACAAAATGCAAACTGTTACTAACACTTCTGGAGAAGTGCAATCGTATTTATATACGAAAACAGATATTATAAGTAACCCAGTAGATATTGGTTGCGTACTTTAAAAACAGTTAGCATTAGTAAACAAGTAGGTAGTGTTGCACGACTAACATATTTTTGCCTAGAAAGGTATAGCAATCACTTGCAGAACCGAAAGTATAAAAGTGCTCCGAAGGGCCGAATGGCATATATCACTCGACTCAGCTCGACGAGCTGAGCATTTTCTGTATGTATGTGTGTGTGTGTGTGTGTGTGTGTGTGTGTGTGTGTGTGTATGTGCAGATTTTTATTCTCACTCACTTTTCTCAGAGATGGCTGGACCGATTTTCATGAAATTAAATGCAAATGAAAGGTCTTATTGTCCCATAAGACCCTATTGAATTTCATTGTAATCGAATTTTTAGTTTAGAGGTTATGTTTAAAAATGTGAAAATCATGAGACATCAATATCTCAGAAACTACTCAACCGATTTGAACAAAATTGGTCTCAGTCTCAGAAAGAACGGGCTACCTAGAAAACCCTTAAGTTTTGAGTTTCATAAAGGTTGAGCTTGTGGTTCAAAATTATGAAAAGAAACGCGTTCTGAAGACTGTTTAAACTCACTATTGTTTCTCAGAGATGGCTGGACGGATTTTCATAAAATCAGTGTCAAATGAAAGGTCTAGTTGCCCCATAAGACCCTATTGATTTGTTTTGCAATCGGACTATAACTTTGCCTGTTACGTTTAAAAATGTGAAATCAGGCTATGAAAAGGAACATATTCCGAAGACTACTTGGACTCACTCACTTTTCTCAAAGATGGCTGACCCGATTTCCACAAAATTAATGTCAAATGAAATGTATAGCTGCCTCATAACACCCTACTGAATTTTACTGTAAGCGGACTGTAACTTCGTCTGTAATGTATCGAAATGTGAAAATTACGAAACTTCATTATTTCAGAAACTACACAACCGATTTGAACAATATCGATATGAAATGAACGAGCTAGCTTGCTTTAATCTTTGATGATTTTCGGGTTCTTGGTCATATTTGGAGGCCGGAAGTTGATCCAGAAACCGAAACATGATGTTCGATGCCATTTTCAATCCAAGATGGCGACTTCCGGTTTCTGGGAAGCCATTTAAAACTGTGGAAAACGCTCACAAACCCCCCAATGTTGGTATTTTCGGAGCAAAAATGACTCTTAAGAACCGGTTATCGGTGTCTGACGATACTTTGAAACTTGGGCTGCCGACTTTCGGTTTCTGGGAATCTGCGAAAATTAATAATTGTATTAGATACTTGGCAATATGGGTATTTTCGGAATCGGAATGACGTCGTCATACGAAAATCGATCATATATTTCCAAATATTGGCCTTTTTGAAAATCGGCTTTCGTGCAAATGTTTCTAGAGAAGTTTTTCAAAACATCTAACCTACTTTGATCCGGTTTTGGAACGATTTCTTAACATATTTCTTGCATTACCTGATAACGGAGAGTCCAATTTAGCGTTTTGGATGAAAAATATGTTTGGAAAAGTTGCTGAAGCTCAACTATTACCGGATTTAGTTAAGTGCATCGATCAAATAAGAGTTTTTTCATGCATTATGGGAACTTTCTGAATGAATACGATAGTTTTTAGGCCTTTGGTCATGTCTTGAGACCGGAAGTTGATTTCCAGATACCGGAACATGATGTCGAAAAAAGAAAGGGGCTGCTATCAAAGAGGGAGGGGGTCTTAATTTATAAGCAAGTCTGGTCTTTTAGTGCCCTATGGGACCTTTTTGAAGAGGTACGATAACTTTCATGCCCTCGGTCGGTCATGGCCAGAAGTTGATGTCTAGGGACCGGAATATGATGTCCCATGTTTTTCTAAAACAAAGATGGCGACTTTTGGTTTCTGGGAAGCTGTATACAACTGTAGAAAACGTTTACAAACCTCCAAACATCCAACTTCCTGAACCAGGATGACCTTTGGAAACCAGAAATAAAATGTCAACATTTTTTAAATTCCATATGGCGACTTCCGGTTTCAGAATTTTGTGAAAAACGAATATATGCTCCGCATTATGTATATTTTCGGTATCAAGATAACGTCCAGAATCCAAATATTCATGTCCGGCGCAAATTTTTAAATCGTACATGGCGGATTACATTTTCTGGAAAAGTTACTAGAATACAGAAGAAGGCTTGGACGTAACATTGAAACGTTGTTTTGAAATCAATTCCGCGATTTCTGCTTTCTGTCAAGCTGTGTGAAACTAAGTAAAATGGTTAAATAATGTCAATATTTCAAGAAAGAGAACTATGTTCAGAAAATGACGACACCCGTTGTCAAAGCTATTTTCAAATTCAAGAAGAAAAATATTCAAATACTCCCTGATATTAAGTTCATAGGTCAGAGCTGACTCCCCAAAACCGAAAATTGGTGTCCGAACGTTTGGTATAGTGAGGGTTGTTTTACTGCATTGGAAGTGATTCCAAACTTGAGGAAAATGTGAAGATAGTCCCCTTATCTCCAAATTGTTAATTAATTCATGAAGACTGATGTTCAACTAGAAGGATGATATTGATATTGTTTACACAAAAAAGTAAAAGGAGTTGGCATTGCAAGCAATAATTTTAACTATCAGAGGTGAGCTTAGGCTATTGATTATGTTTTTTCAGTCTAATTTGAGTTTATTGTAAGTTAATCGGTACCGTCGAAGATGCTGATGAGGCAACCAGTGCTCTGATCAATCCTTTTTTCTACCGAACACAAAAATATCAGTCATTCAATTTCATCTTATCCGTTTTGTGCGAGACTTCGTACACCGTTCGTCTCTCCGAGCTGTCGCGTTCAATTTCGTTTTCCGATTGCAAAATAAAACGAACGGGCATTACGATCATCTCTTTTCCTCTCTAGTGTAGAATCCTCGCAATCCTGTTCGCACTACTTTATGACGATTTTTTTCGCATTTTCCTTTTGTTCAATATTCATTGATTTTTAGTGGCAATGAACGACCGGAAAAAAAATCATTTGACCGGCAGTCGCTGTATGCTTCTGATGCGTATATTATGTTACAGCGTTTTGGTGGCTGGAGGCGCTTGTTTTTGTTGTTGTTGTTGTTAATGTTTAGCGATTATGGAAAAGTAAGGTGTTGAAGCTGTTTGATTAATTCTTCATACATCTCTCAAAGCATCCATGGAAATCAAAGCATCGCGTTTGGGCATGAGTAGTGTAGTTACATCTGCCAACGCGGCTAGCACTTTATGTTGCGCAGCTCGCGTCGCGGCGGTGCACAGTGGGGCGGCTCCATACAAATGATGGCCAAGCGAAAAATTATCTTCAAATCATGGAAAATACATGGTTTTTATATAATTTTGGGATGCTGATTCCGAATTTGATATTATTTTTGCATGAAAATGCGTATTTTTGATGCCAGGGAAAATTTCATGTTTTTATATATATTATATGAGGAAAATTTTACGTCGGTTTCAATCTTTTGGAAAATAAAATGCATGATGCTTGCAAGACTTTCATATGCCATAAAAAACATAAAATATTAATCAGTTATTAAGAAAAAGAAAAAAAAATGAAAAATATGCTTCGTGTTGAAAATTACTTAAGACTTGTTTTTTTTTTTTTCAAAGTGTCTATTGATTCTTTTTATCGCATTCGCATTTTTTTCCATTCACTTTCACCTTCATCTTTATTTTTGTGTTCATTTTCAATACAGTTTTAATATCTTCAAGAAGGGTTTTCAAAATGCAGTTTCTAACGTCAAAATAACTATTCACTATTTGCTCTGTAGAAATTAGCAGGTGATGTATTATGGCATGGTTTATGTTTACACGATTGTTTTTACATGTGACTGGTATGATATAAACTTAAAACATGATTTTGGTAGTCAGTGCTGCTGATCCAAAACATAAACAATGACTAGTTTTTGATACTTCGTAAATTATCGAAATATAGATCAGTTAAACTTGTAAATATGCAAATAGTGTGATTAATTATACTGAAACTTGTTCGAAAACGTTGTTATTATCAGACTAATATGAGCCATTTGTTATTATGTAGACGGTTTGCAGTGTACAATTCAAATTTACATTTTTGAAATCCGACATGTGCCGAACACTCGTTGTTTCTCTTCGAAAGAAAGGTACTCTGCGCAACTCTGCGCAAGATCGGACTAGATGCATTTTAAGGCATTTTTTCCAAGCTATCTTTTAAAAGTAGTGCCAATAGTGCCAAACCCTGCCGTTCAAACTTTAAACGCTGTTTTATGCAAAAAATACGTAATTTTTTGATTCCGTCAATTTATACATATATACATTATCCAATGATGAGGATTATACATTATCCAATGATTAGGATTTATTCTCCACTATTTTATAGACAACTTTTACTTAGACGTCATCAAGATTCAAGTTACTCTTGGGGCTCCAGCAAATTTCGCAACATTGCATTTTTTTTTTCAAGAAAAACGCTAAAAAACGCTGACTCAGTACACTTTGAAAAATCATAGAAAATTCAAATTTTGTCGTAATGCTCTAAAAATTTGGATCCTGTCACTTCAATAGTATACAACTATAGGAGGAATATAATTGAAATGAAATTCACATTTTCAATTTTGGGTCGATGGCCAGCGATTCCCCACTGTGCGGTGGTGTACTTTGTCCGAAGCTAATTTAGATTTTCGCATCGCTAAGTACAGGTCACACTCGATTATATATAGTCTCTGATTTTTTTCCACTATATATAATCGAATTTTATATATAATCTAATCAGAGAAAAATGTATTTTATTCATTTTACATGAATGTTTTATTATTTTCGAATAAATAGGAAGAATTTTATTTTTGACTCATCCCCCTAAAAGTCAGCAAACACAGTTCTTATGAAAATTATACATATATCCTGGTGTCAAATGGAAAGAAAAAGTTAGATCAGTATATATTGATTTGTCAACTCGTTCGTTTTTAATTTCTCAAATTTTTGAAAATTTTCAAATTATTCGTTTGTTCCTAAATTATTTTAATTTCTTTTTTTTTATTTTTGAAATTTTTTTTATTAAGGTAATTTTATTGAGGGTTTTTCAATTTCCTTTAATTTTTAAATTCCAAAAACCAAAAAACCAAAATTTTTCATTGTTTTTAATTATTTTTTATTTTTTTCCCTTTCTATCAAGCGTAACGTATTTTCTGGATGTTCTCTTACGAAATGTTCGCTCTAGATCACATTTGAAATTTAAAAAAATTTTTTTTGCTGCTATATATACTGCCGTTCTTATGCACGCTGGGACAACTATGCTTGGAACGGCAGTATAATCGAGTTTGAAATTATATATAATAGAATCATATATATATAATCGAGTCAATATAAAATCGAGTCTCTATATAATCGAATCCGACCTTTATATCATCGGCCTAACAGATAGATACTTTTGAATTCGATAGTTATCAGGAGGCTAATTTTTCAAGTCAATTTGTATGCGGGAAATTTTTTTTCGTTATACATTAATAGTGTTCTCCATACATTGTTGATGATCCTATTCATGCATCAAACATCGATTTTGAAGTCCGCCTGCTTCGCCTTCGCCCTAATCCGCTCCTGGGTACCAGAAACAACTAACAACTCACAACTAAAATTGAGCTAGTTTCAACAATTCAATTTAGGTGACCTCTAATGTTTCTGCTGATTTGCAATCTACCTTTATTTAATTTTTTGCATCTAAAAAAACACAGTTTGTAAGACGGTTTTCAAACAATACATCACAAAACTATCAACTCAATTGTAGAACGTGATTTGTCAGGGCATAAGGATTGTCTTTTTCCACTATTTATGCATAACGAATCAGAAAAAAAATTGACTGAAAAATTAGCCTACTGATAACGATGGATATAAAAAGAATAGAGTATATATCGGCTTATCTGTTGGGCCAATGATATAAGCGAAGCAAGAATCTGAATAAGCTTCGGAAAAATATAAATTACAGCCGCGCGCAACGCAACATATGGTATAATGCTAGCCGCGTAGGCAGAAGTAAAAACACAACTTGTGCCTGTCGGCGCTTTGCGACGCATAACAACGAAGGACTTCAGCATTTCGCATGAAGAAATATTCAGACTATATCTCCAGCTCATTTGTCCTCGAGCAATTATCGCTAAACATCAACAACAACAACAACAACTTCTCCACCAAAAAATAACGTGCATCTGTAAGCAGTGCCCCAATCCCATCCGATGCAGCGAAAAAGCATTCATCGACCGTTTTTTGACCGTTCAGATAGCCAGTCAAGAACCAGTCGAGAACGAGAGAAACGAAAATAAAACACGCCACATGCTGCCGATCATACTCTAGTTTGCTCCGTTCAACATAAATTCAAATGATCGAGCGAGAGAGTTTTAAAATCGACTTCTCCGAAACTGCGGTCGCTATCGTTAGAAAAAAAATCGTCACACGAGAGAAAGAGAAAAACTTTTTTTCGTTCGCCCGATCGTTTCTGCCGTTCAATTCAAACGAAAAAAGCATGTGCATTCATCGCAGTCACAATCAAATTTCGATCCCTTCTCAAGCACTGCCTGTGGGCTCGAAATATTCTGAGGAAGAATACAGCAAATCATCTTTAAATCGGTATACCGGCCTTGAAGTGTGCGCTCCCTGCTGCTGCGTCTAGCCACATTGCGTGGATCCTTTTGTTGCGGAGGTTGCGTTGGAGCCAAAGAAGACACCGTTGCCATAGGGTTGCTTGCGCTACCATAGCCGGTTTCGCCAACAGTGCTCGAGATCCGGCTCGTCATTGGTTTCTTGGTCATCGCTGGTTGACGTAGCGGACAAACGTTCCACCACTTCTGGATCAACTGGACCACTGCTCTCGAACTGCATTCAATTGTCCTCCACCAGCTGGGCTGATTCGTGATCGTATCCTACTTCTACCTTTTGACTTAAGGGACCCCAAATACTCGCAGTTCAGAAAGATCCGGTTTCTTGCAAAAGAATGCTTTTTTTGGAGTCACTGCTAACCCCTCCGTCGATGTAAGCTTCATCAGCTCAGCGAAACCGTCATTTCATGATGGATTCCCGAACTCCGCAAATACCTTTTCATTTCTTGGTTCAATTGATCGCTACGCAGCTCGTCGTGATTACTTTTTCCCGCGACGAATCGGTGCTGGATTCATTGTCCGGTAACAAGGCAGAGTGCGTCTCCGACAAAGAAAACGGGCATGCAGCTTAATACTTCCGAAGCTTGCTCGAGAGTTTAACTTTTCTTAAATGGTAGAAAAGCTTTAACCGCTGTTGGATACTACCGTGTCGTGCTTGCAGACCATTAAGGAGGACGGTAACGACAATTTGGTCTACTCCCGCAAGGTAAACAAAGCCTGTTTGACGTCACGCTACCGGAGTTAACAGAGGAACAATTTAAGTACCTCATTTACGTGTGTGTCCTTAAGTCTTATAATCAAACTCAACGATTCGGCAGACTTGACCCTGCAACAGATTGTAGAGCTTGGTCAGTTTGAATCAGTACACCGTGATGGTCAAAGGTAGTTTATCATCAGTGAATGCTGTTGCGTTCCCCAAGCAAACATCGTCGAAATGGCAGTCGTCTTCGGATACCTGCAAAAACCGAGAACTACCCAAGACCAGGGTAGGGAAATGTACTGGTACGCTACAGTATTCACACGACAGCAGCAAAATTTTTGTGATTACCTCTGTGGAATGAAACACTACGCGACAGTAGCCGCTACCGAAGTTTCATACGATCTGCTTTATCTCTTGCTTTTTGTCACGAATTCAATATGAACAACAATTCTCTCCCTCACTTCTTTTTATATTGTTGTCATTGTATAGATCGTGTGTTATTGACTGTAGCTGTCTGTAGTATTTATTGCATTTATTACGAATTGAAGTGGAATCAATTTTTTTAGCGTCAATTTATTTTTTGGGCACGAGAACGTTAATTGAATTTGTAAGATTCATGCTTTGATTGTCCTGTTTTTGATTAAATATGCAAAATTTGGATGAGACTTTCGCTACAGCGAACTATTTTCGAATGAAAAGGTTTAGAAGTTGAGATTAAAATTTTCCAGTGTACACGATTGATGATATTTTTCGGCAGTACATACATAGTAATTATTAATTTTCCATCTTATTAGAGCAAGCGCACCGGTGAGTTGCCATTTGAGTTGCTATTTTTACAACGCTGGCCGTTGCTATTTTGGATAGCAACCGATTTTCGCACCGGTCGTTGCTAATGGGGATTACCAATTCCACTATTTCTTTTTCACACCGGCAGTTGCCAATTTCTGGAGACCGTCACTAGCCAGCGTTGGCAAAATGTTTGTTTGTGATGTATTTCGCATATTTTTTTCGAATTTAGTAATAACCAACTTATCCGTCAGTCAATCGTTTCCGGAATGAGCTACGTTCTTTCAACTTCATAAAATGTTCCCTCCATTTCACGAAACTTTGTTTTAACTTTGTTTCCGTTTTCCCAAGTTATCGATAACAACAATTCTTTTGCAGGTTTTGTTTACTTGTGCGTACATGGATTTTTACATCCTTATATGTTTATTTATTTGTAATTCCGTAAAACTGCGCACGTCCCGCAACGTTGGCTTAAATGACTATTCTACTGAAAGCTGGTGAACTGTCATTAGTTGTATTCTGTATTTCATGCTGTCTCGGTTCCCACAGTTTGCTATTAACATTTGAAAATTTGCCGCCAAAAAAACAACTTAAATATAGAACGCGTAAATTGTTTTCGAGTATTTGGTTGATTCTAGTGATGGAGAAAATGATTTCACAGAACAAATTTCCTTATACGCGATTAAGAAAATGGTTTTTGGAAAGATTCGGGGCGGCTCTCAGCCTAGTAAACAGCCAAATATTGACCGCCATGCGGAGGAAGGTGCCATCCAGCGTTTTAACAATGTTTTTATCGGAAACACCGGTCTATACCGATGACCATTTCCAACGCCGCTTTCGAACGCATCTTAGGTTATTTTTAAAGATTGAAACAGCGGTAAAGGAGAAAATTGTTTTTAATAAAACGACCGAATGAAACGAGAAAATAGTTGGTAATACTCCCGAGCAGATTTGCTCAAATCTTCCAGGTTTATTGAATAATATTGGCCAATCTTGTGAGAATTTGAGCTTTCCGCATCGTGTAGGTTGCCGACCAAAATGCCAACCAAAATGGTCATCTCAATAAAAAACCTATACAAAATGTTTACCTGCCCGAAAAAACACGCTGTCCAAAATTTCAGGTCAATCGGAAATAAAGTTGAGTAGTGGTTCACGCCGACACTTGCGTCCTACGATACGACGTGTTTAAGAAGCGAGGCAAAACGCTTCGTCTTCCGAGGCCGACCAATTGAGTCCGCATTCAAAACACTCATCATCTTTGCAATATTATTACGAACATTCACTATCGAGCACAAAAAAACAACAGTTTGACATTTCATCAAATAGCAACGATTCGGCTCGTTGCTATCGCGTTGCCAAATTTAATAACTCGCTACTACCTAGCGAACCTATACTTCTCTAGAAAAATTTGCACGAAAGCCGATTTTCAAAAAGGCCAATATTTGGAAATATATGATCGATTTTCGTATGACGACGTCATTCCGATTCCGAAAATACCCATATTGCCAAGTATATAATTCAATTATTAATTTTCGCAGATTCCCAGAAACCGAAAGTCGGCAGCCCAAGTTTCAAAGTATCGTCAGACACCGATAGCCGGTTCTTAAGAGTCATTTTTGCTCCGAAAATACCAACATTGGGGGGTTTGTGAGCGTTTTCCACAGTTTTAAATGGCTTCCCAGAAACCGGAAGTCGCCATCTTGGATTGAAAATGGCATCGAACATCATGTTTCGGTTTCTGGATCAACTTCCGGCCTCCAAATATGACCAAGAACCCGAAAATCATCAAAGTTTAAAGCAAGGTTTCCATTATGTATGAAAATTCATTACATTTGATCCCCACCTTCTTTAAGGGTAACCCCTCCCCCTATCCAATATTTCTATGACCACTTCCTTTGTACAAATAACACGTATGCCAAGTTTGGTTGAAATCGGTTCAGGCCTTCGAGAGTTATGCTGGAACATACATACATACATACATACATACAAAACTTCTCTTTTATATAAATAGATTTAATACATAACGGTTGCTTAAGTTCGATTATAATTAAATGATATGGGAACGTATAGGGCAGCCAAAATTTGAAACCACGTGTTCAGTCATAATTCATCAGTTAACCCTTAACTAGCTCGTTCATTTCATATCGATATTGTTCAAATCGGTTGTGTAGTTTCTGAAATAATGAAGTTTCGTAATTTTCACATTTCGATACATTACAGACGAAGTTACAGTCCGCTTACAGTAAAATTCAGTAGGGTTTTATGAGGCAGCTATACATTTCAGTTGACACTAATTTTGTGGAAATCGGGTCAGCCATCTTTGAGAAAAGTGAGTGAGTCCAAGTAGTCTTCGGAATATGTTCCTTTTCATAGCCTGATTTCACATTTTTGAACATAACAGGCAAAGTTATAGTCCGATTGCAAAACAAATCAATAGGGTCTTATGGGGCAACTAGACCTTTCATTTGACACTGATTTTATGAAAATCCGTCCAGCCATCTCTGAGAAACAATAGTGAGTTTAAACAGTCTTCAGAACGCGTTTCTTTTCATAATTTTGAACCACAAGCTCAACCTTTATGAAACTCAAAACTTAAGGGTTTTCTAGGTAGCCTGTTCTTTCTGAGACTGAGACCAATTTTGTTCAAATCGGTTGAGTAGTTTCTGAGATATTGATGTTTCATGATTTTCACATTTTTAAACATAACCTCTAAACTAAAAATTCGATTACAATGAAATTCAATAGGGTCTTATGGGACAATAAGACCTTTCATTTGCATTTAATTTCATGAAAATCGGTCCAGCCATCTCTGAGAAAAGTGAGTGAGAATAAAAATCTGCACATACACACACACACACACACACACATACATACAGAAAATGCTCAGCTCGTCGAGCTGAGTCGAGTGATATATGCCATTCGGCCCTTCGGAGCACTTTTATACTTTCGGTTCTGCAAGTGATTGCTATACCTTTCTAGGAGAAAGGCAAAAGTATGTTTGTCGTGCAACACTACCTACTTGTTTACTAATACTAACTGTTTTTAAAGTACGCAACCAATATCTACTGGGTTACTTATAATATCTGTTTTCGTATATAAATACGATTGCACTTCTCCAGAAGTGTTAGTAACAGTTTGCATTTTGTGAAGATGAATAATGTGAAAATGGAATACACCAAGCCCAAATGCTGTAAACCCTTTCCTGGTCATCGGTGCTCATCAAGCTTACGCAAATTAAACGAAAACGTTATTGCAAAATTAAAAACATTGAACAGTCAAGCTCATTTTAATACGTCTTTATCAATTTGTGATTCGTTTAGTTATTTGAATGATAGTCAAGCCACCATTCATCCTTTCGTTGTTTACTATTCAGAATCTGGAACACTTAAGAATACCAGCTTCATCATAATATCGGAAGTACTCCATCATGATACTGTTGCGGTTCAGGTGTTCATTGCCAAATTAACGAGTTTTTTGAAAACAAAAATACAGTTGAAAAAAGCGATATTTATGTCTGATGGAGCTGCCTTACAATATAAAAATAGAAAAAACTTTGCAAGTCTTTGCAAGTTCAAAACAAGATATAACGTCGATGCAGAGTGGCATTTTTCGCGACTTCTCATGGTAAAGGCCCATGCGATGCAATTGGTGGCACATTAAAACGAATGGCAAGAAATGCAAGTTTAGCTAAATAACATGAACATCCCATTACAAGCGCAAAAAAATTGTAGACTTGGGCTAATCAGAAAAGTAATGAAAATTCATCAAAAATGTCATTTAGTTGGGTATCATATGAAGAATATGAACAAGGAGTAAAAGAATGGAGCAATATTTTCAAAAAATCTAAAATAATAGCTGGCACACAAGAGTATTACTCTTTTGTTCCGATTTCAGAAAATAAGATACAAACGAAGCAGTTTTCAAAAGATGACGAATCATTTACTTATGATGTATATAAAATATAAGGTGAAACTAGTTCTGTAAAGTATCTATGTCATAAAAAAATATGTTCCTAAGATAATGAAACTCGAAAATAAATATTTGCTTCTTATATATATTTATATCACTTAGAACATTTAACTCTTTTCTTGAGAATCGTTCGCCCAATCGTTTTGTTGTCAAAGAATGAATTGTATACTTTTGATCAAGCATTCCAATTAGCGTATGGTTTTTGCTGGAGAACCATGGACAAATTAAGAAAAACGTGTATTTTCCTAAATAATTATAATTTATCGAGCTCAAATTTAAAATAACTCGAAAACCAATGCGTTTAGAATGTTAACTACCAAGAGCTTTTTGATTCAATATGACTCTCTGCATCTTTTAAAATCATCAGAATACAAATATTTTTAAAAATGTTTGAATTAGAATATTTATAAAAAAATTAATCTACCATAAAAAAATTACTTTTCATTTCTCCATCCTGGACTTTTTTTTGAAAGTTGCGTATTAACGTCAAGTTTCTTAAAAAATAAATAAGAAAAAAATTCAACTCTTTTTTTTTTTTTCAATTGAAATTTAATGTTTATTTTTAATTTTTTTTGGTAAAAAAATATTTTTTTTTGTACAGTGTATACTTTTTTTTATGGTGAATTTTTAATTCCCTACAACTCATTCTCAGACAGTTTTTCTATACAACCAACGGTTTCTGGGCTACAATGCTTCGAATAAAACCTATGCCAAAAGGCATACGCCCTTTTAGAATGTAACTCATGGGTGTAAAAAATCTCTGCACCTGTGAAAAATGCTCAGTTTGCTAAGCCAAATACGTGTGCAAAGTTTCATTCAAATCAAAAATGGTCGATATTCGACCATCGGTGATTTGGCCCGATCTTGCTCTACAGGCATAATATCGCCAAATATAAACGATATACTGCCGAGTGATGTTCAGTATGTTTCTAAAAATAGATTTCCGGGGAAGGCTGGAAAAAAAAAATACGTAAGTCACCGAGCAATCACATTGATTCTGTTGTGGACTCTGTATATTTTGTAACAAAAAATCATCTTATTATAGTGTTCAGTCCCACGTCACCATTTCATGCAACCCTAGGGCTGTATACCTTGTAGTATTCTCTTAAAAATGACAATTTTTTGGCTTTGCTAACTATACCGAACAGCTTTATGTGAAGAAAAAACTATACCGAACATTTAAAACAACATTCACACCCATATGAACATACAAATAACATGAAACAGATATGTTTCAAATATATGATGCGAAATTTTTTTTGATCATGGTATAGACGAAACGTTACTGCACTCATTTATAGGCCGAACTCGATTTTATATAGACTCGATTATGTCTCATTTTAGATTCGATTATTTATAGCAGGAATTTTTCTTCTCTATTTAAAATATGACTAATCTTAAGCTAAAATGTGTTAAGGAAACGTCCAGAAAAAAACGTATTGCTTGAGAAGAAGGATGGAAGGCTATCTGACAAAATGTTGCTACCAATGCGAAAAATTGAGAGGATCTACAAAAGAAGAGAGTTTCAAAAATATTTATATTTGTTCTGCATATTTAATGGACGTTCATACCGATTCATACAATTAAAAAAAAAATTAAATAAAATTAACAAAAGAATTGCAACACACTCGCGACCTTCGGTCAACCTGGTTGTCCGGGACGCATGCTGTGCTTACTCGCTACCACTCGTTCGGACGTAAACTAGGGGATTGCCCATATGCTTCAGTAAACCGGGCAATCCAGCAGATCAGTTGTTTGCATACGAGAGGCCACTGCTTTCGACGGCGGGTCGGCCTTTCATCGTACTGCAGACGATGAAATTGATTCACCGGGAATTCGTGCCCGGCATGAAATGTACGGGCTTTTGCCTTTCCTTTTCTTTGACGCTACCAGACCTTACCGTCCGTATGCTATTGTCTTAGGAATTAAAAATGAAGTTGAAACTTCTATCTGCTGCCTTTTGATATCAGACACAAGAGAATAACTTTTATAGAAGGAGGAGCCTCGTAGACTGCAGAATTAAACATGAAACGAAAAATTTCGTTACCGTTTTCAGTTTCTGCAATCGAAAAGAAAATACTCAGAAGAAAAGCTAGAGTACAACGCGTGAGTGGCAGAAAAGTTTTGACTATTTCACAATCAAATGATTTTTGGGCGCTAAAAAGCTATTTTCTCGTCATGCAAATTGCCAATGAATGTATGGTTCAAAGGACACTGGAGTAGGAGCATCTAAGCCGATTTGAGATTTAGGATTAGCGATTTGAAATTTAGCGTTCGGGATTCTGAATTCAGGATTGATGGGCTTAAGATAACTTTAATGATATTCAAAAAGCTAAATATTATTTTATTTTAGCATTTTTACGCTTAAAAGTTATGCTCTAAAATTAAGGAATAGGATAAAGAATTCAAAATTATAAAGAATAAAGATTAAGAATAAAGATTAGGATGTAGGATTTAAGATTCGTATCTTTGGATTGAGATTCAAAAATAAATAATAATTTTTAGAGTGTATATTTTTTCTGAAAGACAGTATTATTATCTACAACTTTGTCGAAGACGTCACACCGATCAAACAAACAGTTTTGGTTTTAAAAAAAATTGTAATCGTCGGTATTCTTCCCAAAATAGCATTTTTAAATAGCTTCTCAAAAACGAGTCGTGTTCCAAAAAATTAAACCTATAGCACAGAATGACATCTTTTGCCAACAGAAACGTCTACGCAAAGTTTCAGCCAAATCGAAAATGAGAATTGAAAAAAATATTAAAACTGGGACATTTTTTGTGGAACAGTTCAGCTAATGATTTTTTATTTTAAAAAATAGCAAACCAAACATAGATTGCAGAGTAAGCTCATAATAGAAGAAAATTAAATTCCTGAGGTCAGGTAAAGCCAAAAAAAGCGGAGAAACGCTTCTACATGAGGCATGAAAGAAAGATAATCTCAAAGCGCAGCTCAAAGCGACAGCAAGATGAGGTGTCAGAAGAAAAACTTTTACATGCCATAAAACAGCAATAAAAATGATCCCAGATTGGTCTCATAATACCATAAAATTTCTCCTGGTTGAAGAGCTCAAAAAGTTATTCCAGGCTGAGCTCATAATAACCGAAGAAAACAATAATTCTGAAGAAATTTTAGAAACCGATCAAGGAATACTAAAATATATTGATTTCTCAAATATTCATGGTTATGATGTTTTGAGACCTTTTAGTATAAAAATTGAAAGGTTTTGTTGTTAAAGCAGCTACATAATTCAACAATTTACGATTTTATTCCTGTCAGTTTTTTTTTTTAGATTATCAATTTGTGACTGACAGTTTAGGATTAAGGATTCAGGAATTTGATCTCAAGTTTTCTGGATTTTGGAATTAGGGGTTAGAGCTCAAAAATTAGAACTTAAAATTTTAAATTAGGGATTTAGGGATTTAGGATTAGATTAAGATTAAGGATTTTATATCATTTTTAAGATTTTGGATTTTTGTGGGTTTGGGATTTGGGTTTTATGGTTTAGGGTTTTGGATTTCGCATTATCGGAACTAGGCCTACGGGATTTGAGATTTATTTCATTAACCGGAACTCATTTATGAAAATTTTATATTTACAGTAATTCCTTTTGCACATTCGCTTCTCTGCTACCGTTGCGATAAGAAGCATTTGAACACAGCTCCGTTATTCTGCGCTCGCTCGAACAAACAATACCGTTTGGTGCGCGCGTGGCTTGTTTTTTTTTTTCGGTATAGTGAAGTATACAATAGACGTGTCCAGCAGTCGAAGCAAATTCTCGCGCCGCCGGGCGCTAGTTACTTCTTGTGGCACAGAAGACTGTGCATTGTCTCCAGACGAAACAGGTGCTACTTGTGTTTTCGGTACCGATACTGGAGTCAAATCAAAAGCCGTTCAGTAGTTGGAGCAAACCCCCCGCGCCGCTGGGCGCCGACTATACCCTAGCGGTGTGGTTACTGTGCATTGTGTGTAGACGGTCACATGTCGTTTGTGCTAGTACTATATCAACCGTTCAGCTGCCGAAGGAAACTTCCCGCACCGCCAACCGCTGGTTAGTCCCTAGTGCTGGCTCAGCTGAAGGAGACTGATTGTGATTCCTGCCACCTACTGGATCAACCCAACTATCAGCCAGTGAGGCGCGTAGGTCGAAATTGGAATAGTCTGGTGAAGTATTCACATTTGTTTTTATTATTATTATTTTATATATATATATATATATATATATATATATATATATATATATATATATATATATATATATATATATATGTATTTTTTTTTTCTCAATACAATAGTCTTTTTTCTATTTAACACATCTTATTTTGAAAAATTGTTTTCACATTTTACAAAAATTCTTCTTCAGGCCAATTAAAAAGCCATTGAATATTTTCCAAATCGGCAAGGACCTGGCAAAAAATTTTTTGGACGTCACTGAAATTACGAAAGTGAGACCGAACAAACTGCGAGTTGTTGTGAACAGCTTGAAGCAAGCAAACGCAATTGCTTGCCACGAGCTCTTCACGAGAGAGTATCGCGTGTACATCCCTGCCAAGGATGTAGAAATCGACGGTGTGGTCACCGAAGGGAATCTCACTGTCGAAGACATTTTGCGTTACGGGGTGGGCTGTTTAAAGAACCCCCTGATGCAAAGTGTAAAGGTGCTGGATTGCAAGCAATTGCATTCAGTATAAATCGAAGAAGAGAAGAAGAAATTCTTGCCTTCGGAGTCCTTTCGAGTGACATTTGCCGGATCCGCACTGTTTGTGCCGCGGGTCATGCACTGCCAAAACTGCAAGCAGTTGGGTCATACAGCCAACTACTGCTGCAACAAGGCACGCTGCAGCAAATGCGGAGGGAATCACGTTGAGACCGCTTGCAGTAACGACACTGAAAAGTGCCTTTATTGCGGTGGTCCCCGGCATGACCTTTCGGCGTGTCCCGCGTACAGACAGCGCGAGGAGAAAATTAAGCGTTCCCTCAAGGAACGACCAAAGCGCTCTTCTGCAGAAATGCTTAAGAGGGCTGAGCCACCCTCGACAGGAAACATCTTTTCCTTTTTGCCAACCGATGAGGGTACATCTGACGATCCCGTCGAAGGGTGTTCTTATGCCATGCCAGAAGGATCAAGGAAGAGGAGAATTATTAACTCTCTTAATCTTTCTCGCAAAGGTCGCAAGATAACCCCTAGCGGAATGACTAATAAGCCAACACAAAAAGGAAGCGGTGAAGAAATGCCGAAGCAAATACCTCCCGGTTTTAACTTCAAATCAAACCAGGAGTATCCACCGCTTCCCGGGGCACCAAAAACCTCTCGTGCACCCATTTTTCGATCAGAGGATAAAAAAGAAACAGGGTTTATAAATTTCTCTGATATTGTGGACTGGATATTCAAAACATTCAACATATCAGATCCCCTTAAAAACATTCTTCTTGCCCTTCTCCCTACAGTGAAAACCTTTTTGAAGCAACTAGCAGCAACTTGGCTCCTCATTTCAGCTATCATATCTTTCGATGACTAATACGGCGAAAGAGGTTAGGAATTTTATCACTGTATTACAGTGGAATTGCAGAAGTATCATCCCCAAATTCGATCTATTTTCTCATTTGATAAACACATACAATTGTGATGCGTTTGCGCTCTGTGAGACTTTTCTTAATTCAAATGACCAACCCAATTTCCACGATTTTAACATAATTCGTCGAGACCGAAACTCACACGGTGGAGAGGTACTTTTAGGGATCAAAAAGTGCTATTCCTTTTTCAGAATCGACCTCCCCTCGCTCTCGAATATTGAAGTCGTTGCCATTCAAACGAATATGAATGGAAAAGACCTTTACCTTGCTTCGATTTATATTCCTCCATCCGTGCGGATTGAACAGAGGCAACTTTCTGATATAGCAGAATTGCTCCCGCACCTTTTTTGATATTGGGGGATTTTAACTCCCACTGTTTGCAATGGGGGTCGCACTACGACGACGTCCGATCTTTTTTAATCTGTAACTTGATCGACGACTTCAATATGACACTTTTGAATACTGGGGAAGCGACACGTATACCTAATCCTCCAGCTCGTGAAAGCGTGCTTGACCTATCCCTTTCCTCGACATCACTAGCGTTAGATTGCCAGTGAAAAGTAATCAATGATCCCCACGGTAGTGATCATCTCCCAATCGTTATCTCAATTGCTGATGGTTCAACTCCCCCGAACCCAATCAATATTTCATACGACCTTACTCGTAATATTGATTGGAAGTCATATGAGACGATCATAATGGAATCCATCGAGTCTCACGAGGAACTTCCTCCGGAGGAAGAATACGCGTTCCTTTCTGGCTTGATCATCGACGCCGCGACTCAAGCTCAGACGAAACCGATACCTGGGGTAACGATTAAACAGCGTCCTCCCAAGCGCGTACGCGCAAAGGTCCTCGGTGTATTTGGCCTTCCGAAAACACGGTACTCTTGATCTGCTCCGAAAGTACGATGTACTGGATAGGCAGATGACGAGTTTAATCAAAGCAAAAAAACGCGGATACTGGCGGCGGTTTGTGAACGCGTTGTCGAGGGAAACAGCAATGAGCACTCTTTGGGACACGGCCAGACGCATGCGGAATTGTAATGTTTCGAACGAGAGTGAGGACATTCAGGCCGCTGGATACTCGATTTTGCCAAAAAGGTCTGCCCGGACTCTGTACCGGAACAGAAAACCTTTCGCGACGCGTTTTTAGTAGCTACGGAAGAGCCTCCATTTTCGATGTAGGAATTTTCGATGGCTCTCCTCTTGTGCAACAATAAAGCTCCAGGGTTGGATAGAATTAAATTCAACTTGTTGAAGAATACCCGATTCTGCAGAAAGACGCTTGTTGGACTTGTTCAACAAGATTCTTGAGTTAAACATTGTTCCGCACGAGTGGAGGGAGGTCAAAGTGATTGCTATTCAAAAACCCGGAAAACCTGCCTCTGATCACAATTCATATAGGCCGATTGCTATGCTCTCTTGCCTTCGGAAATTAATGGAGAAAATGATTCTCTTACGATTAGACGAATGGGTCGAAACAAACGGTTTACTTTCAGATACTCAATTTGGCTTTAGCCGGGGCAAAGGAACGAACGATTGCCTAGCGTTGCTTTCTACTGAAATTCAACTCGCCTTTGCTCGAAAAGAGCAAATGGCTTCTGCATTCCTGGACATTAAGGGGGCTTTCGACTCTGTCTCTGTAGAAGTTTTAACCGAGAAACTTCATTCGCAGGGACTTTCACTAAATTTGAATAACTTTTTGCTCAATTTGTTGTCAGAAAAGCATATGTATTTCTCACATGGTGATTCGACAACTTCCCGAATTAGTTACATAGGTCTTCCCCAGGGCTCATGTTTAAGCCCTCTCTTATACAATTTTTACGTCAATGACATCGATAAATGTCTTGCAAATTCATGCACGCTAAGGCAACTTGCAGACGATGGCGTTGTTTCCATTACTGGAAGCGAGGCTAACGACCTGCAAGGACCATTGCAAGATACCTTAGACAATTTGTCTGAATGGGCTCTCAAGCTGGGTATCGAATTCTCCCCGGAGAAAACTGAGTTGGTCGTTTTTTCTAGGAAGCATAACCCAGCTCAGCTGCAGCTCCTACTAACGGGTAAAACGATCTCTCAGGTTTTAGTCGCTAAATATCTCGGGGTCTGGTTCGACTCTAAATGCACCTGGGCTTTTCATATTAGGTATCTGACACGAAAATGCCAACAGAGGATTAATTTTCTTCGTACGATTACCGGAGCCTGGTGGGGAGCCCACCCAGGAGACCTTCTGAGGTTATACCAAACAACAATACTGTCAGTTCTTGAGTACGGTTGTTTCTGCTTTCGCTCCGCTGCGAACACGCATATTTTGAAACTATAAAGAATACAATATCGTTGTTTGCGTATTGCCTTGGGTTGCATGCAGTCGACCCATACGATGAGTCTTGGAGTGTTAGCGGGTATTCTTCCGTTGAAACATCGTTTTTGGAATCTCTTTTACCGGTTGCTAATTCGATGCACAGTTATGAACCCATTAGTAATTGAAAATTCCGAGAGGTTGGTCGACCTTCAATCTCAATCCAGATTTATGACTTTATATTTTGACTATATGGCTCAAGATATTAAACCTTCTTCATACGCTCCTTTCAATGTTGCACTTTTAGATACTTCTGATAATGCTATATTCTTCGACACCACCATGAAACAAGACATTATTTTTTACATTTTTTCCAATGAGTTTGAACATGTTAGTTGTGATAATAGGTTTTACACTGGCTGAGTCCACTGGCTTCGGTGTTTAACACGAAAATTTTTACCACCTCCTACAAACTCGATGCTCCTGCTTCCGTGTACGTCGCAGAACTTGCTGCTATTCAGTACTCTCTTGGGATCATCGAAACCCTGCCCACAGACCACTACTTCATCTTCACAGATAGTCTCAGTGCCATTGAGGCTCTGCGATCGATGAAGCCTGTGAAGCACACCCCGTATTTCCTGGGGAAAATACGGCGGTTTTAAGGTGCTTTAACAGATAAAAATTACCGGGTTACCTTAGCGTGGGTCCCTTCTCATTGTTCCATTCCGGGCAATGAAAAGGCTGACACCTTAGCTAAGGTGGGTGCTATTGATGGCGATATTTATGTAAGACCAATTGCTTATGATGAATTTTATAGCATTTTTCGTCAGAGAACACTCAACAGTTGGCAATCATCATGGAACTCGGGTGATCTGGGACGGTGGCTACATTCCATTTCTCCTAAGGTATCGACATGGTTCAAAGGGTTGGATGTAGGTCGGGACTTCATTCGCGTGATGTCCAGACTTATGTCCAATCACTACACGTTAAACGCGCGTGGAAAGTAATCACTGCATTTGTGCCGATGGCTTTCACGACATTGAGCATGTTGTTTGGTCGTGTACCGAATTCTCTGGTGCTAGGTCCAAGCTGATAGATTCCCTTCGGGCCCGAGAAAAACAACCGAACGTTCCCGTCAGAGACATTCTGGGAAGCGGGGATCTCCAGTACATGACACAGTTATACTGTTTTTTGAAAAATGCTAACATTAAAATTTAAAATTATTTTGTCTATTTGTCAGAATACCTCTATGCTGGAGACACGAAAATGAAGAGCCAACATTTATGTAAACACTTCAGACCAAAACTGCGCCACATCACTGTTACTGTTCTACCAATTGAAAAATGAAGTGCTAAATAGTTTTATCTCAAAATTGTACCTCCCCTCCTCTAACCTTTAATCCCCACTAGCTCGTAGTCGGCCGCGAGAAATAAAAAAATGGCCTCCCTCTTTCTCCTGCTAACTTAGACATAATAAGAATTGTATCTGGCTCAGTAAAGCATAAGATGTATCGTGCCGTGTCAAATAAACCAACTTAAATCTAAATAGTACGAGGGTGGTATCCAAGACACGACCGCATGTTTGACGTAGGACTACGATAGTTTTATATTTCATTTAAAGAATTCAGACTTTGTTCGATTTGACCTCGTTTCACTTTCGACACGGTTTGACTTTGGCACGCATGAGCCAAAAACGAACGGTTATGTTTAATCATAATTTATAGTTTTCTTGTCTTGCTTTTAAACAATTCAAACTCAAAAACCACCAAGAGAAAGGCATTTTGTCCATTATGTTGCCGAAACCGAAACCAAAATAGACATGATCAAAGCAGTACTAAATACCGTGCTATACTTCTAATTACTCGGAAGGGTCATATCAAGTGTCTAAGTCGTTGAGGGCTTCATGCGGACGTTGCGTTCCGGATACTTCCGGATTATTGAGCCTAAATCCATCAAACGACACCTCTAACAACTTACAATCCTAAAACTAGTTCATTGGTGGCCACATATTGTTAAGGTCATATGCCACCAGTAAGTCATAGAAAGAAAAGCGTTTATTTTTAAAAATAATTTAGATTATTTATTTGCAGACATCTATTTGAAAAGAAAAAAATACTGTTTTTAACATTGATGAATACCATTCATCCTAATGCAATCAAATTTCTTTAACACGCGAAAAGGCAATTTTTTATATAGGTCCTAATTAAGAACGATTCAGTAGAAAGCAAACTTCCTTTCATCTTCAATTGCGCTTGTGAAAGATAGCTCACTCACCGATTTCAAAGCAGTATCATTGTCAGTTTCTTACAACTGCTTAGCAAAGAAGTCACCTAAAAAAATCCTGTATTTACAAGTTCGTTGGAAAAGTGACGATAAAGAGTTGCAGTTTTTAGTGGAAAATCTATATTCACAAAAATTTTGAAATTGACATTGGAATTTATGAGGATGTAACATGTAACAGTCATTTTTTTTTTTTCATTTTAGGCCAATTGAAACATTTATTCATTAAGCAGAACCAGGAAAAAATCAATCAATTTTAAGATACCAACGAAAAAACAAACAACAAAATGCCATATTTAAAAGTCAATAAACAATAAGTTAATAAACCTAGCTCGGTTTGATAAACAACATTAACCTCTCCAACTGATGTTTGCATATTACAAGTCTGGCAATGACAGGTTGTGTTCATATGTTTAGTATCTTTACACGGTTGTGTTTATATGTTGTGTTGTGCGACAGGTTGTGTTTATATGTTTAGTAATATTTCCCTGCAGATGCTGATGTAATATTTTTGTAATTAAAAAATATGAATATGAATGTTTAAAACCTAACGTCAAGATGCATATAATTTGGGTTTTCTCTATACCACAACCGCGTAATGCAACTAGGATTGTCATATTGAATTAAATTTATTTAACTGGAAAAATATAACCATCAGTACAGCTTAAACGAGCTATCTGAAATATCTGTTTAAAAATCTTTACGAAGCACATTGGTTTTCTATTGTCTTTTAAATAGCCTATAGTTGATCATTTAAACAAATCTGAGAAAAACAGAGTGTAGAATTCGAAAAGACAACAACCCAATGCAACTTCTAATTTTAGGAATTTGAAAGAAGTTTTTATCACTAAACATGGATATGAAAATCACTACGGTTGCAGTTCAAATGCCATCTACTCGTCACGACAACCAAAAGGAAACGAGCAATGAGGTAGCAAACTTCCGATTAGTAGAATGTTAACTAGGGGTGTGCGAAACTGGCTTTTCTGGTGTCGAAACGAAACGAAACGAAATTAACCCTTAATTTCGGTTTCGCCAAATTAGTCGAAACGAAATCAAGGTGGATTTCGAGTTCTCGAGACGAAACGAAATTGGTCTCTAAATTTCGCGAAATTTCGAAAAATAAAATAAATGTTTCTGAAACATAGCATTACAATGATTTGTAACGTTGGAGCGTACGCTAACGAAGTACCCTTCAGCAGCTGATCGTAAGGAGCTTAGCTGGTCGACGAAGAGTAACGCAGGTATTCAGATATTGATAAATCGACAATGACGAGAAAATCAAAAATGTTAAAAACTAAAATCTTGATGCATTCATTTATACAGATTATATTGCAGGTAGTAGTAGCGCGATAGATACAAATGATATAAAGGTCAAACTCGAAGTGTCTTTGTGAATAATAATTCAATAAACTTCTGAACAGATTCTTTTGGTTTGAATGCAACTATGTTCAAAATAGTAATCCTTCTTTCATAGCACTTTCATCATTCAAAATCCAAGTTTTGTCCTAGAGCTCGAACTGGAAAACATGAGAGATGGTAGGTAGGTTTTCAACCATTCCTGTGAGTTCTGGTGTCCCTAGCAAAGATAACTTTTCACTTTTTTTTTGCAAACGTAAAAGCGACGAATCCGATAAGCAATTCCTCGGCGGCCTTCTGATGCATTTCTGCATTCTCTAAAAGCAGCAAAATTCACAGGAATGGTTAAAATGCTGTAAAACCTTTGGAGGGCAACTTTTTTTTCGCTTTTGTCGACCAGTGTTATTGAATTTTTTTTAACACCGTTTAGTCAGACTAGACTAAGTGACATCTTTATCAATTCGAGGAAAACAAAATGAAAGTTAACTATTCTGTAAACTTTGAAGTTTTTAATACAGTAGGTTTCCGTTTTTGGCAACAAAATTTTAAATTTCAGTTGCCAGAACTGGAACCGTGCCAAAAAAGGAAACCTTTTTTGTCATCAATAAATTCTATTTGAGACTTCAAAATGATTATGAAAATTATTTATTTATATGATTAAATGCGTTTTTAACAAAACTATCTAACGTACAGTAATAACAAATTTCAAATTTGTCGTCGCTTTTATTCTCTCGCAGCGCTTGTACAACAGTGTCTGTCACGTCAAACACTCTGTTCCATTTGAAAGCAAATGAGTGTAAAAGACGGCTGGTTTTAAATTGCCAGACCTGTTATATACGACAGTGCGTTGTTTACAGTTGGAGTCAAATACACGTTAAATTTAAGTTACCCATAAATAAGAAAAAAAATCACCCAAATTTGAAAAAGTTTCACGATTTTTTATTGAGTAAAATTTTTACCCATTTGATGAGTAACAGCTACCAATTAGTCTTTTGATAAATTTTTATTTGATTTTCAAAATTTGAATTCTGCGCTTTGTGAAATATCTCTCTGCGTTTAATCACGCTTGCTTTATTTGAAATAAATTATGAAAAACATATACTTTGCGTGTAAACAAACATAAAAAAAGAAGACAAAAGACCTCGTGGAGGAATTCCATCGTTACAAAATTATTGACAGAACAGTCCCCACTTATTAGCATATGTCTACGGAACACATAGAAGTAAATATGCTTCAAACCTGAGCAAAAGTGAAAAACTCAAAGTAAGTCAACTTTGTTGTGTAGTGTTTCATTTTGAAGCGTGATGTTTGCTTGATCATTTGACAGCTTGTCAACATCCAAAAGTTATGTTTACGGTCGTAACGAGAGGTTTGAACCGACCACAATTGAACAGTTTTTTGTGGATGATAGTTACGCTTTGATACCGTTAGCTAATATATAACGTTTCGAAGATAAACAAGCGATTTGAAAATATAACAACGATGGAGATTGTTAAAGAAGGTTAATCGAACAGAAATGGGTACTTAGCGCGTGAGGTTTTCTCTCCAAATACTCTGGTGTTCGTGCTAATGTTTTGGGCTATATTGGTGAAGAAAAAACCTTCCGGATTATTCCGGTTTCGTGTTTTATCGCTCTGTAAAAATAATCAAGAAATAATTTTATTTCCGCTTCTGGGATAGTTGTAGCCATGGTAACAAGAATGAAACTTTGTCAAACGATGGAAAAGTGTACCGAAAAGTCATTTAATGATAAATTAAAGTATTTGGATGAATTTTGAGCCGAATATGACTTAATTTAGGATTTATTATTAGAACGGGCATATATCACTTTTAGGTGGGTTACTCTATGCAAAAATATGCCCAGATCCACTCATAAGTTTTTGTTATCACCAGGGCCGGATTTGGGCTTTGGAGGGCCCGGGGCAGATTTTTTCGTGGGGCCTGTTTTTGTTGTGCTACGCCTTCACAGCCGCTAGAAGGTGACGAGCAAAAAAAAAAGGTCTTCACTTCGTCTAGAGGGGCCCTCGAGTCGAGAGGCCCGGGGCATTCGCTCCCTTGGTCCTCCTCTCAAATCCGGGCCTGGTTATCACTATATGATACGTTCTCAGTGCAAAAAAAAATATTAAAATAATTATGATCAGGTTAGATGTTCTAAGTGTTCCACTGTGCGGCATATCAATTGTGTTGGTAGTTGAGCTCGTTAGAAACCATCAGGCGTAAGATCAGTTTTCAGTTTCAGTTGAATCAGTTTCAACCTAGAACGGGTGTCAAAATCAGCTCAGTTTGTTGTGTAGGTCATTGTATACTATGTACTAAAAAAAGTTGCCAAAAACGGAGTGTGCCAAAAACGGAGCATGCCAAAAACGGAACATGCCAAAAACGGAAACCTACTGAATTTTTGCACATTTTTTAATATAACTTAAAATTACTTTTTAACTGAGCAGTTCCACAAAAAATGTCCCAGTTTCAATATTTTTTGTCATTTTAGATTTGGCCTAAACTTTGCATAAATGTTTCTATAGGCTGAGAACTGCCGGTACCCGGATAACTGTCCCATAATGAAAAGCAACATGTTGAGAAAACGGCGATTTAATACCAACCAACGACCATAACAGTTTCATGGCAGCACAAGTTTATCGTTGAGAACAAAAAACCATGGATGGAATTGGTTTTGCGTTATATAACTTGAAAAAAAAAGACAAAATGGGACAAAATATGCGGGTACATTTCAAAAATACTCGCATATTTTGTCCCATCACATATAAATTCAACGAGCAACCGGCAGTATCATTGGCAACGTAGATTGTACTACAGAAAAACAACATTAGTCTAGTTAATTAAATGACATACTTCTATATGCCTAAAATAATCCGATATACACTAAAGTCGCTTTTTACGCGGGGGATACGTGCCGCGTAAAAAAAACCGCGTAAATTCCGGAATCCGCGTAAAAAAAACCATCGTTAATTTTGTATTCCGAGTGAAGGGGAACCGAAATCCGGGCAAAAAAAAAATACCGCGTAAGTTCCGGAATCCGCGTAAAAAAAACCGCGTAAATTCCGGAATCCGCGTAAAAAAAGCCGCGTAAAAAGCGACCTTAGTGTACACTAATCTGGAGCAAAATTATATGTTTGCACTTTGCACCACACCACTGGGACTGTAATGCGGGTACTTTCAATATGGGACAAAAACAACTTGGTATTTTTTCCATGTTTTTTCCATACAAAAGTATCAATTTTAATTTTTTTCCAGAAAATATGGTAACAGTTAAGTCGATTCCCGATGATAACTCAAAAGTGACCAAAATCAGTATGGGACAGTTATGCGGGTACCGGCAGAGAAGCTATTTAAAATGCTATTTTGGGAGGGTTATTGTGATTATAAATATTTTCAGAGCCAAAAGTTTTTTGATCAGTGTGACGTCTCTGGAAAAGTTTTAGACAGTAATTTTATCTTTCCGATAAAAAAAAACTCTAAAAAATTCATTTTTTTAATGTAAAAGAAACATTAAAACTAATATAAAAAAGCTTTTTTTTCAAAAATCTCTTTTTTTTTTTTTGTATGAAAATTACAAAAAAATTACCGAAGTGATGAAGAAGTCAAAAAAAGTTATATTTAAAATAAAATTACAACATGTTTATTTTTGGAAGGACAATATTATTATCTACAACTTTGCCAAAGGCACTATGCCAATCAAACCAACTGTTTCGATTATAAAAATATTTTTGTTACCCACAGAGTGTCCAACTGGAGGTAAAAATTATTTTTTCAGCTAAATCGGTTTGTTTGACTGGCATAACTAGTGTCTCTGGTAAGTTTGTAGAAAAAAATTTTGTCCTAAAATATATGCCCTGTGAGTTTCTGCGACACTAAAAATAATAAAATGCATTTGGGACCATTCCCAAACTACGTGGTCATATTTTGATCCCTTTTATACCCCCTACTCCCCCGTGGTCTTTCGTGGTCTTAAGTTTTGTGATCTTATTCTGCAAATATATTTTCAATAAAGTATGAAAAATTTATAAAAAAAATGAAGGTTCAAGAAAACTGATTATTAGTTATTGCGCAAATTGTAAATAGAATTTTCAGTAATATCATTTTCTCTAAACCAAAATAACAAATAGATAATGGTTGTTTTATTTTTGATAATATTTCATTGTCTTTAACAAATATAATAATTTCCTTACCTGAAAGTAATTTAAAATACGCTTTTCTGTTGAGTATATTCAAAATGATTTTTGATTTGTTGTTGAGTATCAAAATAAATAAAATTTGTTTAAGCAGTTTGATCATCTACGATAAATTTTTCGCTTATAGTTATGGAAAATTGTATACTCATCTAGAAATCATCTAGAAAAATATTTAGTTGATAATAAGTGAAACCTTACTTTTAGTGATTTTCAGGTATCGGATTTGTAACTATGTTTTTTTTTAATAAATTACAAAGTTTTTGAATGTCGAACAAAATATAAACATCTTTCTTTCTTCCTTCAGTTCACGAACATCCAGGTCTTATATATTGTTTTTAAGACCAAAACGTTGATTTTTTTACCGGTCGTTGAGTATTGAAATATACTTCCAGGAAAAATAACATAAATCCCAACGCATTGCAAAATAGAACTATTATTCTAAAGAAGTAAATGCCATATAAGGCAAAGCCTGTTAAAAACAAAAAAAAAATTTCTTCGTTCGGATAAATTTGAAATATATTTCAAAAATTTTATTACAGTTAATTGCTGACAACTCTCAAACTTTCCGTGAAACTTATTAATTGGCCGTGTCAAATAAATTTATTAATTAAAAAACTGCGAAAGCTTCGTCTTGACTTAGTGGCAATAATAAATTATAGGTCAGAAAAAAGACTACGTGGTCTATTCGTTAACCCCCACACCCCCCGCGTGATTTTTCGTGGTCTTTTCATACCCCCCCCCCCCCCCCCGTCTTCCTATATATGACTACGTGGTTTGGGAACGGCCCCTTTGAAACAAACCAAAAATTATTTTTCGTTCAACCAATTTACAGTTAGAATGGAATGTTGTAATGCAGGAAACAAATAGTTTTCTCTTTACTCAATTAAGTTATTCGTAATCATCCTCGTTCTCATATTTCTCGTTCTTTCTAACCTTTCTTTTCTTCTACCTTGTAAATTCGTCAAGTGCAAAGTCAGAATCACTTTTATGCTATAATCTGAACTTGTTTTTGACATTGTAAAATTTTGTGTCCCCTAAAACAAGAGTAACGTTTCTCAGTTATGTGTTCAACGAGAGCGAACCATGTACTTTTTATTCATTTATTGATAAAGTATACTTTTTTGGTAACACGTTTAAAATATTTTTGATAAGGGATCTGGCAATTTTAAAACCTATGCTGACTTTGAAGTCAGAGTGTTTTGAAACAATACTAAAAATTCAGGCAATTACAACTTTTTGTGCTTGACACATCGATCACTCTGTCTGCACACTATGAGGCATGATATCTGGTCAGCCTAGTGATAGCAATGAACTATCTGAAAAAAACACATTTAAATACACTACGGTGTGCGAAGAGGAGTCCTCTAACACAGAGAAATCCGAAAAAACGCTTGAAAATTTTTACAAGTCGAGTAGCATAGAACATTTGGCCTGTAAGATAGAGCTTCAGAGCTTAAGTTTTGACAGAAATTGCTATGCCCTCTTAAACAAAAGACAAAAAGTGACCTCTTTAACCTTGTGGGCTGCAAATATAACCACATTTTGGTGTACGTAAAAGATGCGTAAAATTTATTCCTACGAACAAATTACTAGATAACTTGTAGCGCATTTGGACGGCTTCATATTCCTCGAATATGACTTCAGTGATGACATGAATTTTATGCTCTGCGTGAATAAAAAATACCTCCCGCATGATGTAACGGTTTTGTCTTTAGAAACAAAAATTACCGGCTGAGAGTTTATTCTACTATGTCTGACTTAGTATACCAGATATCTGTTGAGATATATTCAATTTAATTTATAGTTGCAATGAGCACAAACCAAAATAATGTAATAATCTGCATCGGAAATTTGGTCCGAAATTTCGCGAAATTTCGTAATCGTCGAAATTGGAAGTTTAATTTCGCGAAATTTTAGGCGAAATTTAGCGAAATTCAACGAAATTTTTCGGCAATTTCGCGAAACCGAAATTTCGCGAAACCGAAATTTCGCGAAATTTCGGGAAATTTCGAGTTTTGCGAAATTATACGAAATCATTCGAAATCTCGCACAGCCTTAATGTTAACACAACTTTTGTTGAAGAGATATTTTAATTATTATATAACAATCTTTCGCAATATTCTACCTGTCGATTAAGACATCGGCGTTTGAAATCTGTTCAGGGATAGTAATACAATAAGCACTTTGAAACGATGAAAAAACATCTGTTGCAGCTATATAAAGCGAGCTCGTGATTGGTTGGAAGCTTCGAAACTGAACTAGAAGAAGTGGATTTCAACTGAACTTTTTACTAATTTACTGTTCATCGTACAATGTACAACGAACAATGATATGCCAATTATTGTACCACATGCTTTGGCAACCGTCGTCGTTCGATCAAAGCATTGGTGGTCAAAATCTGTTCAGTTGTAATCACATATTGGATGCAACATCCAACATCGTGATATACTGTTGCGTACAAAATTATTTTATCCCCGGTCGCACAGTGTAGTGTGCGAACACGCACCACAGTACGTCGACAGCAGCTACATTGTTTCCACTTGGCTTGACTGCACACAAATGGCAATCGAGTGCTACTGCACTGACGACGAACGACCGTCTTCTCATACATAGCCGGGGCAGTACTGTTGCCTGTGTCAGCATGTTTTCTTTCGAGACATCAGTTTTAATAACATTCTCACAACAGATCGTTTGATTGTCTGATAAAGGAGGTTGTTACTTTGTAACTTTCCGAAAAAGCTTTACTTTCAAGACATCAAAATAGTCTAGGTTCATAGAAGCAAATGTTAGTTGACCTATTGAGACGGGGAGATTCTGTCAAATTTTTTTTGCCACTGAATAGAGGTTGTCATAGCAGGCAGTTGGTGTCCACTCATGAAGTCTGTGCCAGGAGTGCTCGCATGTGATTGGTACATTGTTCGTAAAAATACAACCTTGAAACTTTTCATCAATTTTCACTGTTTAAAAATTAAGTAACAATGATATATGAAGAATCACAAAATTGTCCATCGTTTTATCAATCCAACGACATATTGACTATTGTGATCCATCATGTGGTTACCATTTAAAATCTTTCATTCCGACGTTACATCTTGGTTTTTAGTTTCCTCAGAATGTATCTCGATATAGTGCGGTTAGACGTAGTCCTACGTCAAAAAAAAGTAATTCCTTTTGCCTTCTCTGGTTTCTAATGATATGCTGTGGTAATTTCTGAATCAAATTTGAATTATTTCCAACAGCTTTTCACGACATTCTGTCTAACGTTGAGATCAGTTTAGAACATTTTGCGTTTTCTGAGGGTTTTTGAGTAAACTAGCAGTAATTTTAGAGTTTGAAGATTCTAGCGTTTCAAAGATTCTGAGATTATCTGGCGCACAAATTCTAAGATTTTTTAGTACGGCGAATCTTTTCTGAAGTCCACAACTGGTCAGATAAACAAAGAAATGACAATTTTTTTTTAAATTATTAGAAATTTGAAAACCGTTTTAAAACTTACAGGAGGGCACAACACTTCTCTAGATTATTTCAAACTATGCTCAAAATAACTAGAGAAAAAACTTCCACACTTCCAAAAAGCAGAAAAAGCTTAAAATTAAAATGATCCCATAATAAGATGCGAGTGGAGCGAACTGAGCTCCGAAATGTATTAATTTCAGTTTACAATGTGACATATTTAATGAGTAAATGGGTTAAACTAAACTTTAAACCAAAAACATCGAACCAGCAAACCGAATTGAACAACTATGCGGACAGTATTAAGTAAAATTGAAGAATAAAAACGTAAAATTGATTGACAAAAGTATCTCTAATATTTGATTCAGTGGCCTATTTTGACTGTCTTGTCATCTTCTATCTCATAGATTATGTTGAATTCCTTGACTGTGATGTTTTTTTGGCTAATATAATCTATTATCCTTGTAAAGTTGAACACTCAACATTGCCAGTAACCAAACAACACTCGCATCACAAAGAAACTCAACAGCACTCATCAGCATCCAACATTGTTCAAATCGTGTGTGTGTGTGTGTATAGAATCTACAGACTAAGCAATTTAAAGAAGATTCTTTTTCGAGTGCGTAGTGGAATCTCCTGCTGCTGCAGTAGATGTAAGCACTTAACCTTACAACCCTCGCGCGCGCGTTTTTCAGCTAATACAAATTACACCGATATAATTAATTCCATACCGGGAGTCGAGTTCCACAACGACCGCACTTGACTTGACTCTGAAGAAGCAGGCAGCGGCTAACCCTCGTGAAGTTTGTGGGAAATACGCAACAACAGCATTCATATATGTGTTTATGCAGTAAACAGCTAAAAATATCCCCATTCAGAAAAGGACCTGCTATAGGCGCTTTTCCTAGGAGAATATTTCCCAAGCCCCGTCGTCCGTCCATCCGTCGGGTGTTTCTTCGTTACTTTCACCCTCTGCTTCTCAAAGGATGATGACGATAAAGCCGGTGAGGACGAGAAAACGCATAACCTGTACACATTTGCGCGCCCCCACAAGCACACATACACACCTTCTTATGTTTTGCTCAAGCGAAAAACTTATTCAGAAATGTGGGCCAATGGGTGAATGCACATATCTTCTGATTCTGGTTTTTTTTTCTCTCCATATTCTCCTTGCTTCTTACCCTATTGAAGACCTACCCCAAGCAACCGCAGAATGGGGGAGGTTCGCTGTTGCTGCTGCTGGTGATGCTTTTTCCCCCATAAGGAAGAGGGTGTGTGTATACATACTTACATCACACCACACACAGGCAGTGTGGGTACAGCCATGGGGCTTTCGTAATTGGAAAATACAGCGTCGTCGTCGTCGTCGTCGTCGTTATCCGCGTCAGGCTGCTTGTGATATTGCGTGCCAAAGCGCCACGCAGCCTAGTTTCTTGTTATTGGACAGAGGACTGTGGGAAGAAGGTTTAGGAAGGGGAGGCAAGATGAAGAACTGTTTAACATGTGACGAGCAGGTTGGAGGTCTCGTTGTCAGCACTTTTACCGGCTTGTCGTCGTTAGTGTCTATACAGAGTGGCCGCCATTTTGAACCACGATGAAAGGCTCGCGATGCGAGAAAGCTTGCGAAAGCTTTCCACCGACTGAAAGAGGGGGAAAATTATCTCCATTTTGAATCAAGATGTGTGTACTTCTGTAGCTGTATATGCATTAGATGAAATTTTTCTAAATAAACCTTGAACGAAGCTGTTGAACTCTAGACGGCAATTAGCCGGCAATGTCAAAGTGGTTAATTCATCGCTAACCCTTCCCGTTTTTGTTCTTCAACATCAAATAGTACTTAACAAACTCTTTCGTGTTTTTTTTTCATCGAGCAAAACTGAATCCGCTAATTATTTCCAGCTCCTAATTGAAGCCCGGTTCAAAAAGATCACCCGATTTCTCGCAGCGTCGAACGACGGACGCCGTCTTTGCGCCCGTTGTCATCGTCTTCCGTACTGAGCATCACGTGAGATCCGATGGGAAAAACGGCAAGTAAAGGGCAAACAAAAGTGGACCGCCTTTTACATCCCCCTTCCATTCTGCTCGCACTTGGGCAGTCGTCGTGATTTGCTGCGACTCATTCCTATTGTTTCTTAACTGCGCTAATCCAGCAAGATCCGGCAGCTTTGAGCTCCGCAGCAGCAGCAGCAGCAGCACCATCAGGAGATGCTCCAGTTTTCCAGCACTAGAGCCATGACTTTAGCCTAGAGGCCCCGTCCGTGTGGTGCGGAGCGTTTCAAAAGTGATTGGCTCACGAAAGATCAAATAGGTCGAATCCGTCGTCGTCGTCGACGTCTTTTCTGCCGCGAGTGGGGTTCAATTATTCTATCGTCTTTATTTCATTACCTCTTTAAAGGGAAACGGAGCAGGAATGCTGGCCGGGACCACGATTTCGTTTCTCGCAGGAAGTTACTCGGCCTTTTTGATAGGGTTGTAATATTTTTCGACCCATTTTTATGTTCGCTGGATAAAATTCAACATCAGTCGTTTGGGTATAAGTCTTTAGTTTAAAAGTTGATTACTTGAAAACAAAACAATAAAACATCGTAATTGATCCTTTGAATTACTACCCTAGCACGACTCAAACTTGAGTTTTTTTTATAAGACCGGACACCAGCCGGACACAGCCGGAAAGGAAGAAACTATTTTAAACTTGATCATCGATTTCCCATACTTCACCGCGTGGTTCGCTCTAGTTTTTTCCTTCTTGTGGAACGAAAAGAGAGCTTCCTTTGGCAGTGACAGTTTACCGAACCCTAGTTGCTGCTGCAATTTCTGCCTCGGTGACCCCGGGAAAGCGCAATCTTGAACTTGACGGGAGTTAAATCCAATTCCCTTCGAAGTAAGTTGCATGGAACTGTTGGTGGACTTGCTTGAAGGGCACAACTAATAAAGTATTATTGCTGTGGTGTTCAGATCATATGCTGGGTTGCTCGCTCTGATTGTTTCAAACTCTCTGAAAATCTATCTTATTGAAAGCCAAAATAAATATAATACGAACCTTACATTGTATTAAGGACTAAACTGAGTAAACTTGGATTTATTAGATACAGAAAAAAGCTTTTTCTTGACGAAATTGCAGCATCTCAAACTATTTGAATACAGATATTCTGCACACAAGAGTGTGCGAAACCACATCAACATTGTGTGAAATTGGCACAACATTTGATTAGTTTTAAAACTTGGACAACGAATGTGTTTCAGCTATGACGCATTTTTCGTGTTAATGTATGATTATGTTTTCGTATTTGGCGGACAAAAATCACTAAAATTTACCAGAAAGCTGCAATGGCGGTAAATCGGGAATATCAACACTCCAAATCTTCGAGCTATTCATTGTATATACCTAAAATCTTCAAATACAATAGAACAAAATCACAAAGTCAACGAGAGTCTGAAGTTCATCTATCACAAAATACTTGAAGATTTAACTTTTTCTCAGGTTTCAAAACCCTGCAAGTTCTATATACTCAAAAATCTCCGCGTTTTAGAATTAGCATGTTCAAAATCTGAAAAAAAAAACATCACAGCATTACACGGTTTTACAATATACACATTATTTTTGAAATCCCAAACCTGAATTTCAATTTCCAATGTCGTAACTCTATGTTGACAATCTCTTATTTTAATTTCAGAGAGCCTAAGTTTAAAATAAAAAAAAGAAAGACGCTTAAATCGTAATATAAGTTTTTCAATATAATAGTACTTATATTAAAGAAATCACAATTCCGAAATTAAGAACCGATAACTGGTAATAGACAATTGATACTTGACAATTAGATTTATTATCTCGTCTTGCTTTTCTTCCTATTTATTTCCAAAATTTGCATTTTGATTCCAGCCTTTTTTAGCTGTAGGTCGTATTTCCACTCCTCTCTAAACTCATCAGAGGATTTTGAAGTAGAATACTTCTCTCAGGAAGTTCGGCTACGTAGGGATGTGAAATGAAAATCTAAAACTGAAAAAAGTGAGAAATATGTCCAATTTCAAATGCCAATAAATCAGTTAGTTTTCGATGGATTGCCTTCGTTTTTGCAGCAATCGATTAGAAAATCTTCTAAGATTCCTACCAAATGCATGAAATTGCAATTTTATCATTCGAACTATTGCACTATTGAAAATTCTTAAGCCTTGTCAAAACACAAAATTCGACCTCTGATTGGTCGTTATACAACTGCTTTCCCAAGCACGGTCGGCAGAGTTATGGACCTAGTAAATTGGGAATGCATCATTTGGCCTATATAAGAGCCTTCATCAGATAATAAACAGACATTTCATCTGATATTAAATTGAACAACTGAAATTTGAAGAACAAAAATGAATATTTGAAGAGTTAATATTTTCTCGTTTTGCGCTATAATCCAAAGTTAATTATCTTCATCTACATGCATACTCTGACTATTATTACGTGTTTGCGTCGCTTAGTGTTTGGCTACGGTCATGCAGAACGCAAATAACGGCGCGATGCGATTCGGCAAAACGAAATGTGTTGAAATGTATAGCTCTACTTCGCCTTAAAAAGAGCTGTACATTTCAACACCACGAAAAGGCGAATCGCTACGCGCCGGCATTCGCGTTCTGCATAACCGTAGCCTTTGTTCCGTTCCCGTTTAATGATGTCGTATTAAATGTGCATATTACAATTCGGCAGCACTTTAACTTCTTATTTGCACAAAATTTAAAAATATCCAATGAACTTCATTCAAAATATCAAACGAAGAGAAATTACAATACTGCCAATGAACGGTCAACGTTTATTTACTAGAAAAAAAATGACTGACACGCAAGCAGCCGGGTTATCTTTCTTGTAAAAGTATTCTACTTCAACCTTGCGGTCGTGGCTTTGCATACAACCTTCCTGTGATTTTTTCCATATAACGATTCCCCACCCTAGTACACACGCACATACACCCACAAACATACGCACCTACATCTTCACACCCACAAAAACACTCCTACAATCTCGCGCGTATACGCACTTTTGTTTCATTTCGTATTCAGTAAGAAAATCTTATATAGTTATGGGGTGAATATAGCCGTTCGAAAAATACCAAGGTCCAACACAACACACGACACTGGAACTCCGAATTTCGCTTACTGTATAGATCTGCATCACAGTGCATAATCGCATTTATCTATATCGCAAAACCAATACTCAAAAAAACTCTGCCGAAGCCTCGATGGGGACCTATGCTGCCATTATTAGTTTTAATTTTTTATCACTACCTACCTGACACCATATGGGTGACTTAAATTTGCCTAAACCAGCACAAACTGTATTCATTTTTACAAACCGCACATAAAATAATTGATGAAATCTAAAATTGAATAGAGTCATGGAACATAATGATATGAATTTACCTCTTCTTTGCTTCCTCTTCCCTTTGTTTTTGCCAAATTTGGAAAAATTGGCCGACCTTACACAAATCAATGTGACTTGGAGAAGGGCAGCAATGTTTGTATCCTTTCGCTGAAAATACTTTTAGTAGGTATTTGATACTTACCTCAACATTGCCGGTTTTCAGGCGCTTCTCTCAGTGCAATAAGAGCCATTTTAGTCTAATTTTTATTCGATAGCTCAATCTTCTTCTTCTTCTCTTTGTTTTGGTTGGACAAGTGCCAGTAAATATCAGACCGATGTCATGACAACAGTTTCCTGAAGCCGCCGCCGATGATGATGGCGCTACTGTTGGAAAAATGGTCATAAGCACCGTTCATTGTGCCGCATGTGTTACAGTACAGATTTTTCGCGTGCTTCTAACTATATTGAATGTAGGGCTATCCGGAACGTGTTGAAACATGTTTGAACGTGACCATTTATGTTCTGCACAAAATCCATAAAACGTTCAAAACAAAACAATTGTTTTTCGCTTTCTGTGTTTCTTCACACCACTTGCAGCCACAGTTGATCTCGCATGGACGGTGCTTAATCGGCTGTTTCGCAAGCACTGACAGCCTTTTGACGTATAATCTAGCCAGAGAGCCAGAGAAAAACGGCTTCAAGCGAAATGTATGGGGATAACGTTCGTGACAGGGATGTGGTAAATATATGTCCATCGAATGATAGCTAAATCAGATTAGTCATTTGTTCCCGTACACCTCTGGGTGTACACAATGTTGTTCAAACGCCAGTTCTTCTCTCCACCTTACTCACCATCAGGGATGCCAGATGTGAAGACAAATTTCGAAGTAGAATACTTCTCTCAGGAAGTTCGGCTACATAGGGATGTGAAATGAAAATCTAAAACCGAAAAAAGTGAAAAATATGTCCAATTTCAAATGCTAATAAATCGGTTAGTATTCGATGGATTTCCTTCGTTCTTGCAGCAATAGATTGGAAAATTTTCTAAGATTCTTCCCAGAAGAAGATAATTGTAATTTTATTATTCACACTATTGTATTATTGAAAATAGTCAATACTATTGTCACAACGAAAAATTCGACCTCTGATTGGTCGTTGCTTCCCAAGCACGGTCGACAGAATCATATACCTTGCAATTTTAAACATGCTATTTGGCCTATAAAAGAGCCTGTTTCAGCCGAAAACGGTCATCATTAGAGTGTGAGCCTCCGTTGAGCGAGCACGTATTTGTTTTTTCGGTAGTAGTGAAGAGTGTAATTGAAGAGTGTGAAATTGAAAACATGGGGAGCAGTAAGAGGAAGAAGAAAAGTATCGGCCCCAACGACGCTAAAGAAAGCCCTCTTGAAAAAAAGGGCAAACGAAGCAGCTATGCATCCTTTCAACCGGCGGATTCAATTACTGATGGTATGGATGATACCAACCAAAGCCAGAATCGATACGATATCCTAGCTGATGTGGAAGATGACGGTTCGGTCACCAGTTCAGTGACAGATGCATTCACCAACAAAAACAACCCTGGCGAAGGCTCGTCGGGTATTCGTCAGCCTAATCATCAAATCAAGCAAAAACTACCACCGTTGGTGGTAAACTCGGTCCCTCTAGAAAAACTCAAGAGGGCAGTACAAGCCTTCGGAATCAGTGCCCAGTTCCAGCTCACAAGGATGGGAATAAAAATCATCACGTCATCCCGGGAGGAATACAACAAAACCAAAACGTACCTGACTAGGTCCAACGCTAACTTCTACACGCACGACGTCGCTTCCGATAAACCGTTTAAAGCGGTTTATTAGGGGACTACCAGACATGGACCCAAAGGAAATTGAAGAGGAACTTCGTGAAAACTATAAACTACGCCCGATAACGGTCTTTCCCATGAACCGTAGGAACCAGGACAAATTGTACCGAGATTGCCTGTATTTGGTCCACTTTGCTAAAGGCAGTGCAACTCTCGGCGCCTTGCAAGCCGTTCGTGTCATCAACCAAATTGTTGTACAATGGGAAGCGTATCGAGGACCACATCGAAGTGTCACGCAGTGCATGCGCTGCCTCAACTTTGGCCACGGTACCCGCAACTGTCATCTACAACCGAAGTGCAACTTCTGCTCCTTGCGACATTTATCCAATGAGTGCCCGACCGATGGAAATGGTGCCCACAAGTGTGCAAACTGCGGTGCCGCCCACAAGGCAACAGACCAGAGTTGTACAAAACGTGAAGAATACCGCAAAATCCGGATGTAAGCCACCAAGAAAAACCAGCCGAACCAGCAAAAGAGGAAGAAGCAAGAAATTTTAGACCTGGATCAGTTCCCCGAATTGCCTCCACCACGTCAGAGAACGGTGCCAAACCTCGAACCCTTACCGCTTCCCAACCAGCAGTGGAAAAGAAGTGCATCGCAAGCTGCGTTGCCACCCGGGTTTAGAACACAGCAGATCAACCCGGTTCAACTAGCTCCTGACACATTGCAATCAGATTCGATAAACGTTCCCCATCCTACGGAAGGCTTTACACAAGTGGTCACTCAACTGGCAACCCTCGTTGCTGAACTACAGAAAATGATGATGCAGATGATGCACCTCTTCATGCAGCTTAACATTCACCATCCAAATGCTTAATTGGAATGCTCGCTCTCTGGCGGCCAAAAAAGTGGAGTTCATTGAATTTCTACAAAACAACCTGATAGACGTCGCATTTCTTTCGGAAACGCACCTCAAGCCTAGTGTGAGTTTCAGTCTGCCAAACCATGCCATCTACAGGCTCGACCGTGTTGGGACTGCAAAAGGTGGTGTAGCCATCATCATCCGTAAGGGATTCTAATTCAGAACGCTGCCTAATCTTCAACTGTCTGTAATCGAAGCTGTCGGAATTGAGCTGATATCTCCCGAGGGGCCTATCATCATCATCGCCGTTTATTGCCCTGGTCAGTGCAAAACCTCGGACGGAAGTGCAACACGATTCAAGAATGACATCCAAAAACTAACTCGACGAAGAGGAAAGTTTATCATCGCCGGCGATCTCAACGCCCGGCATTCGACGTGGGGCAACGCTAGGAACAACAGAAATGGCGCAGTACTTGCTGACGACCTTCAGGCAGGTCACTATGTGATCCTCAACCCAGACACACCAACCTTCTGCTCGGCGACGGGGACTGGCTCTATCCTCGACATCGTCCTCACCAACATTGTGGATGGCTGTTCCAAGCCGTGCGCGATAACTGACCTTTCGTCGGACCACCTACCGGTGACATTCAACCTCGCCAAAGCTGTTAATCAACGTCAACTCTCTCGGAAACGCAATCACCATCGTGCAAACTGGCCCCGGCTGCTGCGTTTCATCGAGAACCGAACTGATGACAACATCCCACTGACAACGGAGAACGACATCGATAGGGTGCTACAAGAACTCTTCCACAGCATTGAAGAGGCAGTAAACCGTTTCATCCCGACTACACCGATAACATGTAAGTTTACATCACTTGATGAAAAAACAAAAAGAATCATATCCCTTCGTAACTGTGTTAGACGCCACTTTCGAAGAACAAGAAACATCACTAGGAAAATACTATTCAAAAAGTTGACAAAAATTATCGCTTCGAGCGTAGAAAAATTAAAAAATAGGAAATTCGATACAGAATTGAAAAACCTGCCAAACTATTCTAGGCCCTTCTGGCGACTCACTAAAGTTTTAAAAAGTAAACCAAAACCAGTGCCCCCTCTCAGAATGCTAGATAAAGTTCACCTAACTTCCATCGAAAAGGCTAACGCCATCGCCTTACAGTTCAAAGCTGCTCATCAGCTGGGTCAGAATATCGTCAGTCCGATGGAAGAGCTAGTCGTACAAAGTGTAACTGAAAGAGCAGCAGTTCCGATCGAACTTCCTGTAGAGCAAAGAGTCACAGAGCTCGAGTTCGACCAAGTCATCAGAGGTATCCGTAACATGAAGGCTCCCGGTTTTGACGGCCACTTCAACATCGTACTAAAGAACCTTGGACCTAGAGCTCGTAATCTCCTGGTAAAAGTGTTCAATCGCTGTCTGGAACTAGGATATTTCCCTTCCGCCTGGAAGTTGTCTAAAGTAGTCCCCATTCTAAAGCCCGGAAAGGACCCGACCAATCCCACCTCATATCGGCCAATCAGTCTGCTCTCCTCGACTAGCAAGCTATTCGAAAGAATAATGTACACCAGGCTTCTCAAATATACAGAGGAAAACAACATCTTCCTGAAGGAACAATTTGGATTCCGCCGTGGCCATTCTACGGTTCACCAGCTGCAAAGGGTTACCAACTTAATCAAACAGGCCAAGAGGGTATCCAAATCCACAGTAATGGCCCTAATGGATATAGAAAAGGCATTCGACAATGTTTGGCATGAGGGCCTTACATACAAACTGAAACGCTTCAACTTCCCAGTGTACTTGGTCAAAATCATCTCTAACTATCTCCAAAGCAGGACTTCACAGGTGGCAATAGCCGGATCGCTGTCGGAACCCTATGCTATATCTGCTGGTGTACCCCAGGGCAGCATTCTGGGCCCCATCTTGTACAATCTGTTCACATCCGATATTCCACCGTTGCCAGGTGGAGGTACGCTATCGCTGTTTGCAGACGATTCGGCGATTACCTATAAAGGAAGGAACATCCAATCTCTAGTGTCCAAGCTCCAAATTGGGATAAATGCTTACTTAGAATACCTCGACAAATGGAAAATTCGAGTCAACGCAGCCAAGACGCAAACTATCGTGTTCCAGCACCGCAACAGCGAACGCCTGAAACCGAACACAAATATCAAGGTTCAGGAGAGCGAAATAAGTTGGTCCACAGAAGTTCGATACCTGGGTTTAGTGATGGTCAAAAAACTGATCTTCCGATCCCTAGTGGAAAACAGGGCGAACAAAGCAATTACGCTTCTAAAAAGATTATACCCAATCATTGCTCGCAAGGCTAAGACATCAAGAACCAACAAGCGAGCAGTCTTCAAGCAAATCGTATCACCAATGCTGGAATACGGGTCACCGGTATGGAAGGAGTGTGCCAAGTCCCACATAGATAAACTACAGGTCATCCAAAATCGATTTCTCAAAATGATATTAAACCTACCAAGGAGTACGAGAACAACCGAAGTCCATCGACTGGCTTGTTTTGAACCACTGATGCTCAGAATAGAACGTTTCGAGGAACGCCATAAAACAAAAACTCTAGCCTCTGAAAATAACCTCAAAGGGAAATAGCAGCAAAAACTATATCGAAAAAAGAAGTAGTAGCCTAAAGTTTGAAAAGCCGAATGACGTAGCTGAGCTAGTTTTGAGTGTTATATCAGCATTTCACTGTTTACTTAATCACAACGAATACTTTGTTCGCACTGTCAGTGATAACGCAAAGATTCAATCGGCATCTTATCCGACACTAAATTGAACAACAAATTGTCCTTTTCAGTATGAAATAAAAACCTGATGATTAAAGCGTTTATGTTTTCTCTTGAGTTAATTCACATTTTTAAATTTGTAAAAGTTATAAATTTTACTTTATTTCCGTGTCTTAGAACGTACTGAATTATCTTTTCCTTCAGTCGGGAGCACGGCATCCGAAAAAATTTCATCTCAAAATTTAAAAATTGTCAAGCCCCAACCATGACAAGCAACTTACTATATTATTGAAAATGGTCATTCCTTGTTGAAGCGCAAAATTCGATTGATCTGATTAGTCGACGTTCATTAACTAGAAAAAATGACTCACACGCATGCAGCCGGGCTATCTCTCTTGTAAAAGTATTCTACTTCAACCTTGCGGTCGTGGCTTTGCACACAACCCTTCTGTTTTTTTTCTATTTGTTTGCTTTTTCTGGTATTTAAAAGTGTTTTTTTGAGTTTAGTCCGAAATATTTTATTTGTCATCCCTTTCTCATTTTCTTTTTTTCGCAGTCTTGAGTTCAGTTTGACATCTTTTTCTCACGTTTATGAACGTTTTTTGTCATGCTGAGCTCAATTTGAGATATTTTTTTTTTCATACCGTTTTGTGGGTTGTAGAAGCGTTTCCGCGCTATTAAGGAACGAGGATATTTTTTGACGTAGAATTACGTCTATCAGGAAGTTCGGCTACATACTCAGCTACATAGGGATGTAAAATGAAAATCTAAGAGCGGAAAAAGTGAGAAATATATCTAATTTCAAATGCTAATAAATCGGTTAGTTTTCGATGGATTTCCTTCGTTTTTGCAGCAATTGATTGGAAAATCTTTCAAGATTCTTCCCAAATGAAGATAATTGTAATTTTATTATTTAAACTATTGTACTATTGAAAACAGTCAAGCCTTGTCGAAACTAAAAATTTGACCTCTGATTGGTCGTTATATGATTGCTTCTCAAGCACGGTTGACAGAATCATAGAACTTGCAATTTGAAAAATGTTATTTGGCCTATATAAGAGCCTGTTTCAGCCGAAGCCGCTCATAATAGTTCGAGACAGTGACAACAGTAGTCATCCCTTAGCAGCAGCAGTAGCAGTGCAGTGGATACCAGCGATAGCGGATAGCGGCGACAGCTGTGGAATGGCAATGGATAGCGCACTAGTTGCAGCGGATCTCAACATCGATAGCAGCTGGGCCAGCTGATGCAGTGAGGCACTTTAGTGAAATGCAGTCTCTGTGCGATAGCGGGCACTAGTAAATGCTTCCAATGAAAATTTAACTCATTTAGAAAACGCATGAGCCGTCTAGTTTTGGGTGTTATATCAGCTTTTCACTGTTTATTTTATCACAAGGAATACTTTATTCACACTGTCAGTAATAACGCAAAGACGAGATCGGCATCTTATCCGATATTTAATTAAATAACAAATTGTCCTTTTCAGAATGAAAAAAAAAACCTAATTGAAAAGTTAATACTTTCTCTTGAATTAATTTACATTTTCAAATTCGTAACAGTTATGAATTCGAGTTTATTTCCGTGCCTCAGAACGTACTGAATTATTTTTCCTTTAGTCATGAGCACAACATCCGCAAAACTTTCATTATCTGCATAAAACATTAAGTTTTCGCATAATCAAAATTTAAAAACTATTAAACCCCAATCATGACAAGCAACTTACCACATTATTGAAAATGATCAATCCTTGTTAAAGTGCAAAATTCAATTGATCTGATTCGTCGTTAATATGGTTGCTTCCCAAGCACGGTCGACAGAATCATAGACCTTGCAATTTGAAATGTGTTATTTGGCCTTATCTAGGGACGTTGCGATATCATTAAGCATCGATACTTGGAACCGATACTGGTTTCGAAAGCTAGTGCTGGTACTCCGATGTTATCGCGAAAAAAGTATCGATGCTGCAAAGCATCGTTGTTCGATATCAGGCTCATTTGAAGTATTACTCATATTGCTGTTTTTTGCATATTTATTACCCGCGATATAAATAATAGGATTGATTAATTTGATTGAACACTTCTTTTTTACCTCATGAACTGAAACCAAAGAGCTGCTGTAAATATTTCGCCGATTATGCCCGCCAAAAACATCCAATCTCTTCTGATCCTTAGAGCTATTATCATAACACGTATCTCACAATTACAATCGCGTCGCAGTAATATACCAAATAAAATAAAACACTGAAATACGAGTTGAAAAAAATCTGTTTTTTTTCCTGTGATGAGTTAAAGTTTTGATGTTTATCGATTTATTTTCGCAATGTATTTCTCGCAATAAGCTTAGGGATACATTCGATTGGGGTTTAACATTTGATGATGTGGAACGGTAAATATCAATAATAATTCTTAGTCAACTTTCTTTTCTACTAAATGATTAGTAATCTTGTCTTGGTTTTGCCCTAGACCATAAACTAGAAAAATATGAAAGGCTATAGCTTTTTAACCGTTCCTGTGACTTTTGGTGCTCCTTGCTAGCTCGCATGTGTGTCAAAAGGCCACAAAGCTCGTCGTTTCTGAGTTTGCTTACTGGTAAAGTTCATTTCAACCTCTAAAGGCTTCGAACTGGCTAAGGACACCAAACTTCGCAGGAACGGGTAAAAAATTGTTTTTTAATTCAGTTTGAGCTCTAATGCATTCTGCGGCTAGGGGCACCGAAATTCACTATATCTTGGCAAAGAACGAACTAGATACAAGTGAGTCACAGATTTTGTTCACCAATTTAATATTTTCCAAGCCGCTACCCGTTATAAATTCTCACAGTTTCCCCTGAAGATGTCACTGATCAGTGACGAAACGTCGGATAATATAAAATCACGGCGGGTAAAAAGAACAACTTTATTTTAAAAAAAATTGGCATCACCAAAATCTTCACCATTTGAAAATATAGCTTTTTACCTTTCATTTGCGACCCTCCGGAAAATCATCCATCGCGGGCTTCCGAACAACTTTTTTTTTCTTGAAAAACTATTTTGACAGCAAAGCATCTGACTACCGAGACGATAGTACGTTGCTACAAATAAAAATAAAAAGCAAGAACTTTTGTAGTGACACAGTGAAGGTTGGTACTAGAAATTTTCCAAACACCCCTAAAATTTGAAGTTTTGGTCAAAATGCCGGAATTTTGAGCGCATGAAAATTATTTTTAACTCATTTATTTTTCAACCGATTTTGAATGTTTTAGCCGTTTTGGAAAGAGGAAAAATAGTGTTTTCAAAATATATACAGGTTTGTACTAACCTCATTAAAATATGTGAATTATTCGAGCGTAAATCTCATTTTTTAAACTTCTCCACGCAAATGAGTTATATGTTTCTTAAGAAAATCAGAATTTTTCACTCTCAACGAACAATAATCTACACGCTCGACGCCTGGGTTCGAATCCCACCGCCGACATAGGTGTCGATGGTTGTGAGGTGGCGTGATCCACTCACAACCAACCCAACTGGTCTAGATTCAATCCTAGCCGACACCGGGAGATTTTCTGAGGCGAAAAATCTTTGGGATCACGCCTTCCATCGCATGAGGAAGTAAAGCCGTTGGCGCCGGTCCGTTCATAAACGGGTCGTGAGTTAGGGTCCTGGGTGTGGAGTCGCCTCCCTGGGCGTCGGATATTGGCCACAACAGTGGCGGAAATAGACCGACGGAAAATAAGCGAGAATAAAAAAAAACTGTATTTTTTCCACCAATTTTTTATATATAGATCGTTTTGGAAAGGGAACATTCATAAATGACGTAGTTTTTTTCGACCCCCCCCCCCATCGTAGCAGTTTTCTTAGTTTTATATTTGCTACGTAGCTTGGCTTGACCCCACCCCCCTCTTCCTCCCGTCACAATTCGTCACAAAACTGCAAACCCCCCCTCCCTGCTCGAATGATACGTCATTTATGAATGTTCCCAAAGGCGAAAAATAGGGCTTTCAAAATGTATAGATAAATCTATAGATTTCACTAAGGTGTACGTGAAAAAAAAATAAAAAAATTGAAATAGATTGTTTTTTTTTTTTAATTTGAGAACAAATTTTCGCACATTTTTATAAAAATGTACTTTAAATGCTCTATAATTTGTTACGATCTACACGAGGCATCAGAAGTTGTTGCATTTTCTCCCATTGGCAGCACCGTGGAATAAACAGCCCAAATATTATTGTTCCATGAAAGTCAAAAATTCTGATTTCCTTAAAAAACATGATACTCAGCGAATTATCAGCCGATTTAATAACAAAAGCTTCTATTTTTTATCGTAATTGCATTTAGTTTCGAACTGCCATTGTACTTTTTTTTTTTTCTTCACATAACATTTATTTGACACGGCACAAATACAATTTAATGTTTAACGGCGCCAATTATATCTGATGACTTAAAAACTAAAGCAAATTTTTTATCCTCGCTGCCGACTACGAGCTGAAATTAAGTCTAACTTAAAACTAGCATGGGATTTCCAATCAGTGTTTTGTTGTTCAATGGTCGTCTGATAATCGTCGAATGGCATGTATGGATTCGTTCTGCTGAGCCACGATGTCGTGAGTTGGGACAGAGGCTCGTAGTCCTTGGGTCCTGGTTCTATTGTGCGGGGTCTGGTTGCTGGTTTTGTGCTTAAGGTTCAAACGTGTTCTTGTCGTTTTGTTGGGTGTAGACGGAGGGGAACGGGACTAGACTGGGGCATGGATGGATTTCAGGAAAACGTATATAAGGGACATGTAGGATAGGTCACGGCTCGCCAAGACATCACGAACAGGAACAGCCGGCTGTCTACCCTCGGCCTGCAGGGAAGCTATCAATTTAGACCTGGCGTCACGGTGTACAGGGCATGACCAAACCACATGCTCTATGTCGTGATAACCTTCACCACAGGCACAGATACCACTTTCCCCGAGCCCAACACGACGGAGGAGCGCGTCAAATCTATAGTGATTGGACATAAGCCGGGACATCACGCAAATGAAATCCCGACCTACATCCAACCCCTTGAACCACGGGTTCGTCGATACTTTGGGGATTATGGAATGTAACCACCTTCCCAATTCCCCTCTGGTCCAAGCATTTTGCCAACTGATGATCGTATTCTGACGTACAAGTGCGAAAAATTCATTAAAGGCAATTGGTCTTTCATAAATATCACCGTTTGTTGCGCCCACCTTAGCCAAAGAGTCCGCTTTCTCATTACCCGGTATCGAGCAGTGAGAAGGGACCCACGCTAAGGTAATCTGAGTAGATTTTTCGGATAAAGCACTCAGATGTTCCCGTATTTTCCCCAGGAAATACGGAGAGTGCTTAACATCTTTCATCGATCGGAGAGCCTCAATGGAACTGAGACTGTCCGTAAAGATGAAATAATGGTCCGTGGGCATTTTTTCGATAATCCCTAGGGTGTACTGAATTGCAGCTAATTCTGCGACGTAAACAGAAGCAGGATTATCGAGCTTATGGGAGACGGTCAAATTGTTATTGAAGATACCGAAGCCAGTGGACCCATCAAGAAGTGATCCGTCAGTGTAGTACATATTGTCGCAGTTGATGTTTCGATATTTATTGGAAAAAATTTTAGGGATCTGCTGCACGCGTAAATGATCCGGGATTCCACGAGTTTCTTCTATCATGGATGTATCGAAAAACACAGTAGAATCAGAAGTATTTGATAAGTCGACACGATTTGGAATATTCGAAGAAGGGTTAATATTTTGGGACATGTGATTGAAATACAATGTCATAAAACGGGTTTGAGAATTAAGTTCGATTAACCTTTCAAAATTTTCGATCACGGGACGGTTCAAGACCTCACATTTGATTAGAATACGAGAAGACAGGCTCCAGAAGCGGGTTTTCAATGGTAGTACTCCAGCTAAAACCTCCAAACTCATCGTATGGGTCGACTGCATGCAATTTAAGGCGATACGCAAACAACGATATTGTATTCGCTCCAGTTTGATCAAATGTGTGTTTGCTGCGGAGCGGAAGCAGAAACACCCGTATTCAATAACAGACAATATCGTTGTTTGGTAAAGCCTTATAAGGTCTCCTGGATGGGCTCCCCACCATTGTCCGGTTATTGTACGAAGAAAATTCACTCTTTGTTGACATTTTTTCATCAGATACCTCACGTGACAACCCCAGGTGCCTTTAGAGTCGAACCAGACACCAAGATATTTGTGTACCAAAACCTGAGAAATCGTTTTACCCATTAATTGTGTTTGAAGCTGAGCAGGTTCATGCTTCCTAGAAAAAACTACTATCTCAGTCTTCTCCGGAGAGAATTCGATACCTAGCTGTAAAGCCCAAGCAGACAAATTGTCCAAGGTATCTTGCAATGGTCCTTGCAAATCGGCAGCTTTGGCTCCTGTAACAGAGATTACACTGTCGTCTGCAAGTTGTCTTATCGTGCATGAATTTGCCAGACATTCGTCGATGTCATTTACATAAAAGTTGTAAAGAAGGGGGCTTAAACATGAGCCCTGGGGAAGACCCATGTAGCTAATGCGAAAAGTTGCCAAATCGCCATGCGTAAAATGCATGTGCTTTTCGGACAACAAATTGTGCAAAAAATTGTTCAAAATTGGAGAAAATCCTTGTCGGTGAAGTTTACCCGAAAGAATATCAATAGAAACGGAATCAAAAGCCCCCTTAATGTCCAAGAACGCAGACGCCATTTGTTCTTTACGAGCATACGCCAGCTGAATATCTGTTGAAAGCAACGCAAGACAATCATTCGTCCCTTTGGCACGGCGGAAGCCAAATTGAGTTTCTGATAGTAGACCATTTGATTCGACCCAGTGGTCTAAACGACGGAGTATCATTTTTTCCATCAATTTCCGGATACAGGATAGCATTGCAATCGGCCTATAAGAGTTGTGATTAGAAGCTGGTTTCCCTGGTTTTTGGATGGCGATCACCTTCACTTGCCTCCAATCCTGCGGTACAATGTTTTGCTCCAGGAACTTATTGAACAAGTTCAACAAGCGCCTCTTGGCATTGCCGGGTAGATTCTTCAACAAGTTGAATTTGATTCTATCTAATCCAGGCGCGTTATTGTTACAGGACAGGAGGGCAACTGAAAGTTCTGCCATCGTAAAAGGTGATTCTATCGCGTCGTGGCCCGGAGACGCATCGCGAACAATATTTTGCTCAGGAACAGAGTCCGGACATACTTTCCTGGCAAAATCAAATATCCACCTACTTGAAGACTCCTCGCTTTCGTTGACCGTTACGCGATTCCGCATTCTTCGGGCTGTGTTCCAAAGAGTGCTCATCGATGTCTCCCTCGACGTCTCGTTCACGAACCGACGCCAATATCCACGTTTCTTTGCTTTAGCCAAGCTTTTAAGCTTGGTATCAAGCTCCGAATACCGTAAATAGTCGCCAGGTATACCTCCCGTCTGGTAGGCCTTAAACGCGTCGGATCTTTGCGTGTAGACATCGGAGCACTCTTGGTCCCACCACGGAGTGGGAGGCCGTTCTTTGATCGTTACGCCGGGATATTTCTTCGTTTGGGCTTGCAACGCGGCGTCGAGAATCAAGCCCGCGAGGAGGTTGTATTCTTCAAGTGGTGAATGATGTTGAATCGACTCGACCGCTTTTGAAATCATTTCCTCGTATAACTTCCAATCAACATTTCGTGTGAGGTCATACGGAATGTCAATTGGTCGCATGCGAGTTGACCCGTTAGTAATTGAAATAAGAATAGGCAGATGGTCGCTACCGTGAGGATCGAGGATTACCTTCCATGTGCAATCCAACCGTAGCGACGTCGAACATAAGGATAGATCCAAAGCGCTTGGGCGCGCTGGAGGTTTCGGGATACGTGTCATTTCACCGTTGTTTAAAATAGTCATGTCGAAGTCATCGCAAAGGTTATAGATTAAAGAGGAGCGGTTATCATTGTATGGGGAACCCCAAGCCACGCCATGAGAGTTGAAGTCTCCCAAAATCAAACGTGGCGAGGGAAGAAGTTCTATTAAATCAAAGAGCAGCCGTTGCCCAACCTGTGCTCTGGGGGGAATATATATTGAGGCAATACAAAGCTCTTTACCTTGTATTGTCATTTGACATGCGACAACTTCGATGCCTGGAATCGAGGGGAGGTTAATACGATAGAAAGAATAGCACTTTTTAATCCCTAAAAGTACTCCTCCATATGGGGTGTCTCGATCAAGGCGAATAATATTAAAATCATGGAAGTTGAGATCAATATTTGAAGTAAGCCAAGTTTCACAAAGGGAAAATGCATCGCATTTGTTTTTATTTATCAAAACTTTAAACGAATCAATTTTTGGTAAAATACTTCTACAATTCCACTGTAAGACAGAGATAGAATCCTTCATATACGCAGTTGAATTAGGCATCGAAGGATACAATCGCTGCAAGGAGAGGCCATTGGGCAGTCAACTGCTTCAAAAATGATCTAACTGTTGGGAGGAATGCTGTAAGAAAAATTTTAATTGGATCGGGTACATTGAAAGTTTCAAAAATCCAGTCCACAATGTCAGAAAATTTCACTAATCCAGAGTTTGTTTCATCTGCCATTGTACTTGTAGTACTTTTCTTACAAAAATAACTGACAAATTTCAAGTGAAGTTGAAAATTTGCGTGGAGAAGTCTAAAAAAATAGATTTACGCTCGAGTAACTCAACATAGTTCAATGAAGTTAGTACAAACCTGTTTATATTCCGAAAACTCTATTTTTTCCCTTTTCAAAATGGCTAAAACATTCAAAATCGGTTGAAAAACAAATTAATTAAAAATAATTTTCATGCGCTGAGGTAAAAATACCGGCATTTTGACCATAACTGCGAATTTTAGGGTGTTTGGAAAATTTCCAGTATGAGCGAAAGTTGCACTCGACTAACTTACAACCTTCACTATGTCGCTTCAAAAGTATTAGCATTTTTATTTGCATTTGTAGCACCGTACTTTCCTGTCAGCAGTTAGACGCTTTGCTGTCAGAATACTTTTTTAATGAAAAAAAAAATTGTTCGAAAGCCCGCGATGGATGATTTTCCGGAGGGTCTCAAATGAAAGGTAAAAAGCTATATTTTCAAATGGTGAAGATTTTGGCGATGCCCATTTTTTAAAAATAAAGTTGTGCTAGGATACACGCCGTGAAAATAAGTTGCTCTACTTTTTTGAGACTGCACAGACGAAAATACACTCAACTCATTTTAACTACTTTACTATAAAAAACGTTTCAAGAAATGATCTCATAACCATAACCGAAATCCGGTCAATTCAATAAATTTGTAAGCATTTGAAATCTTTCAATTTACCGTTTCACTCCATTCGCGATTTTTGGCATGCGATCCAGCTAAAATAGGACTTTTTCTATGTCAAAATGCATTTCTACAGGCAGTGTAGAGGTACGAGAGCACGAGAGAAACAGCAATTTTTGCAGCAACATTGTTTCGGTTTTTTTGTCGATACTGAGAGTAGTGTATCGATATTGGCGAAGGATCGCTTGTTAAGCATCGATACCAAATTGATGCTGTCTATACGGATCTAAAAGCTGCTTTTGATCGGGTTGATCACGGGCTTCTTTGTGCCAAGTGCGACAAACTTGGAGCTGCAACTGGAATGGTAGAGTGGCTAGACTCTTACCTACGTAATCGTATGATTGCTGTTAAGCTGGGCTCGTCGCAATCCACTTGGTTTAGCAACAACTCCGGTATTCCGCAGGGTAGCATACTTGGACCGCTACTTTTTTCATTATTCATCAATGACGTTACAAAAGTTCTTCTACCTGGCACTCGATTGCTGTACGCGGATGACACCAAAATTTTCCAACTTATCGAGACTATTGAGGATTGTCGCAGGCTTCAATCGCTGATTGACTTGTTCAATGACTGGTGCCTCCGCAACTACATGCTGATAAGCGTTCCAAAGTGTACCGTAATCAGTTTCCAGCGCAAAAAGCAGCCGCTGTTGTTCGACTATCGCATTGCTGGCATATCTTTGCAACGTAGTGATTTTGTCACTGATTTGGGTGTTTTGTTGGACTCTCATTTAACATTCAGGCAGCATTTTACGATGATCATCACCAAAGCTATTCGAAAACTAGGTCTTGTCTTCAGAATTGGAAAGAAGTTCATCGATCACAGCACCTTGCTAAATCTCTACTGTTCTTTGGTGCGCTCAATTTTGGAAACGGCGTGCGTGGTGTGGGACCCGCACTTTGATGTTTGGATTCAACGAATCGAGCGCGTTCAGAAACTTTTCATCAGAAGGATCTGTCGTACATTGCCTTGGAGAGACCCTGATAATCTGCCACCTTATGAAAGTCTCTGCTCATTGGTTGGAATCTCACCGCTCGAACAGCGCCGCCAAGAAATGATTGCCAAAACGACACACAAAATCTTGACGAATCGGAAAGATTGTCCTGCTATTCTAACTTCGCTGCAGCTGTATTGCCCACTTCGCCCACGACGTAGCCAGCATTTACTGCAAACTAATGCGCACCGCACAAACTACGGCTTGAATGAACCTGTTCGCCGAATGACTCTGGTATACAACCGGTACTACGATAATTTTAATTTTCAGGTTCAGTAATTTATTGTGCTCGATAAAATGTTTGTTAATTTATATTATTTTCGTTATTGTATATTAGCCATGTAATACTCGTAAAAGATGCTGGGTTTTTATGCCAGCTTGATAGTTGCCTTCATGGCTTTTCAAGGCGGCTTTTCCCAGCCACATATATATTTTTCTTCATTAAGACTTAAGTCGAATAAAATAACCAATAAATAATAATAATAATAATAATAATAATAAATTCTAGATTCAATCCTAGCCGACACCGGGAGATTTCCTGAGGCGAAAAATCTCTGGGATCACGCCTTCCATCGCATGAGGAAGTAAAGCCGTTGGCGCCGGTCCGTTAATTAACGAGTCGTGAGTTAGGGTCCTGGGTGGAGTCGCCTCTTTGGTAGTCGGTGATTGGCCACAACAGTGGCGGAACTAGACCGACGGAAAATAAGCGAGAATAAAAAAAAAAAATCACAGGAGGGTTGTGTGCAAAGCCACGACCGCAAGGTTGAAGTAGAATACTTTTACAAGAAAGATAAGCCGGCTGCTTACGTGTCAGTCATTTCCCAATCGGATTTGTTTCGTATATACCGCTTGTTAAGCACAGTATCAACAAATCGTAATAAACATCATACTGCTGTGCATTTGCAGCAGCATCAAACCTCAGTTGCAGTTTAATAATAACCGTTCATTATGTTCTTCCAAATACTTTTAGTAGCCTTGAAAAAGGGCGATTGCTGCAATTGCAACTTTCATTCAACTATTGCATAAATGCTTCATGGTCAGATATACCCGCTGCAACTACTACGCTATTCATAGCCATGCCACAGTTGTGGCCGCTATACGCTACCATTGGTATCCGCTGCCCCTGCATCAGCTGGCCTAGCTGCTATCGATGCTGAGATCCGCTGCAACTGGTGCGCTATCCATTGCTATGCCACAGCTGTGACCGCTATCCACTATCGTTGGTATCCACTGCACTGCTAGTGCTGCTGTTAAGGGAGGACGACTACTGTTGTCGCTTTCTAGAACTTTTATGAGCGGCTTCGGCTGAAACAGGCCCTTATATAGGCCAAATAGCATATTTTAAACTGTACCTTACCTTACCAATCAGACGAGAGCCGTGGTGGCTCGTGCTGTATCAAGAATTTGTCGCCATGTTGCTCGGTTTTGGGCTGTGTTTCGACAGTTCCCCAAGCGTCTCATCACCCGCAAGTCTCCTTCGATCTGGTCGAGCCATCGTGCACGCTGCGCCCCTCTATTTCTGGTGCCGGCAGGGTTGCTGAAGAGAAGTGATTTCACAGGGTTGCCGTCCGGCATCCTTACGACATGACCGGCCCACCGCAACCTATTAACTTTCGCCAGGTGTGCAATGGGATTCTCTCCAAGCAGCGCGTGCAGTTCGTGGTTCATGCGCCGTCGCCATTCTCCGTCGTCCGTCTGTACTCCACCGTAGATAGTCCGTAGCACCTTTCGTTCAAAAACTCCAAGAGCGTCAAGGTCCTCCGCGAGAAGCGTTGTCGTCTCGATCCCGTAGAGGACTACCGGTCTTATCAGGGTTTTGTACAGCGTCAACTTCGTGCGTCGTCGCACTCGATTCGATCGAAGTGTCTTCCGGAGTGAAAAGTAGGCACGATTTCCTGCCTGGATGCGTCTCTGGATCTCTTTGCTGGTGTTATTGTCGGCGGTCACCAGTGACCCCAAATACACGAACTCATCGACCACCTCAAGCTCATCACCGTCCACAGAGACTTGAGTTGGGAGGCTGATGTTGCTCTCCTTGGAGCCTCTCGCTCGCATGTATTTTGTTTTCGACGCATTTATCCGCAATCCGATCCGTCCAGCTTCGGCTTTTAGTCGGGCGTAAGTTTCCTCCGCCGTCGCAAAGTTACGTGATATGATGTCGAAGTCATCCGCGAAGCCCAGAAGCTGAACAGACCTTGTGAAAATTGTGCCCCTCGTGTCGATACCCGCCCTCCGGATCACACCCTCAAGGGCGATGTTAAACAGCAAACAGGAAAGTCCATCACCTTGTCTCAACCCTCTGCGCGATTCAAAGGAACTCGAAAGTATCCCCGAAACACGCACGTAGCACATCACTTGCGCCATGGTAGCTCTGATCAATCGAGTCAGTTTATCCGGAAATCCGATGTCGTGCATGATCTGCCATAGCTGTTCTCGATCGACTGTATCATAGGCCGCCGTGAAGTCAATGAAGATGTGATGTGTGGGCACGTTGTACTCGCGACATTTCTGTAAGATCTGTCGGATTGAGAAGATCTGGTCCGTGGTGGCACGGGCTCCCATGAAACCCGCTTGGTACTGACCACGAACCTCCTGGTTAAAGGTGATAGACGACGGAACAGGATCTGTGAGAGTATTTTGTAGGCGGCATTGATAAGCGAGATGCCGCGGTAGTTGCGGCACTCCAGCTTGTCGCCCTTCTTGTAGATGGGACAGATAACTCCTTCCATCCACTCGTCTGGCAGTTTTTCCTCCTCCCAAATCCTGGAAATGACCCAGTGCAGCGCTCTAGCCAGCGCCTCTCTTCCATGTTTCAAGAGCTCGCTCGGCAGTCCGTCTTTGCCTGCGGCTTTATTGTTTTTCAGCTTCCCGATCTCACAAAGAACTTCGTGAATATCGGGAGCTGGTACTCGGTCATCCGCTGCTGGTGCTCCTAGGTCAGTTCCTGCTCCGCTTCTGTTTGCTGTTTCGCCATTCAGGTGTCCATCGAAGTACTCCTTCCACCTGTCGACCACCTCGCTGGCATCCGTGAGAAGGTTCCCATCCGCGTCGTTGCACATGTCGGCTTGCGGCACATAGCCTCTGCGGGACTGGTTTACCTTCTCATAGAATTTCCGCGTTTCACTGGCACGGTATAGCTGCTCTGTAAGGTATATGATTATGTCGACCGTGCTTGGGAAGCAATCATATAACGACCAATCAGAAGTCTAATTTTCCGTTTTGACAAGGCTTAACTATTTTCAATAGTACAATAATTTGAATAATAAAATTACAATTATCTTCATTTTGGAAGAATCTTAGAAGATTTTCCAATCTATTGCTGCAAGAACGAAGGAAATCTATCGAATACTAACCGATTTATTAGCATTTGAAATTGGACATATTTTTCACTTTTTTCGGTTTTAGATTTTCATTTTACATCCCTATGTAGCCGAACTTCCTGAGAGAAGTATTATACTTCAAAAGTGCAAGTTCGGATGAAAACTCCTTAGACATTTAGAAAAGCCAACTACGAAGTAGGTACTCCTGCGGGGTCAGATACTAGTGGAGGTTATCGAATATTCAACCACAGACGTGCGTTTTTCTCTGCTCTTGAAGAATCCTACTTTTATTTAATCAGCTGCTTGTCGCTCGTTGGCCATTATCTTCGAAAGGGATTCAATTTACTTGCGTTTATGTTTTTTGTTCCAAGAGAACGAGCTTGAAATTTGGTTAATATTGTTAGTAATTTTTTGAAGTCGGTGTGATGCTCGCTGGTGCTACTCCGACGTATAGTTAAAGGTGTGGTGACAGCGGTGGAATCCGAACTTACTTCATTCCTGATAGGTGTTTAAAACTACTTTTTTGTGTGTGCTTTCTTTAACTTTCTGATTCAGTTCAAACAAGGTTTAGTTTCAGTTCACTTTCGATTTAGTTTCAAGACAGTTTCCATACTGTTTCTGTTCACTACCAGCTCAGTTCCAGTTCAAATAATAATTGATAATAAAAGTAGTACCTTTGGTACCGTGACCAGGATTCGCACCAATTTGCCATCACGCACTTGGCTATCGTGAGTCAGGTTCTGCTTCCAGTGATTCTGCCTTTCGTGCTCTTCGAAATTCTGCCTTTCATTTTTCCGCCTTTTGAAATATTCTGCCTTGTGTGTACGGTCATAGAATTCTGCCTTTCATGATTCTGATTTTCGTGCATCTGCCTTTTGTGATTCTGCCTTCTGTGGCGAACCCGTTCAAACTAAGTTTTAGTTTAGTTTCAATTTATTGACGTTGACTAACGTCTATATCGAAGTTAGGCCCCTGAATTTGAAAATCTAGTAATTCAACCAGGGAAAACCAGAGAAAAGTGGTCAGGTTTTGAGCGCTTATTTTGCAGTCATCTATAATCAGGTTTTCGAGGTTTTGGCATCCATCGATCAGAAATTCTTTTACGGTTAAATTTATGTAACAAAAACAAACTTTTGTTTGAGATACACTATTGAAAAATTGGTAATTAATATCGATTGTCTAAATCATACCGCGCAGCCAATCACTACCTCTCTTCCCAAGCACAGTCGACACTAACGGATACAATCGATCTGACTTTGTTGTTATTGTTGTTGTCACTTTCTGTTTCCGATGTTTATGCTGCTGCTAGCGGAAAAAACCTTGCAAATATGCATCTTTTTGTTGGTGTTAATTTTACGACAGCGGCCGGCACCCCATCATTCTGATTCCAAAACCGCACCAGTGACATGCGGACGCTAGGTTATAGCAGCTGAAAGGAGGAAATACAAAAGAGTACCGCTCATCTTGTGCCGGTTTCACCCGTAATGCTGGTGGCCTTAGTAGTAAATGGCTACTGCAAAACACTTAAATGGCTGGAATACTGGACGGACTAACCAGGAAACTATAATCGGCAACTGGCACCTTTTGTTGCCTCGAAATTTTGGTACAGAAGCGGCTAATTGAATTTTCTGTTTTACCAAATGCTGCTGCTAGCGGAAAAAACCTTGCAAAAATGCATGTTTGTGTTGGTGTTAATATTACGACAGCGGCCGGCGCAGCTTTCAAGAAACATTTGTCTCTACCATTCCATCATCTATGTAGCCCCGCCTTCTTTCTTATTATCTGACGAAGCCTTGGTATAAAACGTATCGTTCGAACATTTCACCCCATCAGTTTCATTATTAAACCGTACCGGATACATACGGACGCTCGGTGTTAGCAGCTAAAAGGAGGAAAAACAAAATAGTACCGGTCATCTCGTGCCGGTTTCACCCGTGATGCTGGTGGCTACTGCAAAATACTAAAATGGCTGGAATTCTGGACGGAAACCAGTAAATAGGGACGTTGCGATACCATTAAACATCGATACTTAGGATCGATACCTGTATCGAGAGCCAGTACTGATTTTCGATAGTATCGAGGCTAAGTATCGATACCTAAAAGTATCGTTGCGCGATACCAGTTCATTCAAAATATAACTCATAATTCTTTTTTATTATTAATTCCACAAGATAAAACGTTTAATTCAATTAAACCATTTATATAGGCCATTTTACGAGACGTTTTTGAACTCAATCTATGAATGAAATTTTGACAGAAAGCTAGGAACCGCTGACATAACGCACGTAAAAGCAACATCATCAACAGCAGAATACGTAACACCTGTCAGTTCGTAAAATGGTCTCTAAATTTACTAAATCTAGAAACACCAGCTTCTGCAGACACTTAGTCGAAAGTCAATTACGCTTTTCCTTAATAATTGATCCTGTTTTCAAAAGAACCGCTTGCATGGCTCTGTAGATTTTACCTTCGGATCTGCATGACCGTAGAAAAGGATCGTTCCCGTAGGTTAATCTACAGAAATTTCTGTTAAATTGGCATTGCCGATGAGATGGCATGCATGCATACGATGCATCAAAATGGCACAGGAAACAGCAAGTTTTCTGCTTCGTTCGTTCTTCTTTACAGGGTTGTTTTGAGTCTTTTTGATACTGAGAGGTGTGTATCGATATTAATGAAGTATCGCTGATGAAACATCAATACCAAAAATGCGAGTATCGAAAGTAGAAGGATCGATTCTATATTAGTATCGGTGGTATCGCAACGTCCCTACCAGTAAACAAGAAATCGGCAACCTCGCAGTTTTATAATAGAAGCGGTTAGTTGAATTTTATGTTTTAGAATTGCTGCTGCTAGCGGAAAAAAAACCTTGCAAAAATGCATGTTTATGTTGATGTTAATTTCACGACAGCGCTAGATGTTAGCAGCTGAAAGGAGGAAAGACAAAATAGTACCAGTCATCTCGTGCCGGTTTCACCCGTAATGCTGGTGGCTTTAGTAGTAAATGGCTAGTGCAAAATACTAAAATGGCTGGAATTCTGGACGGACTAACCAGTAAACGAGAATAATCGGCAACTGGTACCTTTTGGTGCCTCGAAATTTCATTACAGAAGTTTTGTAAAAGAAGCGTTGCAATTCCCTCTACTATTTGCTTCAATGGAATATTTTTTTTTATAAGAATACGGTAGTCAACGTCATGCGGTCGTGTCTTGAATACCACCCTCCTACTTTTTTTTAGTTAGGCTACAGTTCAGTCACAGGTCAGTTTCAGTTGAGTTTCAATCAAGTTTAGGTTTAGTACAGTTTCTGTTCAGTTTTAGTTAGGTATCAGTTCAATTGTAGTTCACATCGGGTTCATTTCAATTCGAGTTCAGTTTCAACTAATTTTCTTTTCAGTTTAAGCCCAGTTTCAACTCATGTTCAGCTGAGTTTTCATTTAGTTTCGGTTCAGTTTTATTTTAGTTTCAGCTAGGTTTTTGTTCAGATTCTTGAATTTGATGATGGCGTTTCAAACCGATTTCCGAACTTTGGGCATCATTCTGATTTCATAAATGCCCAGGTTGGTGGGTATTGGGTAATTTTTGGCTCCTTTCCAGAAACAGGAAGTCACTATCTTAAACATCGAAATAACATCTGGGGCAACTCATGTTTAGGTTTACCTTTGTTCCGAAAATACTAATAAATAATAGTATTTCGCCACATTTTCAGCTCTGCTTGTTCGAAATCTGCGTTCAAAACCAGGCTCTCGTTTTTTTAGTAGAGCTTTGGTGTTGCTAAATTGGGCCAAAACACAAAATAGGGCAAAGCTTGAAAAAAGTACAAAACAATAATGAGTCAAAAGTTAAAACTTGCAATGAAGATGTTTTGATTTTTAAAAATTTTCAAGGTAAAAAAAATGTTGTGAAAAGGTTTCATCGTTCAAAAATCATGAATCGGATCTTCTAAGAGTAAACTGATGTTGAGGTTTAAAGATATTGTGCTAACCTTTCAATTGAAATTTTTTAGCTCACAGTCGATAATTGATCCACCGCTCAATGTACCCCAGCAGAAGCGTAGCGGTTGAATTAGTGCAAATCGTATGCAATTATTTTCAAAACATCCCGGCTTTGATCCCGCGCTCGCCGTCATTAGTGTGGTGTGAATCCACTGCTAGCGAATGGCAACTGCATTGAAACTAAATGGACCTGGGACAGTTTTTGTTCCGCGGAAAAACCAGCGCGGTTATTATTTTTATTTGTTTATCTTTAACGTTCGCCGATGTGACAATAATAAAATCCAGCTGAAGCGATGGCTCCCTTCCCCATCCTCTCTATCATACCCGGATCTTTGTTTTTTGTTGCAGTAGTAGCCGAGTGAAACAATATGCAAATAAACTTGGATGGTTTAAATTAAATCATCATTTGCGCTACCTCAACACAGGATTTGTGGACAAAATCTGCGCTGTAAAATAACCCCCCAGTATTCATCATTTACGTTTTTCGAGCTGAGACTTTTCCGATGATTTCTCACAAAATAAAACCCCTGCGAGCTTGACGATTCCATCAGTCAAACATGCGAGACACAATCTTTACCGATCTCTTTAGCGTGCAACTAATCGCGATCAAACCGCACCCAAATCCTTCAACAACCTTTCATCAGCTAGGGAAATTATCAACCGAGCAGTGTGACGACCACCCTCTAGGAAAGGAAATAAGGCGATCAACTTAAGGCGGAGTAGAATCAGTAGTTCCTTATCAATCCGTTACTATCGCGATCGCAATGCTCTCTCTCTCTCTCTTGCTGCCGCCATCGATGAGCTTCGCACGAGATTCACTCGCGGAGATTCCTGTCGGCAGATAGTGACGAAATGAATTTATAAGTTGGTGCAAAACCCGCCGATGCGCTCTCAGTCGGGCGGAATGACGTTCGGATGGTTTTTGCGGGCGCAAATCAGCCCGCAAAACATCCAGCAGCAGTAGCAGTTATTGCTTGCTTGATTCGGAAAATTATTCGCATGCAAAAACCAAGTCATGAAATTGAAATTGTAGAAAAGAATTGGGGTTGAATGCAATGGTGGAGATATCAGCGAAAAAAAAAACAACAAGAGCTGCTGAGCTTGAAAGGTTTCCGAGTAGAAAACACCGGCGAACAACGAAAAAAAAAACTGCTGGCGCTTTTATGGAGATTAATGCGAGCAATAATTACAGAGCGGCGATCCTTCAAAGGAACCTCAATCGGAATGGTGTTCCCTGTCGGTTGAATTGGCTCTGACGTGGCCGACGCGAAAAACGTCCGCGATGCGGATTGAAAAAATTCAAAGCATTTTTCGGTGGAAAAACAGGTTCACTTTTCAGTTCAGTTTTGGCCAAGTGGCATGGTGGCAAGGGGAGCCACAATTAACGATTCGTTTATTACTGTCACGAAATTATGTTTCTACCTGGCTGGCAGGAAGAGAGGGAGAGTAGTATTCAGAGGTTGCGTGGGAGGGAGACCGGGACACAACAACGAAATCGATTTTCATCCTTGAATGGGTTCACGTTGCACGGCTGCCGATTGCCCGACGAGCGTCACGAGCTCGCATGTCCGCGATGCGCGGATTATCGTCATCGATCTGCTGCGACGGTACACGGCGCGGCTTTAGGGTCCTGTGTCAGGCCTCAGCGTACGAGCGACATTCTTTTCTTGCCCGAACACGACTATTCTGCGTGAGCCATGATTTCCTCCTGCCTCAGTCTAGCGCCAATTTATGGGAAAATCAACCACCGGGATGTCAACCGCCAGAGGTCATGGCACGTATCATAAGCGTGAGGTTTTTTTATCTCTTGAATTTATATAAACTAGTACATTGATGTTCCTTTATTTCAATTATTTTTTTTTGCACGGAAAGTTTTGTCCTGAAGAAATGCTGTCACGCTTATGGTTTTTGATTTTATTTCTTGTTTGAGTTCTACTATTTTTAGAATGCGTTTTATTGTCCTTTTGGACGTTATGCATTTGTACCTTTTTTAAATAGAATCAGTGGCCCAGCTCTCATTTGATTGGTTTGGCCTCATTTCAGACCTGAGATAGATTCATACCTGATTGTATAACATTTCTTTGCTTGAAATAGTTTAAGATCGAGGCGTTCTGAACAATTTAATGGTGTTAAACTGAGATTAAATGGTGTTCCCTGTCGTTTGAATTGGAGACTATTTTTTCGGTTGATTGGTTCGCAATAAAAATTTTCATTTTCAATTTGCAATCATCGTGTGTCGATAACCGATTAATAACGAAGCAAGCTGTTCCTGCTTTTGGCATGGGTCCCCATCGAGCAATTTCTTCCGCGAACGGTCGTCAACATTGAAATTGCAGTCTCCACGGTAGAACAAACTACCGTACGTTGTCTTACTCAGAGTAGCATTTCCCTTTCAAACTCTCGATGCGCTTCAGCTGCCGTTTTCATTGCATAAAATGAGAAAAGTGGAACGGAATCAGACATTTTCACACAATTTATGTAACGCTGATGAATTTGGAGATTACAGCGAATTTCAAACCCTTATTGCGGTTAGATTGAATGCCAATCGTTTTTTTTTTGGTTTTGGATTTGCACTTTTCGATTCCCTTGCAGCTCTTAAATAGAGCTGAACTTCAACGTACATTGGAAAACTAAACTTAATTAAAATCGAACAAAAACTAAATTGAAGCTTGGAACTGAGCTTAAACTGGTCTGAAACTGAACTCAAATCGAGCTGGAAGCGATCGGAGCTGCAATCAAACTAAAATCTAATTAAAACTTAACTCAACCTCAACTTGAACCGAGCAAAAACTAATTTAAAACTGAACTGAAGCCGATCTGAACTAAAACTGAATTTCAACTAAACTTAAATGGACCTAGAAATGAACTGAATCTTAGCTGAAGCTGATCTGAAACCGACCTGAAACTTAATTAAAATTGAACTGAAAATAAATTAAAACTTAGCTGAAGATGAGGTGAAACCGGGCTTAAACTGAACTGAAAATTAATTGAAACTGAATCTAAATTGGAAAGGAAATTATGTGAACGGCAATTGAACTGAAATCTAACTAAAACTGAACAGGAAAAGTACTAAACCTAAACTGAAACTTGATTGGAACTGACCTGTAACTGAACTGTAGTTGAACTAAAACTGAATTGAAACTAAACTAGAACTGAGTTTAAACTTAGCTAATTCAGTGGAATTTCGATTTTATCACAATAAAAAAAAAACATCCTTCCATCCTTCCGTAAATTTTGTATTTTTCGTTAGATTTAACTGCTATGCAACAAAACATAATAAACTTCTTTATATCCTCGAATCCAAAGTTTCGCTATATTTACCGGAAAGTGTTTTTTTGACCGTGATAAAATCGAAATTCCACTCTATTGGTCTAAAACTGAACTGAAATTGATGTGAAACTCAACTGAAACTTAACTAAAACAAAACAGTAACTGTACAAAAGCTGTACTAAATCTCAACTTAAATTGAGTTGAAACTAATCTGAAACTGAATTGAAACTTTAATTGTAATAAATCTGAACTTACACTTTATTGGAATTGACCTGAAACTAAACTGAAACTTAGCGAGAGCTGAACAGTAACTAAATTGAAACTCAACTGAAACTGGGCTACAACTTGTCTGGAACTGAAATGAAAGTCAATTGAAACTCAAATTAATCTGAAACTCAACTGAAATTGAATTGAAACTCAACGGAAACTGAACCGAAAATGGTCTGAAACTGGGCTGAAACTGACCTGCAACTGAGCTAAAAGTGAACTGAAACTGAAATAAAACTAAATTAAAAGTGAGTTGAAACTAAACCAAATTTGAACTACACCTGAAAGTTAAAGAAAGTACACACAAAAAGTGGTTTTAAGCACCAATCAGGAATGACGTAAGTTCGAATCCCACCGCTGTCACCACACATTTGGCTAGACGTAGAACTGGTAGCGAACAAATCACACCGACTTCATCCACTTATTTTAACAATATTAACCGACAATTTTGATCCTCTAGTGCCCAAGCTGGCCTTTCTGTTGGCTTCGATTGATGATGATGATGATGATGATGATGATGATGATGATGATGATGATGATGATGATGATGATGATGATGATGATGATGATGATGATGATGATGATGATGATGATGATGATGATGATGATGATGATGATGATGATGATGATGATGATGATGATGATGATGATGATGATGATGATGATGATGATGATGATGATGATGATGATGATGATGATGATGATGATGATGATGATGATGATGATGATGATGATGATGATGATGATGATGATGATGATGATGATGATGATGATGATGATGATGATGATGATGATGATGATGATGATGATGATGATGATGATGATGATGATGATGATGATGATGATGATGATGATGATGATGATGATGATGATGATGATGATGATGATGATGATGATGATGATGATGATGATGATGATGATGATGATGATGATGATGATGATGATGATGATGATGATGATGATGATGATGATGATGATGATGATGATGATGATGATGATGATGATGATGATGATGATGATGATGATGATGATGATGATGATGATGATGATGATGATGATGATGATGATGATGATGATGATGATGATGATGATGATGATGATGATGATGATGATGATGATGATGATGATGATGATGATGATGATGATGATGATGATGATGATGATGATGATGATGATGATGATGATGATGATGATGATGATGATGATGATGATGATGATGATGATGATGATGATGATGATGATGATGATGATGATGATGATGATGATGATGATGATGATGATGATGATGATGATGATGATGATGATGATGATGATGATGATGATGATGATGATGATGATGATGATGATGATGATGATGATGATGATGATGATGATGATGATGATGATGATGATGATGATGATGATGATGATGATGATGATGATGATGATGATGATGATGATGATGATGATGATGATGATGATGATGATGATGATGATGATGATGATGATGATGATGATGATGATAATGAAAGTCAACGGCCGTCTTGAAATCAGCTGCGTCTGTCGCAACGTTATGTGGCGCTGCATCGCTCCCTAACTAATAAGACGATAGTATTTTGAAGAAACAGATTTTATTGATTTATTGAATATTTAAAAAAGAATTGGAAGAGCGTAGGAACAACAACGAACGGAAGGGAAAACTAGATGATTTGAAGATATTGAAATAGTAAATAAAACATTAGAAAAACAGCTGTGATAATACTGAAATGTAAAATGTAAAATATCAAAAGTAATTGGAAAAATACCAAGGTCTAGAAAAAATGCTAAAATCAGATCGCGGATGCAAAAGTTAACATCTAAGCATAGCAAGAAAATTGAATAATAATTAAGAACATGTCGAAAATAATCTTAAAGTGAATGAAGCTTGCAAAAAAGCGGTACGAAGTAGAAATAATAGAATGAAGCGAAAATTCGTAGACAGTGGATGTAAAACAAGCGAAAGTTTGAAGAAAGATCTGAATTGCTTGGTCTTAAACAAAGTTTTCGAAATGACAGAAGATGAAAAGAGACAAAAAAGCAGCAATACTTGGAGAAAGTACAAATTGAAATTATTAAATTCAATAACAAATTTTAGCAACGAAATAAATCTGAGAGCATATAACTAAGGGCCAAAATAAGTAAACATTAAATAGAAAGAGAAATTTATATTATGATATATTCATACAGCACTTGCCGTTTTTTTCGGTTTGATCATTTCTGTTTTCAGTGATTTTTTTAGACAATTGGAAATATTTCTCTCTTCGCATAGTATCGCCATTATTAAACTTTTGTATTAGGATACTGGCAAAAAAATAAGCAACGAAATTATTTACTGTTGGATCGAAATTCCTACTGAGAAATTTTCTGTCTTCAAGCTTTTGTTCAAACAATCTTAACCAATGCTAAGCGCGTTCAAATTTCCACTGTGAGTACCCCTGTTAGTGATTTTGAATATTGTATTAGCAGTTGTTGGTGTCATTTGGAGCATTAGCCACGCAATTGTGTTTGCATCGATAATAGACTGCAAAGTCTGTGGTTCAATACACAGAAAGGTTGAGTTTCGATAGCGAAATATTTGTCCCAACCCAAGCTTTGCCTATTTTATTTGTAAGGAGTAATTTGAAAGTGAAATAAATGATGAAAAAACAACAATTTTCCTTTAAATTGCATTGTCTGTCGGGATCAAAATGTATTCGTGTTCAGTTGTCTTAGTATTCAAATTAAAAACTCAGAATCAGTTTCGCTGCTAACAAGCGGAAACTTCTAGTTTTAAATTCTCTGATCAAATTTGAATATCTCCAATTGAATGACGACAGCAAGTTCACTATGAATTAACAAAGCAAGAAATTGTATTCCTATACGAACTGGCCATGTGCCCAGCTGTGTAAAGTAGAACCGATGTAAGGCGGTGTGTAGGACAAGTGTTTCTACGGTGTCGCAGCAACGGTCGGTCGAGTGTAATAAATGGAAATTCAGATGTGATCACGACTTTTCTCGGATTAAATATCTAACTGCAGCGCGACACGATCATCGCAGGAACCGATGATCGTGTGTACGCGACAACCAAGCCGAGGTTGCATCCGGGAGCACCTCACTAAGCCCCCACTCTACCCCCCTCTTCCTCAATAAGCAACGCGTCGTCAACGTCGGAGGTAGAAGGGAAGAGAAAAATATAGACCCGCATGACATCTTCGCAAATCCAACAACAGCCCGCAATCAGATGTGCAGAACCCGAAAAATCATATCACATAGCGCGGTGTGCGATTCCAATCGATTGTACTTCTCTCTGTCTCTCTTCCAACCCTTCACTTTGGGCCCTCGGTTCGCCACCGTAAACTCTTTTATGTCAACTGGAACCAGAAATAAATATAAATTATCCCAATTGAGAATAAAAGGACTCGCGCGGGTCCAAAACTTACAACCGCTGCAGATCGATGCACAAACCCGCAGGAGAGAGATCCCAAACTGCCGATAAGAGATCTTAACCGCACTCCCACCACCACTCCTCCATCGCGAACGAAAATCGAAGGCAGCGAAGTTAAATCGTTGATAAATGATTGTCCCCTTTTGTTTCTGCACTCGCACTCGCTTGCTCTCACACCGGCTAGAGGGAGCAGAGTCGGCGCGCCTTTGAGCCTGGCTGATCGCGCGCGCTTTTGCCTCTCGGGAAGAATGGGTGGCCCGGCGAGAGGTACCAGCGCTGGTGCCACCGCGAATCGTCGATAATTGGTCTATTATGTTTGTAATAATGAGTGTTTTGCGCGTTCATAAACCAATCGGCAATCTTACTAAATCATTTCGCCGGCGAAGCGCGAGACAATCCGATACAGCTGTCCAAAGTGGGCGGCAGGGGCGATCATCTCCACCGGGGGGGGGGGGGGGGGGTCGTGTAGCAGGGAGGGAAGCGCGAAATAATATATACGCAATAGCACACAATGTGTGACAGAGAGCGCGGTCCCGTGGTGGCACAGCGAGCCCAACCGGTGCCAACATGGCTAGAACTCAATGGTTTCGAAGGCGTTTTTGTTGCGACGCAAGCGTCAACGGAAAGCCACAGTGTGCCAGAGATTGTGGACAAGGTGACTGCGAAGAATACTTGTAGCTACAACAGTGTTGTGCAACGTTAAATACCGTAGAGCAGCCAGCAGAACCTGTGGGAACCACGGACTTCATCCTACTCGCGGATCATCGTCTTCTGCCAACCTGACAAAGAGAAGGAGGAGGAGAAGGAGGAATTTCCAAGCGCGGCAGAAGGAATTTATGTTTATTTTCCTCTCGTATATTTTTGTTTGTAGCTCGACTGCAAAACCGTTTTGGCCGCGTATTCTTTGCGCGACACTTTCTTTATAATGGCAATCCTGCCCTGTCCTGTCCTGCCCCATCCTTCGGTGCCTTCGCGCCGCATAGCTCGGGCTCGAAACCAACGCCGCGCCACTTGAGCAGGCCCACAGCAGTCCCAGAGGCGCGGAAATTATGCTCTTGCGCGATGCAAATTAGATGCAGGTGTGGGCTGCTGCCGCGGCTGCTGAAGTAGTGGGCAAAGCCTGTGGGAACTGGTTATCCATGATCGGGCGGATTAAATTGGCTCCGTGGCCTGGGCGATAGATTGCTTGCGATATTTGGCTGATTCGCAAATTGTCTATCCGGGCTGGAAGAGGTGAAATTTCTCTCCTTTGCGGAAGTTTGAGGCTGATAACTATTTATATTGTTCTCAGTATAGAAAGGAATATTTCAAGTCGACAACCGGCCTAACATGTTAAAAGTACAAAAATGCAAAAAAGGGAGGTACGTGGGTCCATATGCAAAGAAAGTGTGAGATAAGAACGTAAAAAAATTTCACTACATTTAGAAGAACAAATGATTATTGAATAACGGTAATTTTTGGTAAATCAGAGAATGTCCCATTGCAAGCTTCTTTTTCAAACCAATTTAGGACATCATATAAATATCCCGACGGAAGTGGGTTTGCCTTTGGATGCTATTCACGACTGTGTTTTGAAATAATATCATTTATCATTTATTTATGAAATAAGACGAACCCCAACACTTAGATACCTATTTTGCTTTCTCTGTAATAAAGGCGTTTTCCAAAAATAACAGGAGGGTTGTGGGCAAAGCCACGATCGCAAGGATGAAGTAGAATACTTTTACAAGAAAGAAAACTCGGCTGCTTGCTTGTCAGTCATTTTTTAACTTGTTGTTCAATTCAATATCGGATAAGATACCGATCACATCTTGGAGTTATCACTGACAGTGAGAATAAAGTATTCCTTGTGATAAAATAAACAGTGAAAAGCTGATTTAACACTCAAAACTAGACGGCTCATGTGTTGTCAAAATGAGTCAACATTGAATGCATTTACTAGTGCTCGCTATCGCACAGAGACTGCATTTCACTAAAGTGCCTCACTGCATCAGCTGCTATCGATGCTAAACCCGCTGCAACTGCTACGCTATCCGTAGCCATGCCAATGTCATGCTGTCCCTGCATCAGCTGGCCTAGCTGCTATCGATGCTGAGATCCGCTGCAACTAGTGTACTATCCATTGCTATGCCACAGCTGTGGCCGCTATCCGCCTGGTATCCACTGCACTGCCACTGCTGCTGCTAGGGGAAGACTGCTGTTGTCGCTGTCTGCAACTAATATGAGCGGCCTCGACTGAAACAGGCTCTCATATAGGAATGAAAAACCTATCGATAGTTACCGATAGTAGTAGGAAATCATCGATAACTATCGATAGCCATTTCAGTCAATAATTCCCATCCTTACTCTTAGACAGACAAATAGCAAATTTAAAATGGCAAGGTCTATGATTCTGTCGACCGTGCTTGGGAAGCAATCATATTAACGACTAATCAGATCAGTCAAATTTCACGCTTCAAAAAGTATTGACCATTCTCAATAATATAATTGCTTATCATGATTTGGACTTGATAATTTTTGAATTTTGATAATGCGAAAAATTAATTTTTATGCTGATATTGAAAGCTTTTCGCATGTTGTGCTCATGACTGAAGGAAAAGATAATTCAGTACGTTCTGAGACACGGAGATGAAGCCAAATATATATCTGTTCCAAATTTCTTGAAAGTGTAAATTGATTTAATGGAAAATATTAACTCTTCAATTAGGTTTTATTTCATCCTTAAAAGGACAATTTGCTGTTTAATTCAATGTTTGATAAGATGCCGATCACATCTTTGCGTTGTCACTGGCAGTGCGAATAAAGTATTCCTTGGGGGAAATAAACACTGAAAAGTTTTCCAGAACGTTCTTTTCAATGGATGCATTTGCTAGTGTGCCTGCTATCGCTCAAAGACAGCATTTCACTAAAATGCCACACTGCATCAGCTGGCCCTGCTTATATAGACGCTGAGACCAACGTCAACCGCTGCGCTATCCCCGTTACCACAGTGGTGGACGCTTCCGTTGTCATTGGTATCCGCTGCCCTGCATCACCTGATCCTGCTATCGATGCTGAGTCGCGTTCCGCTATCCGTTGCCATACCACAGCTGTGGCTGCACTGCTACTGCTGCTGTATCCACTGCTGCTGCTAAGGGAGGACTGCTCCTGTTGCAGTCTAGAATTATAATGAGCGGCTTCGAGTGAAACAGGCTCTTATATAGGCCAAATTGCCCATTTCAAATGGCAAGGTCTATGATTCTGTCCACCGTGCTTGGGAAGCAATCATATAACGACCAATCAGAGGCCGAATTTTTCGTTTTGACAAGGCTTGACTATTTTCAATAGTACAATAGTTTGAAAAATAAAATTACAATTATCTGCATTTAGGAAGAATTTTAGAAGATTTTCCAATCTATTGCTGCAAGAACTAAGGAAATCCATCGAATACTAACCGATTTATTAGCATTTGAAATTGGACATATTTTTCACTTTTTTCGGTTTTAGATTTTCATTTTACATCCCTATGTAGCCGAACTTCCTGAGAGAAGTATTCTACTTCGAAAAAAAAAAACAAAAACAACAAATATTTTCAGTGATTCTTCCCACCATTTGCAGATAATAACTCGTTATTTGTGGAAAGTCCTTTTTGTGGTTCTTAACGTAACCGATTGTGGCCTTTCTGATTTTTCAAGTAATTTTTATTAGTTCCAAGCTTGATTTTCTAGTAATCTTCGGATAAACGGGAGATCGTTTTTTCTCCTTAGCTATTTGTACAGACTCTATGTCTAATTCAGGATCATTTTTTTCCAGTTATAGAAAGAGGAGAGTTCCGAAGCGCAACTGTGTTTCTTCTCTCTTTTATGACATCAAATTGTATGAGGAAGTTATAAACCTAACTAAGAATCATTGGCACCCAGACCTTCAAGAATCAATTTTTTATTTTCTGACACTTAAAGTGTTTTTGCTCTCTGAGCCCAAATAATTATCATTGTTTGGCCTCTATGAGTATGATTTTGCAATTTGGAGTTTAGTTTAAAATAATTATTTCAACCTTTCTGACGCAACTTCTCTATATCATTTTTGTATAACTATCCCTCATATCTAATTTCTGCATTATTTTAACCTTTTCGGGTCTTGTTTTTAACTATTCTGGCTTCTAAAATAAAAATGAACATAGAGAATTGAAAATCGAATATCCAAAACTTAATTTCAAATGTTTGAATTTAAATTAGAATTTATTTTAAATTTCAAGTAATAACACATTATAATTCCAAAACCAGCAAAAAACAAATGGGTTGTCTGTAAAGCCATTACCGCAAGGTTGAACTATTGGGTGCGGAGCTAAGTTCCCGCTATTCTCCAATAGATGGAGCTAGTAGTAAGTGCTGTTTGATTTTAACACAATAAAGCGTGATTATTTAAGCTGAGACATGCCAGTGATTATATTATCACATTGGTTCAAATTAAGGTTAATTTTGAAAAGTTCATATAGTTTTTGATTGTTTTTTTTTTTAAATCTTTAACCCATTTTGTTTTGTATACTTTTTGGCAAAAAAAAAATGAATTTTCACGGAGGTACATTTTTTTTATTAAGGATTTTTCAATTTTTTTACTATCCACCATTACCACCATGCGTCTCCATTGGAAATAGCACACCCAATGCAAAAATATCACACGATAGGGTCACCTGGGCTTTGAACCTTCCAAAACCGCATTGCAGTAGCTTTTTTCAATGGAAACGCATGGTGCATATTGAGAAGCAAGAGAAATTCTACCTGCGAAACAAACAAGAAATGTAGGGGTAAACAGGGTAAGACCGCCCTGCGGGTTAAGACCGCCCACCGTAGTTTTACTATCAAGCTACAAAATAATTGAAAAAATTCTTTAACGTGTCTATTACAGTATAATTACATAACATTTTGCACGTTTTCCTGTTTTGATAGTGCGCGAACGGTCGCAGAAATAATCAAAAACAACCTTTCAGCTGGCAACCAGTCAATGCGCTATTGTTTTGCGGCAACGGGACTTAAGGTTTTTCAGTCTAAAAATCTATTGTTTTGTTCGTGAATATACGTTTAATCGCTTGCCTGAATCTATCTTTGTTCGAAAATATCGAGGACCGTGAGTAATCTTGTAATTTTGACTACTTTTTCGGTCGAATATGAAAATGTTCCACTGGGGGTAAAGTCGCCCACTATACAAGGGTAAACTGCTTGTTGTTTTACTTCAAGACCCAAATGCCTCGACACTACAAAGGGAATATTTACAGGATCAGTAAAGCAACTTCAAGCCACATAAGACATCGATGTTAATCGACCATTTTCGATTTGGTTGAAGCTTTTCTAGACTTATTTTTGAAAAAAGTAAACCTGTGTGAAAATGGTGTTAATGAACAAAAACAATTTTCAGAGCCAGGACGGTTTGTTTGATTGGTATTACGTCTCCGGCAGAATTGAAAATAGTAGTTTTCTACTTCCGAAAGAAGTACACACTGTAAAAAAATTTAAAGAAAAGATATAAAATAGAATGGAAAATATTTTTTTTTTTCAAATTTATTTAAAAAAACAACCTGATTTGCCTGTAAAATCCACAGAAGGTGAGCTTAAATTTTATGGTGGTTGGATCATGGAGTAATAGAAATATTAATAGCTCAAATTTTGTGAAGAAATTTTTTTTGGACGGTTTGTTTGGTGTATAGAGTCGTTGGTAATTTTGTTCTTCAAAAAAAAAAGCATAAAAAATTGAAAATATCAATAAAATAAATAATAATTATAAGTATTTTTCTTTACATAATAAGTCTTTAAAAGAATCATACAGACAGGTTTAATGAGTTTTAATTTTTAGCTTAAAGATAGGTATATTATGAATTCAATAACTTGAAGACCCCCAATTCTGAAAAATCTATTTATTTTGAAAATCAAAAAAGGTTACCGAAACATTGATTCGAACTTGAATAATCAAAAAACAAAATAAGTTAAAACTTAGAAAAAAAAATTTCTTTCAGATTTTTCACAGTGTATATTTTATTTAAATAGAGAAAAAAATACCATCTACAACTTTGTCAGAGACACTATACCGATAAAATCAACCGTTTCGGCTCTAAAAATATTGTTTATCCTCAAAAAATGGTGGGCGATTTTACCCTGCTGGTGGGCGGGCTTACCCCGCATAAAAAAGATCTGCACATTTTCAATGAATTTTTAAAATATAAAAAAAGCTGGAAAATAAACAAAAATATTTCAGTTCTAATTTTTAAATGCGAGTATTGAATAGAAGAACCTCTTAGCGAAGAAAAAATGAAATTGCAGCCGCAATTTTTTTTTCTATAAACAGAATTGCATAAGGGGGCGGTCTTACCCCGCTTACCCCGCTTACCCCTACCTCCTCGAAAATGTAAAATTTTCAAAAAAAGAAATCCAAAAACAAATTGAACGATAAGGTCCCGCACCTAAACGACAAAATATGTTTTTTTTTTTTGGTTTTCACGTAGTTTTCGCGTAGTTATTGCTATTTCTGTTTGTTATTTTTCTTGTCGATTTTTTTACAGAAATTGTCACGAAAAAATTTGGATCAAAAGTTAAAAAAACACTAACTATAGCGATTTTGAGCATGATCGGACGGAGCGATCTTATTTTTATTTTATGTTCAATTATTTTTTTTTTAAGGGGGGATTTGTTAGTAGCTTAAGTATTTATGATAAATATTAGTAAATAATGAGTATGTGTGTCCAATCACAAATGGTGACTTCTCAACACTGTTAGAAATTTGTAATTTTAATTGTTAGGATTTGTTTGCTTTCGCAATTAGGACTTATCATTCGTAGGGATTTAAACCTACTTGTCAGAAAAGGGGAAGTAAACTTACAACTAACTTAATTGCTAACTTATTGGCTATAAAGAGAGCTTATCGTAGCAATTGAGGATTGCAACGATTTTTGTCGAAAATTGTTAATAATTTTATTTGACATAGCTTCTAATGGTTCAACACCAGTAAGTCTATGTAATTCGAGTGTACCAAACCAAGGAGGACGCTTCAAAATCATTTTCAAAATTTTATTCTGAATCCTTTGGAGCGTTTTCTTCCTTGTTGAACAGCAACTTGACCAGATCGGTACAGCATAAAGCATTGCTGGTCTAAAAATTTGTTTGTAAATCAAAAGTTTGTTCTTCAAACAAAGTTTAGAATTCCTGTTAATGAGAGGATATAAACATCTCGTATATTTGATGCACTTGGCTTGTATACTCTCAATGTGCTCTTTGAAAATAAGTTTTTTATCATAAATTAGTCCCAAGTACTTAACCTTGTCGGACCAACTTAAAATAACCCCATTCATCTTGACAACGTGATTATTGTTTGGCTTGAGGAAAGAAGCCCTAGGCTTATGCGGAAAAATTATCATTTGAGTTTTAGAAGCATTGGGAGAGATTTTCCACTTTTGCAAGTAGGAAGAAAAAATACCTAAACTTTTCTGCAATCGACTGCATATGACACGAAGACTTTTTCCTTTTACGGAAATGCTTGTGTCATCGCAGAACAATGACTTTGTGCATCCTGGAGGCGAATCAGGAAGATCTGAAGTGAATATGTTGTACAGGACTGGGCCCAAGACTGAACCTTGAGGTACACCTGCTCTGACAGGAAATCTATCAGATTTTGAATTCTGATAGACAACCTGCAGAGTTCGATCAGTAAGATAATTTTTTAAAATTTTGATTAGGAAAATTGGAAAATTAAAAGTTTGCAATTTCACAATCAAACCTTTATGCCAAACACTGTCGAATGCTTTTTCTATGTTTAAAAGAGCAGCTCTAGTGGAATAACCTTCAGATTTGTTAGCTCGTATCATATTAGTAACTCTGAGCAGTTGATGAGTTGTGGAATGCCCATGGCGAAATCCAAACTGTTCATTTGCAAAAATTGAATTTTCGTTGATGTGTGACATCATTCTGTTAAGAATAATTCTCTCAAACAGTTTACTTATTGAAGAAAGCAAACTGATTGGTCGATAACTTGAAACTTCAGCTGGGTTCTTATCCGGTTTTAAAATGGGAGTAATTTTTGCATTTTTCCATAATAAGTTTGATTAGTATATTAAAGATTCCATCGTCACCAGGTGCTTTCATATTTTTGAAATTTTTAATAATTGATTTAATCTCATTCAAGTTAGTTTCAATTATTTCTGCAGGTAAAAAATTCTGGGAAGAAATTAAATCAAATTGACGTGTGACTTCATTTTCAATTGGACTCACAAAATTCAAATTTGAGTTATGAACACTCTCAAACTGCTGAGCAAGTCTTTGAGCCTTTTGTTCATTGGATACAAGAAAACGTTCACCATCTTTTAAAACTGGAATAGGCTTTGAAGGTTTCTTAAGAATCTTCGACAGCTTCCAAAATGGTTTTGAATATGGTTTCAATTTTTCAACTTTAGTCTCAAAATTTTGATTTCTCAGAAGAGTAAATCTATGTTTAATCTCTTTCTGTAAATCTTTATAAATAGTTTTAAAAACAGGGTCACGAGAACGTTGATATTGACGTCTGCGGACATTTTTCAAACGAATTAGAAGTTGAAGATTTTCGTCAATTATTGGTGAATCAAATTTCACTTGAGCCTTTGGAACAGAATAATTCCTGGCATCAACAATTGCACATTTTAATGCTCCCAAAGCGGAATCAATATTCACTTCGTTTTGCAAATCAAGCTCATTATTGAAATTTCTCTCAATATGAGTTTTGTATCTTTCCCAATTAGCTTTGTTATAATTAAAAACAGAGCTCATAGGGTTTAAAACCGATTCATGTGATAAAGAAAAAGTTATTGGAAGATGGTCTGAATCAAAGTCAGCATGTGTGATCAAATCACTACATACATGACTTCGATCTGTCAGCACCAAATCAATTGTTGAAGGGTTTCTTACAGAAGAAAAGCATGTAGGACTATTCGGAGACAAAGTAGAATAGTATCCTGAAGAACAATCATTGAATAAAGTTTTGCCATTGGAATTACTTTGAGAATTATTCCATGAACGATGTTTAGCGTTAAAATCGCCGATTATAAAAAAATTCGAACGATTTCTGGTGAGTTTTTGTAAATCACCTTTAAAATAATTTTTGAGCTCGCGTGTGCATTGAAATGGTAAATATGCTGCGGCAATAAATAAAATCCCAAGTTCAGTTTGAACTTCAATTCCCAAAGTTTCAATAACTTTCGTCTCAAGATGGGGAAGAGCACGATGTTTGATTCGGCGATGAATAACAATTGCAACTCCACCGCCGGAACCCTGAATCCTATCATATCTATGAACCACGTAGTTGGGATCATATTTTAATTTAATGTTAGGTTTCAAAAATGTTTCAGTAATAATTGCAATATGCACATTATTTACTGTTAAAAATTAAAAAGCTCATTCTCATTGGCCTTCAATGAGCGAGCATTCCAATTTAATATTTTAATTGTTTTATTTAAAATCATTGCTAAATTTTTAATTAGAAACAATTTTAATAGTAAAATTTGTGCCTATTTGAATGGCTTCAAACATTAATTTTGCCTGCAACATGGCGTTCATAAGATCGAACATTGCCTGTTGCAAAAAAGAAAGTTTACCTGCCGTAATAGGCCCCAGGCAGTTGACATTAGAAAAAATATTTTCGGCAGCAATATTAGCTGGAGTAATAGGTGTACAATTATTTACTAGCGTGTTTTGCTTACCCATATTAACGGTCATTTTCGAACTACCAACACTAGGCGGTATAATGTTCGAACTACCTGTAACCTGTGCATAAGTTAAACGGGTATGCAAAGGAGTAGGTAAACTATGCGTCACTGGTACGCTTGGAGAATTTTGTTTTGAAGTTGGTTTTAATTGAGAAATTGAATTTTGTTTACCTTGCCTTGCCTTAACAATTGCTAAACGGACTGGGCATTGATAAAAATATTATGTTCAATTAGTTTTTGGCCTTTAGTTACCTGTTTAAGGATTTATTTCGTTGCTGAAATTTATTGTTGAATTTAATAATTTCAATTTGTACATTCTCCAACTATTGTTGCTTTTTTGTATGACTTTATCTTCTGTCATTTCAAAAACTTAGTTTTGGACCAAGCAATTCAGACCTTTCTTCATACTTTCGCTAGTTCTACATCCACTGTCTACGAACTTTTGCTTCATTCTATTGTCTCTACTTCGAAGCGCTTTTTCCCAAGTTTCATTCGGTTTAAAATTATCTGCGACTTTTTATGTATTAGTTTTTAATTTTCTTGCTTTGCTTAGATGTTTACTTTTCACATCCGCGATCTGATTTTCCAGACCTCAATATTTTTCCAGTTGCTTTTGATACCTTACATTTTACATTTCAGTAATTTCACAGCTGATTTTCTCACATTTTTTTCTATTTCAATATCTTCAAATCATCTAGTTTTCCGTACCGTTCGTTGTTGTTTCACATCCCTATGTAGCCGAACTTCCTGAGAGACGTAGTTCTACGTCAAAACTATTGATTAGATCATCATAAAAATTTAAATTTAATATTTATATCGGGTAAGAAGGAGGTAAAATTGTGCAGTTCTTCATATATCACATGTAGGAGGAAAGTGGAGTGAAAATTCAAATGGATATTTACGGCTGGATATCTGTACACGAGCTCTACGTGAAGACCCCTAAAGAAATTCGTTTGAAAACAATATGTATTTGAAAAAAAACATAACATTTCTCTTTTCAATGATTTATTGGTTGAAGTAATTTAATAAAAAAATTAAGAGTTAAAGCAATTTCATTAAATCAAGATTCAATAAAAGGAGTAGGGTTGTATCCAAGATACGATCGCATGATTCTTACTATGGTATTTTTATATACCATCAAAACGTAGCAAACAGCAAACTCTGCGAAACTTACTGAAATTGGAGACCAGAAAGATTCACGCGAAAATTCTAAGATTTTTTCCATGATGGATATTTTCGACAGGGCGACCAATTTTTTAAACTTTTGTGACATATATTTTTTTTTTTTATTTTTTGCTAAGTCAGGATAACGTCCCACTGTCCCACCGAAAAAATGCTCTTATCCTCAAACGGGTTGAAACGTTTCAGGAAGGGGATCCTTAACTAGATGGAGTCCGGGACTAACTTCAATGTTCCTTTCAAAGTGATTGAATCTAACCGCAGCGAATCCGCTCTTATTGCCAGTGCTTCCTGATTGCAGACACCAAATAAATTTGGTTTTGTTTGGACAGCATCCGTAGGATTTTCGAAAGTCAATCAGTAATCACAAAAAAAATCTTTTTTTTTGCTCATTTTGAATGCAAACAATTGTGTCATCATACTGAGCACAATTAAAACAGCGCGCGATATTGTTGTTTAAACTAGCGAATATGTGATACTCAGGAGCTTTATCATATGCATGCCATATTCGAACGCGGAATGGTTTTTTTTTGAAACGCGGATCGTATCGTATTAAGCGCGCAGATGTGTTAACCGAACAGTAAAATACAATTTTTGTGAAGTTGGTCACGTTGACAGAAAATTTGATAATTATTAAAAATATACATATATAACATTGACTTGAAAACTAGGAAAATCGAAACGCAAAACCCTAATGACCCTAAGCAGACCAGAAAAATGATTTGAATGAAGTCATGAAAACTGGTTGAAACTTACACTGTTTGCCGACTAGATGTGACTTTGGCCTGTCCCTACTAAAAATGGTTACATGTTGATTATTATTATTTTCGGTTTATCTATTAACTAGTGCTGTAACATATCGTCGAGTACTACAAATATCCTTAACCTTCATGTACGAGCTTTAAGATAAACATCAGTGTCACCATATTGTCATCTTAATCATTTAATTTTAAACATCTCCGGAGAGATAATTTCGCTCCATCATGCCATCATGCAACGAATGTATTTCGTTTTCGCTGTATTATTATTAATTCAACAATCCACGGAAGCGGTCCGCTTCATTGAATAGCATTTCAGTTTCAAAACAGCACCACTTCGCAATGAGACACCCGCCGGCGCCGCCGCTGCTGTCTCGGAAATCGTAACAACTCAATCAAACCACGCGATTCAGTACAAAACGTATGATCAAATGTACGTCCGAGTCAGTCTGGCCACTCGAAAATGATGACGGCAGCGTAAGTTTCATCAGTGCTGGTAGCACGTAACAGCAGGAAGCGAAGTAATCTGAGGATTTGTTTACACTTTTCCAAGAAGCGCCAGCTTTCGGCTCATGTGTCCAAGGTTCATCGTAACCTCGGTTGCGAGTAATCCCACCTCCTTCTGCTACCTTGTGGTGAATCAATTGAGTCATCAATTTTGAAACCATCAACAAGCGCGAGTCACTCTAACTGGCCCCAATCGGTGTGACAATGGTTACTCGATTTGATGCAACCAACTTTTCCAACTTGTTGACAGACGTGAGTCAAGATTTCCGCGGAACGCTCATTAGACCCCATTTCGTCGCGCTTAGTGAAAAACACTTCCCAAGAAGCAGCCACGCCAGTCGATTTCTGCAATCCAAACTTCTTTGTTCTAATGGCACTGCAAGAAGCTTGACTCATGTTCGCAGTTTTTCCCACGTTCCGATAAGTGCTTGTGCCACCAAGTGACTCCACCGTAGATTTCCTGAGAAGCTCAGAAACTCATCGTTTGAATTTCAATTCACTTTCACTGCTGCTATAGCAGCAGCAGTGAAATACTCGAAAATATTACTTGAAAAAGGCAACCTTTTTTCCAACAGGAGCGAAGGATACACATAAGGAAAGCCGTAACCGTAACCGGGAGCGAGTGAAAGGCAACGATAAATAAAATCAATACTGCTGTCTGGTCGTTGTCCCGGCAAACGTATTTTCCCAGTTTCCACCGCACCTGCAACCGAGCCCCACCCTGAGTGGAAACCACTTTTCTGGTGTCCCCATTCGAGAAAGTTTCGCCACACTTTGCCTTTGTCACCAATCACACACACACACACACCTTCACTGGCTCCGGTTCCGTTCTTCCACATAATTTGAGTTCACAGCAGATCTCGACACGCACTCATTGAGAGTTTCTCGGATTTCATCATAAACTTCGAAACTAACCATCTTTATGGGCCTACATCTTTTTGACACAAGTCTGCCAAACGGTTGGCGTCCATTTTTCCCCGAGCATGTGTGTTTGTGTTTGTGTGTGTGTGTACGTGTAACGTGCCAGACAGGAATGAAGGCACACAATAACCATAAAGACGGTCTTTATAGGCCCCACCGGTTTCTAACTTTCACTTTCTCTCATTCCAGCCGCCCGACAACGACGAGAACGACGAGGACGGGTTTGTGTCCTTCTTCGTGTCCCGGCTCGGCTCAGGCCTGGCCGAAGAGGCCTCCTGCATCAGCTGGGGAGACGCGCCAAACAAGCGAAGGTCAACGCTCGCAACGAAGCAAATGATGGACAGGCGTCTCCGGTTTTTGCCAGTTGGGTCAATCAGCAGCAAAACGGAGAGTAGGTTTTGGAAAATTTAGGAAAACTTGTCCAGCGTCTGGCGGGGTTTTGAAAGTGGGAAATGTGGGCTCTAAAAGGGACGCTCGGCTGGTGGTTTCCGGAATGTTGGTAACATGAGACTGGTTTGTTCGTGTTCGCAGAATGGAACCCAGGGGTGTTTTGGCAGCAATAGATTGGAAAATCTTCTAAGATTCTTTCCAGAAGAAGATAGTTGTAATTTTATTATTCAAACTATTGAACCATTGAAAATAGTCAAGCCTTGTTAAAACGAAAAATTCGATCTCTGATTGGTCGTTATATGATTGCTTCCCAAGCACGGTCGACAGAATCATACAACTTGCAATTGAAAATATGCTATTTGGCTTATATAAGTGCCTGTTTCAGCAGAAGCTGCTCATAATAGTTCTAGACAGCGACAACAGCAGTGGTCCTCCCTTAGCAGCAGCACTAGCAGTGCAGTGGATACCAGCATTGGCGAAAAGCGGCCACAGTTGTGGCGTAGCAATGGATAGCGCACTAGTTGCAGCGGATTCCAGCAACGATAGCGGCTGCTGCAGTGAGGCACTTTAGTGAAATGCAGTCTCTTTGCGATAGTAGGCACTAGTAAATGCATTCAATGAAAAGTTGACTCATTTTGACAACACGTGAGCCGTCTAGTATTGAGTGTTATATCAGAATTTCACTGTTCACTTTATCACAACGAATAGTTTGTTCACACTGTCAGTGATAACGCAAAGATGTAATCGGCATCTTATCCGACACTAAATTGAACAACAAATTGTCATTTTCAGAATGAAATAAAAACCTGATGATTAAAGCGTTAATGTTTTATCGAGTCAATTCACATTTTTAAGTTTGTAAAAGTTATAAATTTTACTTTATTTCCGTGTCTCAGAACGTACTGAATTATCTTTTCCTTCAGTCATGAGCACGACATCCGAAAAAATTTCATCTCAAAATTTAAAAATTGTCAAGCCCCAACCATGACAAGCAACTTACTATATTATTGAAAATGGTCAATCCTTGTTGAAGCGTAAAATTCGATTGATCTGATTAGTCAACGTTTATCTACTAGAAAAAATTACTGACACACAAGCAGCCGGGTTATCTTTCTTGTAAAAGTATTCTACTTCAACCTTGCGGTCGTGGCTTTGCACACAACCTTCCTGTTATTTTTCTCGGTGTACTAGAAATCATTTGAGATGCATTCCTTAGAACACCGGTATCAACCTGAAGTACGGTACCCTTAGAGGTAAGGACAGTCTTTAGGGAGTATACGCGAAATTAAAATCAGTAATGGCGGACGAAGCAATTTCCGTTATATTATTTAGTTTGCTTTTCAAAATGGCTGCTTAAACATGGCCATATGCGTAGCCAGAAGGGGGCAGAGGGGGCCGTTGCCCCCCCCCCCTAATTGTTGGAATTGGTGCAGAATTTTGTTTTCAATTATTCAAAAAACGTTTGCGCTAAATGGACAAAATTGCCAATTTTTCATGGGTTCACCTTTACACGCACTGACGAAACTACGCATGCAGCAACAATCATATTAACCCATGAGTCATCAGAAAAAAATTTGATTTGCGTGTTTAAAGAACGGTACCCCGCCGCGTCGAAAACGAACATCGTGCGGCAGTTCGTGGACACCGGACACGCACGTTCCGGCATCTACAACATCTTGGCATTATTGGACATCAATCAGAGCATTGAAAGAAAGCCCGGTTCCGGACGGCCGACGACCCTGAGCGACAAGGAGCTACAAAGGATACTGAAGAGGAAACGGTGATGGACGACGTGACCTGTTTCACCCTGGATCGCAAGGACTGGTAGGGCACTTTGTATTTCACCTCCACCACGAAAGAAGTAAGCACTAAGGTGAAATTTCTTTCACACACCAAGTTCCCCAAGACGGTGGAAGATGGAACGGCTAAATGTCGATGTGGTACCCAGGTTGGCGAACCCGCTCAACGTTTTAAAGTTGCGTCTCATCGAGGATTTCTGGCAAGCCTGAAGCGTAAGATCTACTTCAGAGCAAGATCGTGCCAGATAACCCATGGTCGAATATCGACCATTTTTGATTTGAATGAAACTTTGCACACGTATTTGGCTTAGCAAACTGAGCATTTTTCACAGATGGAGAGATTTTTCACACCCATGAGTTACATTCTAAAAGAAGCCCTCTTGTTGAAAGTTGTCCAACAAAGACGGGAAGTATTCAAGCCCAAATTTGTCTGTTGTCGGTTCAAGCCAGGGTATTTAGTGCTCACGTGCCAAGACAAAAAAACAGCAATCTGGGTTAAGGAAAAGCTACCAACTTTAACACTCTGGGAAGGAGCTGATTTAGTAGTAGTGGACGAGGACAAAATCCCACGTCCTGACGTGCTGATCGTCTTTCTTCCTTGGAGTGCCAAATATGGCAATCAGATGATTATGTCTCTAATCGAGAGTCAGAACGAAAATCTCTCGACTGATGCGTGGAGAATTTTAAACCGTCATGTGAAGGGCGATCACGTCGAACTTGCCCTTACCGCTGATGATTCTTCGCAGCGCAAATTAGAGGAAAGAAAATTTGTTCTGAATTACAGATATGGGCAGATTCAAATGAAAAAGAAACGCCCCGTTCAATCAAATTCTTCAGCTCAAGACAATTAAAGAAACGTGTTCGAAGATGCAGCCATGGATTCCAATGAAGTCCATCTACAACTACCCGGAACCAGTGGCCTTGGAAACCAAGGTAATAACAGGCCAGAGGAGTCCAACCAGATGCCCCATTGTGAAAAGGGTAGTGCCGCGGGGAGTAGTGGTTCAAAACGCCAAGGGCAACCCGCTGCTCATGGTGATAGAGGACCACAAACCAAAAAACCCAGTGTAAACTACCAAAAGCGGTCTATTCAAGACCGCCTTCAGCAGAATGAACATGCTTCAACATGACGAGGAGTTTAAATTATATATATATATTTAAATTGCAATTTATGCTATCGACTGAGGGATTTTATCAGGGGGTGTTTTTCGGCTTCGCAGTCTTTCAGCAATAAAACAAACTAATATCGCTCTTTCACCAACGTTTCGGTGTATATTGCACCTTCATCAGGGAATCCTGAATTTAGAAGACAAGACAATATAAAATTACAAATTTACACAACAAATGAAATCACAAAACTCTTACAGAACATAAATCGTTTTTGTCATACAAGCTTCGGCATCAGCATTCCTGTCCTATTTACTAGCTACTATTGTGTCAATCTATAAAATAACATGTAAACATTCAAAAACTGTAGCAGAAAAAACAATAATCTTACATTCAAACCCGCTCTAATTTAAACTTAACAAATAAACTCTGCCACAAACTTTCTTCACTACTCTTTCAACCGCTAACTCAAATTCGATGCAAAATGGAGCGAAAAAGTGTGGACTAACAGTGGGTGCAATATATATTGGGTATTAGCTATTAGCTCTTACAGTTTGCTATTAGGTTTCGTTTGCTGGTGTGTGCGTGTTCTGTGTTGGGATATGTTTGTTAAGTGTGTGTAGTACGCCTGCATACATGGAGCTGAGATTGTCAACATCGGACCGTTTGTTGACTGCATGTTTGGTGTTAACAATATGACAGACTTCTAAAATCGGGAGAGCTAATTTTCGTGTGTGCTGATCGATAATTTTTGTTTTTTCTAGGTTGAAGTTATGATTTGCTTCGATGCTGTGGTAAATGAGTGCCGTCTTCTCTTTAGGTCGTTCGAGATCGAATTGTGTGCTGGGATCGTCGTCGTTTTTGCCGCGGAGTCTTTCTATTTCATTAATTGTTGATCGGTGGCTGCTAATGCGTTTTTTCAGTTGGGTTGTGGTTAACCCGACATAGCTGGCTTCGCAATCGTTGCAGGGAATCCTGTAGATCACGTTATGTCGCATCTCTGGAGGTATAGTGTCTTTCATGTTGGTAAAAATTCTGCTGGCGGTGTTCCCGTATCTTGACGCTAGTGTTATGTTGAGGCCGCTTTTAATGCCTTACTCAGCCGTTGTGTCAGGTCATTCACAAACAGCATCGGTTTGTACACAACCGTGCCTCCATCGTCGGACGAATTTCTCGTGTTTCGTTCGGTGTTTCGGATGTTGCCATTCAACAGCCGATGTCGTAGCGCCGCTGGGTAGTGGTTCCGCCTCAACAGTTCATTTATGGTTATGTTAGCTGCTTCCTTCGGACTGTTTGTGGTGAACTGTCGGACTCTTTGGATAAAGTTTGCGATGGTATTCATTTTTAGATGAAGTGGGTGGCATGAATGAAAGTCTAGGAGGCGACCAGATGCCATCGGTTTGCTATACCACTCAGTACGGATGGTTTGGTCAGTTTGCCGTATTAGTACCATGTCAAGGAATGGTATTTTTCTATCTTTCGCCAATTCGATCGTGAATTGAATATTGTTGTTGAAACTGTTAAAAATGTTCAAAACGTCTGTGACTCGGTCCGGGGGAAGAGCAAGAATCAAGTCATCGACGTACTTTTTTAAAACTGGTACTGGGAAGTCAATTTTTCTAGCGACGTTTTCCAGAAGCGCTTCCATCACTAAGTCCGCTATTGTTGGTGAGAGCGGATTTCCCATGGCTGTTCCGTGGATCTGCCGGAAAAACTTTCCTTTGTATGAAAAGTAGCTTCCATTCAGACAAAAATCTATTATCTCTAAGAATAAATCTAGGTTGATATCCGTGTTTTGCTTTATATCCTGCCATCTGTTAATGATAATGCCAGGAATCATGTACGTTGGAATGCTAGTGAAAAGCGATGTAACGTCAAACGATACAAGGACATAGTCTTCTGGTAATCGAATTGAGTTAATATAGCTACAAAATGAAAACGATTTTTTTATGTTAAAGTCGCTCTTGATGGATGCCTGTATTATTTGCCCGACATATTTCGACAACATATATGACGGTGCTCCTATGTTGGAGACTACCGGCCGGAGTGGTTTATGTACTTTGGGTAGACCATATATTCTCGGACATTGCGCTGTGGTCGTTTTAATCGGTATGCTGTTTTTGCATCGATTAGCGCCAGATTTTGAAGGCGTGAAACAAGGCTGTTGTTCGTTTTCTGATGGCCCCACGTAGGATTCGCTTTGATGGCCAGGTACGTTTTCTTATCTGACAACATTTCTTGCATTTTGTCGTCATAGTCTTTCTCATACATCACAACAGTCTGTTTCCCTTTGTCTGACTCAACGATAATTACATCACTGTTCGATTTGATAAACCGCCTAGTTACCGCCTAGTTACCCAATAGCAAACTGTAAGAGCTAATAGCTAATACCCAATATATATTGCACCCACTGTTAGTCCACACTTTTTCGCTCCATTTTGAATCGAATTTGAGTTAGCGGTTGAAAGAGTAGTGAGGAAAGTTTATGGCAGAGTTTATTTGTTAAGTTTGAATTAGAGCGGGTTTGAATGTAAGATTATTGTTTTTTGTGCTACAGTTTTTGAATGTTTACATGTTATTTAATAGATTGACACAATAGTAGCTAGTAAATAGGACAGGAATGCTGATGCCGAAGCTTGTATGACAAAAACGATTTATGTTCTGTAAGAGTTTTGTGATTTCATTTGTTGAGTAAATTTGTAATTTTATATTGTCTTGTCTTCTAAATTCAGGATTCCCTGATGAAGGTGCAATATACACCGAAACGTTGGTGAAAGAGCGATATTAATTCGTTTTATTGCTGAAGGACTGCGAAGCCGAAAAACACCCCCTGATATATATATATATATATATATATATATATATATATATATATATATATATATATATATATATATATATATAATAAAAGAAAATTATAATAATAATAAAAAAAACCTAAATTATTCCACCTAGCGGTCAGACTCAGCCTTTCTCATTCAAACTTATTCTTTATAAAAATAGCTTTACATGAATGCTTAAATCCAATAAAGGTATTTATATTCACTCATTGGGTTCTAAAGTATTGATGTTGTAATTGAAGTATAAAATATGAAATTTGACGTAATGTTAGTGCTTAAGAAATAGCGAAATTAAAGAAATTGCTCTTAATTTCGAACAATTTAATCACGAGCGATACCGGGAACGCTGAGCCCATATATATTGATCAAAGCAGGTATAGTGATGAATAGTCTTTGAATTTTTCTTTCCCAAAACTTTTCAACAGCATATCAAATTCTTATGAAGTATGTTATTTGAAGGTTTGTGGTTTTTTTTTGTAAGATTTGGACCACTGCGACCATTATTATTTACCATTAATACTTGAGATAATAGACTTTCGTTGTTTTAACAATTTAATACATAACGGTTGCTTAAGTTTGATTACAATCAAATGAAAAGGGAACGTATAGGGCAGCCAAACTTTGAAACCACGTGTTCAATCATAATTCATCAGTTAACCCTTAACTAGCCCGTTCATCTGATATCAATATTATTCTAAGACAATGAAGTTTCGTGATTTTCACATTTCGATACATTACAGACGAAATTACGGTCCGATTACAGCAAAATTCAATAAGGTGTTATGAGACAACTAGACCTTTCAATTGACACTAATTTTGTGGAAATCGGTTCAACCATCTCTGAGAAAAGTGAGTGAGTCCAAGTAGTCTTCGGAATATGTTTCTTTTCATAGCTGGATTTCACATTTTTAAACATAACAGGCAAATTAGTTATCCGTTTGCAAAAAAATCGATAGGTTCTTATGGGATAATGAGACCTTCCATATGACACTGATTTTATGAAAATCGGTCCAGCCATCTCTGAGAAACATGAGTGAGATTGGATAGTCTCCAGAACACGTTTCTTTCCATAACTTCTGAACCACACGTTCAATCCTCAAAATATTCAAAATTTAATGGTTTTAGCCCGTTCATTTGAAACCAATTTTGTTCAAATCGGTTGTGTAGTTTCTGAGATATTGATGTTTCATAATTTTTACATTTTGATACATAACTTCTAAACTATAAATCAGATTACAATAAAATTCAATAGAGTCTAATAGGGCAACTAAACCTTTTATTTTCACAATTAATTTCATTGAAATCACGACATTCAGCCCTTTTGATCAGTAGCGTAGCTAGGGCGGTGCGGTTGGTGCGGTCCGCACCAGGCCCGCCACTCAAGGGGGCCCCAAAATCTTGCGAACACCGAACCGGTCTAACTGCCCATCTGAACTTAACCTCATGTATTTGTACTCGCCACTCTGCTCTCGTGATCCACACGGACAAAGTATACGTGATACCGGTGTTCATTGTTACCATGATTCGTGATTCAACTGACGCCGAAGTTGAATGTTTTACGATTGCGGAAAACATTCGATGCAACGTGGAAACACGCAACGAAGGAGCGATTTTCTGCAATCCTGAAAACCAGACTTAGTAAAGCACGCACCGCACTAGAAGTGGAACAAAAATTGAACTCTTGCTTGCTAGGTATCACGCACTTGAGCTGGGTGCTTCGGTCGATGATTCGGCACGCGAAGAATGAAGAATACCACCAGTACCACAGAGCGGATATCTCTTCGTTGGTGCTTTTCTAAAGTTACATAGAGCGCATGGTGTAGCCCCAAATCATTTTGCTTACTTTTTTGCTTCGTGGGATCTCCGTCTTCTTGTACTTTGATTCTCTTTGCTATGTATATTACACATTACAGCTAGTGCAGAGGGTAAGCGCTGACGACGTATGCGGGTGAGTGGGCTATATGTTTGTGAGACTATATGTTTGTGTTGTTTTTGAAATTGAATGTCGTGAATTCAATGAAATGAAATTTAATGTAATAAAGCCGCAAAACAATGTTCTGTTTAATAGTTTCAAAAGAGCATGCCGTGAAAATTTTTTACCTGCAGCAGTTGCAATTACTTGGATTTGTTTGCTTCGTTCAAAAAAGCATGCGTTTCGGTAAATATTTCCTGTAATATGAGGTTTAAATTGCTTTATATTTTTGAGCCTTCAGCCAGAAAATACAGTGAAATACAATCAAAACACTATTTTGATACTTTCCGTCGTTTCAGGAAGCATAATCATCAATCTGAATTAAAAAAACGAGTTTATATTTTAAAAAATATTACAAAATTCCTAATTAAACTTGGTAAAGTACGCATAGCATCTCAAGCAGAGCTTGATTGTAGCTCTAGCTCTATAACCCACACGCACTCGGGCTAGGTGCTTTGATCTCCAGCTTGGTGCGCAACAAATTAAGAAAAGCATTACACAGCAAATATCTCTTCACGGATCAAAACAAAACGAAAAAAAAAAAACGCTCAACGTGCCTACAGGTGACGAACACAAGATTATCGCACTACATTCGTAGCTTTTTTAGCTCTTGCGCCGAGCTGGTGCTTGCTACGAATGTCACATAAGACGATAATACGCTCGTGGTGCTTGGTGTCTATAATTTGGCGATGTCACCGAGCGGCTCGGAGCGGTGCTTTTGCCAAGTCTGGGAAACGCTGTCTATCTGTGTTGCTGTGTGGCTAACGAAAACATGAACCAGAGCGAGAGAAATAATCTGCGTTCACGCGAGACTATATGCACTCGAAAACAGTTGGCTCTAAGTTAAAGTTGATCAAGTTTCTCTAAGTTAAAGTTGATCAAGAACTATTTGAGGTCAACGATGAGTAGCTTGAGATTAACAAACCTTGCCATTTTATCAATCGAACGTGAAATCACTGATTCCATTGATTTTGAATCTGTAATTTATGATTTTGTCAACCAAACGGCTCGGAAAGTGAGTATCTAAATACCTAATTATTGATTTTGCGGACAACGGAATAAATAAGTAAAAAATCTAAGTTTTTTGTTTGTCTCAATTCCTCTTATGGAAGAAAAAACTGCCCAGTTATTTCCATTGGGGGCCCACATTTCTGTTACCGCACCAGGCCCACCAAATCATAGCTACGCCACTGCTTTTGATACACGACATTCGGCCCTTTTGAGCACTTTTATACCTTTGGTTTTTGCAGTGATTGCTATACCTTTCTAGGAGAAAGGCAAAAAGTGAAATGATAGAAATGTATTTTTATTTCAACTTCAATCCTGAGCAAGGCCGCAAACATTGAAATAGTACAATATCAAATTTAAATGATGTTGAGGTCACATATTTTGGTCGTAGCTATAGTTTTAAACAGTCTGCGCGTTACGTTTCTTTCTATAACTTTCAAACCACATGTTTAAATATTATGTTTAAGGGTTTAAATGCCCATTAATTTGAATTCAACTATGTTCATAGCTTCTGAGATATAAGAGCGATTTTCACATTCTGACGCAGCGCCAAAACTAAAAGTTTGATTACAATAAAATTTAATAGCAAACTTTGCGGCAAATAGACCCTTCATTTGACACCAAGATAGAAAGAATCGGTCAGACCATCTCTGAGAAAAGTGAGTGCGAAAAAAGGTGCACATACACACGTACACACCCACACACAAACATATTCACCTATACATGCATACATGCAGAAAATGCTCGATTCGTTGAACTGAGTCGAGTAGTATATGACATTCGACCATTTGGGTCACTTTTTTACCTTTTAATTAGCCAGTGATCGTTGAGAGAAAGTCAATATGTTTACTTACATTATGTGATTTCACATTTTTATAAACAACGGACAAAGTTACAATCCGATTACAATGAAATTCAATAGCAACCTATGGGGTAACTAGACCTTTCATTTGACACTAATTTTGTGAAAATCGGTTCAGCCATCTCTGAGAAAAATGAGTGAGTTTAAACAACCTCAGGATAACTTTTCTTTACATAACTTTTGAACCATACGTTCAGTCATAACGAAATTCAAAAGTTAAGAGTTCTGGGGACAGCCCAATCATTTGAAACCAGTTTTATTGAAATCGGTTGAGTGGTTTCTGAGATATTGATGTTTCGTGATTTTTACATTTTGATACATAACCTCTAAACTAAAAATCCGATTACAATGAAATTCAATAGCAACCTATGGCGCAACTAGACCTTTCGTTTGCAATTAATTTTATGAAAATCGGTTCAGCCATCTCTGAGAAAAGTGAGTGAGAAAAAAAAGTTGCACATACACACACACATATACACATACATACATACATACATACAGAAAATGCTCAGTTCGTCGAAAGAAGTCGAGTGGTATATGACATTCGGCCATTGGGACCACTTTTATACCTTCGGTTTTTCCAGTGATTGCTATACCTTTCTAGGAGAAAGGCGAAAAAAACAATGAATGTTGTTAAATTTATTCAGATAAATCTTCACCATGCGAAGGGTGCTTCAGCGGTGCTCAGCAGAAGATTTTCCAAAGAAAATCTTGAAGTGGGTTTAATTCAGGAGCCCTGGGTTAATAATGGGAGAGTACTGGGTTGCTCTCTGCCTAACGGCAATCTTCTGTACGATAGCAGCGAGTCTAGACCTAGGACAGCAATTCTAGTAAACAAAAACACTAAGTTTGTCCCAATTACCGAGTTCATAAGTAAAGACATAGTTGCGATCATGGTGGAGGTGCCAACGACCCGAGGAAAAACAGTAGTATGCATTGCTTCAGCTTATTTTCCTGGAGACACTGATGACATTCCTCCTCCACTGATTGAAAAATTTATAAACTACTGTAAAAAAATAAACGCCCAATTTATAATAGGGTGTGATGCAAATGCCCATCACACACTGTGGGGTAGCTCAGATATCAATAAAAGAGGCGAAAATCTGCTGAACTACATTTCGTCCAACAATATTGACATATGTAATAGAGGAAATTCGCCCACATTTATAAATTCTAACCGGAAAGAGGTTCTTGATCTCTCGATCTGCAGTGACCTTTTATCAAGAAAGATTGTGAACTGGCACGTTTCTGATGAAGAATCACTGTCGGACCACAAACATATCAGGTTTAATTATAAAACCGAACCATTAATTACTGAAAACTACAGAAACCCAAGGAAAACAAACTGGGATCTGTACCGATTCTATTTAAAGAACCACAATACAATTGAAGATACCCCAATAAAAACTTGTTCACAACTAGATAATGCCTCTGATGAATTCATTGATAAAATGACTTCATCATATCAAGCTAGTTGTCCTGTTCAACATAGATCATCAAGCAGAGATGTTCCTTGGTGGAATGAGAAACTAGCAGAATTGAGGAAAAAATACAACAGAGAATTGAGGCGTGCCAAAAGACAGGACTGGAGACGGGTCTGCGAAGAGATCAATAACGCTCCAACAGCTGCGAGGTTGCACAAAATTCTTTCGAAAGATCATTCAAATGGTCTTGGCAATCTAAGAAAAGAGGACGGCAGCTTTACAGTTGATTCCGCTGAAACTCTGGAAGTAATGATGAGAACTCATTTTCCAGGGTCAACACCTGTATCCGGTGAAGTACAGGACTTAGAAGAGGCAGGACTTTTATGGTCAACTGAAGTCTATCCTAAAGCCTGTGAAATCTTCACGCCTGGTAGGGTTGAATGGGCATTGAGTTCTTTTCAACCTTACAAATCTGCTGGAAAAGATGAAATCTCCCCAGCACTACTCCAACAGGGAAAGGAAGCTCTTATTCCTCAGTTAACTGAGCTCTTCAGAGCCAGTGTTACCATGAGTTACATACCAAAAGCCTGGAGAAAGGTTCGAGTTGTCTTTATTCCTAAAGTGGGGAAAAGAGACAGAACGGCTCCCAAAGCCTTTAGGCCCATCAGTCTCTACTCTGTTCTATTAAAGACAATGGAAAAAATTTTGGACGACTTTATCAAGTCAACAGTCTTGGTGAAGTTTCCATTGAGCGAAAACCAATTTGCTTACCAATCAGGTAAATCTACAATAACAGCGCTACAAGCGTTAGTTAACAAAATTGAGAAGTCCTTTCAAGCCAAAGAAATAGCTCTGGTTGCTTTTCTCGATATAGAGGGGGCATTCGATAATGCATCCTATAGCTCAATGCGGTCCGCAATGGAAGCAAGGGGCCTGGATAACTGTATTATTGAATGGACAATGGCGATGCTAAGAGATCGAGAAATTTCTGCTGATCTTGGAGGTGGGCAGCTAAATATCAGATCTAATAAGGGATGTCCCCAGGGCGGAGTACTTTCACCCTTATTGTGGTCCTTAGTTGTAGACGAACTCCTTAAAAGGCTAACAGTACTAGGATATGAAGTAATTGGATACGCAGACGATGTAGCCATAATAGTTCGTGGGAGGTTCGATGACACGATCTCTAATCGGCTACAAACTGCGCTCAAATCTACTTTAAAATGGTGTAGAGAAGAGGGTTTGAATGTAAATCCCTCCAAAACTGTTATAGTACCTTTTGCCAAAAGAAAAAAGCTAAATTTAAAACGGCCTATTCTAGATGGTGTTCAAATTCAGCTTGCTGAAGAAGTTAAATATCTCGGAGTAACTTTAGACAAAAAACTGAATTGGAATTCTCATCTAGACAAGACTATCTCTAAGGGTACAAATGCCCTTTGGGTTTGTAGCAGAGCCGTGGGAAAAACATGGGGACTACGCTACAGTCCATTAGATTTATTCGGCAATTGTTCGTCCGAAGGTTATATACGCTTCACTTATATGGTGGCCTAAAATTAATGAGGTAACCGCTCAAGCGAAGCTTGGTAAACTGCAGAGGCTTGCCTGTATATCAATAACTGGGGCAATGAAAAGCACACCATCAGTTGCTTTGGAAGCCCTCCTTTGTATGCTACCTTTGCACAAATATGTAAAGCAGCAGGCTGCAAAAAGTGCTCTGACATTTAAACGTTATAATGAGATCTCAGATGGTGACCTTGTGGGACGCTTACGAATCCTTAAGGAATTCAGACTGAATTCTGATGTTAAAACAATAGAAGATTGGATGACAACGAAGACAAACTATGACATTCCCTTCAAAGTAGTTAAATCAAGCCGCTATGAATGGGAGTCAGGAGGGCCGAGTCTGCGTCCAAGTTCTGTTGTGTTTTACACCGATGGAACAAAAGTGGGGGAAAATACTGGAGCCGGGGTGTTTGGCCCTGGAATCAGTAGAGCTATACCAATGGGCCACAGTCCAACGGTATTTCAAGCAGAAATTCATGTGTGGATATCTGTTTAAAAAGAAATTACAGATTTGCGAAAATCTGCATATTTTCTGACAGCCAAGCAGCTTTAAATGCACTTAAAGCTTTCACATGTAAATCGAGGCTAGTGTGGGAATGCCTTCTTTCTTTAAGACAATTGGCCAGTAGGAACGAAGTTACTCTTTACTGGGTGCCTGGCCATTGCGGCATTGAAGGAAATGAAAAAGCCGACAGCCTAGCAAGAGAAGGCTCAGCATCAAATTTTATTGGTCCGGAACCATTCTGCGGAGTCCCAGAATGCGCTCTGAGGACTGAATTTAGAACTTGGGAAATGTCCACGGTAGAATTAAGCTGGAACGCCACGGATACATCCAGACAAGCTGGAAGATTTATCACACCGAGTGCTGTGAAAGCTCGGATCTTACTAAATCTGAATAAAAAAGATCTTCGGGTACTAACGGGTCTGTTGACCGGTCACTGCCCGAGTAGGTATCACCTAAACAAAATTGGAAAAACTCGATCTACAGAATGTCGTTTTTGCCAATTTGAAACCGAAACTGCTGAACATATACTCTGCATCTGTGGAGCCTTGTTCAATCAAAGGATGTCAATATTTGGAAAAGGGCTACTAGAGCCCCATGAAATTTGGCATTGTAATCCTGGTAAGGTATTAGACTTCATAAAACGAGTCGACCCTAACTGGGATCGGGTATTATGTCAACCAGTGTCCATCACGCCTTAGTTGTGATAGGATTATCGACTAATACCAAATCAAACATGGGTCATACAACAATAGTCCTTACTAATGGACGCAGTTGTGTTTCGGCCCTACAGGGAAAAAAATACATTCTAAAAGGGCGTATGCCTTTTGGTTTTGTTTTACGCGGGGCATACGTACCTCGTAAAAAAAACCGCGTTAGTTCGAAAATCCGCGTAAAAAAAACCGCGCTGATTCAAAAATCCGCGCAAAAAAAAACACGTTTTTTTGAAAATCCGCGTAAAGCAGTCCGGCGAGAAGGGCTTTGGAAAAAACCCAAGACACTCTAGAACCAGTATTTAATACAGTATTCAATTGTTCTCTTTGACGGTCATTCCGGATCTTTCGGTGGGCGGAGAGTATTTTTTGGACTAAGTCTTTTGCTAGATAAACACTTAAACGTTTCTGGTTCCAAACCCACGTTAATTCGGAAATTCGTACGCGGTATCGCGTAAAAAAAACGCGTTAATTTTAAAATCCGCGTAAAAAAAAACCTCGTAAAAAACCGCGTAGAAAAAACCTGACTGTACACAGTAAAAAAAATTTTTTTTGACAAAAAAAAATTGAAAATAAACATTAAGTTTCAATTAAAAAAAAAGAGTTGAATTTTTTTTTTTTTTTTTTAAAGAAACTTGACGTTAATACGCAACTTTTTAAAAAAAGTCCAGGATGGAGAAATGAAAAATATTTTTTTTTGTAGATTAATTTTTTTATAAAAATTCTAATTTAAACATTTTTCAAAATATTTGTATTCTGATAATTTTAAAAGATGCAGAGAGTCATTTTGAATCAAAAAGCTCTTGGTAGTAAACATCCTAAAGGCATCGGTTTTCGAGTTATTTTAAATTTAAGTTCGAAAAATTATTAATATTTCGGAATATACACGTTTTTCTTAATTTGTCCATGGTTCTCCAGCAAAAACCATACGTTCATTGGAATGCTTGATCAAAAATATACAATTCATTCTTTGACAACAAAACGATTGGATAAATAACTCAAGCGCTAAACCTTAGGCTACCTACACGTTCCCCCTTGCCGAATGTTTTATAAAAAATATGTTTGTCGTGCAACACTACCTACTTGTTTACTAATAATAACTATTTGTAAAGAACGCAACCAATAACTACTGGGTTACCTATAATATCTATTTTCGTATATAAAAACGATTGCACTACTCCAGATGTGTCAGTAACAGTTTGCAGTTTGAAACATCTGTGTAAAGTTACAGCCAGATCAAAAATAATTCATTGAAATGCTTGGCCTATGTTGCGTGGTACTGCACAGGTTTTTCAGATCCGCTAAGGACATTGTAGCGGCAAAAGTACCGGGCAAATCCGTGTTGATCACTAACTACTAGTATTCATTTTTATTTTTCAAAATACCATTTTTTACTTCTGAAATTTTGAAGAACTTGTTCCCCCCCTAATCGAAATTCTGGCTACGCCCATGAACATGGCTGCAGCAATCAATCAAACCATAGTTTAACTTGAAACCTGAACTAAACTACATAACGCCTCATCTTCTCTGCGAAAACAAACCATGCCAGGGGGTACAATAAATTTGGAAATTATTGCCAAGGGGTACGCGGTCAAAAATAAAGTTGAGAACCGCTGCCTTTGAAAATAAAACAAAAGCCAGATGTGAAAGGTTAACTCGTGTATTCATGTTGCCGTTGTCCTGCATCACTTTTTGGAAAATTTGTAAACAAATTCCAAACTCAATAAAAACATGTATAACCATCATCAACTAAACGAAAAACTTGTAGCTTCTGCAATTTTTTTAAGGTTAGCAAAAGTGATCCTATTATGCAATACAAATTTTACAGGTACAGATTTTGGTTAAGATTTTCGAAAGAAAAAGCACAGATGAAAAAGATGTTTACCCTTTCAGTACAGATGAAAATATGGCAACACTGCTAGTAACAGGTGCTGTTTGCTTGATTGCAGTGTATCTGAAGCAATGATGAGAGAACTAAAATTACAATGATAACAAATTAAACAAACTTGCCGGTCTCACTATTGTGACATACCAATGGCACTTTTTAGCGTTTCAAATTTTGTTGTTGTTGAAGTAGTTGTTTTCAGGGCTCTACACTTTCGAAACATAACAATCATTTTCGATTTCGATTCGAACAGTTCCATTTGACTTCTTTCGGGTACGAATCATGATGAACATTTTGGTTGTCAAACAGAGGTTTGATTACGGATTTCTTCCTCGTCTAGTGTTCATCGGGTCATCTCAAATTAAACTAATGACTGTCTCAATTGAAGGAGACACTTTCCTTCCCTCCAGCGTGTCATTTGAAATTAGTACAGCATCATTTAATTTGATGATATTTGATGATATAGCACAAGACGCGTTTGTAACGGCAATGGCATTCCATAAATAAATATCACATAAGTTCCTATTTCAAGTTGAGAGGTTTTTTTGCTGTTTATCACTAACGTTCCATAGCTACTTCGGGTTGAAAAATTGGTATTGGCGTCTTCCGTTTCATATCATCACGATTATCTAAACATCCTCTTCCCATTCGTGAAGTACTATATAGAAGCCCTCTACCTCCGTCAGTGTTCATTGAATTGGCGTGTATAGTTACTTGAAAAATAAATAAAATGTCTATTTTCGGTCTCACTTTACGGTAAAAAGTGTTGCCAGACGAACGCAGAGCTCCCCTGGTGTGGCAGAATAATAACAACCAGAGTCTCAAAGTCATTTTTAATTGACAATTGGGTCCTAAAGTTTTATACGGTTTTCTGTTTTTTATATATCCGTATATAGTGCAATTTCACGAGCAAAACGTGATTTTTGAAAAATGTTGTCCGTCGTTTTTTAAATGAAGATTGAAAAATTGCTCGAAATTCCTTAAATGGCAGCTCTTCCATATACCGTACATGGACAAAATGCCATTAAAAACAATTCAAGCAGTTTTTAATTCTTCATTTGAAAATTTATTTGAAAATTCATTTGAAAATCAAAAATTGAAAAACTTTTGTTTCATTTTCGAGCATATTGTCAAATGAAAGTCAAAAGAAAACTACTCGAATGCTCTTGCTTTGATTTTGACAGCTGTAGGTCATGAAAAGGAACGAAATGATTTTCATTTGGGTCTTGAAGCTTTATCAGTTTTTATATATTATATGAAAAAGACGCGTTTTCTGAGCAAAAAATAAAAAATGTTTAATCATTGTCCTTCGATTAAGAATAATAATGATGAATAATAAACCACTGCATACCACTTCATAGTAAAATAATAGCAGGGCAATAAATCACATCGATCTTAATCGATATCATTTCTTGGTGTCGACACCAGTCGATGTAGCTAAACAATCAAGTGTTCATAATAGTTTTGTTTAGTGCCTGAGTAGTTCGGATTAACTAGGTACATCTTGGTCATAAGAGGGCTACTTAGTGGTGAATGGTTCCAAATTAGGATTCAATGATACAACTAGAAGCCGTTAGGAATGTGCTTCGTGAGAGTATAATTCTTTTCAAGCGGATTCATGGAAAAGCCATAAGCAAGCTTTTGAATCAAAGAGTCATTTCTGAGAAATTTATGAGAAAAAATGGAAAACGGCTAGATTTTACGATTGCATTTTGTTCCTAAATCTTGTGCGCTCTAAGATAATTCAATCCAGTGTATAAGTTTTATTGGTTGCGAGAATATTCGAAATGCGCAATAAAACTCATGAGTGTTAAAACTTTTATTGTCAAAAAGCAGGTATAAAGAGTCAAAAGAGAAGGAATGAAAATTGATTTCGGTTTTTTTATTTTGCTCTCCAGAACAACTAATTTTCAATTTAAATAGCCAGTTGCTAACTTTAAAAACTTCGAAGAAAGCAGTCAGAAAATTATGTTCAAAGCTTTTATTAAAATGTGTGTTCCGCGTCAAACAAAATCCCTGGGCCTGGAAATCCTTTCTTTAAGAGACACGTGCAAGTCCAGTTTTTTAGCACTAGGTGCAAAAAACTTATTGCAGTACAGTACAGTGCGTCTTGAACTGTCCTACAGATCAGACGTTTTTTCGGTTGCTTGTGGACTGGTCTTTGACTGCCTATAGCTTCAAAGTTTGTGTTTTGTCAGTGTGTCTTATAAAGATTACCTGAAAGTTATTTCCCATCAGTCTTTCTCAAGACTACCTACTTTTGAATTTAACATTTGTTTTAACTTTTTTCGTATCACCTGAAATGGCTGGACGGAAAAAGAAACCTCGCATCGCTGCGGGCAGGAAAAGAGAGGCATCTCTTTCTGACACATCGAGTGTCTGTAGTGACAATCCTTTTGATATTTTGCCTGAGCAAGAAGCTGGTGGAATGGAAGTTACCAATAATGAAACTATACAAAATATAAAATCTTTAAAAAAGGAGAAAGTTCCACCTATTGTGGTAACTATTCCTTCAGAATTTAATATATTCAAAAAGGAACTTTCAACGTTTGTTTCTGACGTTAAAGTTACCTATCAAATTGGCCGTAGAGGTGAATGCCGCTTATTAGCCGACTCAGTAAAGGGTCGTGATCGTCTTGTTCAGTATTTAACTGACAAGATGTACAAATTTTTCACATATGACACCAAGGTTGTCTTGAAAGGTCTCACCAACGATCAAACCGTTGATGAGATCAAACTTACTTTAACAGAATTACTTGGCATAGCCCCTACCCAAGTAATTCTAATGAAACAAAAATCACGAGGCGAAAACAGTCAGAGAACTGGAATTTCCCTTGTTAATAATTTAATTCATTTTAACCGCAATGAGGTTAACAACTTAAAATTTTTTGAAAAAGCACATGCTTTGTATAATGTGCGTGTAAAGTGGGAAATTTATAGGAAGTATGGCGGAGGTGAAAAACATATCACCCAATGCCGTACTTGCCAACGTTATGGCCATGGTTCCAAATTCTGTAACATGGACCAAAAATGTCTTAATTGTGGAGACTCTTCTCACAAAAAGGACACATGTCCTGTGAAAGAGAGTAAAAATTTTCGCTGTGCGAATTGTAACGGCAACCATATGTCAAATTTTTATCAATGCCCAGCCCGTTTAGCAATTGTTAAGGCAAGGCAAGGTAAACAAAATTCAATTTCTCAATTTAAACCAACTTCAAAACAAAATTCTCCAAGCGTACCAGTGACGCATAGTTTACCTACTCCTTTGCATACCCGTTTAACTTATGCACAGGTTACAGGTAGTTCGAACATTATACCGCCTAGTGTTGGTAGTTCGAAAATGACCGTTAATATGGGTAAGCAAAACACGCTAAAAAATAATTGTACACCTGTTACTCCAGCTAATATTGCTGCCGAAAATATTTTTTCTAATTTCAACTGCCTGGGGCCTATTACGGCAGGTAAACTTTCTTTTTTGCAACAGGCAATGTTCGATCTTATGAACGCCATGTTGCAGGCAAAATCAATGTTTGAAGCCATTCAAATAGGCACAAATTTTACTATTAAAATTGTTCCTAATTTAAAATTTATCAATGATTTTAAATAAAACAATTAAAATATTAAATTGGAATGCTCGCTCATTGAAGGCCAATGAAAATGAGCTTTTTAATTTATTAACAGTAAATAATGTGCATATTGCAATTATTACTGAAACATTTTTAAAATTAAAATATGATCCCAATTACGTGGTTCATAGATATGATAGGATTCAGGGTTCCGGCGGTGGAGTTGCAATTGTTATTCATCGCCGAATCAAACATCGTGCTCTTCCCCATCTTGAGACGAAAGTTATTGAAACTTTGGGAATTGAAGTTCAAACTGAACTTGGAATTTTATTTATTGCCGCAGCATATTTACCATTTCAATGCACACGCGAGCTCAAAAATTATTTTAAAGGTGATTTACAAAAACTCACCAGAAATCGTTCGAAATTTTTCATAATCGGCGATTTTAACGCTAAACATCGTTCATGGAATAATTCTCAAAGTAATTCCAATGGCAAAATTTTATTCAATGATTGTTCTTCAGGATACTATTCTATTTTGTCTCCGAATAGTCCTACATGCTTTTCTTCTGTAAGAAACCCTTCAACAATTGACTTGGTGCTAACAGATCAAAGTCATGTATGTAGTGATTTGATCACACATGCTGACTTTGATTCTGATCATCTCCCAATAACTTTTTCTTTATCCCATGAATCAGTTTTAAACCCTATGAGCTTTGTTTTTAATTATAACAAGGCTAATTGGGAAAGCTACAAAACTCATATTGAGAGAAATTTCAATAATGAGCTTGATTTGCAAAACGAAGTGAATATTGATTTCGCTTTGGGAGCATTAAAATGTGCAATTGTTGATGCCAGGAATTATTCTGTTCCAAAGGCTCAAGTGAAATTTGATTCATCAATAATTGACGAAAATCTTCAACTTCTAATTCGTTTGAAAAATGTCCGCAGACGTCAATATCAACGTTCTCGTGACCCTGTTTTTAAAACTATTTATAAAGATTTACAGAAAGAGATTAAACATAGATTTACTCTTCTGAGAAATCAAAATTTTGAGACTAAAGTTGAAAAATTGAAACCATATTCAAAACCATTTTGGAAGCTGTCGAAGATTCTTAAGAAACCTTCAAAGCCTATTCCAGTTTTAAAAGATGGTGAACGTTTTCTTGTATCCAATGAACAAAAGGCTCAAAGACTTGCTCAGCAGTTTGAGAGTGTTCATAACTCAAATTTGAATTTTGTGAGTCCAATTGAAAATGAAGTCACACGTCAATTTGATTTAATTTCTTCCCAGAATTTTTTACCTGCAGAAATAATTGAAACAAACTTGAATGAGATTAAATCAATTATTAAAAATTTCAAAAATATGAAAGCACCTGGTGACGATGGAATCATTAATATACTAATCAAACATCTCCCTGAGAGCACAATGGAATTTTAAGTGAAAATTTTCAATTGCTGCTTCAAAATTGCATATTTTCCCAAATATTGGAGTAAGGCAAAAAATACTCCAATTTTAAAACCGGATAAGAATTCTGCTGAAGTTTCAAGTTATCGACCAATCAGTTTGCTTTCTTCAATAAGTAAACTGTTTGAGAGAATTATTCTTAACAGAATGATGTCACACATCAACGAAAATTCAATTTTTGCAAATGAACAGTTTGGATTTCGCCATGGGCATTCCACAACTCATCAATTGCTCAGAGTTACTAATATGATACGAGCTAACAAATCTGAAAGTTATTCCACTGGAGCTGCTCTTTTAGACATAGAAAAAGCATTCGACAGTGTTTGGCATAAAGGTTTGATTGCGAAATTGCAAACTTTTGATTTTCCAATTTTCCTAATCAAAATTTTTAAAAATTATCTTACTGATCGAACTCTGCAGGTTGTCTATCAGAATTCCAAATCTGATAGATTTCCTGTCAGAGCAGGTGTACCTCAAGGTTCAGTCTTGGGTCCAGTCCTGTACAACATATTCACTTCAGATCTTCCTGATTTGCCTCCAGGATGCACAAAGTCATTGTTCTGCGATGACACCAGCATTTCTGTAAAAGGAAAAAGTCTTCGTGTCATATGCAGTCGATTGCAGAAAAGTTTAGATATTTTTTCTTCCTACTTGCAAAAGTGGAAAATCTCCCCCAATGCTTCTAAAACTCAAATGATAATTTTTCCGCATAAGCCTAGAGCTTCTTTCCTCAAGCCAAACAATAATCACGTTGTCAAGATGAATGGGGTATTTTAAGTTGGTCCGACAAGGTTAAGTACTTGGGACTAATTTATGATAAAAAACTTATTTTCAAAGAGCACATTGAGAGTATACAAGCCAAGTGCATCAAATATACGAGATGTTTATATCCTCTCATTAACAGGAATTCTAAACTTTGTTTAAAGAACAAACTTTTGATTTACAAACAAATTTTTAGACCAGCAATGCTTTATGCTGTACCGATCTGGTCAAGTTGCTGTTCAACAAGGAAGAAAACGCTCCAAAGGATTCAGAATAAAATTTTGAAAATGATTTTGAAGCGTCCTCCTTGGTTTGGTACACTCGAATTACATAGACTTACTGGTGTTGAACCATTAGAAGCTATGTCAAATAAAATTATTAACAATTTTCGACAAAAATCGTTGCAATCCTCAATTGCTACGATAAGCTCTCTTTATAGCCAATAAGTTAGCAATTAAGTTAGTTGTAAGTTTACTTCCCCTTTTCTGACAAGTAGGTTTAAATCCCTACGAATGATAAGTCCTAATTGCGAAAGCAAACAAATCCTAACAATTAAAATTACAAATTTCTAACAGTGTTGAGGAGTCACCATCTGTGATTGGACACACATACTCATTATTTACTAACATTTATCATAAATACTTAAGCTACTAACAAATCCCCCCATAATAAAAAAAAAATAATATATTGCAGTACAGTACTGTAGATTGTGATGTTGTTGTGTTAATCTTTGAGATTATCAGGGGGGGTTTACCGCTGTCAAATTTCATATATGTGTACGTTTTCGCAAATTAACTCTGGTCCAAGGAGTTTACTGGTCCATGACGTTTGATAAATTACTTGTTGCTGTACAAAAATTTCACTACGGAACGCATTTTTAATAGTTTTCCGCGATTTCTTGAGTTTTGTAAGGATTAATTAAATTTTATTTCGACTTTTTTTCTAACTTCTACAAAGCCAAATATGAATACGGTTTTGTGGTACTTTACGCATTTTGCACTTTTTTTGCTGTAGGTTGGCTTACTCATCAATTTCGAGCAACTAATATTACAAAATAATATTTGAATAAAATAATATTTGAGTTCTAACCAAAACATATTCATTCTGTTAACGCCTTACTAGTTTGTTTTGATTTTCTGCTGTATCTTGATTTTTCAGGGTTAATAACTGAAGCGTCTAAAGAAATTTAATATTATTCTGAGTGTTGATGTTCAATTAACTTTAGATCAATTTTCCTTGATTTTCTTTTATTTAACAACATAAAATTTATTGATACACTCTGAAAGACATCAAAGATAAAGTTATAAGAATTAAAATGTATTGAAAAAACGCTACAAAGGACTATAGTCATCAAAATCATTACAAAGACATAGAATATAATTTTTGTCAATTAATATTGGCTCCGAATTGTCTGACTATTTTTTAAGAAATATACCTATTAAAAAAATTTTCAGCTTCAGTCGTTTTCAAGTTGTTAAAAAATTTGGCCTTCCTCGAATGTAAGTTGCAAAGTCTAGGCCATAAGTTGAGTTGAAAAAATGTGATCGATTCCGGCGCCTTGATAAATATTTCTTAGTTTTCGCTTGTTTTGTTGTGAGAAATTCAAATCCTCAAATTTCTTTGCTCAAGTTATGTCAAAATAGACTGCAATGACTGGAGGTAGAAGATGTTATTTTCCACAGTCCATGTTGAAGTTAGCAGGGCGTCAATGACCGTCATAATGAATAGTTAAATTATTTTCAATGCTGTTAAACAGTTGGATGTTTTACGTGCATTCCGGTGATAATATTGACAACGTTCTAGAGGCAGTTTTGATCCTGATTTTCAACTAATGATTTGCGCATTTTTTTTCACACATTCGAATCAAACCGCTTGGAGCCCCTGGAAAAGTCTACCTTTGCGCTAGTTCGCGTCGCACAGGAATGTGGGAGACGTGACGAGACGCGGTCCATAACAACCGGCAATTTCAAACTACTTTCAAGCTTGAGTTGCCACCATTTACGACCGTAAAGATGTATATCCGTCTCGGATTACGTTGATCCGCCTTTTGGCGTGGTAAAGCATCTGAAGCGGAGCTTGGGGAGAGGGAGAGAGCGGAAACCCGTCCGCTTTAGGGGTCTTAATCCCTCAATTTCGCTTTATGACTGACGATGGCGGTCGGTAGGCTTATCTGGCGCTAGCTATCATCATCTACATATCGCGGGTTGCATTTCTTCTTGCGCTCGTTGCTCCGTGTAGTTGTGTGGGACCCTTTTGCGAAGATGATAAATTGAAACAGACTGGCCAATTATGTGAGACACCCGGTCGGAACCGACCGGACCCCGAAAACCAATTTGCCTCCATTCTGCAATTCATCATTTATTTTAATGAATGAAAATATCGCCGCTGCAGTTCGCGCCCATTCTCGTACCCGCGCTCGGGCTCGGGCAGGAAGCTGGAAGTTGTGATCCATTTCCGGCTGGTTTGGTCGAGGTGGTACCGTGGCCGAGGAAGGACGACTATGAAGTTGATGATGAACCAAGCGCCAATTGCAGTGCAGGTTTTTTTCTCTCTTCTTGTTGTTGCACTTTCCACCCACCGGGAAGCGGCCAATTCTGCCACTTGGAAGCCAAGGCAGAAGGTCGGTGCTTGTGAGACGTAATTAATTTGACCGCTCGCGATGCCAGGTATAAAGTAAAGAACGATGATGAAAGGAGAGGCCAGAGGGGATCCCAGGAATCAAGTGCATTTCGCGAAAAGTGAATGCCGCAAGAAACTGCAATCCAAGCGGACAGCGAAAGTGCAACGTAACTGCAGCGCGCCAATGCACCGAGTGAAAAAGAACCGAAAAATAATACAACGAAAAAAAAAAGTAACACGAAGCAGCAGCAGCCAGCCGCTCAAGAAGGTAATAATTTCGATATGTATGCAAATTCGCTGCATATGCAGGCTGCACTGGGGTGAGGGACCAAACGAGCAATCAGGGAATTTCGCTGGAAAATGCTGAATCGATGGTGGTTCGGAAAAACGGCCGGGAACCGAACGTTGTTTGGGTTGTAATTAATGCGATTTTAACTCGTCGGCAATTTGTTCTGGTGCAAGATTCTACATGTTGCTTTTGGCGCTTCGGATGTACCCGAGTCACGTGAGATTAGGCCTGGCTGATTGCCGGAACGAAAAACGCTGCGGCGTGGTTGAGAAGCAAGCGAATTTTTCTCCGCAGGAGAAAATATCATTCAGAACACCTTGCGCCCTCTTTTAATCCCGTGTCAATTTCACAGTAAGTACATGCAGCTATCGCACCTATCGCTTTCCAGGGGCAACGCAGCACACAGACTATCGGATTTCATCGGCCTGAAACGCAACTCTTCTCCGATTACGCCTCACCGCGCTCGATGACATTCTTGCTGGGAACGCATGTTTACCGCTGTGGCAACACGATAAAACGTCAGGACCAGCAGCAAACGCACTGCCTGCAGCAAGTGGCCGGCAAATTTTGCGTCGGTCACCTGACAATTTACTCAACGCCGGGTGCACACACAAAAAAAGAAGACACGAAAAAAAACCCTAACGGTGTTATGGCACGCGTTTCCAGGAATTTTGTACACGGCCGAATTTCGCCCCGTCGCCACTTCTGCTAGTGCGGCCTCCCGCCGCGCAAGTGGCTCTCCTCGGATTTCCTCGGAACTCGACCAAATCGCACAGAGCTGCTCAAAGAACTGTCCGCCGGTCCGGTGTCCGGTTACAGTTTTCTGGTTAATTTGTGTTTGCTGCTGATCGCGGCGCTCGTTTCGAAGAAATTGAAGGTATTCGATTTATTTTCTGTTATTTTCGGTAGGGTTTAGCTGAATTTGCATCCTTAAGCAGTACACACTGTTGGCCATAACGGTAGTCTTCGGATAGACCCGTTTTCTTCCTCGCACCCGTAAAGTAAAAGCAATGTTTTTTTTTTCATAGCAATAAGTCGAGTGCAATAATCCGGACAGCAATCTCGCAGTTTTTCATTTACATCATGAAAACCATCAATTATGCACTCGTACGGGATCCGGCTAACGGAAATCGAGACCCGTTGGAGTGCGTTTCTTGGCAGATTGTCCAACCGAACGCAAACCAAATTACGCGTTGTCCGACGCATGTCGCCATTGCAAGCAACAAGGCGTAAATCTGATTGCTAGGTGGTAAATATAGGTTGGAATAGTCGTCTCAAAACGGTTCGCTTTCTATGGCTTAAGATGAAGTTTTCATGCGAACGCAGGAAATTCAACATAATCGACTGTATTGAACGAGTTTTTTTTTTCTAATTTCAACTTTTCATCGCTGTGATCGAATATCATTTCATCAAGCAAACAATAATTATTTTAATTATTGGAAAACAATGCTAATCATTAAACATTAAGAGGAGCCCGTAGGTAATTTCATACGTGTCCGATTGAAAGAAAATAATTTCTGAGGCCGTTTTTTCTGTAAGATTCTGAGCACTGCGAACATTATTTCGATCTATTGTAGTATACCTCTTCTTTAATCTAGGTACTTGTGGCAGACATATCACTATTGGTGGAAGTCTGAAGCCATGCTCAATGGATAAAATTTATCTGCACAATGTTGTTAAAAAAGACAGTGAAAGCTGTGACCTTAGCTTAATGAGAAATTATAAAATTTTCCTGAATCTTGAAATGTAAAATTTTTCAACTAATAAACTTTGATAAAATTCGCTTTTAAGACCAGAAATACTACTAAACATCAGAGCTGAGCATTTTTGAGAAATCTAAAGTTTATTTTTTTACCATTATCAAAATGCCCATATTTTCGTAGAACAATGCTAGAAAATTACTAGTATTGTGTCGGAAGAATCGGTTATAATAAAAGATATTAAACGAAATTGTTTAAGTTCCAAAAAAAAAGTTTTCTCAAATGTAGGGGTAAATTTTATACCTTGCCTTTTAAATTTAGTGTAAATTTGCGTCCATTGATTTTAATAAGAAAAGTTTTTTCGATAATAAACACGATAAACGAAAAATGTGTTGAAGTCAACACATATGTTTTTCTATGAATTCATTTTCGAGATACCTGTACCAAATTTAGCGGCAATTAAATTAATGATTTAACAAGATATGCATTCAAAATATAAGGTGACAGAACTACTGTATTTTATACTATGCTGCTCAATTCCAATAGTTTGTTCAATATCAATATTCAATCAATAATTGCACCAAATCTTTACTTATCATTTATCAAGGCTTCTCTCCGCAGATTATTTTTTAGTAAGAAATCTTATGATGATATGCCCATTATAGGGTTAGTTTGTCGATCTGCTTAAGCCTTTTGCTATGCAAAAACAGTACGAGCTTGAATCCCTGGTTATATATTTTTTTATTCTCGTTTATTTTCCGTCGGTCTAGTTCCGCCACTGTTGTGGCCAATCACCGACGCCCAGGGAGGCGACTCCACACTAGGCTGTCCCAAAATTGCATGATGTCTGGAAACCTGGGGGCTCACCCTTAAAATGAAAGTTTAGGGTGTCAGAAAAAATCTTTATAAGGGCGAAAACTTTAGGAAATGATGTTTAAGGGGTGCACAAGCGGGATATTTGAAAAAAGTCAGGTTTTTGAACATGTTTTGAAGTAGAATACTTCTCTCAGGAAGTTCGGCTACATAGGGATGTGAAATGAAAATCTAAAACCGAAAAAAGTGAAAAATATGTCCAATTTCAAATGCTAATAAATCGGTTAGTATTCGATGGATTTCCTTCGTTCTTGCAGCAATAGATTGGAAAATCTTCTAAGATTCTTCCCAAATAAGATAATTGTAATTTTATTATTCACACTATTGTACTATTGAAAATAGTCAAGCCTTGTCAAAACGAAAAATTCGACCTCTGATTGGTCGTTATATGTTTGCTAACCAAGCACGGTCGACAGGATCATATACCTTGCAATTCAAAACATGCTATTTGGCCTATATAAGAGCCTGTTTCAGCCGGAGCCGCTCATCAGTTTGGTTTAGTCGTTTGACTCGACAAGACGTGTTTAAGTGTTATTTGAAGTACAGTATATTTGACATATTGCTTCACCAGGATCAACCATCCCCAGCACTTGTCAGTTTGCTGGATCTCACACGAGCAATGGGAAAAGCTCGCCCTGGACCACCCGATGACTCGAACGTGGGGAAAAGACGCCGTCAGCAATCCGCTGAAAACTCCGAGGGGGACGAAGATACGCTGCTTAAGCAAAGCCCGTTCGCTTCACTGGTAACAAACCCACAGGATCAATCGAATTGTTCAACAGTCAACCTATCGGATGGTTCCGGTAGGAAAAAACAGCCGCCACTAGTAGTGAAAAATGTGAATTTCTCAACTCTATCTACTGGAATCGCCGAGTGTGGAGTAAATCCTGTATACAAACTCACGCGGTTCGGAATAAAAGTGCTTTGTAATTCATCGCAAGAATTCAACCAGGTGCAAGATCACCTAAAAATGTGCAGTTACGAGTATTATACACATGACAAACCAGGAGAAAGACCCTACCGGGTCATCATTCGCGGTCTACCATCAGCAGAACCAGGAATTTTGCATTCACAGCTTGAAAGTGAATATGGGCTCGAGGCTCAAGCTGTCCATGTTATAAGGAGAAAAGAGGAATCCGAACCCTTTTACCTAGTGCACTTCCTGAAGGGGTCTACCACATTGAAGAAATTGCGTGAAATAAAACTCATTGGAAGCATAATTGTTCAATGGCAAGCTTATCGCAACAATCGTGCAGACGTAACCCAATGCTTGAGCTGCTTGCATCACGGCCACGGCACACGGAACTGCCATTTGAAAAGCAGATGTAATCACTGCGGCGACGCACACACTTCAGATCAGTGTCCGAAGAAATCAGAGTCAACCAAACACTGTGCCAACTGTGACGGTGCCCATTCAGCTACAGACCGCAGCTGCCCCAAGCGTGCAGAATACATACGGATTAGACAGCAAGCGACAAAATCAAATCAACCGGGGCGGAAGTCCCCCAATAAAAGGCCAGCAGCACCAGCTCTAGATGCTACTGAATTTCCACCGTTGCCCAAAGTGATGGAACCGATAGGATTGCTCAACCCTGTGGGCTCCCAGCCCACGAATGTAGCCGGGAATACTACACGTCGCATAGACCCTCGGATAAGAGCTGGCATGCAAGAGCCCTCCTCAAGTTACGCAAATGTAGTGAACGAGTCAACGCTTTTTAGCTCCGCAGAGCTATGGTCCATCTTTACCGAGCTATGCGGTCGACTGAAGCAGTGCAAAACACGTGCGGACCAAATCCAGGTCCTAGGCTACATGGTTTGTTATTATGGGGTCAACTGAGCTCCGCAGCATCAGATTTGCCAATTGGAATGCTCGCTCAATCCGAGCGAAAAAGATCGAGTTGTTTAATTTCTTGGCTAAAACCAACATCGACGTGGGAGTGATTACGGAAACCCGGCTCAATCCATCCATTAACTTCTCACTTCCCTCTCATTCTGTGATTAGACTAGACCGTCCCAACTCAAGCGGAGGCGGTGTAGCTATCATCATCCGTAGAAATATAAGATTCGACGTTCTACCGCATCCGAAGACTAACATAATCGAGGCGATCGGTGTGAAAATACATACCCACCAAGGAGGCATAACAGTTTTTTCAGTCTACGTTCCGCAGCAGTGTGTAGACAGCAACGGCACATCCGACTTATTTGTTAAAGATTTGCAAAAACTTACAGACAACAGAACTCGCTTCGTAGTAGCTGGTGATCTCAACGCACGGCATACTATTTGGAGAAACGAGAGGTGCAACAAGAATGGCAACCTCCTTGCTGACCACTTGTATTCGGGAACGTGCACCATCCACTTTCCTGATAACCCAACGTTTCTGTCACCCTCAAGAGTTACATCTACTCTGGACATCTTCCTGTCGGATTTACCGTTATCGAAACCAGTTACTCATCGCGAACTAAGTTCAGACCACTATCCTGTTGTATGTGAATTAGACTGCATTCCTTCACTAGCACCCAAAATACAAAGGCGTGATTACCATCGAGTTGATTGGAATGCTTTCAACAGACTGGTGGTCTCCCAGCTGCTCGAAAATCTAGAACTACCGTCCGAACAAGCGATCGACAACCATCTAGCTATGTTTGAAAATGCCGTGCATGCCGCAGAAGATCGCTGCATCCGATGGGTACCAGTGAGACAAAATTTTATCAAGATCGACTCACACACACAACGAATTATTCGACTACGCAACGCTGTCAGAAGGCAGTTCCAGCGAACAGGATGTCTTCGAAAGAAACAACAAATGACACAATTAAATTCGCTTTTAAACGACCGGATGAGTATTATAAGAAACCAGAAATTCACTGACGAAATTGAGCAAATGGGAGACTTCACAAAGCCGTTCTGGAAAGTGGCCAAAATAATGAAACAGAAGCCAAAAGCAGTTCCCCCTCTGAGAGACAACGTTAGTGGTATTCTGGTATCGCCATTAGAGAAGACCAACGCAATCGCCTGTAAGCTTTTGGAAGCGCACAACTTGGGAACCGATATGCCGAGTCCATACGAACCAGTTGTTCAGCAATCAATCGTCGAGTTAAATGTGTTGAGTGTAGAGGAGCAACGCATCGATCAAGTGTTTGAGGACGATGTGTGCAAGGCGATAAAATGTGGAAAAAATATGAAGGCTCCAGGAAACGATGCTATTTTCAACCTAGTCCTCAAAAAATTGTCGAGCAAGGCCTACCGCTTCTTAGCCACGATTTTCACAAGATGCTTCCAACTTTGTCACTTCCCGACTCGATGGAAAACAGGAAAAGTAATCCCCATTCTGAAACCTGGTAAGGACCCTACACTACCGGTAAGCTACAGACCGATCACGCTACTATCGGCGGTAAGCAAGGTATTCGAGAGAATCATCCTTAATCGACTGATGGTACATATAGACCAGCATCAAATAATCGCCCCGGAGCAATTCGGATTTAGGAAAGGTCATTCAACGGTACACCAACTAGTTCGAGTGGAAAAAATAATTAAACGAAACAAAACGCTATCAAACAACACGGCAATGATGCTACTAGACGTAGAGAAAGCCTTCGATAACGTGTGGCACGACGGCCTAGTTCACAAGTTGATGAAGAAGAATTTCCCGATTTATCTAGTAAAAATGGTAAGAAACTACCTCAACAACAGATAGTTTCGAGTTCATCTTGCAGGCGCCACCTCGGATATCAACAGTGTTCCAGCAGGAGTTCCTCAGGGCAGTTTGCTGAGTCCAATCTTATACAGTGTTTACACTTCTGATATACCGCAACTTCCATCCGGCTGCAGTTTGGCGTTATATGCAGACGACAGTGCGATCATGGCCAATGGTCGAACTCCTAATAATTACAGATATCGGCTGCAGAAAGGAGTTACTGCATACGTTGATTATCTCAAAAGCTGGAAAATTAAGGTAAATGAAGGAAAAAGTCAAGCCATTGTCTTCAAACACCGACCTTCTCCTAAGCTGTCGCCACCACCTGGCTGCTGCATCTACATAAACGGATGCCCCATTGAGTGGTCCAAAGTTGTTGGATACCTTGGAGTCACCATTGATGAAAAACTACTCTACAACATACACACAGAAAAAGTAAAGCAAAGGTGCCTTGCACTCCTTAAATCGCTGTATCCATTGATCAACCGACGATCAAAGTTGTCAAGGAAAAACAAGTTAGCGGTCTTCAAAACAATCATCGCACCTGTAGTGAATTATGCCATGCCGATGTGGGGTTCATGTGCAGAGACACACAAGAAGAAGCTGCAAGTGGTTCAAAATCGCTTCCTACGGATGATTCTAGATGCACCATGGGACACTAGAATAACGGAGCTACACCGACTCGCAAGTTGCAAGACCATCCAGGAGCGCATCGATGATGCCTACGTATGGCTGATCACTAGTGCCAACTCATCAGAACACCAGCTCATACGAGCTCTGATTAATTAGGTTTTATTTAATTTTTAATTTAGTTTAAGTAGTCTCTTTTACAATTTGACCCAATCCGATAGAATCGGTAAATTAATACAATTTGCAATACAGCAAAAACAGCAACGAATACTACAAAATTAAACCTTAAAGACCAAAGCCTGAAAAACTAGAGTTAAATCACTTAAAAATTTTAAAAATGTAAGAAAACGCAAATCAATTGAATAAAGATATTGTTTAACTAACTAACTAACGGAGCCGCTCATAATAGTTCTAGACAGCGACAACAGCAGTCGTCCTTCCTTAGCAGCAGCACTAGCTCTGTGGTTGGTCACCACGTCTCAGGAGCAGCGCGGTTTTTCTCAGCGTGTGTCGCCAGACAGCCAATATTCCCCCCGTGTTGGGGCAGCATGAAGATTGCCATCAATCCAATTTTGGAAATCAAAATGCCTTTTTGAAAGCAAATAAACAAGTCATTTAAAGTTAATATTTTTTGTCAACGCAAGCTAGCATTCTGTGTTGCATCCTAACAATTTAAATTTGTCGCACCCGTCTAATTTACCTAATGTGAATTAGCTTTCACAGTGCATGTTGTCCGTGTATCTTAATTCCCCCAATGTTAGGGCAGCTCAAAGGTTGTAATTAGCAACCGATTTTGAACCGCAACATGCTTTTTTCAAGGCAAATAAAAAAATAATTGAAGGTTAATAATTTTCTGGCATCAACACAGGCAGACATTCTGTGCGGGATGCAATCAAATTCTGTTATAGTTGTCTAATTTTTACTTTATTTAGTAAACTCCCCACTGTAGGGGCAGCGCAAAGGCTGCGATCAGCATAACCGACATTGAATAATAAACTGCCCTGTTAGTACGCATTCACAAAAGCAGTTAGTTCGACTATGCAGAGCTAATATGGAGTCGATTCAATCCATCAGCATAAACAGAATTTCGTTGTCTCCCAGCTGCCAAGTTGCAACATGATGCAACACGCAACAGCGAGCAAACGAAATCGCTTGATGTTACAAACCGCAATAAGATACGGGTTAAAACCGTTGCGTGTGTGAGAGCACCATCGGTGTTTATTCGCTGGATACACTATCTATTGTCTACTGAACGCAATAATCTGCTTACATGCGACACGGGGACGGGAACATTTTCTTCAACGAAGCTGCGCAACACGACACAAAACATGTTATTTTGTTGCTTCAATGAGAGTGCTATCGGTCCGGCTCGACAGAATGTTCACAAGAAATCATTTTTGTGCATCCGTGCTACGAAACTGAGGAAAAACTTTAGCAACTGAAAAAAGAGGTGGAGCTTATCAAATGATCGCTCTGAACCAGAATGAAGTCATACATGTTTTTCAAGTTGTATCATTCCACCACGTACGTAAAATAATTCATTCCTATTTTCATCCCTTTATATAAGAGCCTGTTTTAGTCGAAGCCGCTCATAGTAGTTCTGAACAGCGACGACAGCAGTCCTCCCTTAGCAGCAGCGGGAGCGAGCAGTGGGTACCAGCGATAGCGGATAGCGGCCACAACTGTGGCATGGCTGCGAATAAGTGTAGCAGTTTCAGCGGATCTCACCATCGATAGCAGCAGGGCCAGCAGATGCAGGTACAGCGGATACCAATGGCGGCCACAACTGTGGCATGGCTACGGATAGCGTTGCAGTTGCTCAGCAGTTGGGCCAGCGTATAGCGGCCACAACTGTGGCATGGCTATGCATAGCGTAGCTGTTGCAGCGGGTATATCCGCATCGATAGTAGCAGGGTCAGCTGATGCAACGACACTCCCTTCACTAAAATGCTGTTTCAGTGTGGTAGCGGGAAGCATCAGCAGCAGGCTTGCATGAAGTGAATACATCAGCCAGCAACTTCCTCTAAGGCCTCCGCCATAGTAGACGCGAAAAGCGGCGCGAACCGATTCGCTCGGCCGTAGGTTGATGTACAGCTCTACTGATGGCTGTACTTCAACCTACAGCTGAGCGAATCGGTTCGCGTCGCTTTTCGCGTCTATTATGGCAGAGGCCTAATGGGAAAGTTGTATCAGTTTGTTCAGAAGAATATTATTGTCGGTAATATTACAGAGATGCGATTGCGTAAATCCGATTTAGAATTGAACAATTGTTCTTTTGAGAACAAATAAAACACTTATTTGAAGAGTTAATAGCTTTTGGTACCAATAGCAGTATAGTGACAGCCTCAGCGGTAGATGCAGATGCAGCCGGTACTCCCCTGAGGCCGATGTAAAGGTAAATGGGAGCAGCACGGCGAAACAGTTCGGGTTATGCTTAGACGCGCGTCATTTTTCGTTGTTGATATTCCCCACATGAAACGACGCGCTTTCGTATGATAGCGGTGGTATTAGCGGTAGATGCATTTGCCAACACTTCCTCCAGTAAAGCCGTGTCTAGTTTTCAATGTAAAAACACCTTTCTCATTGTGTTGACCGTGCGCCTTAGTCCTCACTATCAAGGTAACACAGAGATGTAAGATAAACACTACATCCTATGATAAATTGAACAATTGTTCTTATAAGGACAACAAATGAATTAATGAAGATTTAATTTTGAATTAGAATACTTCTCTCAGGAAGTTCGGCTACATAGGGATGTAGAATGAAAATCTAAAACTGAAAATAGTGAGAAAAATTTCAAATGCTAATAAATCGGTTAGTTTTCGATGGATTTCCTTAGTTTCTGCAGCAATCGATTAGAAAATCTTCTAAGATTCCTACCAAATGCATGAAATTGCAATTTTATCATTCGAACTATTGTACTATTGAAAATTCTTAAGCCTTGTCAAAACACAAAATTCGACCTCTGATTGGTCGTTATACAACTGCTTTTCCAAGCACGGTCGGCAGAGTTATGGACCTAGTAAATTGGGAATGCATCATTTGGCCTATATAAGAGCTTCATCAGATAATGAACAAACATTTAATCGGATATTAAATTGAACAACTGAAATTTGAAGAACACAAATGATTATGTGAAGAGTTAATATTTTCTCGTTTTGCGCTATAATAAAAAGTTAATTATCTTCATCTACATGCATACTCTGACTATTATTACGTGTTTGCGTCGCTTAGTGTTTGGCTACGGTCATGCAGAACGCAAATAACGGCGCGATGCGATTCGGCAAGACGAAATCTGTTGAAATGTATAGCTCTACTTCGCCTCAAAAAGAGCTGTACATTTCACCACGGTAAGGCGAATCGCATCGCGCTGGCATTCGCGTTATGCATAACCGTAGCCTTTGTTCCGTTCCCGTTTTATGATGTCGTATTAAATGTGCATATTACAATTCGGCAGCACTTCAACTTCTCATTTGCACACAATTTAAAAATATCCAATGAACTTCATTCAAAATATCAGACAAAAAGAAATTACAATACTGCCAATGAACGGTCAACGTTTATTTACTAGAAAAAATGACTGACACGCAAGCAGCCAGGTTATCTTTCTTGTAAAAGTATTCTACTTCAACCTTGCGGTCGTGGCTTTGCATACAACCTTCTTGTGATTTTTTTTGACTTGAGGTGGAAAGGGAGCATTTTTCGGCAGAAAAAACGTTGCATGTGGTTGAAACGACCATTATTAGATAGTCGTACTCTCATAACACGTGCTAAATATATGACAGTATGTGTTGTTACTTGACTGGGGAAGAATTTTATTGCTATTTTAGTAATGGATTTGTTACCTAAAAGGTAATTTTGCGCTATTGCTTCTAAAGTAATAAGGAAAAGTTTTGCGTGTAGTAAATCTATAAAATTTTTCGCGAAACTCGGGAATCCCGGGATCCCGGGAATCAATATTTCTGTTCCCTGGATCCAGTCCAGATGCAGTCACAAGCACTTTGGTTTTGAAATATTTTTTTCATAGCGAAATCGATAGGAGTAGACCACTGCTCTGCAAAAATCTTCAAAACTTTCAATCACGTCAGTCAACCTCATTGCAAGTTCCAATGGAAACGCCTGTCTGCACTGCAGCACCACTTTCCCGCCAGACGTGCGTTCCTTCATGCGTCATAATCTGCCGTTCGCAGACGATTTGCTCCTAATTCATCAAAAACAAGCAAGCTTTTAATCACGCTCTCGGCGCAAACAATTTGCCCGGTTGCCGGGAACGGGAAAGGTAAAGTAAAATATAGTCACAGCACGTCAGCAGCGCCTTGGTGAATGCAATTTTCCGTTCGCATCGATGCGTCGATTCTTCGGGAGTCTTCATCCGATTTACGTATATAGCGCAGGAAAGTCAAGCAATGTGTTCGGAAGGAAAGTCGACCGTAAGTGCCGCCGACGACGGCTGTAATGCCCACTTGCATATCGTTCGAAATTGCCCTTTCCAAAGTCGGTTCGTTGTCTTTATAATTAAAATCCACGCGCCTCATTAACACCTTTGCTAAACGATCGGATTGCGAGTTGCGACTTGGCAAGCGCGAGCGCGGATACTTTTCCCCCCTCTTCGAAGCCCTTCGCCACCCCGTTCGGAAAACGCATCGCGAGAGGCGAGCAAAAAAAACACAAACACAGAAATTGCACACCTCGGAGTGCTCCGAGAGCAGGCCGCCGCGTTCCGTTCTGCCGCGGGCACCATTCATCATCATTAATTGTTAATTACAGATTTATGACGGGTAAAACATAGGATTTATGCAAATTGAAGCATATGTTCTTACATCCCCGCACTATCGGCTGGAAAGGGGCGCGTGCCCTGCCGAGGTTGAAATGCGTATGTGGGTTGAGCAGCTTGTTGTAAATGAAATAAAGTGAGAAAAAAAAAGCAACAGCGCCGGGTCTGTCTACATGTGTTCCTTTATCATAATGCTTAAATAGCACGCTGATGATCATTTTCCAGGGGCCAGACCTCGGGGGTTGAGGGGAGAGCACGATTAATTAAAACGGGCGGATCAATTTGTTTCCGACAGGTTCCGGCGGCCCCGAGTGGTTCGATTGCCAGTTTTCACGACTGGGAAAATGTGGATGATGATTACACAGCAACAAGTGTTACACAGTGCGTTAAATTACACGATGCTTTTTCTTCTTAACTTAACGGCACTTTACAAGGTTGTTATGAAGCTTGTACTCGCGTGGTTTTCCGAAGTTCAAGAATCGATACAATTGTTAACAAGAAGATTGTTTAAAAATAAGTTAGGTTGAAACATGCATATGATTAAACTAAAGTACACATGAAATAGTACAATTTTAACGTGAAACTTGGTTTAAGGTTTTTGAAGTAGAATACTTCTCTCAGGAAGTTCGGCTACATAGGGATGTGAAATGAAAATCTAAAACCGAAAAAAGTGAAAAATATGTCCAATTTCAAATGCTAATAAATCGGTTAGTATTCGATGGATTTCCTTCGTTCTTGCAGCAATAGATTGGAAAATCTTCTAAGATTCTTCCCAAAAGAAGATAATTGTAATCTTATTATTCACACTATTGTACTATTGAAAATAGTCAAGCCTTGTCAAAACGAAAAATTCGACCTCTGATTGGTCGTTATATGCTTGCTTCCCAAGCACGGTCGACAGGATCATGTACCTTGCAATTGAAAACATGCTATTTGGCCTATATAAGAGCTTGTTTCAGCCGGAGCCGCTCATAATAGTTCTAAACAGCGACAACAGATTTCGTCGTCGCCCAGCTGCCAAGTTGTAACATGATGCAACACGCAACAGCGAGCAAACGAAATCGCTTGATGTTACAAACCGCAATAAGATACGGGTTAAAACCGTTGCGTGTGTGAGAGCACCATCGGTGTTTCATCATCAGTTTAGTTTTGACCGTTGAACAGAACAGTCGTTTTACAAACTGAGCAAAGTATACGTTGTGCACTTAGTAGATGGAGGTGGAAGAAACCTGGACGCTGCAATCCGCGGCGAATAAATCTTCCACGGGCACCAAGCCTAAGCGGAAGAAAACAGAAGCACCCGACGTTAGTGACGACGAGCTGGAAGCGGAGTTATTGCGAAAAAACACCTTCAGTAAGCTGACGGAGAAACATAAAGCCACCAAGAGCCAGCCGGCCCCAGTGGTGACCTGGAAAACTCGTCCGGGAAGAAGAAGCAGCCTCCGTTGGTGGTTAAGAACATCGGCTTCGCGGACCTCGTCGAAAAAATGGAGCACTGCGATGCCCGACCGACATACAAAATAACCCGGTTTGGCATCAAAATTTTGTGCTCATCGGCGAAAGAATTCGACAGAGTAAAAATCTTCCTGCAGGAGTCTGATTGTGAGTTCTACACACATGACAAACCAACTGAACGTCCTTATCGGGTCGTGCTCCGTGGCCTCCCACTTGCTGACCCTACCAGCATCCTGGATCGGTTGAAGAAAGAATCCAATATCACTGCCCTGGCCGCACACATCATCCGGCGTACACCAACTTGAAGAAGCTGAGTGAAGTTAAAAGCATTGGGCACATCATCGTAAGATGGGAAGCTTACCGCAACAAACGCGCTGATGTCACACAATGCATGAACTGCCTGTACCATGGTCACGGAACCCGAAACTGTCATCTGAAGAGCCGCTGCAACAACTGTGGTGAACTGCACGCTACGGAAAAATGCAAATCTAATGCACCCGCCAAACGATGCGCCAACTGCGAAGGCGCTCACGCTGCTACGGACCGCAACTGTCCCAAGAGAGCCGAATACATCGCGATTCGGCAACAAGCGACAACTTCGAATCAGCCCGGAAGAAACATAAGAAAAAGTCCGCCTGTGCCTGCTCTGAACGAGAAAAACTTCCCAAGCATCCTGCAGCCCGCCGGTGTGCCAATCCCAGTGGGCTTTCCGTCAACTTCCAACGCCTGGACAAACCAACAGAAGGATGAACGGAAAATCGACCCCCGTGTTAGAGCAGGAGTACGAAATTCACCCTCGAATCCCTCCACGGAAGGTAACAAAGATACGCTTTACGGATTTGACGAGCTGTGGACCATCTTCAACGAGTTCTGCGATCGTATGAAGCAGTGCAAGAATAAATCGGACCAAGTCCGAGTCGTTGGCTATATGGTTTGCAAATATGGGGTCAATTGAGCCTCGCTGCATCCGTATTGCCAACTGGAACGCTCGCTCTGTAAGGGCGAAAAAGATCGAACTGAGCAACTTCCTTGCTCAACAAAACATCGACGTAGGAGTTATCACCGAAACCAGGCTAAATCCAACATCCAACTTCTCGCTCCCCAACCACACCATGGTTCGGCTAGACCGCCCTAACTCCAGCAGTGGCGATGTTGCTGTGATCGTCAAACACGGCATCCTCTACGAAATCCTCCCGCGTCCGAAGACGAGTATCATCGAAGCCATCGGAGTGAAGATCCATGCTCTCCATGGAGGCATCATGCTGTTTGCTGTCTACTATCCTCGCCAGTGTGGGGAACGCAACGGTACATCCAAGCTCTACGCAGAAGACCTTTAAAAACTCACCGATACCAGAACCGGCTTTGTGGTGGCTGGTGACCTCAACGCGCGCCATACACTGTGGCGGAACCGAAGCTGCAACAAAAATTGTGATCTGCTGGCGGAACACCTTAGCTCAGGCACGTGTGCTATCCACTTTCCAGACGAACCAACCTTTCTATCCCCAGCTGGTACTACGTCGACACTGGACGTCTTCCTAACTGACCTGGCCCTGTCTAAGCCGGTCACCCACCACGAACTGAGCTCCGACCACTTTCCGGTGGTGTGCGAACTCGAACTGGATCCAACACCTGCTCCGGTCCAGATGAGGAGAGACTATCATCGGGTCAACTGGGTCACATTCAGCCGACCGGTGGACACACGCCTACCTGACGACGAACCGATCCTGCCATCCGTTGAAGCCATAAACAACCAGCTGCAAATCTTCGAGGAAGCAATTCATGCCGCAGAAGAATCCTGCGTCCGTTGGGTACCTGTAAGGCGCCAGTTTACCGCAATTGACGCCCGAACCTGTAGGCTAATCCAACAGCGAAACACCATCCGACGGCAATTTCAGCGTACGGGCTGCCTGCTGAAGAAACAACAAGCCGCCATTCTCAACCGAATCATCGCAGACCGGGTGGCAATAATTCGAAACGACCAGTTCGTTGCTGACATTGGTCAAATGGGTGACCATTCAAAGCCCTTCTGGAAGGTGGCAAAACTACTGAAGCAGAAACCGAAAGCGATACCACCCCTGAAGGACGATCAAGGAGGCATTCTGGTGTCTCCTCCCGAGAAAGTGAATGCTATCGCCAACAAGCTCGTCTTGGCGCACAACATCGGAGACAGCATGGTAAGCCCACACGAGGACATGGTTCGACAGACTATTACCCAGCTAGAACATCAAATCCACGACATTCCGGAGGCCAGCCAGGTATCAGAGAGGGAAGTGAACGCTGCGGTTAAATGTGGCAAAAATATGAAAGCGCCAGGCAACGATGTCATCTTCAACCTGGTACTGAAGAAACTGTCCAGCAAAGCTTACGGTTTTCTGGCGGCCATCTTCACAAGATGTTTCGAGTTGGAACACTTCTCGACCAGATGGAAAACAGGGAAAGTTATTCCCATTCTGAAGCCAGGAAAGGACCCGACTCTACCGACAAGCTACAGGCCCATCATACCGCTGTCAGCGGTGAGCAAAGTCTTCGAAAGGATCATACTTCAGCGCATGTTGGGGCACATCGAAGAGCATGAGGTCATCATACCGGAACAGTTCGGCTTCCGGAAAGGGTATTCCGCCGTTCAACAGCTGGTTCGAGTGGAAAACATCATCTACCGAAACAAGTCACTCTACAACAACACTGCCATGGCACTACTAGACGTCGAAAAAGCATTCGACAATGTGTGGCACGACGGGCTGATCCACAAACTTGTCCATTCCAGGTTCCCGCTGTACCTGATCAAATAGGTGAAGAGTTACCTGAGCAATCGGCATTTTCGAGTCCATCTCTATGGAACGGACTCGGAACAACACGGCATTCCAGCTGGAGAACCACAGGGCAGCTTACTGGGCCCAATCCTCTACAGCATATTTACATCAGACGTGCCTCCACTTCCCAGTAGGTGCAAATTATCGCTGTACGCGGATGATAGCGCGATACTGGCAAATGGACGAATGCCGAAGGATTACCGAGCCCGGCTGCAGCGTGGGGTAACTGCATACGTCGACTACCTTGCTAGCTGGAAAATTAAAGTCAATGAAGCGAAAACACAAACAATAATCTTCAAGCACCGACAATCGCAAAAGCTCTCACCACCGGAAAGTTGTCGAATAACGATCAACGGTATTCCCGTCGAATGGTCCAGCAAGGCAGGCTACCTCGGTGTAACCATCGACGACAAACTGCACAGACAGCCTCAGAAAAAGATGCATCGGACTGATGAAGAAATTATACCCGTTGACATGCCGTAGGTCGCGGTTGTCGCAACGAAATAATATCGCGATCTTTAAAATGATAGTCGCTCCGGTAGTAAACTATGCCATGCCAGTATGGGGTTCCTGTGCCGAGACCCATAAAAAGAAACTCCAGGTAGTCCAGAATCGTCTGCTAAGGAACATAATGAATGCCCCCTACGACATCCGAATAACAGACCTGCATCGAGCGGCCGGATGCAAGACAGTACAGGAGCGAATAGAAGACTCCTACGCCAATGTTGTGGAGAAGGCTCTCTCCTCAGAGCACCAACTCATTCGAGGCCTGGTAAATTAGGTTATAAAATTTTAGTGTAAGTAGGATTTTCAAATTTAAATATCGATGGTTGAACCATCAAAATAATGCACATATGGAAAAAAAAAGCAATAACAGATATTAAAAATATTTAACGAGGAATCCGAAGTTGAAAACAAATATTGTAAATCTCTTAAAATGTTCAACATTGTACAAATCAAAAAGAATTAAATGAAGACCCATTTTAATGTAAAAAAAAAAAATCACAGGAGGGTTGTGTGCAAAGCCACGACCGCGAGGTTAAAGTAGAATACTTTCACACAGCTCTACTTACGGCCGCACATTAACCTACGGCCGGGCGAAACGGTTCACGCCGCTTTTCGCGTTTAACCTGGCAGAGGCCTAATGTGCACGGCCAACACAGTAGAAAGATGTTTTCACATTGAAAATTAGACACGGCTTTACTGGAGTAAGTGTTGGCAAATGCATCTACCGCTAATACCGCCGCTATCGTACGAAAGCGCTTCGTTTCATGTGGGGAATAATATTAACAACGAAAAATGACGCGCGTCCAAGCACACCCGAACTGTTTCGCCATGCCGCTTCCATTTACTTCCTTATAACATCCGCCTCATGGAAGTACCGGCTGCACCTACCGCTGAGGCTGTTACCATACTGCTACTGGTACCCAAAACTATTAACTCTTCAAATTAAGTGTTTTATTTGTCCTCAAAAGAACAATTGTTCAATTCCATATTGGATATAATGCAATCGCAGCTCTGTAATATTACCGACAGTAATATTCTTCTGAACAAAATGATCCAACTTTTCCATTAGAGGAAGTGCCGGCTGATGTACGGAAAAAATCTCGCCCGATCGCTCGCGTTGGCGTTCGTTCTCAGGCAGAGGCCCGAGACGTGGTGACCAACCACAGCGCAAGTGATTTGTTTAATTTGGAGGCAGCCACAGGCGCAACCCGCTGATACATTCTGTTACCGCTGAGTGCTGATATCTGCTGCTGCTGCTGTCAACGTTGTGGACGGTCCATCCAGCTCACCTTCCGACTAATGAATGTAGCTAGTTTTCCCAGAAACACTCTTTTATAGCCGAAGGGTGCTACGAAATAGGCCACGCCCTATCAGTTCAGTTGTTCCTTTCCCTAATGTTCTTCAGACAAATTATTCCACAATTCGCATTTGATTTTCGTATCCAGCGAATAAACACCGATGGTGCTCTCACACACGCAACGGTTTTAACCCGTATCTTATTGCGGTTTGTAACCAGGGATGCCACATGTACAGATTAATCTGTATTTTACAGATTTTTGGCCGAAGAAACGGTACAGAATCTGTATATACAGATATGCAGATTTTCGTCGAAAAGTACAGATTTACAGATTTTTCGAAATTGACATTAATTTTTGAAAACAATTCAAATTTTATTCCATTAAATATTGAGCAAATTGAACATATTTTCAACTCCTCACACGTTTTAAGCTGAAAATTTGGTTTATGTACCATGAAAACTCAAAAAAAACAAAGTTCTTTGTGTTTAAACAACACAGATTTTTTTTTACAGATATTTTTGTTCCAGATACAGATGTTCAGATTTTTTCAAGGGGAAACACAGATTTAAATGTGGCAACCCTGTTTGTAACATCAAGCGATTTCGTTTGCTCGCTGTTGCGTGTTGCATCATGTTACAACTTGGCAGCTGGGAGACGACGAAATTCTGTTTATGCTGATTGATTGAATCGACTTCATATCAGCTCTGCATAGTCGAACTAACTGCTTTTGTGAATGCGTTCTAACAGGGCAGTTTATTATTCAATGTCGGTTATGCTGTTCGCAGCCTTTGCGCGCCCCTACAGTGGGGGGTTTACCAAATAAAGTAAAAATTAGACAACTACAACAGAATTTGATTGCATCCCGCACAGAATGTCTGCTTGTGTTGATGGCAGAAAATTATTAACCTTCAATCATTTGTTTATTTGCTTTGAAAAAACCATTTTGCGGTATAAAATCGGTTACTGATTACAACTTTTGAGCTGCCCTAACATTGGGGGAATTAAGATACACGGACAACATGCACTGTGGAAGCTATTTAGCATTCAGTAAATACGACGGGTGCGACAGATTTAAATTGCTAGGATGCAACACAGAATGCTTGCTTGCGTTGACAAAAATTATTAACTTTCAATGACTTGTTTGTTTGCCTTGAAAAAGGCATTTTGATTTCCAAAATTGGATTTCCTGATGGCAATCTTCATGCTGCCCCAACACGGGGGGAATAATGGCTGTCTGGCGACACACGCTGAGAAAAACCGCGCTGCTCCTGAGACGTGGTGACCAACCACAGGGCTAGTGCTGCTGTTAAGGAAGGACGACTGCTGTTGTCGCTGTCTAGAACTATTATGAGCGGCTCCGGCTGAAACAGGCTCTTATATAGACCAAATAGCATGTTTCCAATTGCAAGGTATATGATCCTGTCGACCGTGCTTGGGAAGCAAGCATATAACGACCAATCAGAGGTCGAATTTTTCGTTTTGACAAGGCTTGACTATTTTCAATAGTACAATAGTGTGAATAATTAAATTACAATTATCTTATTTTGGGAAAAATCTTAGAAGATTTTCCAATCTATTGCTGCAAGAACGAAGGAAATCCATAGAATACTAACCGTTTTATTAGCATTTGAAATTGGACATATTTTTCACTTTTTTCGGTTTTAGATTTTCATTTCACATCCCTATGTAGCCGAACTTCCTGAGAGAAGTATTCTACTTCAAAAAATTTAAACGAAGCCGCTCATAATAGTTCTGAACAGCGACGACAGCAGTCCTCCCTCAGCAGCAGCGGGAGCGAGCAGTGGGTATATCAGCATCGATAGTAGCAGGGTCAGCTGATGCAACGACACTCCCTTCACTAAAATGCTGTTTCAGTGTGGTAGCGGGAAGCATCAGCAGCAGGCTTGCATGAAGTGAATACATCAGCCAGCAACTTTCTCTAAGGCCTCTGCCGTAGGTTGATGTACAGCTCTACTGATGGCTGTACATTAACCTACAGCCGAGCGAATCGGTTCGCGTCGCTTTTCGCGTCTATTATGGCAGAGGCCTAATCGAAAGTTGTATCATTTTTTTCAGAAGAATATTATTGTTGGTAATATTACAGAGATGCGATTGCGTAAATCCGATTTTGAATTGAACAATTGTTCTTTTGAGAACAAATAAAACACTTTTGAAGAGTTAATAGCTTTTGGTACCAATAGCAGTATAGTGACAGCCTCAGCGGTAGATGCAGATGCAGCCGGTACTTCCCTGAGGCCGATGTAAAGGTAAATGGGAGCAGCACGGCGAGACAGTTCGGGTTATGCTTAGACGCGCGTCATTTTTCGTTGTTGATATTCCCCACATGAAACGACACGCTTTCGTATGATAGCGGTGGTATTAGCGGTAGATGCATTTGCCAACACTTCCTCCAGTAAAGCCGTGTCTAGTTTTCAATGTGAAAACACCTTTCTCATTGTGTTGACCGTGCGCCTTAGTCCTCACTATCAAGGTAACACAGAGATGTAAGATAAACACTACATCCTATGATAAATTGAACAATTGTCCTTATAAGGACAACAAATGAATTAATGAAGATTCAATTTTGAATTAGAATACTTCTCTCAGGAAGTTCGGCTACATAGGGATGTGAAATGAAAATCTAAAACTGAAAATAGTGAGAAAAATTTCAAATGCTAATAAATCGGTTAGTTTTCGATGGATTTCCTTCGTTTTTGCAGCAATCGATTGGAAAATCTTCTAAGATTCCTACCAAATGCATGAAATTGCAATTTTATCATTCGAACTATTGTACTATTGAAAACTTTTAGGCCTTGTCAAAACACAAAAGTCGGCTTCTGATTGGTCGTTATACCGCGCTTTCCCAAGCACGGTCGGTAGAGTTATGGACCTAGTAAATTGGGAATGCATCATTTGGCCTATATAAAAGCTTCATCAGATAATAAACAAAGATTTCATCGGATATTAAATTGAACAACTGAAATTTGAAGAACACAAATGATTATTTGAAGAGTTAATATTTTCTCGTTTTGCGCTATAATCCAAAGTTAATTATCTTCATCTACATGCATACTCTGACTATTATTACGCGTTTGCGTCGCTTTGTGTTTGGCTACGGTCATGCAGAACGCAAATAACGGCGCGATGCGATTCGGCAAGACGAAATCTGTTGAAATGTATAGCTCTACTTCGCCTTAAAAAGAGCTGTACATTTCACCACGATGAGGCGAATCGCATCGCGCCGGCATTCGCGTTCTGCATAACCGTAGCCTTTGTTCCGTTCCCGTTTAATGATGTCGTATTAAATGTGCATATTACAATTCGGCAGCACTTCAACTTCTCATTTGCACAAAATTTAAAAATATTCAATGAACTTCATTCAAAATATCAGACAAAAAGAAATTACAATACTGCCAATGGACGGTCAACGTTTATTTACTAGAAAAAATGACTGACACGCAAGCAGCCAGGTTATCTTTCTTGTAAAAGTATTCTACTTCAACCTTGCGGTCGTGGCTTTGCATACAACCTTCTTGTGATTTTTCGATATAATTACTAAAAGTTTATTTAAAATAAATAAGAATAAAGATCTGTGAGTACTCGTTTAATGTACAATTTCTGATTGAGTGAAAGCTATCAGTTTTGCGGTGACAAAGTTGTTGTCTAGTATCAAGATTGAGCCAATAAACCGATCCAATCCGCAATATATTGCTTCTAATTAACTCCCCCCGAATGACAAAACCAACCGAAATCACAAGCCATCAAATGAAACACGTCTAATTCCCACCGCATCCGTGACTGCAACGCAACAGACGGGCCCGAAATCCCGTCACTCACAGACAAAGGATCGTAAGAAGACATTGGTAAGGTCGGCCAAGAATCGACCGGAGTCAACAACCAAACTTGCGGCTGCCGTCATCGCCTCTACCTTAACCTCTTCCCCCCTTTCCCGTATTGCATTACAACTCAAACTATCCATCCATATCGCATCACACGCCTGTCTGGGCCATCATCGCATATCCTACGACACAAAAGTTTACTGCGGCCAGACTCGAGACCAGACCAGACCGAACCGAACCAAACCCGGGGCCTGGCTCGGTCCCAGTCCCACAGCCACAGAACCTGGCCGGGAGTCAACGAACTCGTAAAATCTAATTGAATTCACCGAAAAATATCCTCCGCCGCTCGTTTCTTCGTGCCCGGTGGCGGCCGATGCGTCCTCAGCAGTCAGACATCGAGACGAATCGGTCTACCTCCGTCCCTTCATTCACCACGCAAATGCTTTGTCTGGCTGTGCTGGCTGTGCGAACGGAATCGTCGATGGAGACCCAAATATACCCCGTTCGTTCCGACGCGGTTGCCATCCCTGCTACCCCCAGCCGAAGGACGAGGATAGAAAAATTGCGAAAAATACAACACCAAGCACCAGGGCACAGACCTAAGGAAAATCGTGTAACCAAATTTACACACAAAACAGGTGGAAGAAGGAGTGAGGTGGGGGGAGGAGGTAGGAGCCACATTCCGGTGTGTATTACAACACAACAAAATTTCTGCCTCCGTCACCGTCATCGTCATCACAACGGCCGGCGGCGGCGGAGGTGGGAGGGTTGAGCTGCAAGGCGAATGAACGCTCTCCGAAAATCATTAGACGCACACGTCAAAAACCTTCTCCAGCGACCTTTCGCAGGACGTGAATCAGTTCTAGGGGTGGAAAGGGGGGGGGGGGGTTTGAGGAGACCGGATTTGCGCTAGTCGAAACATTCAACATTTGGTAGCTGGCTCTAGGCGGCATTCGGTAGGGAAAAAAACGGTAGTAAAAGCAGAGCCAAATTTTCTTTCTAGGTCTTTGCCGATGCCAGGAAGGGAAAGCGGTAGCGGTTGAGGATATCATTATCATAATGCGAACGCATTGCTAAAAACAAAGCCAACCGTCGTAGGTAGTCGTCGGTGTCGGCTTGTGGCCGTCCAGGTTTCACGTCTCCGTGTGTGGTAGTGCGCTCTAGATATGCCAGTGCTGCCAGCTTCAGTAGGATTAACTGCTGAACGATGAGATTCAAAAAACGCCCCTAAATGGTAAGGATCAGTGGAACAAATTGGCATCACTTGATAAATTTTCCCACACCCAAACCAGGACCAGGTTCAAATTGCGTGTGCTTTGCAGTAACGCTGTGTTGGTTAGAAGGTCTGGAAAACGGAGATGTAGTAAAGTGTGAGAGAGCGTACCGAAGCGTAACTTCAGTACTGTGTCCTGCCGAAAAAGAAGAAAAAACACGAAAAAAGTGGCGATGATAATAAACAGAAGAAATAATACGACCCTGTCTGACGGTTTTATCCTGTACGATGAGATAGAATTCATTTTTTGGCGGTCAAATTTCATCAGAGGTATAGAAAATGTATGCCTAAATTAAAGCAGTTCAATTGCTGATTGTAACTTAAACAATGGAACTAAATTTATGAAACTTTACGAAGAAACTCATTTATTCGATTGACATATTTCAATACAATTTTTGAATAATTTTTGAATGATTTAATCAATTAAAATTAGTTCCCTTTAATTCACAAGCCAATATTTTTTTTAAAGAATTCTTGTCAAATGTTCTATTAAAATCTTTTTTTATTTCCTTATTAATTTTTCTCAAACACAACACATAAAAACTATGTTAAATGGCTAAAAATAAGTCAGTTATACTTGATCAAAATGTTTGGTAAGTTTGGATTGTTTGGTTAGTTAGACAGAACAACGAAATTAAACTTTGAAAGGCAGCTGCAAATCAAATATAAAAATGATAAACAATAAAACGTTATAAAATTATTTGAAAAATAAACGAAAGATTATAAATACTGAATTTAAAGTCACATCAAATACAAACCAGAAAAATATTTAATAGAAAAGAGACAAATGAACGGTTATTAAAAATTTTGGTAGGCAAAAAAAAACGAAAATAAAGAAACAAGAAGTTCAAAGCAATTTGTAACATTTAATGAAGGGAAAAATCAAAGCAAAGGTAGAATAAAAGAATATATAAATTCGAAAATAAATCAAAATGATGCGCAAAAAATTACATCAACAACAAGACAGACAAAAAACATACTGTTTAATTTTACAACAAAACAATCCTAGAAACTGAAAAAATATTTTCTGAAACAAACAGAAATGAAAGGTTATTAAGAGAAAATAAAAGAATAAGCTTCACATAGATAATCGGTAAACCAATTGTAAAGTGAACGAAAATTCAATAAAAAAAAATTATAACGACCTGACAGCTAATACAACTGGAAAAAGGGAAAAAATTAGGAATGAATGAACACAAACAAAGTAAAGAGAGTGAAAAAGTGGAAGAACTAGCTGGAAGACAAAAACATAGAGAGAGAGAGAATGGTTGTTCCAAAAGAAGAACGCGGAAAAAATATAATACAAACTGCACGTCATAAAAGTAGATTAGAAGAAAGCAAAAAGAGACAATGAAAAACAAAGAAACAGAAAATTTTACCAAATACTTGACGATTTCTAATAAACCGAAAGTAGCTTAGAGTATATGCTGAGCAATTACAGCACAAATAATAAGCAACTGAAAAGAGGAATAAGAAGCTAGTGGAAAATATTATAAGTAGATTGAAAGCGATATTAAAACAGACACATGAAAATCGGATAGATGTTCGAAAAAATTTATTTAAAAAAAATAAGTGGTTGGAAATAAAATTGAAATAATAAGACACTGAATGGTAATCGAGCCGTTAGAAAACATAAAGCAACGACAAAAAAGAGCAAAATCAAAATACAAATAAATTGATTGCTAGGATCCAGCACAGAATGCTTGGCTTGTGTTGTTGCCAAAAAATTCTTAATTTTCAATTACTTGTTCATTCCCCTTGAGAAAGGCATTTTGCTGTTCAAAATCGATTATGCTACGCTACGTGTAACCGATCGGGCCGATTTGTTCAAGCCGAAAGCAAACTCAGAAAGCCAGCAGATACTGGCGTAACCCGCTGCTGCTTCTGTCACAAGTAACATAGCGGTTCTGTCACTGTTGGACTGTCCATCCGGTTCACCTTCCGCCTAGATAATGTAACTAATTTTACCAGTAACACTCTTTGATAGCCAAAGGGTGCTATAGAATAGGCCCCGCCTTTTTACTAAATTTGACCACATTCTCTCATCTTCTCTAAGCGAATGATTCCACAATTCGCTTTAATTTTAGGATCCAGCGGAAAAACACCGACGGTGGTCTCACACACGCAACAATATAAACCGTATCGTGTTGCGGCTTGGAACATCAATCGATATGTTTTTCTCGATGTAGCGTGTTGCATCACGTTGCAAATGAGCAGCTGGGAGACAACGAAATTTTGTTTATGCTGGTTGATTGAACCGGCTTCAAATTATTTCTGTGTAGATGAGTTAACTGCCTTTGTGAGAACGTTCTAACAGGGCAGTTTGCTGTTAAAAATCGGATGTGCTGGCCGCAACCTTTAAGCTGCCCCGACAGTGGGGGAATCAAGCCACTTTGACAATGGCTTACTAGGTATATTATTATGTCGACCTGATTAGGGAAAGCCAGCAAGCTTAAAAATTTTCAATAGCACAATAGTTCGCATAGTCAAACAACATTTTTCTGCATTTCGGTGAAGAAAATCAGTTGAGTCAAACCGATTAACAAGCATTTGAAAAGGGCCCAATTCCGTCACTTTTTCGTAGTTAAAAAGATTTCCAATTTACACCCCTATGTGGCAGGCGTAGTTCAACATCAAAAAACCACTAAAAGCAAAGCCTTGATGCTACATTTCGATTCGGAACTTGTCCTTCTGCTTGTTATACACAGACATCGCAGCCAACTGTTTAGTGAACAGGACAATTGCGGGGCTAGCGCTACGATCCTACTGACATTAACAGTCTCTCCCGAGTCGAGTCTCGAACCTACGACGACTGGCTTGTTAGGCCAGCATCGTACCTCGTTGGGATCATTTTCGTTTTTGACCTTTAAAAGGCGTTTTTGCCGATTCTGAGCTCAATTTGGGATCATTTTTTTGCCTTTTCTGGCCATTAGAAGACGATTTTGGTCATTCTGAGCTTAATCTGGGATCATTTTATTTTTAGGCCTTTTCTGGCCTTTAGAGGGCGTTTTTGGCGTTTCTGAGCTTAATCTGGGATCATTTTCTTTTAGGCCTTTAGAATGCGTTTTTGGCGTTTCTGAGCTTAATCTGGGATCATTTTCTTTTTTGGCCTTTTCTGGCCTTTAGAAGGCGTTTTTGGCGATTCTGAGCTAAATTTAAGATCATTTTCTATTTAGGCCTTTTTTGGCCTTTAGAAGGCGTTTTTGGCGTTCCTGAGCTTAATTGGGATCATTTTCTTTTTAGGCCTTTTCTGGCCTTTAGAAGACGATTTCGGCCATTCTGAGCTTAATTTGGAATCATTTTCTATTTTGGCCTATTCTGGCCTTTAGAAGGCGTTTTAGGTGATTCTGAGCTTAATTTGGGATCATTTTCTTTTTAGGTTTATTCTGGCCTTTAGAAGGCGTTTTTGGCGATTCTGAGCTAAATTTGAGATCATTTTCTATTTAGGCCTTTTTTGGCCTTTAGAAGGCGTTTTTGGCGTTCCTGAGCTTAATTTGGGATCATTTTCTTTTTAGGCCTTTTCTGGCCTTTAGAAGACGATTTCGGCCATTCTGAGCTTAATTTGGAATCATTTTCTATTTTGGCCTATTCTGGCCATTAGAAGGCATTTTTGGCGATTCTGAGCTTAATTTGGGATCATTTTCTATTAAGGCCTTTTCTGGCCATTAGAAGACGATTTTGGTCATTCTAAGCTTAATCTGGGATCATTTTCTTTTTAGGCCTTTTCTGGCCTTTAGAGGGCGTTTTTGGCGTTTCTGAGCTTAATTTGGGATCATTTTCTTTTTTGGCCTTTTCTGGCCTTTAGAAGATGATTTCGGCCATTCTGAGCTTAATTTGAGATCATTTTCTATTTAGGCCTTTTCTGGCCTTTAGAAGACGATTTCGGCCATTCTGAGCTTAATCTGGGATCATTTTCTATTTAGGCCTTTTTGGCCTTTAGAAGGGGTTTTTGGCGATTCTGAGCTTAAATTGGGATCATTTTCTATTTAGGCCGTTTCTGGCCTTTAGAAGGCGTTTTTGGCGATTCTGAGCTTAATCTGGGATCATTTTCTATTTAGGCCTTTTTTGGCCTTTAGAAGGCGTTTTTGGCGTTCCTGAGCTTAATTTGGGATCATTTTCTTTTTAGGCCTTTTCTGGCCTTTAGAAGACGATTTCGGCCATTCTGAGCTTAATTTGGAATCATTTTCTATTTTGGCCTATTCTGGCCTTTAGAAGGAGTTTTTGGCGATTCTGAGCTAAATTTGGGATCATTTTCCATTTAGGCCTTTTCTGGCCATTAGAAGACGATTTTGGTCATTCTAAGCTTAATCTGGGATCATTTCATTTTGAGGCCTTTTCTGGCCTTTAGAGGGCGTTTTTGGCGTTTCTGTGCTTAATTTGGGATCATTTTCTTTTAGGCCTTTAGAATGCGTTTTTGGCGTTTCTGAGCCTAATCTGGGATCATTTTCTTTTTTGGCCTTTTCTGGCCTTTAGAAGGCGTTTTTGGCGATTCTGAGCGAACTTAAAGATTATTTTCTATTTAGGCCTTTTTTGGCCTTTAGAAGGCGTTTTTGGCGTTCCTGAGCTTAATTTGGGATCATTTTCTTTTTAGGCCTTTTCTGGCCTTTAGAAGATGATTTCGGCCATTCTAAGCTTAATTTGGGATCATTTTCTTTTGAGGCCTTTTCTGGCCTTTAGAAGATGATTTCGGCCTTTCTGAGCTTAATTTGAGATCATTTTCTTTTCAGGCCTTTTCTGGCCTTTAGAAGACGATTTTGGCCATTCTGAGCTTAATTTGGAATCATTTTCTATTTTGGCCTATTCTGGCCTTTAGAAGGCGTTTTAGGTGATTCTGAGCTTAATTTGGGATCATTTTCTTTTTAGGTTTTTTCTGGCCTTTAGAAGGCGTTTTTGGCGTTCCTGAGCTCAATTTGGGATCATTTTCTTTTTTGTCCTTTTTCGGCCTTTAGAAGGCGTTTTTGGCGATTCTGAGCTTAAATTGGGATCATTTTCTATTTAGGCCTTTTCTGGCCTTTAGAAGGCGTTTTTGGCGTTTCAGATCTTAATTTGGGATCACTGTCTCTTTAGGCCTTTTCTGGCCTTTAGAAGACGTTTTTGGCGTTTCTGAGCTTAATTTGGGATCATTTTCTTTTTAGGCCTTTTCTGGTCATTAGAAGGCGTTTTTGGCATTTCTGAGCTTAATTTGGGATCATTTTCTTTTTAGGCCTTTTCTGGCCTTAAAAAGGCGTTTTTGGCGATTCTGAGCGAACTTAAAGATTATTTTCTATTTAGGCCTTTTTTGGCCTTTAGAAGGCGTTTTTGGCGTTCCTGAGCTTAATTTGGGATCATTTTCTTTTTAGGCCTTTTCTGGCCTTTAGAAGATGATTTCGGCCATTCTGAGCTTAATTTGGGATCATTTTCTTTTGAGGCCTTTTCTGGCCTTTAGAAGATGATTTCGGCCTTTCTGAGCTTAATTTGAGATCATTTTCTTTTCAGGCCTTTTCTGGCCTTTAGAAGACGATTTCGGCCATTCTGAGCTTAATTTGGAATCATTTTCTATTTTGGCCTATTCTGGCCTTTAGAAGGCGTTTTAGGTGATTCTGAGCTTAATTTGGGATCATTTTCTTTTTAGGTTTTTTCTGGCCTTTAGAAGGCGTTTTTGGCGTTCCTGAGCTCAATTTGGGATCATTTTCTTTTTTGTCCTTTTTCGGCCTTTAGAAGGCGTTTTTGGCGATTCTGAGCTTAATTTGGGATCATTTTCTATTTAGGCCTTTTCTGGCCTTTAGAAGGCGTTTTTGGCGTTTCAGATCTTAATTTGGGATCACTGTCTCTTTAGGCCTTTTCTGGCCTTTAGAAGACGTTTTTGGCGTTTCTGAGCTTAATTTGGGATCATTTTCTTTTTAGGCCTTTTCTGGTCATTAGAAGGCGTTTTTGGCATTTCTGAGCTTAATTTGGGATCATTTTCTTTTTAGGCCTTTTCTGGCCTTAAAAAGGCGTTTTTGGCGTTTCTGATCTTAATTTGGAATCATTTCCTTTTTAGGTCTTTTCTGGCCTTTAGAAGACGATTTCGGCCATTCTGAGCTTAATTTGAGATCATTTTCTTTTTAGGCCTTTTCTGGCCTTTAGAAGGCGATTTCGGCCATTCTGAGCTTATTTTGGGATCATTTTCTTTTTTGTCCTTTTTTGGCCTTTAGAAGGCGTTTTTGGCGATTCTGAGCTTAATTTGGGATCATTTTCTTTTAGGCCGTTTCTGGCCTTTAGAAGGCGTTTTTGGCGATTCTGAGCTTGATTTGGGATCATTTTCTTTTTAGGCCTTTTCTGGCCTTTAGAAGACGATTTCGGCCATTCTGAGCTTAATATGAGATCAATTTCTATTTAGGCCTTTTCTGGCCTTTAGAAGACGATTTCGGCCATTCTGAGCTTAATTTGGGATCATTTTCTATTTGGCCTATTCTGGTCTTTAGAAGGCGTTTTTGGTGATTCTGAGCTTAATTTGGGATCATTTTCTTTTTAGGTCTTTTCTGGCCTTTAGAAGGCGTTTTTGGCGATTCTGAGCTAAATTTGAGATCATTTTCGTTTTAGGCCTTTTTTGGCCTTTAGAAGGCGTTCTTGGCGTTCCTGAGCTCAATTTGGGATCATTTTCTTTTTTGTCCTTTTTTGGCCTTTAGAAGGCGTTTTTGGCAATTCTGAGCTTAATTTGGGATCATTTTCTTTTTAGGCCGTTTCTGGCCTTTAGAAGGCGTTTTTGGCGATTCTGAGCTTAATTTGGGATCATTTTCTATTTAGGCCTTCTCTGGCCTTTAGAAGGCGTTTTTGGCGTTACTCATCTTAATTTGGGATCATTTTCTTTTAGGCCTTTTCTGGCCTTTAGAAGGCGTTTTTGGCGTTTCTGAGCTTAATTTGGGATCATTTTCGTTTTAGGCCTTTTTTGGCCTTTAGAAGGCGTTTTTGGCGATTCTGAGCTTAATTTGGGATTATTTTCTATTTTGGCCGTTTCTGGCCTTCAGAAGGCGTTTTTGGCGATTCTGAGCTTAATTTGGGATCATTTTCTTTTTAGGCCTTTTCTGGCCTTTAGAAGGCGTTTTTGGCGATTTTGAGCTTAATTTGGGATCATTTTCTATTTAGGCCTTTTCTGGCCTTTAGAAGGCGTTTTTGGCGTTTCTGAGCTTAATTTGGGATCATTTTCTGTTTAGGCCTTTTCTGGCCTTTAGAAGGCGTTTTTGGCGTTACTCATCTTAATTTGGGATCATTTTCTTTTAGGCCTTTTCTGGCCTTTAGAAGGCGTTTTTGGCGTTTCTGAGCTTAATTTGAGATCATTTTCGTTTTAGGTCTTTTCTGGCCTTTAGAAGGCGTTTTTTGCGATTCTGAGCTCAACTTGAGATCATTTTCTATTTAGGCCTTTTTTGGCCTTTAGAAGACGATTTCGGCCATTCTGAGCTTAATTTGGGATCATTTTCTATTTGGCCTATTCTGGTCTTTAGAAGGCGTTTTTGGTGATTCTGAGCTTAATTTGGGATCATTTTCTTTTTAGGTCTTTTCTGGCCTTTAGAAGGCGTTTTTGGCGTTTCTGAGCTTAATTTGGGATCATTTTCTTTTTAGGCCTTTTCTGGCCTTACGAAGGCGTTTTGGCGATTCTTAGTTTTAATTGGGATTATTTTCTTTTTAGGCCTTTTCGACCCTTTAGAAGACTATTTCGGCCATTCTGAGCTTAATTTGGGATCATTTATTTTGGCCTTTTCTGGCAAAAAGTAGGAAAAAAAGAAACAGATTATGAGCAAATAAAAAATGAAAAGCGATCAAATTGGATTTTAATGACGAAATTGAAAAATTAAATACTACAGGAGATAGAGGAACAAAAGAAGGGAGAAGCCTTGTCCAAATTGAATAAACTAAAACTGTTGCCTAGAAAACAAAGAGAAAGCCAAGTCAAATTGCAAAAATAATCAAAAACTTACAAATTCAGAAATCCATCCAAAAGTCAAAAATTTGATAATCTAAAAAGCAAAAAATTAACAATGGAAAACAGTAAAACGACAGAAAGTAAAAGATATGAATTGTTAAACAGATAAAAATTAAAATATTTGAGAGGCAATAGAGTCGTAGGAATATCGTAGGAATAACAAATAAACAAATTGTAAAGCTTACTAAATAAAAAATTCTATAGTCTTATAGTCTATAGTCTTGTCAGATGAATTATAATAAATAATAATGAAAAAAAAGATAATTGGCTACACCTGAACAAATAAAGTAGAATGAAGAAGCTTGAAAAAGCAAAAATAATATACGTAGATTAATAGTAAAACGTAAGTAAGAAAAAAATTCGAAAGCATGTTTTAAAAACAAAAAAAAAGGAGTAAACACAAAAAAGTTTCAATGAAAATAAAGTTGTATATTCTCGACTTTACTGTGAGATTACAGAAACCGACAAAAATACATTAAAATGGTACAATAAATCAAATTGAAAAGCAGAAAATTGAATCGAACACCAAGCAAATTAAACAAAATAGGAGCGGGTAAAGAGTACGTCCTGAAATAATTTGAAGGCAAATGGAAAGGTAACTGGAAATAGAGAAATTAGCAGGCAAAAAAACAAATGAAAGTCAAAAGAGAAAAACAATAGAGTAGAAACGACACTTCACAACAAACTAAAACATGTAAAAGTGCCTCAACTAATAATGAAAAAGAAGAAAAAACAATGATTTATTGTAAATAAAAAACAAATTGAAACGTAAAAAACAGTTAAATTGAAATTACGGCATAATGAACAAACTCTTAGTTGGTCTCGAGGTACGATGCTGGCCTAACAAACCAATCGTCGTACATTTTTGAACCCCGGTTTGGGAGAGACTATTAGTATCAGTAGGATCGTAGCCTCGCAATTGTGCTGTACACTGACACTTAAACTGAAACTTAAACAGAAGGTTAAGTTCCGCAACGGAATATAGCACCAAGGTTTTGCTTTGCTTTGAAAACAATACGTAGAAAAGGAGCCGACCAGATACAAGTAAATAACTAAAAAAAAAATGCCTATAAAAAGCAAACATAAAGCAATTGAAATATAACTGACGTTTAATAGTAATATGCACATTTAATACGACATCATTAAACGGGAACGGAACAAAGGCTACGGTTATGCAGAACGCGAACGCCGGCGCGATGCGATTCGCCTTACCGTGGTGAAATGTACAGCTCTTTTTAAGGCGAAGTAGAGCTATACATTTCAACAGATTTCGTCTTGCCGAATCGCATCGCGCCGTTATTTGCGTTCTGCATGACCGTAGCCAAACACTAAGCGACGCAAACACGTTATAATAATCAGAGTTTGCATATAGATGAAGATAATAAACTTTGGATTATAGCGCAAAACGAGAAAATATTAACTCTTCAAATATTCATTTTTGTTCTTCAAATTTCAGTTGTTCAATTTAATAACCGATGAAATGTCTGTTTATTATCTGATGAAGTTCTTATAAAGGCCAAATGATTCATTCCCAATTTACTAGGTCCATAACTCTGCCGACCGTGCTTAGGAAAGCAATCGTATAACGACCAATCAAAGGTCGAGTTTTGTGTTTTGACAAGGCTTAAGGATTTTCAATAGTACAATAGTTCGAATAATAAAATTGCAATTTCATGCATCTGGTAGGAGTCTTAGAAGATTTTCTAATCGATTGCTGCAAAAACGAAGGAAATCCATCGAAAACTAACCGATTTATTAGCATTTGAAATTGGACATATTTCTTACTTTTTTCTGCTACAGATTTTCATTTCACATCCCTATGTAGCCGAGCTTCCTGAGAGAAGTATTCTACTTCAAAACGAACACTCAAAAGTTGAAAACATAAAACATTCGTTTAAAAGTTGAAACAGAAAAAATCAAACAGAAGAATGACAATTGACAGACAATGAGCTAACTTTAGAAAGCAGGAAGCAGTTACCTCACAAGAGTATAAAATTAGATAAAATGTTCAAAAAAGAGAGGGAGAACTAAGGAAGAGTAAGGCAAAGAAAAACAGGGAACGAATCAAAAGTTAACAGGGAATAGATAACAAGTCATAAAAGTAGATAAACCTTAAGTTTATAACAAAAGTTCACATCAATGGACAACTAATTCTAATATCCTAATGAAAAAAACGAAAATTTACATTTAGTAAATTAGAAAAAAAAACTTTTGAAAGTAGGCATGCTGAACAAGTGTAGAATAAACTATAAAAATAAAATAAAAGATTGGACAGATATAAAGCAAATAAAAGTTTAAAAAGAAGAAAAAAAACGGAAATTGCATAGCAAGTGAAAAATATTAGCGGTTAGGGCCGAAGCAAAAACTATTTTTTTTTTCAGAATGTAGAACAATAATGTTAATTTTAGTACATAAAGGAAAATCTAAAAGAAAATTTAATAAAATAAATGTGAAAGTTTATTGAAGTGAAAATTAAAGAGAAAAAAAGCAGATAAAAAGGAAGACGAGAGAAGCACACAAAGTTATATTGAAGAAAGGAAGGAAAAACTGCTTTGAATTAAACAAAAACAAATTCAACGCGAATGACCGGTGAAATGCGATCGAATAGGACAGATGAGACAAGGAAAAAAGGATAAGAGTGCCAAAGAAAAACAAGAGGGAAACCTGACCAAAAATTCAGTGTGCGTAAATCAATGAAGTGAAGGTAACGATGTGCTAAATTTTATATCAATTCGCACCAGTCAAACTTTTAGATATGAGAGCAGAAAATAACAACGAAGAAAAAATTATATAGAAACAAAAGAAAATTAGTAAACCGATTGTAAAGTTAATGAAAAAATTGAGCAAATGAACATTAATAAAAAGACATTAGGAAATAGCAAAACAAAACGTAACAAAAAAAATTTAATGGACCTCCAGAGAAAGAAAAACAATAAACAGATAAAAGTGAACGTAAAACAAAAAAAAATCAGATCATTTAAAATGGTGAATGGTAACTTGAGGGAGAGACATAGGCAGGCAAAAATTGAATAAACGCCACAAACAATTCAATGGCAATGACATTATTTAATTATTATTACGCAAAATGAATATTAAATAGAAATAAAACAAATTTCATTCTCGTCATTGAAACTGTCGATATTGATCAAAATTCGAGAGTTTGAGGCCCGTTTTCTTCAACTGAATAAAATAAGCGCCACAGCTTAAGCCGTCCCTTATCCTAGATAAAAAACGAAGGAAAAATACGAGTGCATCGTGACAAATTGCGATCAGACAAAGAGTAGGCAAAATCAATTGAAATTCGCACCAACACAAGCTCAGAGGCGATAGCAATTCAATTCAATAGTTGAGAAGCGAATGGAAAAAATGTGATAAAACAAAAAATGATACAGCATATCAAAATAAAAAATAAAAAAAAGGAAAAGTAATGTAAAAATTTATCAAACTATGAGCAAATCTAGAGCTAAATAGGGTAGGGAACATATTCCAAGCAGCTTTAGGAACCGGCTGTGTATTCAGACGAAATACTCGAAATGTGTTGAGTGAAACTCTAACAGTAGAGTAACAGTAGGGTAACCGCTCCTATATTTATCTCAGTGCCTTTATTCATCTCATCACGCATTTTTGATCAATTTATCGTAAAATTTTACCATATTTTTAACGTACAACTTTCAGCCACTTGAGAAAATCGAGAAGCAAATAGATTTACGTTCAAAAATTTGTAGAGATTTGCGGCAAATTGGACAAATGAGAGGAATAAGATGAATATAGGTGCACCAAACTGTTGAGATGAATAATGGAGCGATTACCCTATATCAATCTGTTCGCTATCGTTTTCTCTGTCAGAACTTGTTTTCAGATTGTAAAACTAAGTTAGCAAACTGAACCTGAATGGCTGCAATATAGGTCGATTTGTTTCAATTGCAATTGTTCACAGATTTATTTGTGATTAACGGTATTTCTTATATTCGTAAGACAGCTAGACAATCAAAGTTTTCGCTTCCATTATTGAAATTGTCGATATTGATCAAAATGCAGGAGTTTGAGGCCTGTTTTCTTCGACTGATTAAAATAGGCGCTACTGCTTAAGCCGTTCCCTACCCTATATAAAATATATGAAATAAGAAAAAAACTGAAAAAAGCAAGAATGAGCCATATACTAAAAATATGAAGCGCATGAAACGTTACATGAGAGGTGGAACCTAACTGTAACGACGTAGAAAAAAAATACGAGAAACTTATATAAAGCAAACATACAGATATAACGCAGTTGAATAGTTTCAAAACTAAATAAAAAACATCAAAGCAAATATACTATTAAGAAGTAACAGTTAGAAAAAGAATCAAAAGGGAGATAAATAGATAGGGAAAGAGCACACGAATGTTAAAAGGGGACAAACGAGGAACCGAAATTGAATTAAAACAATTAATAGCTTAATGAACTACGAAGAAGCAAATTGGAAGTTATTAAACTAAACGGAAAAATTAAAGGAAAACGTAAACATATTAGTTGAAGAGGTTATTTATAAGACACGACCGCAGAGGTAACGTAGAATACGACAGCCTGTCTTATGTTAATGTATTTCCTGGAATAGGTTTGGGAATACACTCAATTGGAGTTATATTAATAGTCTCTTTGCTCCAGATGACGTTTACCTCTGTAGCCGGCACCGCGGTTTCACTTGCTGCCGTATCCAAAACAAGAATGGAATTGAATTGTTTTGAAGCTGTCTTTTGTATCAAGTTGCACTAAGTATCTTAATTTAGGCAGTGGCAACGAAGAGGCTATAGACAAGGGCAAATAGTGCATTCCCCATCTATGATATAACAATTCAAATAACAATTTTCTGCATTTTACGATAGTGGAGATAATTTTACAACTGATTGCTGCAATTAGTAAGACATGCGCGAAAATTGATGTGATTCAGGCTCACTAGCTCAGAAATTCTTCAGATAAACTTTGAGGTTAATTGTGTTTATCAATGCCATTTATTGACAACTGTATAATTTTCTTTCATCATGGCAAATTTTTCATTTAGTTTTGAATAATTTACAGTGATAATTAAATTCTACATGAGGTGATTTATTAGCAATTATATATGAAAATTTCAATCGCTATACTGCTAGCCACACAAGCTATAAACATGCACACGCTATATAGCAAACCACGCACGCTATTTAGCAAGCCACACACGCTATAAACATACACACACGCGCTACAGACATGCATACACGCCATAAACATACACACACGCTATACAGCTAGCCACATACGCTATATAGCAATCCACACACGCTAGCCACACACCTTACATATTAGGGACACACGCTATAGATATTCACACACGTTATGTGCACACACCCTATATATACATACGCTGGATGATGGTGGCCTCTCAAACCACCTGGCGGTGCGAGTCTCTTTCAGTTTCGGGTTGTATTCACCCAACGATATCTGAATTGGATTACCGCTGGTGGGGTCCAACTCAGATCGAAGGGAAGCCGAACTGAAAGAGGTAAGAACTACAGCTAACCACTACCACCGCCGCTGTTGCCCGCTGCTGATCCACTTCGCCTACTGCCATCGGTGTTGATGTCCGCTGCTGCTGCCTGCTGCTAGTAAACTGATTTGCTTGAGGTGAAACAGTCTCTTATATAGCCCAAAGAGTGCATTCCCGACTAACTAGGTACTCCAAGCTATCGTCCTTTTTTGGGAAAGGCAGCAAGCGACCAATCAAAAGTCGACATTTGCGTTTCGACAATGTTCATCAATTTTCAATATTACAATAGTTTGAACTATCGGATTACAATTCTCTGCATTTGGACGGGTGCTTAAATGATTTTCCAATCGATTGCTGCAAAAATGACAGAAATCGGTTGAAAACTGACTGGGCTTAAATGGTTTGAAATTGGATAATTTTTGTGACGCTCTCGATGTTTTCGGTTTTGAAATTGGATCCCTGTATTGAAATAGACTGTATTGTAAGACGTATTCTACGTAAAAAGTACACGATAGCGAATATAAAAGTAGCGTCTTAAAAGCACACTGAAAGCTGCTAGAAAGTCATAACATCAGCGTGCAGAGGAGCACGTAGAGTAGGAAAAAAAAGCTCTCAGACAAAATTTATCGATCGCGCCGTCATAAGTGCGGCGGCCGTTTCGGCATGTTGTTCTTGCCGTTTTTCGTTCCATCGAAGGCAAAGAAGCATAAAACATATATAAACGGGTGGACGCGTGTGTGTGAGAGAGAAAGAGCAGGTTTCGGGTACCAGGGTTTGGGTTCCATCAAGGACCAACCCGAAACAACAACAACGGCGACGACGATGACGATGACGCAGGCTGCTGGCATGGCATGGAAGGAAAACTCAGGGCCATACATAATGTGGAAGCGTTCAAAACCCTACTTGACCTACCTTACGCGGCGTTGGCGTCGTCGGATGATGATGCTGCTGATGATGACGATGACGATGATAATAATAATATGTATCGCGATTTGGTGTGGAGAGGAAATTTCGCCTTGGGAAAATGGGTTGCCCAGCAAGCGGAACGGAAATTAGGTACGGAGCAGAAATGAGCCGCCGCTTGAGAAGGACGAGCGACGCTTGAAAGTTTTCTAGCGATGGGAAATTTTCGGGGCCTTTAAACTTGACTGGGCATTATTTCGAATAGTGTCAACTTGCTTTTAGTGTAAAAGATAAAAAAGCCAGTGGTGATTTATGACTTCGATGGCTCTGGCACTTGACGTCAGGTAAAATTTTTAGTTTTTTGCCTTCTGAAATCAATCAAAATAAAAACTGGTAAACTACATTTGCTTGTGGGAAAGGCATTGAGGAGAGTGGAAAGCACGATGTATCTTCATCTGTTCTGCTCCGCGCTGTCTTCTTCATGTTTGAAGAAGTATTTTTTTAGATTTTTCTGGAATGTTTCTTGTGTGAAATTATAATTATTTCATTTTGAGACTACAATACTAACCAAAATTTCCACTTACCAAAAATCGTTTTATTACAATCATTGTATTATCTTCAAATATCGTATTTCAGCTTTTCCGGCATAAACTCTTAACATAATCTCTCCTCTCGAGACCCCGTCTTACTTCGGGCTTCACTTTCTCGTAGATTTATTAATGATGATGCATCTTTTCTTCCAGCTCTAGCTGGCTCTTGATACTAAAGCCGTTTGCCTTTTTTCGAAGCCGTTTTCCGGTTGCTGGAATCTGGAGAGAGTGCATCCACCAAGGACCATTCTCAACATGGAGGAAATTCTATGGTCTCCTCCCCCCCCCCGAACTCCTTAGCTTCCGGTCAAAGGAGCTAACTTTTGCCAGCACTGTGCACTATGGATAGTTTTGCTTTCGCCTTAGTTGGAAGTGATTGATGATAGGTAAGCCTCGTCATCCCGGCTTTCTTCTTTCTTTTTTTGCTGTCATCCAAGCGGAACGGAAGACTGGGACCGAACAACCGAAGGGATGCCTAAATAGTTCTGTATACCCAACTGGAAGCGGATTTTTTTGTTCCCTCTTTCTGTGGATTAGTTTTTCCATTATCAAAATGGTTTTTGTCTAATTTCGTTTAAATTTTTAGAACAATTCTTCTTGGATGTGTTTTTTTATAGACACCGACTTGCGGTGAACGTAATTCACCAACATAAAACCGATTTAAGTCCAAAGTAAGAAACTAATCAACTCAGCAAAAAGATTCGACAACCGTCATCGCAGCTTACTGGCACAAAACCATCATCCAACTTCACTCATGGAGTGATCGGCCCGGGGAAAACTGGCCCCTTGCAAGCCTGCCTTCTTATCTTGGTCACGGTTCACGACCTGTCATCCGACCTGAAACCTTCCTCAATTTACAACATTCGCTAAAGCAAAATGCATTGTTAGTTGTTCGGTTCGTTCGGTTCGTTCGTTCGTTCGTCCGTCAGTCAGTCAATCGACCCGAACGCGATGACAATTTCTCGTCAAATTAAAGCATCCGAAATTGATTTCTCAATAGCGATAAAGGGACAAAGTGCTGAACTGTGTGTATGTGTGTATGTGCATGTGACAGATTCCGAAGGCCACACCGTCGGTCGGGAAGAATGAACGAACGGACGGAGCCTTTGCCGGTAGAAGCGCGCTTGAAAGTTAAGTCATTTTAAATGATGCTGATTGAATTTCGCACCGTAAAATTGCGCCTCGTCAAGAAATTTGCATGCATGGCATGGTAAGAGGGGTTGAGAAGAAGCCGAGCCGGCAGCGAACGAACGATTCTGGGAGCAGCAAGCAGAAGTTAATAGTGTTGCAACACTACCGAAACGGCTGCTGATGCGCCGTGTGGACGAGGACCGAGACTGAGAGAAGCGAGAATAAAAAAAAGCATTAAATTAGCATAAAAACATATATGCGATGCCGTGAAGCTGTGCGAAACTCATAGCGCGCTCCGTGAGACACTTTTCAGTACTATGAGCTTTATTAGAAAGGATGCGCGAGAGGTTAAAGGAGGGGGACGGGTTGGCACCTTTTGTGGTGGGTGAGGTTGTGACATAATTTTTATAATCTGTAAAATCTATGGCATTCATAAGAGCTATATAATTTATCAAATCTATAAAAATAAGAATTGCTCTAAAATCTAAAATCTTTGAATTCTTTTAAATAAAAATGCAACTTTATTTGGAACAAAATATTTTTTATGAATCATTCAAAGCACAGTTAATAATTAGCAAAGTTCGAATACCGTTACGGTAAGAGTGTTCGTCTTTTGAGACTATCCACGAATCAAATTATTTCACGATCTCCTCATATAAGTAGAAATACTGATTAGCCAGACCATGTATTATCGAACGGAACGTATCGTTCCCAAAGCATGCAATCGCTTGGCTGGTGATTTCTCAGTATTAGAATTAGCAAGCTGTTCTTGCGTTTGCCATGGATTTTCATCGAACAATTCCTCTAATCGTCTTCGAAGGTTTTTAGCCACATGAACAGTCGTCAGCATCGAAATTACTGCCGTAGCTGCGGAGGAGTTCAGAAACCCTTACAAAAAGAAGGAAGGAAATTTATCAAAATTTATTCTGGCTACCGACCATCTTTCCAAATGTGAAAGTGAAATGTGAAGAAATTTTGAAAAAGCACCTATAATGTATTCAGAGATGACAGTAATTTTCTTGAGTCCCAAATAAGGCCGAATAAGGCGGTGGAGTACTTATAGTTATTTCGTTACCACAAACGTTACAGAGTTGGAGTATAACTGGGTAACATCAAGCAGCTTAGAAATAAAGGAAATGTCTTAGCAGCTATTTCACTTGATTTCATTTGCAAAATTCTTTCATGAAATTTATACTACGTTTTCTGAAAAGTATCTTGGCTGCGATTATTTTACTTTTTATCCGGATTTTTCGAGGAATATTGGCTTAAACCAACTTTATTTGGGATACCAGTTTGTCCAATTCAGAAATCAAGACACCTTTTCTCGGCACAAGTTTGACTAAGCCATTTCTATTCTTCGAGGTATGATTAAGTATAATAAGTAATATGTGATTTAACCTCTAAAATACATTATAATACTCTTTAATTTATTTATTGTACACTCAGTTTTTACACGGGGATACGTACCTTGTGAAAGAAACGCGTTAATCAAAAAAACGTATAAAAACGCGTTAGTTCAAGAATCTTTCGAAAGCCGGATTTGCAGACCATTTCTAATTTATTTAACAGTCCTGGAACCTCCATATCCAAAAACTGTGTAAAAATCACAAGAAGGTTGTATGCAAAGCCACGACCGCAAGGTTGAAGTAGAATACTTTTACAAGAAAGATAACCTGCTTGCTTGCGTGTCAGTCATTTTTTCTAGTAAATAAACGTTGACCGTCCATTGGCAGTATTGTAATTTCTTTTTGTCTGATATTTTGAATGAAGTTCATTGAATATTTTTAAATTTTGTGCAAATGAGAAGTTGAAGTGCTGCCGAATTGTAATATGCACATTTAATACGACATCATAAAACGGGAACGGAACAAAGGCTACGGTTATGCAGAACGCGAATGCCGGCGCGATGCGATTCGCCTCACCGTGGTGAAATGTACAGCTCTTTTTAAGGCGAAGTAGAGCTATACATTTCAACAGATTTCGTCTTGCCGAATCGCATCGCGCCGTTATTTGCGTTCTGCATGACCGTAGCCAAACACTAAGCGACGCAAACACGTAATAATAACCCAAGTAACAATTTCAATGCATCTTAATCTTAAACAAAAATTATTCTAGTTTTATCAGAGCAGTCTAGAAGCAAAACTGATTTAAGTGTGGATTTTAACACTACTGTTTGGATTCAAGGAGCAATTAATCCCAATAAAGCTTTGAAGATATTTTGTAGGATCTGCCGTTAAATCTATAATTTTTTAAATCATATTAGACTTACAATAGAGCTTATCCATGCAGTCAAGTATATTAAAAATCTAATCCTATAGAAATCATTGAGACTTTATACTTAACTCTAACAAAGATATTTGTTTCTATCGTTAAAGCCGTTAAGGATTGAAAAATGATATTTTAAACCAATCATGCAACCTTTTGTACTATTCAGGACAAAACCTATTTTGTTCATTTGTATTTTTTAATGATACAGCCGAGTACGTTTACAATGTCAGATAGATGGAAAAAAATAAAATCAAGCGGTCATTTTAAGCGTAAAATTAACAAAAATTATCATAAGATCCTTTCAACAGCCGTGAATAATCAGAGTATTCAAGGAATAGTGAATCAAGTTTTTCATGTGACTACAAATGCGACAGAACGTAGTGAACCGCTTGAAAACCACATTTATTCTTCTCCAAGCCTTCATTTGCCAAGAGTTAAATTTAACGAAATCGCGTCAAATATTCCACAACAAGACGAATTACCATTTTTTTTCAAATGAGGAAATAACAAACGAGCTGTTGTATACTGATCTTCAAAAATGGGCAGTTTCGTTCAACATCAGGCAAAACGCTTTGAAGGATCTAATGCTGATTCTCAACAATAGATTACCCAACGTCTTTCCAAAAGACCCTCGGATGTTTCTCAAAATTGACGAGGATATTCAAATACAACCAATGGGAGATGGCCAATATTGGCATCATGGTTTTGCAGAATGCCTCAAACAAGTTTTTTCAGCAATTCAACAATTCACGCATATCTCAATAAAAGTAAATATTGATGGATTACCAATATATAATAGCTTCAAAGAAGAATTTTGGCCCATTCTCGTTAGTATTGAGGAAGCTCCAGATGTTCAACCTATAGTATTAGGTGCTTATGCTGGTCAAAGCAAACCCAAGGAAGTGAACCAGTTTTTAATTCCTTTCCTATGTTGCATCTCTCCAGTATAATGAACCAAGAACTTTTCGTACCTCTGAGATCAAATGCAAAATGATTCCTATTCCACATGGATCAAAAGGAGATATTGTATTTATACCGCTGTTGAACACTTTATAATAGTAGAATACTTCTGTTTATTGTAGCGAACCTATACATTAGAGAAATGACAAGACACTACCGTTAAGGCAACTGTCATCAACAAAACGGGCGAGCTGTATAAATTTGCATTGCCGTTATCCGTTTTGATGTTGACAGTTGCCTTAACGGTGAGTGTCTTGTCATTTCTCTAATGTATAGGTTCGCTGGTTTATTGTCAGTCACTGAAATACATTCAAACAATTACAACTAAAATAACATGTTTTCCTCGTCATACAAAACAAATAACAAGTCGAACTCAGGTAGATTCATCCAGTGGCAAAGGAACGTTATTCGTGTCGTTTTTTTCAGTGTTACCATCAATAGCTGCTTTTTGAACTTTATATTTTATGTTTCTTGGTCTGTTCCTATGCTTTGATGCTTTCATTGAAGCATTTACTCTCTGTTTACTATTTTTAATTATTCTTTTGAAAAACACATCGCAATCCATTTCCGAAAAATCCCTGTCAGCTAGCATAACTAACTTAAGAAACAGCGCACGAAATCTCTTGAAAAAGTTTAAAGCGATTTTACTCGTTTCAGTTACCTTGCCAGGTTCGTTTACTCCGGACTGATTCATGCCAGTTGGTCTCGAATTTCCGGTCCAGGAACATTGCATCGACCAGTTTATAACAACTGTCCATTCCGTTTGCTTTCCCACTAGTGCCGCATATAAAGCTCATATTTCTTATATATTTTTGCATAACACGATCTTCTTTCAGGCTCTCTTCGAGCAAGTTGAGTTCCTCAAGAGAACGTATTGGATCTACTTGGATAACTTGGATTGGATAACTTGCATGATTTCCGACTGGTTTGCCAAAATCAGATTAAGATTTTGCAGCACAGCGGTTGCAACAACACTATCCGTTGCATTGTCGTGCACCATTTCAGGCTGCAGGTATACGACTTGAGCTGGATTCTGTGTAATGCTGTCTGCAGACTCGGACAACACGATCGGTTCTAAGCTCAGACCTGTTCCCATCTGAAACAAAATGAAAATCGCTGTATATGCTACCTGAAAGTTACACAAAAATTTTTACTTACCCTTTCATTATTAAGAACAAATATTTCATCTTTGCTGTTCGTTGTGGTACTGGAAAAATCGGCAGTCTGCTGCTCAGCGTATGCATTGAGATCTACGTTTGCAATCGTTCGTGTGTTTGTTGTCAACTGTTGTCGTCTTTTGTCAGGAAGCCGGGTCGTGCTCACCTCGTCCATCTCCGTATCAGATTTATTTTCCATCTTGTTCAGCTCTTCGCAGGCCTCTTCGTACGTTTGCAACTGTCTTTTTTTAATGCAGTTGATTCGCTGCCAATTATCAGCGGGTAGGGAATCCTCCTGGAGTGATAACTTTACTACTTTATGTTTTTTCGGCCAATGTAAAATTCCATCCACTTCCCATCCACTGGGAACGATGCTCAAGCAACTCTCCCCTCCTTCAATCGTCTGCACAATTTTGAATGTCATACTGTAATTGTTACAAGTTTCGATTAGGTGTAGATGATACAAATAATTTTATAATTCTTACTTTTTGACGAGAAACAAATCCGGTGAACATAAACAGTAAGCAATTCTGACAACTTTGCGCGACGCGATCGGAATTGCTGTCTTCATTTGACTTGAAGCAGCGCTGCCAAATCCAAAAGGTTTTTTTCACAAGACTGTTGGTTTAACTGAGGAGAAGGAATGCTTAGAAAAGGTTCTTACAAAGATGACGTAAATGTTAATCGCCTTTATGCGATTTTTTAAGTGCAAAGCTCAAACCTAGTATACTTAAAGAGAGAAAAGCAACTCCAATTGCACTTAATATACTGACGTCCATTAATTAAATAATTTTCACCTCACGAAAAATTCATGACTTGGAAAATAAGAAAAACAATTGTTCGAAAAACAATGCGGCATCATTTTTTTTATCAATTCTTTCTACCAAAAAACTGATGGCTCACTTATTTGACAAACTTTTATGGATGTCATTCATAGTTTGTATTGAATATCATTGTAAGACTTGTTTCGGTGTTTAGAGAATAATTGATAGTTTCTTGAGGGGGTTATCATTTTTCGTCCTACTTCACTAGATTTTCACGAAGAAATGCTGCTCGCATAGTTATTTAGCTCTAAGTCAAAGTTTTACTCATATCCTGATAATGAAATGGAGAAAAAAAACATTCAATTGATGAATTTTCCATGAGTGAAAAAATGCTGAATAGTGCTGTGGAATTCTATATTTATAGAAAAATTATATTAAGCTTAGTATCGGTAAAGATAAAAATACGGCTTCCAAATTAATATTTTGTTGATATCTTTAGTGTTAGCTCTATGGCTTCTTAAAAACATTGAAAGAACAAGTCGCCAAAACTATATTGTCTTTCTCGGCTCTCCTATAGGATTTAACAACAGCTATAAAGCTTGATACATCATGGTTAAGTCAGTACCTTCTAGCATACAGACGGTATTAACAGAGGTTCTACCAACCTCTCATAGAATGGGCCCTTCTGGTTTTGAGGCATGCTTTAAAGAATTTTATTAGTGATTTCAAGAAATTAAGAGCTTATCTTTGGTTTTAGCAGTATGGTTTGAGTAATAGCTTCAGGAATTCGAAAAAACTTCAAATGTTACTTGGGAATCAGAGTATGCATGTAGATGAAGATAATTAACTTTGGATTATAGCGCAAAACGAGAAAATATTAACTCTTCAAATAATCATTTGTGTTCTTCAAATTTCAGTTGTTCAATTTAATATCCGATGAAATGTTTGTTTATTATCTGATGAAGCTTTTATATAGGCCAAATGATGCATTCCCAATTTACTAGGTCCATAACTCTACCGACCGTGCTTGGGAAAGCGCGGTATAACGACCAATCAGAGGTCGAATTTTGTGTTTTGACAAGGCCTAAAAGTTTTCAATAGTACAATAGTTCGAATGATAAAATTGCAATTTCATGCATTTGGTAGGAATCTTAGAAGATTTTCCAATCGATTGCTGCAAAAACGATGGAAATCCATCGAAAACTAACCGATTTATTAGCATTTGAAATTTTTCTCACTTTTTTCAGTTTTAGATTTTCATTTCACATCCCTATGTAGCCGAACTTCCTGAGAGAAGTATTCTAATTCAAAATTAAATCTTCATTAATTCATTTGTTGTCCTTATAAAGACAATTGTTCAATTTATCATAGGATGTAGTGTTTATCTTACATCTCTGTGTTACCTTGATAGTGAGGACTAAAGCGCACGGTCAACACAATGAGAAAGGTGTTTTCACATTGAAAACTAGACACGGCTTTACTGGAGGAAGTGTAGGCAAATGCATCTACCGCTAATACCACCGCTATCATACGAAAGCGCGTCGTTTCATGTGGGGAATATCAACAACGAAAAATGACGCGCGTCTAAGCATAACCCGAACTGTTTCGCCGTGCTGCTCCCATTTACCTTTACATCGGCCTCAGGGAAGTACCGGCTGCATTTGCATCTACCGCTGAGGCTGTCACTATACTGCTATTGGTACCAAAAGCTATTAACTCTTCAAATAAGTGTTTTATTTGTTCTCAAAAGAACAATTGTTCAATTCTAAATCGGATTTACGCAATCGCATCTCTGTGATATTACCGACAATAATATTCTTCTGAACAAAATGATACAACTTTCCCATTAGGCCTCTGCCATAATAGACGCGAAAAGCGACGCGAACCGATTCGCTCGGCTGTAGGTTAATGTACAGCCATCAGTAGAGCTGTACATCAACCTACGGCCGAGCGAATCGGTTCGCGCCGCTTTTCGCGTCTACTATGGCAGAGGCCTTAGAGAAAGTTGCTGGCTGATGTATTCACTTCATGCAAGCCTGCTGCTTCCCGCTACCACACTGAAACAGCATTTTAGTGAAGGGAGTGTCGTTGCATCAGCTGACCCTGCTACTATCGATGCTGCTAAGGGAGGACTGCTGTCGTCGCTGTTCAGAACTATTATGAGCGGCTTCGTTTAATTTTTTTTTACATTAAAATTGGTCTTCATTTAATTCTTTTTGATTTGTACAATGTTGAACATTTTAAGAGATTTACAATATTTGTTTTCAACTTCGGATTCCTCGTTAAATATTTTTAATATCTGTTATTGCTTTTTTTTCCATATGTGCATTATTTTGATGGTTCAACCATCGATATTTAAATTTGAAAATCCTACTTACACTAAAATTTTATAACCTAATTTACCAGGCCTCGAATGAGTTGGTGCTCTGAGGAGAGAGCCTTCTCCACAACATTGGCGTAGGAGTCTTCTATTCGCTCCTGTACTGTCTTGCATCCGGCCGCTCGATGCAGGTCTGTTATTCGGATGTCGTAGGGGGCATTCATTATGTTCCTTAGCAGACGATTCTGGACTACCTGGAGTTTCTTTTTATGGGTCTCGGCACAGGAGCCCCATACTGGCATGGCATAGTTTACTACCGGAGCGACTATCATTTTAAAGATCGCGATATTATTTCGTTGCGACAACCGCGACCTACGGCATGTCAACGGGTATAATTTCTTCATCAGTCCGATGCATCTTTTTCTGAGGCTGTCTGTGCAGTTTGTCGTCGATGGTTACACCGAGGTAGCCTGCCTTGCAGGACCATTCGACGGGAATACCGTTGATCGTTATTCGACAACTTTCCGGTGGTGAGAGCTTTTGCGTTTGTCGGTGCTTGAAGATTATTGTTTGTGTTTTCGCTTCATTGACTTTAATTTTCCAGCTAGCAAGGTAGTCGACGTATGCAGTTACCCCACGCTGCAGCCGGGCTCGGTAATCCTTCGGCATTCGTCCATTTGCCAGTATCGCGCTATCATCCGCGTACAGCGATAATTTGCACCTACTGGGAAGTGGAGGCACGTCTGATGTAAATATGCTGTAGAGGATTGGGCCCAGTAAGCTGCCCTGTGGTTCTCCAGCTGGAATGCCGTGTTGTTCCGAGTCCGTTCCATAGAGATGGACTCGAAAATGCCGATTGCTCAGGTAACTCTTCACCTATTTGATCAGGTACAGCGGGAACCTGGAATGGACAAGTTTGTGGATCAGCCCGTCGTGCCACACATTGTCGAATGCTTTTTCGACGTCTAGTAGTGCCATGGCAGTGTTGTTGTAGAGTGACTTGTTTCGGTAGATGATGTTTTCCACTCGAACCAGCTGTTGAACGGCGGAATACCCTTTCCGGAAGCCGAACTGTTCCAGTATGATGACCTCATGCTCTTCGATGTGCCCCAACATGCGCTGAAGTATGATCCTTTCGAAGACTTTGCTCACCGCTGACAGCGGTGTGATGGGCCTGTAGCTTGTCGGTAGAGTCGGGTCCTTTCCTGGCTTCAGAATGGGAATAACTTTCCCTGTTTTGAAGTAGAATACTTCTCTCAGGAAGTTCGGCTACATAGGGATGTGAAATGAAAATCTAAAACCGAAAAAAGTGAAAAATATGTCCAATTTCAAATGCTAATAAATCGGTTAGTACTCGATGGATTTCCTTCGTTGTTGCAGCAATAGATTGGAAAATTTTCTAAGATTCTTCCCAAAATAAAATAATTGTAATTTTATTATTCACACAATTGTACTATTGAAAATAGTCAAGCCTTGTCAAAACGAAAAATTCGACCTCTGATTGGTAGTTATATGCTTGCTTCCCAAGCACGGTCGACAGGATCATATACCTTGCAATTGAAAACATGCTATTTGGCCTATATAAGAGCCTGTTTCAGCCGGAGCCGCTCATGATAGTTCTAGACAGCGACAACAGCAATCGTCCTTCCTAAGCAGCAGCACTAGCCCTGTGGTTGGTCACCACGTCTCAGGAGCAGCGCGGTTTTTCTCAGCGTGTGTCGCCAGACAGCCATTATTCCCCCCGTGTTGGGGCAGCATGATGATTGCCATCAAGAAATCCGCAGGAAAAATATTTATGTGACATCTTTGCCGTTTTGTGATCGGTGAGTGAGCTAACTTCAACAAGACAAATAGATATAGAAGGAAGTTTAATTTCTATTAAATCGTACTCAATTAAATATTTTATAGAAGGTTGCCTTTTCGCGTAAGAAAGAAAATTCGCTGAATTAGAATGATAGGTATTCATCAATGGTCCAGAAACCAAATTTAGGGGAAAATTAGGGTCTAGAGCTCTATAGCAATATTTCGGGGTGACCAAAACTTCCGATGCTATCAAGTATCTAACTTTTTTATTTTTGTAGATAGAAAACCTTGTTCTACTATTTTATAGCTCCAATCATTTTAAGTAACTATTTAAAAAAACCCTAATTTATCCACCTAGTTGTGAGACCCAGCCTTTCTCATTCGAACTTTTTATTTGTTCAAAAAGAATTACGCAACACTCCAATTTAAAAAAAAGAACACCTTGAACATTTCTGCTGGATTTATTTTCCACTTTAAATAACGAATTTCTGGTAGTCAATATCACAGCTACATCGAACATTCATAACCTAACATCAACACACATATAAGCATACATTGACACTTACACATGCAAATACCATGAAATAAATATGGTTCAAATACATCACGCGAAAAATCTACGGCCGACTTATTCTACTGCTCACCCCTAACTACATACACTGCTATGGAGGGGTTGTTTATGCGACTAAAAGGAATGTCTCATCACACACAGGAGATTCAGCTGACGCTTATAACTCTTATAGAACTGTGTGATCGAGACCAAAACCAGTCTGAGTCATGCCTGCGAGTGCAACACAATAATGAAAGGTGCTCCGCAGGGCTTAATTTTTGAAGTAGAATACTTTTCTCAGTAAGTTCGGCTACATAGGGATGTGAAATGAAAATCTAAAACCGAAAAAAGTGAAAAATATGTCCAATTTCAAATGCTAATAAATCGGTTATTACTCGATGGATTTCCTTCGTTCTTGCAGCAATAGATTGGAAAATTTTCTAAGATTTTTCCCAAAATAAGATAATTGTAATTTTATTATTCACACAATTGTACTATTGAAAATAGTCAAGCCTTGTCAAAACGAAAAATTCGACCTCTGATTGGTAGTTATATGCTTGCTTCCCAAGCACGGTCGACAGGATCATATACCTTGCAATTGAAAACATGCTATTTGGCCTATATAAGAGCCTGTTCCAGCCGGAGCCGCTCATAATAGTTCTAGACAGCGACAACCGCAGTCGTCCTTCCTTAGCAGCAGCACTAGCCCTGTGGTTGGTCACCACGTCTCAGGAGCAGCGCGGTTTTTCTCAGCGTGTGTCACCAGACAGCCATTATTCCCTCCGTGTTGGGGCAGCATGATGATTGCCATCAGGAAATCCAATTTTGGAAATCAAAATGCCTTTTTCAAGGCAAATAAACAAGTCATTGAAAGTTAATTATTTTTGTCTACGCAAGCAAGCATTCTGTGTTGCATCCTGGCAATTTAAATCTGTCGCACCCGTCGAATTTACTTCCACAGTGCATGTTGTCCGTGTATCTTAATTCCCCTAATGTTAGGGCAGCTCAAAAGTTGTAATCAGTAACCGATTTTGTACCGCAACATGCTTTTTTCAAGGCAAATAAACAAATAATTGAAGGTTAATAATTTTCTGGCATCAACACAAGCAGACATTCTGTGCGGGATGCAATCAAATTCTGTTGTAGTTGTCTAATTTTTACTTTTACTTTATTTAGTAAACCCCCCACTGTAGGGGCAGCGCAAAGGCTGCGATCAGCATAACCAACTTTGAATGACAAACTGCCCTGTTAGACCGCATTCACGAAGACAGTTAGTTCGACTATGCAGAGCTAATATGAAGTCGATTCAATCAAACAGCATGAACAGAATTTCGTCGTCTCCCAGCTGCCATGTTGCAACACGCAACAGCGACCAAACGAAATCGCTTGATGGTACAAACCGCAATAAGATACGGGTTAAAACCGTTGCGTGTGTGAGAGCACCATCGGTGTTTATTCGCTGGATACAAAAATCAAAAGCGAATTGTGGAATAATTCGTCTAAAGAACATAAGGAAATGGTAAACCTGAACTGAAAGGTGTGGCCTATTACGTAGCACCCTTCGGCTATAAAAGAGTGTTTCTGGGAAAACTAGCTACATTCATTAGTCGGAAGGTGAAATCCAATCCAATTTCAAAATGCCTTTTTCAAGGCAAATAAACAAGTCATTGAAAGTTAATAATTTTTGTCAACGCTAGCAAGCATTCTGTGTTGCATCCTAGCAATTTAAATTTGTCGCACACGTCTAATTTACTGAATGTCAAATAGCTTCCACAGTGCATGTTATCCGTGTATCTTAATTCCCCCAATGTTAGGCCAGCTCAAAGGTTGTAATTAGCAACCGATTTTGAACCGCAAAATGCTTTTGAAGTAGAATACTTCTCTCAGGAAGTTCGGCTACATAGGGATGTGAAACGAAAATCTAAAACTGAAAAAAGTGAGAAATATGTCCAATTTCCAATGCTAATAAATCGGTTAGTATTCGATGAATTTCCTTCGTTCTTGCAGCAATCGATTAGAAAATCTTCTATGATTCCTACCAGATGCATGAAATTGCAATTTTTTTATTCGAACTATTGTACTATTGAAAATCCTTAGCCTTGTCAAAACACAAAATTCGACCTCTGATTGGTCGTTATACGATTGCTTTCCCAAGCACGGTCGGCAGAGTTATGGACCTAGTAAATTGGGAATGCATCATTTGGCCTATATTAGAGCTTTATCAGATAGTAAGCAGACATTTCATCGGATATTAAAATGAACAACAGAAATTTGAAGAACAAAAATGAATACTTGAAGAGTTAATATCCGGACTACTTCGTGATAAGGGCGAATCCTTGCTTGTTTTCCTATCTAGTTTCGCCCTAATCACGAAGTAGTCCGGATATTTTCTCGTTTTGCGCTATAATCCAATGTTAATTATCTTCATCTACATGCATACTCTGACTATTATTACGTGTTACGTGCGTCGCTTATTGTTTGGCTACGGTTATGCAGAACGCAAATAACGGCGCGATGCAATTCGGCAAGACGAAATGTGTTGAAATGTATAGCTCTACTTCGCCTTGAAAAGAGCTGTACATTTCACCACGGTAAGACGAATCGCATCGCGCCGTCATTCGCGTTATGCATAACCGTAGCATTTGTTCCGTTTCCGTTTAATGACGTTGATTAAATGTGCATATTACAATTCGGCAGCACTTCAACTTCTCATTTGCACAAAATTTAAAAATATTCAATGGCCTTCATTCAAAATATCAAACAAAAAGAAATTACAATACTGCCAATGAACGGTCAACGTTTATTTACTAGACAAATTAATGACACGCAAGCAGCCCTGTTATCTTTCTTGTAAAAGTATTTTACTTCAACCTTGCGGTCGTGGCTTTGCATACAACCTTCCTGTGATTTTTCATCTGGTCGGGAAGTGTTCCAACTCGAAACATCTTGTGAAGATGGCCGCCAGAAAACCGTAAGCTTTGCTGGACAGTTTCTTCAGTACCAGGTTGAAGATGACATCGTTGCCTGGCGCTTTCATATTTTTGCCACATTTAACCGCAGCGTTCACTTCCCTCTCTGATACCTGGCTGGCCTCCGGAATGTCGTGGATTTGATGTTCTAGCTGGGTAATAGTCTGTCGAACCATGTCCTCGTGTGGGCTTACCATGCTGTCTTCGATGTTGTGCGCCAAGACGAGCTTGTTGGCGATAGCATTCACTTTCTCGGGAGGAGACACCAGAATGCCTCCTTGATCGTCCTTCAGGGGTGGTATCGCTTTCGGTTTCTGCTTCAGTAGTTTTGCCACCTTCCAGAAGGGTTTTGAATGGTCACCCATTTGACCAATGTCAGCAACGAACTGGTCGTTTCGAATTATTGCCACCCGGTGTGCGATGACTTGGTTGAGGATGGCGGCTTGTTGTTTCTTCAGCAGGCAGCCCGTACGCTGAAATTGCCGTCGGATGGTGTTTCGCTGTTGGATTAGCCTACAGGTTCGGGCGTCAATTGCGGTAAACTGGCGCCTTACAGGTACCCAACGGACGCAGGATTCTTCTGCGGCATGAATTGCTTCCTCGAAGATTTGCAGCTGGTTGTTTATGGCTTCAACGGATGGCAGGATCGGTTTGTCGTCAGGTAGGCGTGTGTCCACCGGTCGGCTGAATGTGACCCAGTTGACCCGATGATAGTCTCTCCTCATCTGTACCGGAGCAGGTGTTGGATCCAGTTCGAGTTCGCACACCACCGGAAAGTGGTCGGAGCTCAGTTCGTGGTGGGTGACCGGCTTAGACAGGGCCAGGTCAGTTAGGAAGACGTCCAGTGTCGACGTAGTACCAGCTGGGGATAGAAAGGTTGGTTCGTCTGGAAAGTGGATAGCACACGTGCCTGAGCTAAGGTGTTCCGCCAGCAGATCACCATTTTTGTTGCAGCTTCGGTTCCGCCACAGTGTATGGCGCGCGTTGAGGTCACCAGCCACCACAAAGCCGGTTCTGGTATCGGTGAGTTTTTAAAGGTCTTCTGCGTAGAGCTTGGATGTACCGTTGCGTTCCCCACACTGGCGAGGATAGTAGACAGCAAACAGCATGATGCCTCCATGGAGAGCATGGATCTTCACTCCGATGGCTTCGATGATACTCGTCTTCGAGCGCGGGAGGATTTCGTAGAGGATGCCGTGTTTGACGATCACAGCAACACCGCCACTGCTGGAGTTAGGGCGGTCTAGCCGAACCATGGTGTGGTTGGGGAGCGATAAGTTGGATGTTGGATTCAGCCTGGTTTCGGTGATAACTCCAACGTCGATGTTTTGTTGAGCAAGGAAGTTGCTCAGTTCGATCTTTTTCGCCCTTACAGAGCGAGCGTTCCAGTTGGCAATACGGATGCAGCGAGGCTCAATTGACCCCATATTTGCAAACCATATAGCCAACGACTCGGACTTGGTCCGATTTATTCTTGCACTGCTTCATACGATCGCAGAACTCGTTGAAGATGGTCCACAGCTCGTCAAATCCGTAAAGCGCATCTTTGTTACCTTCCGTGGAGGGATTCGAGGGTGAATTTCGTACTCCTGCTCTAACACGGGGGTCGATTTTCCGTTCATCCTTCTGTTGGTTTGTCCAGGCGTTGGAAGTTGACGGAAAGCCCACTGGGATTGGCACACCGGCGGGCTGCAGGATGCTTGGGAAGTTTTTCTCGTTCAGAGCAGACACAGGCGGACTTTTTCTTATGTTTCTTCCGGGCTGATTCGAAGTTGTCGCTTGTTGCCGAATCGCGATGTATTCGGCTCTCTTGGGACAGTTGCGGTCCGTAGCAGCGTGAGCGCCTTCGCAGTTGGAGCATCGTTTGGCGGGTGCATTAGATTTGCATTTTTCCGTAGCGTGCAGTTCACCACAGTTGTTGCATCGGCTCTTCAGATGACAGTTTCGGGCTCCGTGACCATGGTACAGGCAGTTCATGCATTGTGTGACATCAGCGCGTTTGTTGCGGTAAGCTTCCCATCTTACGATGATGTGCCCAATGCTTTTAACTTCACTCAGCTTCTTCAAGTTGGTGTACCCTATGCAAAGTGTACCAGATAAAACGACTCGTCCAGATCGGCACACTCAACTTTACGCCGGATGATGTGTGCGGCCAGGGCAGTGATGTTGGATTCTTTCTTCAACCGATCCAGGATGCTGGTAGGGTCAGCAAGTGGGAGGCCACGGAGCACGACCCGATAAGGACGTTCAGTTGGTTTGTCATGTGTGTAGAACTCACAATCAGACTCCTGCAGGAAGATTTTTACTCTGTCGAATTCTTTCGCCGATGAGCACAAAATTTTGATGCCAAACCGGGTTATTTTGTATGTCGGTCGGGCATCGCAGTGCTCCATTTTTTCGACGAGGTCCGCGAAGCCGATGTTCTTAACCACCAACGGAGGCTGCTTTTTCTTCCCGGACGAGTTTTCCGATGCAGTCACCACTGGGGCCGGCTGGCTCTTGGTGGCTTTATGTTTCTCCGTCAGCTTACTGAAGGTGTTTTTTCACAATAACTCCGCTTCCAGCTCGTCGTCACTAATGTCGGGTGCTTCTGTTTTCTTCCGCTTAGGCTTGGTGCCCGTGGAAGATTTATTCGCCGCGGATTGCAGCGTCCAGGTTTCTTCCACTTCCATCTACTAAGTGCACAACGTATACTTTGCTCAGTTTGTAAAACGACTGTTCTGTTCAACGGTCAAAACTAAACTGATGATGAAACACCGATGGTGCTCTCACACACGCAACGGTTTTAACCCGTATCTTATTGCGGTTTGTAACATCAAGCGATTTCGTTTGCTCGCTGTTGCGTGTTGCATCATGTTGCAACTTGGCAGCTGGAGACGACGAAATCTGTTGTCGCTGTTTAGAACTATTATGAGCGGCTCCGGATGAAACAAGCTCTTATATAGGCCAAATAGCATGTTTTCAATTGCAAGGTATATGATCCTGTCGACCGTGCTTGGGAAGCAAGCATATAACGACCAATCAGAGGTCGAATTTTTCGTTTTGACAAGGCTTGACTATTTTCAATAGTACAATAGTGTGAATAATAAGATTACAATTATCTTCTTTTGGGAAGAATCTTAGAAGATTTTCCAATCTATTGCTGCAAGAACGAAGGAAATCCATCGAATACTAACCGATTTATTAGCATTTGAAATTGGACAAATTTTTCACTTTTTTCGGTTTTAGATTTTCATTTCACATCCCTATGTAGCCGAACTTCCTGAGAGAAGTATTCTACTTCAAAAACACCTAGTAAAAAACCAAGGTATGTCTCTGATGATCCACTGTTTTCAAACCACTTTGAATTCTTACGCATAAGTAGACACTTTAAAAATTCAGCATACGTAAACTGTTTCAACTTAAACTTAACCAATGCCAGATCCTTAATGGTATCGGTCAACGTCTAAAAGATTCTTCTTATCATACTACTCAGGCTTTCGAATACACCAACTCTTTTATCATTTTCGCCTGATGAAATAATATGCCAGAGCGATCAAGTTAGCTGGTGAAAATATAGCAATCGTTCGCTGGGGAAAACTGTAAAACTGCCTACTGTGCAGTTTCGCTGTATTAATCCTAGATTCGCTATTATATATTTGCCCTTTTTGAACGGAGGTAGAAAGAATCGATCAGAGTAACATCTGATCACAATTTGTGTCGATCGGACGGATAGGCTCTGCTCACAAGTGTGTAGTGTCATTTTTTGCTCTGCCAGCTACTGTGCTAACCATGATGCAATGTAATCTGATTTTGTAATTTCGCGTTGACGGCGTTTCCGATATTTGTTTAGCTTTTACGAGCGAACAAGAAAGAAGGCAATATTTTTGCTCATCACGCACATTTTGATAACTACATATGTAAGTTCGCGTAGATGGGAGGAACTGGCAGCACGGCTAATTGACAACGCGTGTTCCGAAATCTCTTCGCTTAAATTATTGATTTATATGTGATTAAAGAGGCAAAACCTGTTTAAAAGTGTAAAGATGTGCTCTGTGATGCTTGGTTTATGTGAGAAAAGTGAAGGTTTAGTGAAAAACACAGTGTTATTTGGGGGGAGTGATTATTTATCCACGCTTGAAAATTGAAATTTGTAAGGCCGGCAAAGTGTCGAGTGTAATTGAGGTAGTGTCAGAATACATAAATGTATGTGTAAGCCCAACGCCACTCTACTCCAACCAGCCAAGTCCAATAAAGCCGAAGAATGAATGCCGGCTACAAGCTAAAAACGGGCCGGTAGTCTGTGGTGAACTTGGCAGAAGGTCAAAGCGCGGAGTAGGTTAAAGTGACATGGAACGGAATAGTGAGCCAAGCAGGGAGAAGTGAAAAGGATAAGTATCAGGCATCTCAAACTTTACGCATTTCCATAGGAAAAAAAATCCGTATCATCATGGGTAGGGGAAAGTGGAGCAAGGGAGCCAAAATGCAAAGAGCGGTTCAATTATTTTTACTTTAATAGTCGATCTTTTGTTACTTCCTTATAAGTGTATGTGTATATCACTTCTTTTAAAATGGTGTGAAATATGTACATCGATTTCACCAATATTGGCAAAACTGTATAATAGGTTATGAATAAAGAAATTTCCGCGAATCGTTAGGTATATTTCTTCTATAATCGAATTTGCAATTAATTCTTTCAACAATAATGATTGTCTACTAACATTGATTAATACTTTTACTTTTTATTTATTATAAGAGTTGCTTATTTGGTAACCCACTTTGCCCCATCTTCCCCAGAATGTGTGGAGAGCTTTGAATGCGAGGTCTGCTCAAAATAGATTGAGTTGTTTATTGAATGTGTGACAGTGTGCGTGAGAGGTGATTCATGTTGATTTGCGTTGTGTGGCGGTTTTGATTTGAGTAGCGTGGTTGGTAAGAATTCTAGCAGTAATTGCAAACAGCAGCCTCTTATCAGACGTGCGGGTTTGCCTGCAAGATGCTGGTTTGTATGCAGATTTCAGTTGAAATGCCTCATATATTTTCTGCGATGCATTGAACAGTCTCGTATAGACCTTTCTGTGGTAGTTTGCACTGACAAGAATTAAATTATTTTTATATTTATTATTGTAGTGTGTGTAGTACAGTATAATTTTTTAGCGATGAATCTGTGCGCCATTCAACGGCGAATTCATCTTCCATGTGTAGCTACTACGGCGTAGCACTTTCGTACTGTAACCTCATTTTTGCACCACTTGAAAAGTGTACCACACGATTGCTGTTTATCTATTTTGCGAAATTGTCTTCAAATTGCGAACTGAAATATATCGGATGACTCTGTTTTAATATGCATTGTCATTTCGTTTCTATTCATGACTTCACTAGCTTTTGAATAATTATTTTACGCTATGGCAAACTTTTGTTAACTATGATAAATTTTCATAGACGCAGATCCGAAACGGTAAAAGGAATATTAATTGTTTTGACATTTTGTAAAAAGTTAGGAATACTATATTGTTGTGTCGAGTTCGTTTCTGCGGCCGTGCTGCACCGTCCCGGACTACATTTTACAGCTCGAGAACGAAAACGCAGGCGACACCACACTTAGTTGTCATTTTTTTTCGTACTGCCTTTGAGAGCACCTGTTTTTGTTGTTGGTGTTTTCGTGTTTTCGGCCTGCAACCTGTCTCTTCCGGGTGTAGTCCGGGATACAGGGGGTGTAGTCTATGGTCACTGTATACTTTACTGGTCTGGCGGACTGGATTTCGGGAACCAGTGTGAACTGTCACAACGGGAACCAGTCGATAGTGCGTCGATTTTCGCATTTGAAGTATTGTAATCGTGCCGTAAAAAGATACAGAATAAATTAGACTCAATAATTGGACTGTTTATGACAATTGCTATTTTTTTGAGAATAGTTATTGTAATGAATTAATGATATCACAATAATGTTAAATTTATAATGTGAGAAAATCACAAGAATTTTTTTTTTTGTCGCATCAATAACGTGCTCTTTTTATAATTAATTGTTTATTGATAACATTATACTGACATAGATTTGCTGTCCTGTCGCTTTTCACGCTGTACTATTGTACGGGAAATGCTCAATCCCAATTTTTTTATAATTTTCTCTTTCAACGAATAAAGGAATTATCAGGTAACTCGCAAAATTTTAGCCATTTTCCTCTAATCTCCGCATTCTTTGGAAACCTGAGTAAACTTGTTTGTTTCTTTGTCCTTCGCCAATTGCTGTTACATTTGTTATAAACGCACTTCATTTTCACATCAAAAGTTTACTTTCAAAGAAGTCATATGCAACATGAATTATATCCAGTGGTGTCAGGATTTTAATGTGAAAAAGTGGGTTGCCAGTTGCATGGTTCCCCACTCCGCCAGACTAGTAAGGTACAGTGACTATAGTGTAGTCGGATACAGAAAAAGTGTAGTCCGGAAAGTGAAAAAAACAAAAAAAAAACAACAGAAAAAACAGTACAGAACATAAGTGTAGTCCGGGTGTGGATGCGCCGAGGGGGCGAGTTCGACATGATTCATGATTCTACGCATGTCGCGGTGTTTAACGAAACAGTACACATCGCTCAACTTAGTAATGAGCTAACATAACGCGTAACATTACTTTAACTCGTCGTGGCACGAGTGTGCGCGGTCATGCTCTAAGCAGGGTTTTATTAGAAAGAGATGTTTTCACCCAGATAGTACTGGTGTGGTTTGTGGAATTGGAGTATATGATGCATTGATGCTAGTCGAAGTCGAAATCTTATGATTAAATTTTTTCGATTTTTTTGAGCTTTTTGTGTACTATAGAGGTTTTTGTATACTATGTCCCAATTTTGACTAGTTCGGCATTTTGTTAACAAACTTGAGATATATATTTTGGTTAATATGCATATCTGCATTTATGAAACTATTGAGGCTTTGTATGCATGAAACTTTGCCAATTTTTCTATTCGATAGGTAACACTTGCATCGACAACTAATAGAGAATCGGTTTGAAATATCGAATTTGTGAGTGTCTGCGTCGGTAGGCGTGAATTGAACGGTCGTGCATAATGCTTCGGTGTAAATGCGTTTTCGGCCCGGGAGAGTTTTGCTCATAAGAATGTTTTCGAAATGTATTGACCCAACTCTATAATATGTTAGTTCAAATCGTCCACATAGCGTAGTACATATAACATTTTGCGTTTCTCTAGGATATACCACACACACTTGTGCGTGGCCCTAAAAACACTCTAATGTTTATTTCTGCTTTAACCCGTCTCAAATCAGGAAACCGCTTATTGAGCACAGAAAAACAATATACAAGAAACGTCGTTAGTCGACCTGTTAAGCTCAAAGCCGGATATCCGGGTGACCAAATATCTAGAGACTTTGCGTCGATACCTTTCATGAGGTCGTATTTTCTACAGAATAGTTATAACCGTGTTATAATTTTCGGTATAAAGAGGGTCACTTCACAAAGAAGTGATTCGAGTGGCGAAGCGTTAACGTAGAATCAACTCTCGTAGCTTTCGTAACATTGTGTAGTCAGCTAAGATAAATTAATGGGAGATGCGTTTCGGTAGTTTCATAATGACTTCATAAACAGATGTCCGAATATTTGCGTCTGTCTTAATCAAGTCATAGGTCTGGTATCCTGGCGTGCGCTTTATTTTTGCGGTGTTACATCATCAAACAGAATGAGCTCGGATCGCGTAATGATTTCCGTAGAAGATTTAATGAACTCGTACGTGCGATATTTGATATTATAAACCCGGTACTCGAACTCAGCGCATCGTTTACCAAAACGAAACCTGCTGCAAACCCTACCCTTTTCTCTAACATCCCAGTGATTTCTCGTGGAAGTGCAGAGGTGTTCTCGGCTTCCAATAAAGCGAGTATCACGTCAACATATTCCTATACAAACTCCTTCTTTGACCTGCATTCGGATGTGGCCGGCGCTGGTATTGCCTAATATAAAGATTAAGGTCATCAGTTTTTACACATTGAGGATGGATGTTAGTCCCAGCATCATCCGTTGGTTCTCTGTGTAATTACAGCTGATCTGGCAATAACGGAATAGCAACCGCGGGCGGTCAATCATGCTCATGCTCATGCTACATATGTAAGTTCGCGTAGATGCGAACAGCCTTCAAAATCTCTTTTAACACCGTCAACGCGAAACGTTATAATATCAATCTTTACTAGTAGCCAAGCTATGCCAGCTGCATTATTTAGGCAAAGCAAACGAGATCCTACGACACCCGAGAGCAATTTCATTCTATAAAGGATTCGTTCGGAACCACAATTAGATTTTAAATTTTTACTCCGTCGAGAACTGAGCAGCTAAAATCTGTGCTCACTCAATCCGAGATGTGTAAGTTATCGTTTTTTCTGTGCACCATGAATCACAGTGCTCTTTTTTGCATTGCGTTTATAAATGTTCGTGGTTGTGAAAATGGCTACCTTTGATTAGTTTTTTCTTAAGAGCGGTATCAAATCAAGCAAAACTATGAGTTGCATGCATATGCAACACGTGTTTACTGCCTACTGGTTTCAAGAGCAATATTTTACATCTACACATTTCAACGAAGAGGAGTATTCAGAAGCCTGATACTACTCTCTCAATGAAAAAATTCGATCGCAGTGAGCGTTGCGTCCTGGAATCTAAAAAAGTTACTGAGCTATTTTCAAAAATCCCGCATATTACCCCGCTATAAAATTTAATATCTTAAGAAAATCAGAACAATTACCACAATTTAAAAAATAGTAGGAGGGTGGTATTCAAGACACGACCGCATGACGTTGACTTCCGTATTGTTATCTTCCACTAGCTGACCCGGCAAACTTTGTCTCGCTTATTATAGTGTTTAATTTAATAATTTTAAACATTTCAAATTTATTGATTCGTTGCGATAGGATTATATCGTTTAAAAATAATTGGTTTTATCGGAATGGCAACATCCTCAACTTTTGGCTTTTGTACATGACCTCTATTCCGGATATATATTGGGTGCATTTCTGTTATTTTCGTTGTTTTCCAGAAACTGAAAGTGGTCATCTTCTGATTCAAAATGGTGTTCAGGGTCAATGCTTGGCTTCTTTACATCATTTCAATTACGGACTTATCCATATGTAGTAGTATTCGGTTATTTTCGGATGTTTTCCAGAAGTTGCCATTTTTCGATTCAAACTGTTGTCTAAGGTCAATTTATAGCTCCTTGCATCATTCTGGGTCCGGTGATCCGGAACCGTAAGTCGCCATCTTGGATTTAAAAATGGCATTTGGAGACAATTTCTGGCCCCTGAGCGTCATTCTGGTTTGAGAAACACCCATATTGGGTGTTATTTGGTCATTTCGGCTGTTTTCCAGAAACCGGATGTCACCATCTTCGAATTCAAAATGGTGTCTGTGGTCGATTCTAGCTCCTGTGTATCATTCTGGTTCCGAAGATACTCATTTTGTATGAAAATCGGCCATTTTTGGTTGTTTTTTAGAAACCGGAAGTTGCCATCTTACAATTCATAATGGTGTCTGAGGTCAATTTGCAGCTTAATTCTCGTTCGAGAGATACTCGTATTGGGTGGTATTTGGTAATTTAACGCTGTTTCTCAGAAACCGGAAGTCGCTATCTTGGATTTCAAAACAATTTCGGCCCTCCGTGCGTCAATCTGGTTGAAGAAACGCTCATATTGAGTGGTATTTGATCATTTTAGGCTGTTTTCCAGACACCGGAGGTTGCCATCTTACAATTCAAAATGTTGTCTGAGGTTGATTTGTGGCTTCAGTGCATCATAACAATCCCGGAAATACCCATATGGCGTCGTACACAAATTACGTAACGCTAAAAACCTAGATTTCAGACCCCCTCCCCACCCCTATGTAACGATAAGTAACGTAAGATATGACTCCCCCCCCTAAAGTTACGTAACGCTGGACGCTTGCAATTTTGGGTAAACATCTCAGTTTCGTAACGGTAACAATAAGTAACGCAGACTTATCCCCCCCCCCCCTTCATGCGTTACGTAATTTGTGTACGACGCCTATTGGGTGGTATTTGGTCATTTGCCGCTGTTTTTCAGAACCGGAAGTCGCCATCTTGGATATCAGAATGACATTAGGAGACAATTTAGGCCTCTGAGCGTCATTCTGGTTGAAATGGTCTGGTTCTGGTCAGAGGTCGAATTGTGGCTTCAATGCATCATAACAATCCCGGAAATATCCATATTGGGTGGTATTTGGTAATTTTCGGCTGTTTTCCAGGCACCGGAGATTGCCATCTTACAATTCAAAATGTGGTCTGAGGTCGATTTGTGGCTTCAGTGCGTCATAACAATTCCGGAAATACCCATATTAGGTGGTATTTGGTCATTTGCCGCTGTTTTTCGGACAACGGAAGTCGCCATCTTGGATTTCAAAACAATTTCGGCCCTCCGTGCGTCAATCTGATTAAAGAAACGCTCATATTGAGTGGTATTTGATCATTTTCGGCTGTTTTCCAGACACCGGAAGTCACCATCATACAATTCGAAATGTTGTCTGAGGTCGATTTGTGGCTTCAGTGCATCCTAACAATCCCGGAAATACCCACATTGGGTGGTATTTGGTCATTTGCCGCTGATTTTCAGAAACCGGAAGTCGCCATCTTGGATTTCACATTGGCAATGAGAGACAATTTTTGGCCTCTTAGCGTCAATCTGGTTGAAGAAACACTCATATTGGATGTTATTTGGTCATTTTCGGCTGTTTTCCAGACACTGGAAGTCGCCATCTTACAATTCGAAATGTTGTCTGAGGTCGATTTATGGCTTCAGTGCACCATAACAATTCCGGAAATACCCATGTTTGGTGGTATAAGGTCATTGCCGCTATTTTTCAGAAAGGGGAAGTCGCCATCTTGGATTTCGAAATGGTATTTGGAGACATGCCAGAAGAAGGAAGGGTGTCGAAACATTATGGACATGTTTGTTACACCTAAAAACAATCACCTGCTAAATTTGGTTATATTCGCTTGATTGGTTCTGGAGCTGTGCGTAATTTGAGTTTCATTTGTATGGGACCCCTCTCTTATAGAAGAGAGAGGGGTGTCAAACCATTATATTTGTTACCCCTAAAAACAATCACCTGCCAAATTTGGTTCCATTTAGTTGGTTAGTTCTCGAGATAAGCAGAAATTTGTGTTTCATTTGTTATGAACTCCTCCCTCACAGAAGAGGGAGGGGAGTCGAACCACTATGGACATACTTGTTACCTCTAAAAACATTCACATACCAAGATTGGTTGTATTTGGTTGATTGGTTCTCGAGCTGTGCGAAATTCGTATTTCATTTGTATGGGACCCCTCCCTTGTAGAAGAGGGAGGGGTGTCAAACCATTATGGATATATTTGTTACCCCTAAAAACATCTACCCACCAAATTTGGTTCTATTTACTTGGTTAGTTCTCGAGATGTGCAGAAATTTGTGTTTCATTTGTATGGGACCCCTCCCTTCCAGAAGAGGGAAGGGTGTCGAATCAACATGGACATATTTGATGCTCCTAAAAACATCCTCATGCCAAATTTGGTTTTATTTACTTGATTAGTTTTCGAGATGTGCAGAAATTTGTGTTTCATTTGTATGGGACCCCTCCCTTGCAGAAGAGGGAAGGGTGTCGAACCAACATGGACATATTTGTTACTCCTAAAAACATCCACTTGCCAAATTTGGTTCCATTTGTTTGATCAGTTTTCGAGATGTGCAGAAATTTGTGTTTCATTTGTATGGGACCCCTCCCTTGCAGAAGGGGGAGGGGTCTCGAACTATCTTAGTCACCTTTCCCGGCCCCTAAAACCCCTATATACAAAATTTCACGCCGATCGGTTCGGTAGTTTCCAAGCCTATATGAATCAGACAGACAGACAGACAGACAGACAGAGCTGCATTTTTATATGTTTAGATGAACCCCTCCCTCACAGAAGAGGGAGGGAAGTCGAACCACTTGTTACCTCTAAAAACATTTACATACCAAATTTGGTTGTATTTGGTTGATTGGTTTTCGAGCTGTGCGAAATTCGTGTTTCATTTGTATGGGACCCCTCCCTTGTAGAAGAGGGAGGGGTGTCAAACCATTATGGACATTTTTGTTACCCCTAAAAACATCCACCCACCAAATTTGGTTCTATTTACTTGGTTAGTTCTCGAGATGTGTAGAAATTTGTGTTTCATTTGTATGGGACCCCTCCCTTCCAATGGAGGGAAGGGTGTCGAACCAACATGGACATTTTTGTTACTCTTAAAAACATCCACTTGCCAAATTTGGTTCCATTTGCTTGGTTAGTTTTCGAGATGTACAGAAATTTTTGTTTCATTTGTATGGGACCCCTCCCTTCCAGAAGAGGGAAGGGTGTTGAATCAACATGGACATATTTTACATATTTTTTACTCCTAAAAACATCCACATGCCAAATTTGGTTCCATTTGCTTGGTTAGTTTTCGAGATGTGCAGAAATTTGTGTTTCATTTGCATGGGACCCCTTTCTTCCAGAAGAGGTAAGGGTGTTGAATCAACATGGACATATTTTACATATTTGTTACTCCTGAAAACATCCTCATGCCAAATTTGGTTCCATTTGCTTGGTTAGTTTTCGAGATGTGCAGAAATTTGTGTTTCATGTGTATGGGACCCTTCCCTTGCAGTAGAGGGAGGGGTCTCGAACTATCTTAGTCACCATTCCCGGCCCCTAAAACCCCTATATACAAAATTTCACGCCGATCGGTTTGGTAGTTTCCAAGCCTATATGAATCAGACAGACAGACAGACAGAGCTGCATTTTTATATGTTTAGATTAAAACAAATAGTAGAGGGAATTGCAACGCTACTCTTACAAAACTTTGAGGCACCAAAAGGTGCCAGTTCCTGATTATTCTTGTTTACTGGTAAGTCCGTCGAGAATTCCAGCTATTTTAGTATTTTGCAGTAGCCATGTACTACTAACAGCCACCAGCATTACGGGAGAAACCGGCACGAGATGACCGGTACTATTTTGTCTTCCCTCCTTTTAGCTGCTAACACCTAGCTTCCGTATGTAACCGGTACGGTTTAGTAATGAAACTGATGGGGTGAGATGTTCGAACGGTACGTTTTATACCAAGGCTTCGTCAGTTAGTTGGAAAGAAGGAGTGGCTAAGTAGATAATGAAATGACAAGGAACGTAAATAAGCATCGGAAACAGAAAGTGACAACAACGATAACAACAAAGTCAGATCGATTGTATCTGTTAGTGTCGACTGTGCTTGGGTAGTGATTGGCTGCGTGGTATGATTTAGACAATCGATATTAATTACCAATTTTTCAATAGTGTATCTCAAACAATAGTTTGTTTTTGTTACATAAATTTAACCGTAAAAGAATTTCTGATCGATTGATGCCAAAACCTCGAAAACCTGATTATAGATGACTGCAAAATAAGCGCTCAAAACCTGACCACTTTTCCCTGGTTTTCTCTGGTTGAGTTACTAGATTTTCAAATTCAGGTGTCTAACTTCGATATAGACGTTAGTCAACGTCAATAATTCAAGACGCTCAAATAGGATTTCGAAATCAGGACATGTAATGCTAAATCCGGTCGGAAGGTATCCCTACTGAATGAGCTTTTTTTTCAATAAAAATTGTTCGTTTATTTGCCCATTTCAGTATTACAACTTTACAAAGACTTTTCATTTTTTTTCTGTATACTTTCCTAACCCACATTAATTTAACTTACATTCTAACATTTTCGTATTCTTTCATTACATTAACAAAATAAATCAAAACTTTTCTTAACCACAGTTTAAGAAAATCCCAAAACATTTTCTAAAAGTTTTCCGATTATTCCACCTCGCATCTTTTATCGATTTTTTGAAATAGAATAAACTATTATTTGCTTCCCCTGAAATACCCCATGCCAATGTATGCATTCCTAGCCATGAGATTGCGTAATTTTGCTGATTTTTGACGTTTATTATCCTTTGTAGTAAATGGTCAAAATGTTCAATTTCATCATCATCATCCTTTTTCGCATGATATTTTTAACCCATTTTCTAATTGCTTCTGATTTTTTACATTCACGAATTCTATGTAAATTGTTATCTGGAGCACAACAGGTTTCACAGTCAGCATTGGTTACATTACCAATTTTATATTCGACTAGTTTTTTTTTGTTCGGAATAATATCGTTAGCTAATTTATAAACACTTGATTTTTCAGCCGACAGTAGAAAATTTTGGTTAAAATTGTCCCACGCAATATCCCACTAGATTCCAGGAAACCGATTTTCTGCTCCAACAGTAATATGTTTATCGTCAATCAACTTCCAGTATATTGCTTAGAAAAAGTTTGCTTGAACTAAATGTAGAAAAAACGCAACCTAAAAATTTTGTCGAAAAAGAACAGGACCAAATATTATCAATAGGAAAAAAACTGTAGAAAATTGTGGAGGTAAAAGAATTACTTCATTGATCATTACAACACAATAACCCACAAGGCTAATAACCCTCTAGGCTTTATGAAGCGCTTTTGTTTCAGGACCCGTATGCCGTCATAACACTATATTAGCCTATTTGAGATCAATACTGGAAAACTGCAGCGTTGTTTAATCAGCCTTTAGAATCACACACGGAGCAAGAATAGAATCAGCACAAAAACAATTTCTATTGTATGCCCATCGTAGATTGGGCAAGACATGATTTCCCCTCCTATCACATAAAGCATGTTGCCCTTAAACATAAAATAATTTCGCAGTTTACGTAAAAACTTTTTTCGACGTGGGCCTACGTCTTTGTTTTCTATACTGGTATGCATTCTGTAATATTGGAAATGAAACTGGCAAATGTTGCGTCAGATTTCAAACGTTAATAACAGCATAGCCACATGATGGATAACAATAACCAATATGTTGTTGGATAGATAAAATGTTGAACAACTTTGTAATTCGCAAGCTATCATTGTTTTTTCATTGCAAGTGGTGTGATAAAAAAAAGTGTCAAGGTCGAATTTGCGTGAACAATGAACCAATCAAAGCATTTCTAGCACAGACGACATGTATCAATATAAAAAAATTTAACAGTCTCTCCGTCCCAATAGGTCCATTTATGTTTGCTTCCATGAACCTAGACTAATTTGATATCTCGAAGGTAAAAGTTTTTCGAAAAGTTCGAAACAACCCCTTTCCTTGAACAATTTCTAAACCTGCTGTTAGAGCGTAATAGAAACTGATGTCTTGAAAGAAAAAAAAAGTAAAAGCAACAGTACCGTAGGGTATATGTTGGGCAGAGCGCCGGTAGTTTCTCGTCGTCTATTATTGCAGCGGGCACGACTTCTATTCGCATGCAAACAAAACTGCAATGCTGCTACTGATGGTGATTGAAAATTTATCTTATGAATATGACTGCCACAAAAACCATAAATTACTCAACGAGAACTAAACATTTTGGCAACGGTTAAAAGTTACTTTTATTTATTTTTATCTTCGATATTCACTAAATAATCGTGACCGACACAATATCGAGCGAGTAAGTTCCTAATAGTACTAATTTATAGAAGAGCCGGCGAGTGCTTATGACTTTTTGTCCATTTACTAAGATCTATTCAGAATCTTTTTTTTAATATATCAACATTGTGAGATTTTTTTTACTTTTAACTTAACGAATAAAATAATATACTTATATTAGCTGTTCTCGTAGTACAGTGAAGGTAATTGTTGGCAAATGTAACAAACTTGTAAGCCAGAAAAAATGAATCTTTTTAAACTTTAACTTCGTTGTAATCGGAATATATATAGTTTGCTTGTCTTTCAGTCACGCGCACGACAAACAAAAGTTACTCAAATTGTCTTTCTCCCAAGCAAACTCTGCATCTGAGGTACACTAAAGTTTGTTATTTTTTTGTGTGTAGCAACGCAAACACTCCTGTTCTGACTACAAGTTACCTTTGCCTTTAGTCCTCCACTCACCTCCTCTCGCCTGGGATGGAGCCAGTCGTATGAAAATCAAAGCTAACTGCGTCTTAACTAACATTCGGCACACGTGTTAAATTAGCACATGGCTCTAGGTTCTAAAGCAGGTGCCTTGGTATAAACCGCCAAAAACGTAATAGTTGAACTGATAAAAGTTTCAATAACAAATTTACGCGAATAATGAACCAATTACATGCGAGCATTCCTAGCACAGACGACATTAATGGACACCATCTGTTCTCTGTGATATTCTCTGTATCAATATCGAAAGACAGAGTCTCCTCGTCCCAATAGATCGATTTGTTTTTGCTTCCATGAGCTTAAACTAATATGATGTCTCGAAGGTAAAAGTTTTCCAAAAAGTTTGAAACAATCCCCATTCTTGAACAATTTCTAAGCCTGCTTTCAGAACCCAACAATAACTGATGTCTCGAAAGAAAACTTGCCTGTGAAAGCAACAGTACCAGTGGAGTAAAGAACCGCCGGTCTCTCGTCTATGATTGCAGCGGTACTATGCGTATTGCAGTGGTACACTTTTGTATGTACATTTCTTTACATGTGCTATCGAGGAAAAGCTGCAATGCTGCTGTTGATGGTGATTGAAAGTTTATCTCATAAATATGATTACCATATTACTCAACAAGAATTGTAAATTTTTGCAACGGATATTTATTTAATTTTATCTTCGATATTCACTAAATAAGCGTGACCGGATAGTATCGAAAGAGTAAATTCCACAAATACACATTTATAGAAGAGTAAGAGCCTGCGCATGCTTGAGAATTTTTTGTTTATTTACTAAGATTCATTAGGAATTTCTTTTTACATTTCAAAATTGTTACATGATATATTATTATTCGATAATAAACGTATATTAGCTGTCTTCGTAATACAGTGAGTGTAATTGTAGGCAAATGAAAAAAATTCCAAGCGAAAAACAAAAATGGAATTGTTGATTGCTACGATTTTTTGCTGGAACTTGTTAATAATTTTGTTTAAAATATCTTCTTATGTATGCCAATTAACGAACCTTTCTAAGGGCTCCCATATTATTTTCAAAGTAAGATACTTATTATAGAATTGATTCAATCAGAGTTAAATAAGACAAAATCATTCATTTTGATAACGTAAGCATAATGGGGTTTGGTTTTTGAGGATATAGAGTTAATTCTGACTTTGACGCATTACGAGAAATGCTTGGTGCTTCTTCAACAAGCACGATATGCTTGTGCCTTGTCAAATACATGTTGTTTGCACGAAAAAATACTACAGGCATAATATCGTTAGATATAAACGATATTCTTTCGAGTGTTGTTGAATATATTTCGAAAAATTGATTTCCAGGGTGGCTGAAAATCAAAATACGTACAGTCACTGAGCAAACACATTGATTCTGTCAGCAGACTCTGTATATTTTGTAACAAAAAATTCCCTGATTACAGTGTTTAGTACCACGTCACCATTTCATACAACCCTAGGGCTGTATACCTTGTAGTATTTCGAAAAAAGCCGTCAAGATCACCAAACTGCAAGAACATGGGTTAGACTTGATAGATGTATTGAAAATTTAGATTATTACTCTAAGTTAATACGAAATTAAGGGCAAGATGACAAAAGTGGCAAATAGATTTTTTTTTGTATGCCTGAAGGGCATTGGGTAGAAAGCGCCACTGCGACAGGAATGTTTGTCTTTTGTGGCTGGTCCCGATTACTTTACACAGATTACAAGATGCTCGAACTCATTGATGGAGTTGAGCTAGTTGGTTGTAAGCCTGTGCCCCAATCCGGAACTACATGGTTGATGAAACCTGTGACCGTTTTGGGATTGGTGCTCCATACATGGTATGGAGTTGAGAGGTAACTTCCAAAGAAGTTAAACCTCGATGAAGCAAGAGCCCCGCAAAAGCAAAGCAAATGCGCTGAGCTCTCAGGTTCAGCGTTGCAAAAGCGACAATAGTCGGTTAGGACTTTGCCGATTTTCTTTAAATGATAAAGAGCAGGACAGTGTCCAGTGAGAAGTCCCGTGATGATGCGTAGTTCACTACGAGTTAAACTAAGTAGCCGTTTGGTAACCGTAGGGTTAGGGTAGATAAACTGTTTAGCTTGCCTGCATCCCTGCGCATGTTGCCATTGAGATGCTATCTTTAGCTTTTCCCATGTACTTAGTTCGCCTTTAATGGCGGATGTGGAAGTACCCAAAAACGGTTCCGGTCCAATGAATTGCTGAGCAGATCCTTGTCTTGCGAGGCTGTCGGCATGTTCATTTCCCTCGATTCCGCAGTGACCGGGTACCCAAAGTAGCATAACTTTGTTGAGGCGGGAGAGTTCCCTGAGTGTTGCGATGCACTCCCAGACTAGTCTGGAGACACATGTAGCAGACTTTTATGCCTTTAGTGCCGCCTGACTGTCCGAAAAGATTCCGTTTTTCGCATGTCTATATTTGCGATGTAGACATGTTATAGCACAGATATATATTGCGTATACCTCCGCCTGAAAGACGGTTGGCCACTTACCCATTGAGATAGTGGCCTTTAGACCTGGTCCGTAGATCCCTGAACCAGTCTGGGGTCCGATTTTTAAGCCATCCGTGTAGAAGCGGATTGTGCCCGATGGAAGACTCGGCCCTCCATTGTTCCACATGGAGCGATCTGTGTCGATCACTATATATGGAACTTCCATGTTTGGCTTCGCTTCCATCCAGTCCGAGACTGTTGTTACTAAAGGTGTCAGCTTTAACTCCTTTAGGATGCTTAGGTGACCCGTTAGGTCACCTTCGAGCATCGTTGTATTTCTTTGCAGCCTTAGTGCGCCAAGCTCTGCTTCCTTCTTCACATGGAGATGTAGAGGAAGTAAGCAAAGCAAGGCCTCCAAGGCTGCTGTCGGTGTTGTGCGCAGGGCACTGATAACTGAGAGACAGGCCAATCGTTGGACTTTGGTAAGTTTCGCCTGAGCTGTCTTTTCATTTACTTTAGGCCACCATGCGAGGGCTGCGTAGGTTATACGTGGCCGAGTAATGGTGATGAAAGACCAGAGCGCTAATTGTGGTTTTAGCCCCCAGGTCTTGCCAAACAGTGTACTGCAAGCCCAGATAGCTGAAGTTGCCTTCTTGATAGCGTAGTCTAGGTGAGCCGTCCAGTTCAGCTTCTTATTTGGTCTCATTACTGAAACATAGTCTTACCCCATTCAGTAGCGGAGGAATGATTGTGTGCATTCTTCGCTTGGTAAATGGTATAAAAACCGTTTTAGCGGGGTTAATGTTCAGCCCTTCTTCTGAGCACCACTGAGAGGTGGTGTTAAGTGCCGTTTGCATACGACTAGATAGAGTTGCATCACATTTTCCCTGAACAATAAGGACTATATTATCAGCATATCCAATGACTTCGAAGCCCAGCTGTGATAGCTTGGTTGGGAGAACGTCTACCACCAGTGACCATAGCAGTGGAGAGAGAACTCCTCCTTGAGGACACCCTTTCACTGCCCCTACTGTGACAGACGTATCCCCCAATGCAGCTGTGATCTTCCTGCTCGAAAGCATTGCTTGGATCCAGCTCATTGTAGTATCGTCGACTCTTTTATTTTGTAGAGCCGTGTAAATTGATGCAAAGGACGTGTTATCGAAAGCTCCCTCAATATCAAGAAAAGCGCAGACCGCTGTCTCTTTATATTTCAAGGACTTCTCGATCTTCGTCACTAGGCGATGCAAAGCGGTTCCAGTAGATTTACCCTGTTGATAAGCATATTGATGCTTGTGTAAGGGTAACTCCTTCAGAAACTCACTGCGGATGTAGTTGTCCGTAATTTTCTCCATCAACTTGAGAAGAGTTGACGTCAGACTTATAGGTCTGAAAGCTTTGGGCAATGTTTTGTCTTTTTTGCCCGGCTTTGGTATAAACACCACCTTAACGTTCCGCCAGTTGACCGGGATATGTCCCATAGTAAAGCTGGCTCGAAAGAGGCTGATGAGTTCGGACATAACGACTCCGTCCGATTTTCGTAGAAAGATTGGTAGAATGCCATCCGGTGCTGGTGACTTCATAGGCTCAAGAGAGCTTAGTGCCCAGTTGATAGAAGTCTCCGTGAAAATTCTACGAGCGAGCGCTGTGGAGTCACGTGACGTTATGCGTCTGGATTCGAGGCTCTGTAACTCTTCGACGTTCGAACCGGAGATTGCTGTCGATCCAGGAGAGTGAATGTTCATAAGAACATCCAGCGTTTCCTTGGTGGTGACAGTCAGACTACCATCTTCCTTTTTCAACTGCCCAAGACCATTCGTGTGATCTTTGGACATCGCTTTTTGCAGTCGCGTTGCCTCAGGTAGAGTCTGAATGTCTTCACAGGATCGAATTCTAGACCTCCTTTTGGCTTTGCGTAGCTCAGCGTTGTATTTTGTAAGGGATGCTCTATAGGCTTCCCAGTTGGACGTGATTTTAGCCCTGTTGAACAAGCGTCTAGCTTCCCGACGAAGGTTGCTGAGAGTTTCATTCCACCAGGGCACATCACGGCAGACTGTTCGATTTGTTAACGGACAGTTTGACATAAAAGCTTCCGTGATCCTGTGCTGTAGGTCACTTGCTGCGATGTCCAGTTCACCTGGAGTTCGAATATTTTGGTGGCAGGATGTTCTCGAATTGACCAAATGTTCCTTAAAAGAGTTCCAGTTGGTTTTCTTAGGATTCCTGAAATGTTCTCTTCTCAGAGGAGTAGCCTCGACGTCAAATCTGATGTGTCTATGGTCTGATAAACTGGGTTCATCAGAGACATGCCAGTTCTTGACTTTCTCCGTTATCGAGGCGCTACATAGAGTGAGATCTAGGACCTCTTGTCTAATAGCATTACTGAAAGTTGGCTCGTTTCCCACATTGCATACATTAACATTGTTAGAAGTAAGGTATTCAAGAAGGTACTCACCTCGAGTGTTGACATCCGAGCTGCCCCAGACTGTGTGATGCGCGTGGCATCGCAGCCGACGATGAGTGGCTTGTTGATGCTTTGGCAGTATCGCACAAGTACTGCGACTTCGAATGGCAGTATATCATCCTCGTCCCCCGGGAAGTAAGCGGAGGCAACAACCACTTCTTGAGTGCCGTTGGTTGTCGGGACTTCCACCGCAATGGCAACCAAATCCCGTTGGATGAACTCTGTAATGGGAACAAATTTAATGTTTCTGTTCAGCAGAATTGCAGTCCTGGGATTTGACTGATGATTACAATAGACCAACTTACTGTTTGTGTTGGCTAAGCCAAGGATCCTGGTGTCGTGGACCCATGGTTCCTGGATCAGCGCCACGGATAGCTGATCCTTGGTGAACCTCCGGCAAAGAACAGCAGAGGCGCGCTTTGCGTGATGGAGGTTCACCTGAACGCAGCGTATGCTGCTCATTTTGTTGGCAGCGCGTCCTTCGTCGGATCTAGTTGAGATCCGATTGGCGGACGGTTGCCATCAGCGGTGACGCTGGGATGGGTAGTCTGCATACCCTCAGCAACAGGCTCCCGTTGCAGCAGACAGTAGGCGACAGAAGTGCTACTCTCACGTTTAGGCGGCGGAATTTGGCTCTGAGGGTCGCGACTGTTCAGATGCTCACGCTTACTCCTCTTTCGATTTTTCGGCGGAACCTTCTTCGCTATCGCGGGAGTGCGTCGAGCAGGTGGTAGCGGTACACTCCCTGAGGGAGTCTCCGAACGTACCGAACGTACGGCAAATAGATTTACATAACGAAAATAAATTCTTGGAAAACACCTGGCGATTTCCAGGGTGCTATTTTCTCTACAGAAAAGGTCCTGAACCCGAAGTTAGCATTTTATAGAACAACTACAGAGCTTTTATTTGGCATAATATCCAAATGCATCTTTTGGAAACTGACTAAAAAGGACTTGAGTTTTCCTTGACTTCAAGAAAAGCATCAAACAAGGTAAAAGATATTTCGATATGACGATTGCGAAAATAAATAATTCCAACCGAGCTTCTACTTATCCGTGGAGCAAATAAAATCGTTATTCGTTATTAAAATGGTGCTTTGATGAACGTTAAAGAACATCATGAGTATAAATTGTAAAGCATTAGTGTTCGAATTCGTGATTTTTTTAAATGATTGTTAATTTTCATTGATACAACAGCAAACAGAGTAACATGATTTTTTGGCCAACACTCTGGAAAAAAGCGAAGAATGAGACCGATGACAATGAATTTGAAAAATAATCAAATTAAAAAGATGAACATGAATTTCAAACAATAACTTACTTCAATTGCTTTAACAAAACTCGAAATATTTCAGTCTTTCCGCAACCGTCTCATCGATATCGGCTTTTACAAGGTTTGATACTTTTCTTGAAACCTAGTGAAAAGTCAAGAAAAAGTTTAGTCCTTTTTAGTCAGTTTCCAAATGATGCATCTGGATTTGATATCAAATAAAAGCTCTTTAGTTGTTTTATAAAATGCTACCTTCGGGCGCTGGATGTTTTCTGTAGATAAAATAGGACTCCGAAAATCGGCAAGTATTTTTCCAGAAAAAATTTTTTTTTTCGATATGTAAATCTATCTGTCACTTTTGTCATCTTGCCCTTAAGTTCGTATTAACTAAGAGTAATAATCTAAATTTCAAGTAAATCTATCAAGTCTATCCCAAGTTCTTGCAGTTTTGGTGATTTTGACGTCTTTTTTCGAAAAAAAAAATCTTCAAGGAACGTTTTACCCCACATTGCGTATCTTCTAGTAAAGTAGGTAGTTCTGGTAAGATACAGTGATAATCCAAATTTTCAATAAAATCTATTAGGACTAGCAGGAACTATAGTGAGTTTAGTGATTTTGACGGTTTTTTGAAAAAAAACCTTCTAGGGCCGTTTTTCCCCATTTGGCACACTTGGCTTATACATGACATTAAAGCTCTTGAGTTGCTCTACAAAACGCCATATTCAGATATTTTTTCTAGCGATGTTGAAAAGAGTAGGATGACCCTGAACATTGACAATTTTTAAAAGGAAAAAGCGTTTTTTTTTCGTAAATATACCTCTTTGCCATATATTGCGACCATGCGTTTTGAAGTACTCTTAGTATAGAATAATACCACAAATTTTCAGGAAAATCCATCAAGTCTAGCAGGAGTTATTGCACTTTTTAGTATTTAAACGTTTTTGGACATATCATTTTCAAGGGCCGTTTTAGCCCACTTAACCTCAATGGAAAAAATTGAAATTTTGCAAAACTTCCTACCTTGAATAGACAAACAAACGCTGAGAATTTCAACCCAATCGGAGAAAATCAGAACAACATGCTGTTGCACCTCTCGTATTGCGAGCTTATTATAATTGCGAGCTTATCGTAGCAATTGAGGATTGCAACAATTTTCGTTGAAAATAATCAATAATTTTGTTTGCCATAGCTTCTAATTTTTCAACACCAGTAAGTCTATATAATTCGAGTGTATCAAACCAAGGAGGACGCTTCAAAATCATTTTCAGAATTTAATTCTGAATCCTTTGAAGCGTTTTCTTCCTTGTTAAACAACAACTTGACCAGATCGGTACAGCATAAAGCATTGCTAGTCTAAAAATTTGTTTGTAAATCAAAAGTTTATTTTTTAAACAAAGTTTGGAATTTCGATTAATGTGAGGTTAGTTACAAACATCTCGTATATTTGATACACTTTGCTTGGATACTCTCAATGTGCTCTTTGAAGATAAGTTTTTTATCGTAAATTAGTCCCAAGTACTTAACCTTGTCAGACGAACTTAAAATAACCCCATTCATCTTGACAACGTGATTATTGTTTGGCTTGAGGAAAGAAGCCCTAGTCTTATGGGGAAAAATTATTATTTGAGTTTTAGAAGCATTGGGAGAGATTTTCCACTTTTGCAAATAAGAAGAAAAAATATCTAAACTTTTCTGCAATCGACTGCATGTGACACGAAGACTTTTTCCTTTTACGGAAGTGCTTGTGTCATCGCAGAACAATGACTTTGGGCATCCTGAAGGCAAATCAGGAAGATCTGAAGTGAATATGTTGTACAGGACTGGACCCAAGACTGAACCTTGAGCACAGAACGGAAGGTCAACTTCGGGTATATGATCGAACAGAAAGTGCACACAAAAAGGACTGAAAAATGACAATTGAATTTTCTGTGCTCTCGGGCAATATTTATTTGTCGTGTACGTTTATGCCGCTTTGCCAGTGGTATAATGTGGCATAATTTATTCGATGTTTTGAATTGACGGTTATTTCAACAGTTTAACCCGTTTAATACAATCTATTACGTTCGATGCAAAAACGTTTTGGGTGAAATTCGCAATTATTCACATTTTTCACATTGTGGAGTTTGTCATATTACAATAGTGTAACGAAGGTATTGTAATCGACAAATGTTGATTTGAAACACGAACAACAATCAATGTTATTGAAAAATCGTGCGTTTTAAAACGTTAATGTTGCAATTCTTCCATTTACAATTGTACCATGTGTCATAGACGGCTATTTTTGAAAATTGTTAAAATTTAAAATGCAGCTCGTGAGTTTTTTTTTTTTCAACTAAAGAAAGTACTTTGAGTTTTTAAAAATCATGGCACAGATGGATTTTTTATGGGGTATCGTTAAACCATATGGATTATCATCCGTTTATGGTTATTGATTATGCGGGATGGAGATTGAAAAAAACCGCACATACCTGCTATTCAAAACAAATCATCGTTTTACTCACAAATCTGGTATCTGTGCTGACAACCGAAAGTGACAACCTTACAGAACACTAAAAAAGGATCCCAAGAGGTTCGTTTCAAGGGGTTTCGAAATGCGTCGTAACCTGAGAATACTCCGAAGTAATCAATGTCATTTTTTTCGAGTAATCAAAGGTAACCATCAACAATCAATGACAAATAAACTCAAGTACGAGTAATAAAAATTTATTTTTTTATTTATTCACTTTTCGGGTTTCTTGCATGCATTTGAATGTCGTTCCATTTTGACATAAGAGCGCTTTTTAGATGGATGAGGGCCCAACTAACAAATCTATCAGGAAATCTATCAGATTTTGAATTCTGATAGACAACCTGCAGAGTTCGATCAGTAAGATAATTTTTGAAATTTTTATAGGAAAAACTGGAAAATTAAAAGTTTACAACTTCGCAATCAAACCTTTAGCAGCTCCAGTGGAATAACCTTCAGATTTGTTAGCTCGTATCATACTAGTAACTCTGAGCAATTGATGAGTAGTGGAATGCCCATGGCGAAATCCAAACTGTTCATTTGCAAAAATTGAATTTTCGTTGATGTGTGACATCATTCTGTTGAAAATAATTCTCTCAAACAGTTTACTAATTGAAGAAAGCAAACTTGAAAGCTGGGAAAATATGCAAATTTGAAAATCAGAAAGGCTCTAATTTTACTCAAAAAACGAGCATTTTTTCTAAGCAAATCGTAATACGTAATTTTGGCGTGCGTTACGTTTCTTTACAATGGTAGAGGGGCTAGGTGTCTTTTCTCGTAGCACTCGTCTTCAAAAAGCAATAACAAATTTTCAAACATGCTTTTTATTTTGAAAATGACCAGTCTGATGACATTCATTCGATTGGAAAAGAAATGTTGAAGTTTGATTCTTTCTCTGCGAATATCAAGAGCAGCTACAAAACGAAATTATTTCCCATCGAGGAAGACATTCGTTTACCATGACCTGATCCAAGCCAATAACGTACCGCACCAATCTCCCGAATCCGGTGCGGGCTAGGTTTTTACTCTAGCTGCAAGCTTAGTCCCGTTCTGTCTGAACGTGAGTAAGCGTGTATGTGTGTTTGGGGATGCACGCGCGGGTCTGGGATTCACGACAAAAAGCATTAGTTTGCGCACGATTATTCTGCGTGAGACATGATTAACAAGACAAGATATAATAATAAAAATTTTATAAAGTCCAGCGAGCGCGCATTTAACAGTGCAAGACTGCGGGCCCGGGCAGCAGCAAGCAACAAAACGCTCGCTGCTGAGGGTGGGATAAAAATATGAACCCGCACGAAGAGGCAAAATATAACGTAACGCTGAACGGCAACAATACGGCTGCTGCTGCAGCCGCTCCCAGAATCCTCGGCCAAATCCTCCTCTGCGCCCTTTCCGTCCTCGTCACAGCAGCTGCAGCAGAGAACGTGTTCACCGAAGAAAACGTGATTCTGATCCACGGCGATGCCCCACCGGGCCCGTGTGTGTGACTCCCATCACCCACTCTCCGCCATCCAGTGTCCTTCCCAATCGATTTCGTAGTCGAATCAGCAGCAGCAGCAGCCTCCAGTGGGTCGCATCGCTCGCTCGTAACGCGAAGCAATCGTTCAGAGTGGAGTAAGTTCTAATTAGTGAGCTGAGCTGAACAATTTTCCGTGCCGAATCTTTCCCGCAAAGTGGAGATTCGTTTTTTTTTTTGTTCGTTCGTCTTGTTTTGTTGAGCGAAAAATTGATATTGTTGATTCTGGGTAGTGGTTCTAGGCGTGCCGATGCCAGTTGGGTGTAATCACAGCAGCAGCAGCAGCAGCAAAAAGTGCACCATTGAAAAGGGTATTATTTTTCACTTAGCGAGCTAGTTAATGATCGGAAGGCATGGGAAAATTTTTCAAACTTAGTTGTCTAGGTTGATCATAGGGGTTTTGGACGTACATCAACGGAGCAAACTTTAGCTTGCAATTTAACTTTTTTCTAAATCAACCAAGTCGAACCAAGTCGGCTTGATGTTCTGGAATCAATTAGACGTTGTTCGGGGCATAATTTCTGGTTTTGATGTCAATTACCGTGCAAACACTGATTCTAGAAAGCAATCAACAGCTGATATTTAATTGACTATTTTGTCATTCTTGATTTTTTGACTTTTATATCATTTTTAATTGTTTTTAACAGTTTTATCAGTTTTGCAATTCTGTGACACAATAACATTTTCGTCAGTTTTTGATGATGTTGACATGAAGCGTAATTTGGAAAATCTATGAAATTTTCGTGTTTTTGGCTATTTTTGACATTTTTGTTGTTTTTTATCACTTTTGTAATTGGTACATTAACATTTTTAACAATTTCTACAGTTTTTTAGATTTAAGACATTTTTATAACTTTTTTTTCCCTGATTCCTCCACGATCGGACCGGTTCCATTGTTTAGGTAATCTATTGTAGTTTAAAAAAAATAAATGTTTCGGAAATGAGCTTGTTTAGATAAAAATGTTTTAATTTTTTTAACTAATTTCCAAAAATAAAATTATTTTTAAAGTGTACATTTTTTTGGAAAGACAAATCGTTATCTACATTTTGCCAAATACGTCACACCTATCAAACAAACCGTTTTGGCCCTAAAAATATTTGTAATCATCCATACCTTCCCAAAATGGCATTTTTAAATGGCTTCTCAAACATGAGTCGTGTTCTAAAAAATCAAACCAATAGCGCAGAATGGCATCGTTTGCCCATAGAAACGTCTATGATCGTTGAAAAAATATTAAAACTGAACCATTATTTGTGGAACTGTTCTTTTGTTTTATTCGAAAAATATCTAGTTTAGCGTAAATATTCAATGTTTCTTCTGTCTGAATATTTCTATTACACACACCGTAAGGCAAGTTGTACCACCTATCTGTAATTGGGTAGCATTTATTTGGCTCTGAATAATTTGTAAATATTATTACAGGTATTTTTTTCTAAATTTTTGTAAAAATACCGAAAATACCGCTTTTGAGCCATTTCTTCGGTGCTTCGGTATTGAAAAAATATCGATTCTACCGGTTTCGCCGGTAATAATGTCTATATAATATTCTAAAAATCCGTGAAATGTTTCTAAACTTTCTCAATAATGTTTCAAAAAATCCTGTAAGGTTACAAGTGTCTCCAGAATGTTTTCAACATGCTTCAGAAATGTTTCAAAGGTGTTTCAAAGTTGTTTAAAGCATATCCCAATGACCCAAAAAATTTTGGAAAATGTCTCTTAATCGTCCTTAAATTTTCGCAAGTATTTAAAAAATAGCTGAAACTTGTTGCGAATACGTTCTCAAAGCTTTTCTCGGAATAAATTCAAAATTGTCAAACAAGGTTTTTAAGATATTTTTTAAAAATCCTAGTGCTGTCATCAGAAAGCTTGCAATTTGTTCTAGAAATGTCTCGCAAATACTTCAATCATATTTTTTACGTGTTTCAGAGAGGTCACAAATATCCTCAATATGTTTTAAAACTGGCTTCAATATGTTACTAAAATGTTTCAAAATTCCGATTCGGAACTTGACCTTCTGTTTTTTATACACAGACGTCGCAGCCGACTGTTTAGTGTACATGACCAATGCGGGGCTAACGCTACGATCCTACTGACACTAACAGTCTCTCCCGAGCCAAGACTCGAACCTACGACGACTGGCTTGTTATGCCAGCATCGTACCTCTAGACCATCTGGGAGATGAAGATTTTCAATATGTCTTAGAAAAATATCTGGGAAAATATGGTCACTGAACTATTCCAAAATTAGCATATAAAATTCTCAATAATTCTGAAAATAATAAAAACAAAAAATCTAGAAATTGTGCTCCATATGTGTTTTTTAATATTCTTCAACTTAAAAGTGACCCAATATCTTGAAGGGAAAGTCTCTTGGATATCCTAGAATAATATCAAAAATATTTCTAAAGTGCTCGATAATAATTGAAAATGTTGCAAATCTATGTAATGTTTTATAAGTGTCTCGAAAATGTTTTTAAATGTCTCAAAATGACCTAAAATACGGCTCAAATTTATCTCAAAAGTGTTCTCAAATTGTCTCAGTATGTTAAATTATGTCTATAGAATGTTTTAAAAAGCCACAAAAACGTACTGTTTCAATACTGTTGCAAAAAATCTCAAGGAAGTCTCAAAAGTGTTTCCAGAATGTTTTCGAAATGATTCAGAAATGTTTTGGGAGTGTTCCCAAATTGAAGAAATGGCTTGCAATTGTGATAAATATATTTTAAAATATTCGAGTAATGTATCAAAAGATTTCGATACGGTCTCAACTTTTCCGCGGAATATTATCGAAATTGTTCCGAATACGTTTCAAAATTTACTCGAAAAAAGTAAAAAAAAAAAATTTATCGAACTATACTCACCCTTTTCTGAAAGCTGTTGCAACAATGTTTAAAAAAATTTTGGAAACATCTCAAAATATTTATCAGCGCATTACAAAAACGTCGTGAAGTGGTTTCAAGACTCAGATATCAATGATTATCAGAAAATGTTTCAAAAGTGTTGAAAAACGTCTCAAATTGTTTTTTGAGTGAGAAAGATCATAAATATGTTAAAGCAAAGCCTCAAAAATATGTTCTTCAAATGTTCAAAGAACATTTGAAATATGTGCGCGAAATGTTATAAAAATATTTTAAATCTATCTCAGAAATGTTTCTTAAAAGTTTTCAAAATCTGTACCAGGGTGTATCCACAGTACTTAAAATATGTTTTAAAAATTTTTCAAAACTTTAATCAGAATATTCCAAAAAGTCTTGAAGCAGGTAAAAAATGGCTCGAAAATGTTCAAAATATGTTTTACTAATGTTTCAGAGTTGTTTCAAACCTAGCTTAACAATGATGCGAAAAAGTTCCAATAAGGTTTTTGAAATGTTTTCGAAGACGTCTCAACATTATTTCAAAAACACTCTAAAAATCGTCCCAAGCTTTCCCCAAAATGCTTAAAAATATTTTGAAATTGTTTTTAGAATGTTTTAAAACTATTTCAAAAACTGATACACGTCTGACAAAAATGTTTCCAGAATGTTCTGAAGATGATTCAGAAATGGTTTTAAAATTAAGAGAATATTTGTTCCTAAAGTGTTCCAAAATTCCAATTGAATGCGGTAAAATGTCTAAAAAATGTTTTAAAAGGTACCCCGTCATGTGTCGTCAGATTCTTTCAAACATGTTTTAGAATAATTTAATGAGTGATTCGAAATTGAATCAATGATGTCTCAGAAAAAAATCTTTATTGAGACTCAAAAATTTATTTTCAATCTCGAAAATGTGTTGTTTAAAATTACTCGAAATTGTTGTAATTACGTTACAAACATGTTTCAATAATGGAAATATTCATGTTTAAATAATGTATCGAAAATGGTAAATTTCAAATGAAATACGGCTTTTTCAGTCTTAAGGGTGTATCAAAACGCTACTATGTCTTATGTCCGACATTTCGGCCTTTGGTGTTGGCCTTCCTCAGGGGAAAGTTGTACCGTTTTTCGTTCAGCGTACAAAGCTTTACGATATGTTGTCATAGCTATCGATAGGTTCTCCTTCAAAGTACCGCATCACAAAGCACGATGCGTTGGTGAATTTAATACGTTTCCTTGGGCTTTTTATCGCACCTCTGGTAACACCAAGATGAACTCTAACTTACAATTTTTTCGATAGAAACAAAGGCCGAAACGTCGGAAATAAGACATAGTAGCGTTTTGATACACAATGAAAGCCGTATTTCATTTGAAATTTAACATTTTCGATACACTATTTGAATATGAATATTTCCATTATTGAAAAATGTTTGTAACGTAATTACAACAATTTCGAAAAAGCCGTATTTCCCTTGAAATTTCATGTTACAGTCGTCTTTAAATTTGAAAATGTTAAATTGTTCTAGGAAAATATCTCAAAGGTACCTCTTAAGAGTCTCCAGATTGTTGCAAACATGTTTCAGATATGTTTTAGGAGAGTTCAAATGTCTTTAACAGAACACAGAAAAACGTCTCAGAAATGTCCTAGAATTGTCACAATTTTTAAAAAAATGACTTGAAGTTGTTGTAAATACGTTTCAAATATGTTGATATAAAGGGAGTATTTATGTTCAATTATTGTATCAAAATTTTTTCAAGGAGGTTTTTAAACTGTTCGCGAAAATATCCCAAAGAAGCTTCACAAGTGATTCCAGTTATTTTCAAATATGTTTCAAGCATGTTTCAGGAAAATTCAATTTTTTTTTCTAAATTATTTCAGAAAAAATCCTATCTAGACTAAAAATAGCAAAAAAAACGTCTCAAAAATGTACTAGAATTGTCACAATTTTTTGAAAAAATACTTGAAGTTGTTGTGAATACGTATCAAATAAGTTCGTATAAAAGGAGTATTTATGTTCAATTATTGCATTGAAAATGTTTCAAAGAGATTTTTAAACTGTTCGCGGAAATATCCCAAAGAAGCTTTAGTGATTCTAGTTAGTTTTAAACATGTTTCAGGAATGTTTAAAGAATGTTTCTATCTTTTAAAGTGTCTCAGAAAAAAATCTCTTTTAAGAGCAAAAATTTAAAAAATATCTCCAAAATGTCCTAAAATTGTCATGAATTAAAAAAATTCAACCTAAAAAAACCTCTTGAAAAGTTTTAAAAATATTTTGAAAAATGTTTCAGGAATATCAATTATATGTTCTTAAACTGTCTTTGAAATGTTGCCAAGATGTCTTGAAATGGTTTCAAAAGTGTCTTAAGAATATCTAGGAAAACATGGTTATTGGAATTTTACAAAATGATTACAAAAAAAGTGAAAGTGTTGGAAACATGTTAAAAAAATTGTTCATGAACGTTGCAAAATAAAATATTAAAAAAAAAATTTTTCAAATTGTCTCAGAAAGGCTTCAGAAATATCTATACATATAAAAATGCAGCTCTGTCTGTCTGTCTATCTGTCTGTCTGTTCCATATAGGCTTGGAAACTACTGAACCGATCGGCGTGAAATTTTGTATATAAGGGTTTTAGGGGCCGAGAAAGGTGACTAAGGTAATTCGAGACCCCTCCCCCTTCTGGAAGGGAGGGGTCCCATACAAATGAAACACAAATTCATGCACATCTCGAAAACAAACCAAGCAAATAAAACCAAATTTGACATGTGGATGTTTTTAGGGGTAACAAATATGTCCATAATGGTTTGACACCCCTCCCTCTTCTGTAAGGGAGGGGTCCCATACAAACACAAATTCATGCACATCTAGAAAACTAACCAAGCAAATAGCACCAAATTTGGCATGTAAATATTTTTAGAAGTAACAAATATGTTCATAATGTTTCGACACCCTCCCTTCTTCTGAAAGGAGGGGTTCCACACAAATTTCTGCGCGTCTCGAGAAATAATCAAGCAAATGGAACCAAATTCGATATGTTAAGGTTTCTGAGAACAAGAAAAATTTTTGACTCCAGACGCCATTGTTAAATTTAAGATGGAAACTTCCGGTTTCTATCCGTAAAATGTCTTCAAATATCATTTTCAAATCCAAGATGGTGACTTTCGGTTTCTGAAAAACAGCGGGATATGACCAAATACCACCCAATATGGGTATTTGCGAAATCGTGATGATGCATTGAAACCACAAATCGACCTCAGAAAACATTTTGAATTCTAAGATGGTGACTTCTGATTTCTGGAAAACAGCCGAAAATCACTAAATAATCTAAACATATAAAAATGCAGCTCTGTCTGTCTGATTCATATAGGCTTGGAAACTACCGAACCGATCGGCGTGAAATTTCGTATAAAAGGGTTTTATGGGCCGAGAAAGGTGACTAAGATAGTTCGAGACCCCTCCCTTTTCTGCAAGGGAGGGGTCCCATACAAATAAAACACAAAATTCTGCACATCTCGAAAACTAACCAAGCGAATGAAACCAAATTTGGCATGTGGATGTTTTTAAAAGTAACAAATATGTCCATGTTGATTTGACACCCTTCCCTTTTCTGGAAGGGAGGGATCCCATACAAATGAAACACAAATTTCCGCAAACCTCGAGAACTAACCAAGTAAATAAAACCAAATTTGGTAGTTGGATGTTTTTAGGGGTAACAAATATATCCATAATGGTTTGACACCCCTCCCTCTTCTACGATGGAGGAGTCCTATACAAAAGAAACACGAATTTCGCACAGCTCGAGAACCAATCAACCAAATAAAACCAAATTTGGTATGTGAATGTTTTTGGAGGTAACAAAAATGTCCATAGCGATTCGACTCCCCTCCCTCTTCTGTGAGGGAGGGGTTCATAACAAATGAAACAGAAATTTCCGCTTATCTCGAGAACTAACCAAATAAATGGAACCAAATTTGGCAGGTGATTGTTTTTAGGTGTAACAAATATATCCATAATGGTTTGACACCCCTCCCTCCTCTATAATCGAGGGGTGCCATACAAATGAAACACAAATTTTGCACAGCTCGAGAACCAATCAAGCAAATTTAACCAATTTTGGCAGGTGAATGTTTTTAGGTGTAACAAACATGTCCATAATGTTTCGACACCCTTCCTTCTTCTGGCATGTCTCCAAATATCATTTTCAAATCCAAGATGGTGACTTCCGGTTTCTGGAAAACAGCGGGATATGACCAAATACCACCCAATATGGGTATTTCCGAAATCGTGATGATGCACTGAAACCACAAATCGACCTCCGACAACATTTTGAGTTGTAAAATGGCGACTTCCGGTGTCAGAAAAATAGCCGAAAATGACCCTATACCACCCAATATGAGTGTTTCTTCAACCAGATTGACGCTCAGAGGTCAAAAATTGTCTCCTAATGCAATTTTGAAATCCAAGATGACGACTTCCGGTGTCTGAAAAACAGCGGCAAACTGCCAAATACCACCCAATATTGGTATTTCCGGGATTGTTATGATGCACTGAAGCCACAAATCGACCTCCGACAACATTTTGAATTGTAAAATGGCAACTTCCGGTGTCTGGAAAACAGCCGAAAATGATCAAATACCACTCAATATGAGCGTTTCTTTAATCCTATTGACGCACGGAGGCCAGAAATTGTTCCAAATGCCATTTTGAAATCCAAGATGGCGACTTCCGGTTTCCGAAAAACAGTGGCAAATGACCGAATACCACCTAATATGCGTATTTCCGGGATTTTTCTGACGCACTGAAGCCAAAAATCGACCTTAGACAACATTTTGAATTGTAAGATGGCGCCTTCCGGTGTCTGTAAAACAGCCGAAAATGACCCTATACCACCCAATATATGTGTTTCTTTAACCAGATTGACGCTCAGAGGTCAGAAATTGTTTACAAATGCCATTTTATAATCCAATAAGGCGACTTCCGGTGTCTGGAAAACTGCCGAAAATGACCAAATAACACCCAATCTGAGTGTTTCTTCAAACAGATTGATGCTCAGAGGCCAAAAATTGTCTCCCAATGCCATTTTGAAATCCAAGATAGCGTCTTCCGGTTTCTGAGAAACAGCGTTAAATTACCAAATACCACCCTTAATGGGTATTTCCGGAACTAGAATGAAGCTGAAAATTGACCTCAGACACCATTATGAATTGTAAGATGGCAACTTCCGGTTTCTAACAAACGGCCGAAAATGGCCGATTTCCATACAATATGAGTATCGTCGGAACCAGAACCATACACAGGAGCTAGAATCGACCGCAGACACCAGTTTGAATTCGAAGATGGTGACATCCGGTTTCTGGAAAACAGCCGAAAATGACCAAATAACATTCAATATGGGTGTTTCTTATACAGAATGACGCTCAGGGGCCAGAAATTGTCTCCAAATGCCATTTTAAAATCCAAGATGGCGACTTACGGTTCCTGAAAAATAGCCCAAAGTGACCAAATACCACCCAATATGAGTATCACCGGATCCAGAATGATGCAAGGAGCTAAAAACTGACCTCAGACACCAGTTTGAACCATTTTGAATTAGAAGATGACCACTTTCAGTTTGTGGAAAACAACGAAAACAACTAAAATGCACCCAATATATATCCGGCATAGAGGTGATGTACGAAAGCCAAAAGTCGAGGATGTTGTCATTCCGATAAAACCAATCATTTCAAACGATATAAGCCAATCGCAAGGAATCAATGAGTTTGAAATGTTTAAAATTATGAAATTAAACATCAAAATAGGCGGTACGAAGTTTGCCGGGTCAGCTAGTCTTGAATATATTTGAAAATGGTCAAAAATGTTTTGAAAAGTCTCAAAACTGTACTCGAATAATTTTTAAAGCCTTGTCAACATTTTTTCACATTTACTTTCAACATTCCTCGAAACTGTTACCATCAAGTTCAGAAATGTTTGAATGTGTCTGTAAAATGTTTCAGGAAGGTCTATAATATGACTCAAAACTATCTTTAAAAGAAATAATGTCCTGAATCTTGAAAGTAACTCATCAATGGTTTAAAATGATGGTAATTAGTTTCAAAATTGTTCCAATATGTGTCTATATAATTTCAAAAAAGTATTTCATCCAGAATTTTTTCGAAGTGATCCAGACTTGTTTTAGGTATGTTTCAAAAATGTGAAAAAAATGTATCAGAAAAATCTCAATCAGGACTCTATATGTTTTGAAAATGTTCTAAAATTGTGTCGAATTTTGAAAAAAAATTGCCGAAAGTTATCACATACACGTTTCAAAAATGCTCCAGAACTATTTCAAAAAAGTTTCAAAACAGTTCTAGACATATTTTTAAAATTGTTTCGGCAACGTTTCAAAAGTATCTTAGAAATCTTTCAAAACTGTCACCAGGAAATTTGAAAAATTGACGTTTGTTCGAAAATTGTCTCAAATTGTTTCAGTAATATCTGAAAGAAGACTCAAAAATGTTTGGAATATGTTTTTGAAATGTTACAAAAACGTTTCAAATTTATCTCAAGAAAAAGTTGAAAAAAAAAAACTTATGAGATTTCCAAAATGTTTCCAAAACTGTTCTAACAATTGGGTTGTTTAGCATTATCAGTTTTTCATGTCATCCAAATTAGTTACATTTTCTAAGCAAAATGTGATTTGCAAAAATTTTCTATCGTTGTCCTTCAATTTTTAAATCACGAATTATAAATGCTCGAAATCCGTTCGAAATCGCTACAATGACAGTTCGCCCATATTTAACAACGGCTTTTACCCGTTTAAATTCAAGTTCATTAAGCAGACAATGTGTCGCACTTGCAAGCATAGACTCTGACTGACTTTGGTCTCGACCACACAGGTCCATAAGAGTTATCAGCATCAGCTGACTCTTCTGCGTGTGATGAGACATTCCTTTCAGTCTATAAATAACGCTTGCAGCTTAGAGTGTGTGTAGTTAGGGATGAGCAATAGAATAAGTCGGCAGGGGATTGTGATAAGATACAGATTGTGGAACAGTACCACCGTCCCCCGTAGTTTAATGGGTCAAAACACCATGCCGGAGACATAGAAATTGCGGGTTCAAGTCCCGTCGGGATGCAGTATATTTTTCCAAATCTGTATTATATTTCCAGTTCGCTTGTTTTTCGCTCTCCCTACTGCACACATTGTCTACCCCTTAATCGTTGTGAGTTTTTCCAAAAATGTTTGAAAAGTTCATAAATTCAACAAAAACGTTTTTAAAGCGACTCCTAAAATGAACAATACCAGAAGGAAGGAGTTTCAGAAGCGTCTCAAAGTGTTGTAAAAGTATCTTGCAAGGTTTTTTAAACGAGGGAAATGTATGAATGTCTAAAAATTATCTCGAAAATGTTTAACAACCGATTCAGAAATTTGCTCAAATATTATGAGAATATGTTTCAAATATTCCAAATAATGTTTCAAAAAAGTTTCTCAGCTGTTTTCGGAATGCTTTCAGAACAATTTCAGCTATGTTTCTGTAATGTCTTAAAGATGTTTCAAGAGAGTTTCTTAAATGTCTCAGAATATGTCAAAAATATCTCTGAGATAATATCTCGAAAAAGTTTCAAAATTGTCACAGAAATATTTTCACGAAAACTGGCTAAACCCAAATAGAAACATGTTTCAAAAACGTTTCTCAAGTGTTTTAGATTTGTCTTCGTAATGTCACAAAAAAGTTTCAAACAAATTTCAAGCTGTCTGTCTTCAAAATGCTTCGAAATATGTCTCATCAACACAATATTTTCAAAACTCACTCAATAATGTTTTAATAGAATTTGATAGAATCTTAAAAGTTTTGTTAAGAGCTCTGTGATCAAGTATAGTAATTATTTAACAACACTGAAAAGCTGAACATTTTCATGAGAAGAAATGTTCAAGTGAACTCAAAAGAAATGACCATTCAAAACGTTGAAGCATTTTGATGTCACATCTGGTAGATGAAGCTAACTTATCTACTAGACTCTTCCTCTATTAAACATAAACTTGTAATAGAAAAATCATCCCTCAGATTACCTCGCAGTCCGAGCTGCTAAATGAACCGCCAGCAGCTTCCGAATGCTAGTAGCGCCCAGTAGTGTCGTGTGCGCGCTTCCCGGAACGCAATCAGCAGATCAAATGAATCGCTAATGAACACGATACGACCGCAAAAAGGGACTCGCTCGACACTCGACGCAAGAACAAAAAGAAAAAAAAACTGAAGCGCAACGACGACGAAATTAAGTGGTATCTACAAGCCAAGGGGACAACAGCCCGCGCGCACAGAGATCCGGAGGTTTTCTTAGACTAGTTTTTTTTCCTGTTCATCTCTTTTTCCTTCCAATCGCCTCTCTGTGGACTCTTTGGGCAGAAAAGTGTCCCCATCGGTCGGTCAGTGCAAGAATTAAGGCGAGAATGAGAACCGGGAATAAATATGTGCGAACGAGTGATTTCGATATTATCGTGGTACGGGCCGGGCCCACAAGCCAATTCTTGAGAAGTTCGACCACCAGCAGAAGCTAGGGTCCTCCCGGTCGAGAGGGATTAAGGTCGGACAATTCGTGATTCGTGCCTGATGACGATATGCAAAGATGGTTCCTGTCCACCAGTTCAGTCGTCGGAACTGCGGGATTTATGTGACTCGATTGACGGGGTTTACTCCTCTCTCGATTTCAAGCTCACACATTGTAAGCGCGTTCGCATTGGATTGATCACTTCGCTAACAACAACCGGTAGGGTAATCGATCGATGAGTGTCAATAACCGCTTTAGGTTGGGGTCTTTTGCTGGTCACCCTAGAGGGCAGTTCAATCGAGGCGTTGTTGGTCGTAACTCGGAAGAAAGACGTGCAACGACAAGGACAATCGCTCGGATTCATCTCAATTATATTTGCGTCATTATGTCTGTCTGCGCTACCTGACTGGTACCTCAATGAGTGACTCCCTGATGTTTGGGTGGAGGAGGAGGAGGACAGGCCCTGCTGTGACACCGAGAAGACATGAATGGGCATCCAATGTTGCACACACACGTGATCAGCGCCGCACTGCGTACCGAAAATTGTCCGTTCGTTCGTTCAGTTCAGCCGTGATCAGAAGGATGGTAGAATTCCGGGAAACAGAAAACTTCCTGAATCGTACACTGCCGAATAAAGAAGAGCATCGAAAGTCGTGCTTGGAACGCAGCAGAGCGGATGTGTAAGCATATTTTAGTTCGCGGAAAACGCGAATCTCCGGCAGGAAATTTGAATATCACTCATCTCGGGCTTTTTTTCCACGGAAAATGTGTGTGTTACACGTCTCGAGCCCTACAACCCGCGTGGACAAGCCACTGCGGGTGAGATAATTCATTAATTGACTTTCTACTTCAGCTCTTTTCTATATGGCAACCAGGCTGCCAGGACAACGACGACGACAGCGACGACGATGATGGCGATGATGATGATGGCGATCATGAAAGGGCCCCGGGAAATGTGTGCTGCACTGCGTGTGAATGGCGGACAGGCGGGGGAGAGACTGTCGACTTTTGAGGATGGCCGGAAACTGGCCATGATACGGTCTAGAGCAGAGTTTGTCCTTCGACGGTGGTGGCTGATGTTTGTCAGTCAGATTGGATACCGGGGAATGAGGGTTTGGTATTTTATGTCCATCCCGTTGAAGGAGAGCTCGAGGACGGATGTTGTTAAAATTCCACTTTTGGAGGGAATAAAAACACGATTCAAGTGATAAATGGTGAAATATGGCAACATTTGTTTGATGTCGCCTCACTTTTATGAATACCAAAGTTTGGGTATTCTGCATAGCAAGTATTAGGGATCACCTATTATAACTTGCATTTTAACAGTAAATATTCAATTCAATTGACGGTATGGAACCTAATGGATTTTGCAGAAGCAGAACAGAACTTGAAATGAAAGCAGCGTTTAATTTTTGCTTTAAAAAAAAGTCAATATTACGTTTTTGAAAAATTTTTCCGATAGTTTTGGGACATTTTAAAAATATTTTATGAACATTATAGATACAGTTTAGAAGCATTTCGGAGAGATTGTTGAAATAGCTTTGCCATATGTAAAACATATTTGGAATACTTTCAAACAAATTTCTCACATTTTAAACCATTTTCATGACACATGTCGATCTGGAATATTCTTGAGAAGTTTTTGGCGCCCTTAGGAGATATTAATGAAAACAAATTTTAAAACTCAGCTACCAGTTAACAGTACATATTGTTGAAATATTTTTGAAAAAAAAATTTGTTTTCGCGGATTTAATGCATAAAAAATATTCTTAAGACAATCAATTAGCATGCTCGAAAAATTACTATGCCATTTTTGAAATAGTTTGGACACAGTTTGAGACATTTTCACGGCGAATTGAAAAATTGTAAACGCAGTTTAGAGAAAAATTCGAAACTCTTTTGAAACATATATGGAACATTTTCACAACAATTACGATACATATTTTAACCATTTTGAAGCCATCAATTTCTAGGACATATCTTAAGTGTATTTTTCAATGAATGTTTAAAGCATACCTGAAGTCTTTCTAGAACGTTTTTGGGACACTTTTAGAATATTCTTGAAGAATTGCTGAAACCTTTTTTTAAACAATCTGGAGACAATTTAGAAACATTTTTCAGACCTTTCAGAAAGACCGCCGAGCAAGCAACTTTCGATATCATTTTTGTAATTTTTTTGCAACTTCAAGACATTGCAACTTCAAGACATTTTTGAAACATATATGAAAAAACTCTTAAATATTTTTTAAACACATTCCTAACATTTTGGATTTCAGATATTCCCCAAACAATTTCAGCAAATGTTCGAGACAGTTATTTTCGAGATACTTTTGAGAATTACTTGAAACATTAAAGCAACATTTCTGATATTCATTTAAAACTATTTGGTGACATTTTTAAAATAATTTTGTGACATTTTCAAGATATTTTTCAATGGTTTTTGAATTATTGTTGAGGCAGTTTCGAAAAAAAAACGAAATTTGAATTTTATACAATTTTACAATAGTATTGCAACTTTATTGAGACATTTTCGAGTTTTGGAGTGTTTTGAAATATATTTGTAGCATTTTCAAATCAATTTTGAGTCAATACAAGGACACAATACGAAACACTCTTATGAAATATTTTGGGACATGTTTGAGACTTCTGAGACTTTTAAGAAACATTTTTATCGCAGATTTAACATGTTTTTGAAACATTTTTAGAACATTTTTGTTATTGAGACATATATGAAACCTTTTCAGAACATCATGATGACACTTTTGGAATATTTTTGAAATGTTTCCGGGAATTATTTAAACTTTTAAGCAGCTTTTGAAATATTTCTGAATCAGCTAGGAATATTTTAGACAATTTTTCGATTTGTTTCTCGGGAAACATTATAGACTTGAAAATAGTTTTGTAACTCTTTGAAAACATAACTGAAGTATTTTGATTTCATTTTTCAAATACTTCAATGAAAGTTTTAAGAAATTTTCAGATATTTTAGAATAACAATTAAGATATCATGAAAAATAACGTTACTATTTAAAAGTTACTATTTGGTAACTTTTCAAAACGATTTTTGTGACAGTTTTAAAATATATATGAATGGTTTTTTAAACATTGTTGGGACAGTTTTCGTAAAAAAAGAAAAAAAAAATCATTATTGAGACCTAAATAAAACATTTTCAAAACATTATGGTGACATTCTTGAAATATTTTTTTAAATGTTTTCGAAAAACTTTTAAACTTTTGAGCATTTTTAGGAATATTTCTGAATCAATTTATTAGACCTGAAAATAACTTTTTGTAACTTTTTAAGCTTTTTAAAACATTTCTGAAGCATTTTGATAACATTTTTCAAATACTCCGATGATAGTTTTGAGAAATTTTCAGATATTTTTGAATGATAGTTAAGATATCAAGACAAACAAAAATTCGAGAGATTTTTGTGATTTCATTTTAAATTTTTGCATACGTTAATAAAACATCTTTCAAAAAGTTATGAATATTTTCTGAAGAATATTTTGTTTCAACCATAACGAAAACAATTTTAGTAAATGCTCGAGACTTTTCTTCGTGGTATTTTTGAGATTTACTACCACTCTGAAACATTAAAGATACATCCCTGAAACACATTCCACAATCTAAAAAAGGTTTACGAAACACTGTGAATTCATTCTTGAAAATGTTTCGAAAAACCTTTCCGAAACATATTCAAAACATTTTTGAAACATTCTAGAGACATTGTGGTGACACTTTTGCAACATTTTTGAAATGTTCTAAAACGATTATATAATTTTTTTTGTGAGAAATTTCGGGACATTTTCAGGACACCTTTTGCGAATTAATTCCCTTTCCAAAAGATTTTTGTGAAGTTTATGAAACTTTTCAAAGGCATTATTGGAACATAATTATAACAATACTAGTCAACTATTTCAAAAATAGTTTAAAAAAACTAAATTAGGTCATTTTTAAGTTTTTAAGAAACAATTTAAGGATGCATTCAAGACATTGTTTTGGAGATATTTCTGGAGACATTCAAGATCTCTCTGAGACATTAAAACATTTAAAAAACGTGTTTCTAACATTTTGGAAATATTGTGAAGACAGTTTTGAAACATTCTGGTGACAACTTCGAGACATTTGTTCTGAAACATTATTGACAGGACAACATTTATGAAAAACTTTCACAATATTTCGAAAACAGTTGTCTTAGTCATAGGATATAATTTAAAAATAATGAGGCAAATTTAAAACCTTTCGAAACATGTTTGAAACATACACAATACATTTTCGGAAAAAGTTTGAAACATGTTTACAATTCTCCTAACCATTTTTGAAACAATTATAGATTGGAACATTTCAAAAGTATATCTGAGATAATTTTAGGATATGTTCAAAACAACAGTCATGAAATTTTTTTACAACATTTTTGTGTATTCAAAAACTTATTTGAGGCATATTTGGAACATTTCCGAAAATGTGGTGA